>NC_092375.1:7488952-8088952 GCF_030028105.1 Mobula birostris | reverse complement strand
CGTGGCTGAGGGATTGGAGCAGCGGGCAGGGATTCAAGTTTTTGGATCATTGGGACCTCTTTTGGCGCAGGTGTGACCTGTACAAAAAGGATGGGTTACACTTGAATACTAGGGGGACCAATATCCTGGCAGGGAGATTAGCGGGGGCTACTGAAGTGACTTTAAACTAGAATGGTTGGGGGGTGGGAATCAAATTAAAGAGACTAGGAGAGAGGAGGTTAGTTCACAAATAGAGAAAGCTAGTAGACAGTGTGTGAGGGAGGATAGACAGGGGACAGAGATCAGGAGCACTCAGACCAAAGATGTAGGGGACGAGGAGGAAAAAGATAACAAAGTTGTTTGCTCCATTAAGGATAGACAGAGAGTAAAAGGTGGAGAGTTTATTAAGTGCATCTATTTTAATGCTAGGAGCATCGTAAGAAAGATGGATGAGCTTAGAGCATGGATTGATACCTGGAAATATGATGTTGTAGTTATTAGTGAAACGTGGTTGCAGGAGGGGTATGATTGGCAACTAAATATTCCAGGATTTCGTTGCTTCAGGTGTGATAGAATAGGAGGGGCAAGAGGGGGAGGTGTTGCATTGCTTGTCAGAGAAAATATTACAGCAGTGCTCTGACAGGATAGATTAGTGGACTCGTCTAGGGAGGCTATTTGGGTGGAATTGAGGAATAGGAAAGGTGTAGTGATGCTCATAGCGGTGTATTATAGACCACCTAATGGGGACCGAGAACTGGAGGACCAAATTTGTAAGGAGATAGCAGATATTTGTAGTAAGCACAAGGTTGTGATTGTGGGAGATTTTAATTTTCCACACATAGACTGGAAAGCCCATTCTGTAAAAGGGCTGGATGGTTTGGAGTTTGTCAAATGTGTGCAAGATAGTCTTTTGCAGCAATACATAGAGGTACCAACTAGAAGGGGCAGTGTTGGATCTCCTGTTAGGGAATGAGATAGGTCAGGTGATGGAGGTTTGTGTTGGGGAGCACTTCGGGTCTAGTGATCACAATGCCATTTGTTTCAATATAATTATGGAGAAGGATAGGTCTGGACCCAGGGTTGAGATTTTTGATTGGAGAAAGGCTAACTTTAAGGAGATGCGAAAGGATTTAGAAGGAATGGATTGGGACAATTTGTTTTATGGGAAGAATGTAATAGAGAAATGGAGGTCATTTAAAGGTGAAATTTTGAGGGTACAGGATCTTTATGTTCCTGTTAGGTTGAAAGGAAAGGTTAAGAGTTTGAGAGAGCCATGGTTTTCAAGGGACATAGGAAACTTGGTTTGGAAAAAGAGAGGGATTGACAATAAATATAGGCAGCTTGGAGTTAATGAGGTGCTCGAGGAATATAAAGAGTGTAAAAAGAACCTTTAAGAAAGAAATTAGAAAAGCTAAAAGAAGATACGAGGCTGCTTTGGCAAGTAAGGTGAATCCAAAGGGTTTCTACAGGTATATTAATAGCAAAAGGATAGTGAGGGATAAAATTGGTCCCTTAGAGAATCAGAGTGGACGGCTATGTGCGGAGCCAAAAGAGATGGTGGAGATTTTGAACAATTTCTTTTCTTCGGTATTCACTAAAGAGAAGGATATTGAATTCTGTAAGGTAAATGAAACAAGAAGGGTAGTTATGGAAAGTATGATGATTAAAGAAGAGGAATTACTGGCGGTTTTAAGGAATATAAAAGTGGATGAGTCTCCAGGTCCGGACAAGATATTCCCTAGGACCCTGAGGGAAGTTAGTGTGGAAATAGCAGGGGCTCTGACAGAAATATTTCAAATGTCATTAGAAACGGGGATGGTGCCGGAGGATTGGCGTATTGCTCATGTGGTTCCATTGTTTAAAAAGGGTTCTAAGAGTAAACCTAGCAATTATCGGCCTGTGAGTTTGACATCAGTGGTGGGTAAATTGATGGAAAGTATCCTTAGAGATGGTATATATAATTATCTGGATAGACAGGGTCTGATTAGGAACAGTCAACATGGATTTGTGCATGGAAGGTCATGTTTGACAAAACTTACTGAATTTTTTTGATGAGGTTACTAGGAAAGTTGACGAGGGTAAAGCAGTGGATGTTGTCTACATGGACTTCAGTAAGGCCTTTGACAAGGTTCCACACGGAGGGTTAGTTAGGAAGGTTCAATCGTTAGGCATTAATATCGAAGTAGTGAAATGGATTCAGCAGTGGCTGGATGGGAGATGCCAGAGTGTAGTGGTGGATAACTGTGTGTCAGATTGGAGGACGGTGTGTAGCAGTGTGCCTCAGGGATCTGTACTGGGTCCAATGTTGTTTGTCATATATATTAATGATCTGGATAATGGGGTGGTAAATTAGATTAGTAAGTATGCAGATAATACTAAGATAGGTTGCGTTGTGGACAATGAAGTAGGTTTTTAAAGCTTGCAGAGAGATTTAGGCCTGTTAGAAGAGCGGGCTGAAAGATGGCAGATGGAGTTTAATGCTGAAAAATGTGAGGTGCTACATTTTGGTAAGACTAATCAAAATAGGACATACATGGTAAATGGTAGGGCATTGAAGAATGCTGTAGAACAGAGGGATCTAGGAATAATGGTGCATAGTTCCCTGAAGGTGGAATCTCATGTGGATAGAGTGGTGAAGAAAGCTTTTGGTATGCTGGTCTTTATTAATCAGAGTCTTGAGTATAGGAGTTGGGATGTAATGTTGAAATTGGAAAAGGCATTGGTAAGGCCAAATTTGGAGTATTGTGTACAGTTCTGGTCACTGAATTATAGGAAAGATGTCAATAAAATTGAGAGAGAATAGAGGAGATTTACTAAAATGTTGCCTGGGTTTCATCTCCTAAGTTACAGAGAAAGGTTGAACAAGTTAGGTCTTTATTCTTTGAAGCATAGAAGGTTGAGGGGGGACTTGATAGAGGTGTTTAAAATTATGAGGGGGATTGATAGATTTGACGTGGATAGACTTTTTCCATTGAGAATGGGGGAGAGTCAAACAAGAGGACATGAGTTGAGAGTTAAAGGGCAAAAGTTTAGGGGTAACATGAGGGGGAAACTTCTTTACTCAGAGGGTGGTAGCTGTGTGGAATGAGCTTCCAGCAGAAGTGGTTGAGGCAAGTTTGATGTTGTCGTTTAAAGTTAAATTGGATAGATATATGGACAGGAAAGGAATGGAGGGTTATGAGCTGAGTGCAGGTCGGTGGAACTAGGTGAGAGTAAGAGTTCAGCACGGACTAGAGGGGCTGAGATGGCCTGTTTCCGTGCTGTAATTGTTAAATGGTTATAACAATTACAGAGAAAGTGCAGTGCGGGTAAACAGTAAGATGTGAGGAGATAATGAGGTAGATTGTGAGGTCAAGAGTCCATTTTATCATACCAGGGAACCTTCAATAGTCTTATAACAATGGAGTGGAAGCTGTCCTTGACCTTGCTGTTATGCGCTCTCAGGAGAGGGAAAAAGAGAGAATGTCAAGCAAGTCAGATCAGATCACACTGGAGTTTTGATGTCCGTATAAAACTCTATCTCTGCTGTTTCCTAAAACACCTACCTTTTGCAATATTCAGGGAAGAAGGGAATGGAGGGGTCATGTGATTGGCAGTGTAGGAGGATTATAATTATGATGAGATATTGTCTACACTGCAGTTGCCTACGTCAAAACAGGAAGCCAAGAGATTTTTGTAAATGTGCTTAACAGTGGATATTAGATTTAGATTCAGATATATTCAGATTTTTCGTATGTACTCAAAGCATGTAGTGAAATGTGTTATTTGTGTTGACAACCGACGCATCCAAGGATCGGCTGGTGGCAGCCCACAAGTTTTGCTGGGACATTCTGGCTCCAGCATAGTATGTTCTCCATGGTCGGCAGAACAACACTGAACACAACAAAGCAGAACGTACCAAGTGACAAAGCAGCGCTTGGAAAGTGCCAGAGAGTGTGGCGGAGACAGAACTCCTTGTCACAACCAAAGTTCAAACTCCAAACTTCAAAGTAAAACTTATTAACAGAGTACATCCATGTCTGCACATGAAATTCTTTTCTGTGGGAATACTTAGCAAATCTATAGAACAGTAACTGTAAACAGGATCGGGAATTGTAAACTATAAACAAACTGCAAATCCAGATAATAAATAAATAGCAATAAATAACGAACATGAAATAACAATATAACCGAGTCCTTAAATGAGTGTAGTTATCCTCTTTTATTCAAGAGCCTGATGGTTGAGGGGTAGTAACTGTTCTTGAAGCTGGTGGTGCAAGTTCTGAAGCACCTGTACCTTCTACCTGATGGCAGCAGTGAGAACGAGCATGGCCAGGGTGGTGAAGATCTTTATTGATGCATGTAACTTTTCTACGGCAACATTTCATGTAGATGTGTTCAATGGAAGGATTTGAATGAGTATGTGCTCTATTCTAAAAAGCTACACACTGAAGCTGATGGGGCCTGTCTGTAGTTAACCCCACCCTACCACAGATCTCTTTGGAATTCACTCAATCATTCCACGTTCATGATCTTGTGTTAGTATTGTCACTGATAAAACAGACTCTGACATCTTGCATTTGTTCCTATCACACTTTATTTACTCGTTCACAACTTGGACCCTATCACCATCAGAATCAGGTTTATTATCAGTGACATGTTGTGAAGTTCATTGTTTTGTGGCAGCAGCACAGTGTGATACATTAAAAAAATTCTATATGTTACACTAAGGAATATAACAAGTAAGTAGAACAGAGAGAGAGAGAGAGCAAATTTGCACGGTAGAGTTAATGGGTTCATGGTCCATTCAGAAATCTGAAGGCCAAGGAGCAGAAACTGTTCCTAAGACATTGATTGTGCAACTTTAGGCTCCCGTACCTTCTCCTTGATGGTAGCAATGAAAAGAGGGCATGCCTGGATGGTGAGGGCTCTTCATAATGGATTTTACCTTCTGAGGCTCTGCCTTTTGAAGAAGTCCTCAGTGATGGGGAGGTTAACGCCTGTAACGAAATGAACAAAAAATATTATTTCTATATGGAATTGACCTATTGGATGCAGGTATTGATCAATTGCGAACCTTGTGTATGTACAAATTCCTTATTTGTCTAATCAATCATCAGTCACCCTGAGTGAGTGAGTGAATGAGGCCTCTGTCGGTCGGGTCAACCTTGCATGCTGTGTCTAGCTGTCTAGATATGCAAGCCTGGGTTGTACAACACGCAGAGCAAGCTGTAGACAATGTAGCAAGCTCCCCCTCTCCAGGCATCTAATGGACCTAAAGGAATGGCAGAGACTGATTCAGTTTGGCACCACTGACATTATAAGAGTTGCCAGTCAGTGTTGAACTCACCATAGGACTGCCATAGGGACTGTAGCTCCGGATTTTTCGATCGGGGTGTACTCCTGAAGCCTTCCCCATGAGTGAGTGTAGCCTTAAGGCAGTGGAGTTTGCCCCCCAGAATTTTCCTTCTGCCCAAAGCAACTGGCTTTAAGGCACCAATAACCCATCTTTTCCCCTTCCCCTGTCAGTAGGAATAGTTCTGTCGAGGTTTAGTAGCTAAGCCACACAAGAAAGCCAGGGGCTGGACTTGGTTGTCAGAGGCTAGTTGAGAAGCATGCCATTTGGAGCTTCAATAGGTAGTGGGACCTTTCTTGCCTTGAATGACAGCACGTCATCTGTAAGCTATCCTGGCCAGGACATTATCTTAGTCCTTGCCTTTTACATTAGGTTTGCATTATTGACTCTTAGGCACCCGTTCGTGGTTCTGTCTGTCACCGCCGTTCCCATGTATCTCCCTCCAGCCAGTGGTAAATTAGTAATGCACTTTACTTCAATGTTGAAGGAAAAAGAGATTCAAGGGGATGAATAGGCTCTCTGGTTCTGAATACTGGGGAAATGATAGTCGTCTTTGTGATCCTCCTTTCCCATTTCAATACCATGGGGTTATACAGCATGGAATTGGGACCCATTGGCCCAATTCACCCATGCTAACCAAGGCGTCCTTCTGAGCTAGTCCTTTTGCCTGCATTTGAGCCACATCCTTCTAAACTGCTCATTAATCTCTGAAGAGGAAAAACAGTCAATGTTTTGGGACGAGACCCATCATCAGAATTGATGAAGGATCTCATCCCGAATCATCAACAAGAGTCTTGAATGAAGGGTCCCGACCTGAAATGTTGTCTGTACGCTTTTCCATAGATGCTGCCTGACCTGCTGAGTTCCTCCAGCATTTTGTGTGTGTTTCTCTGGATTTCCAGCATCTGCAGAATCTTTTACGTTTGTGTCACTTATCTCAGTAGCATAATCCTGCTCTCTTCGTATGCCTTGATACCTTTTGTGCCTAGAAAAATGTTTTTCTTATGCATACTCAGTAACTCAGCCTCTAAGTCCTTTTTGGTTGCAACTTCCATATGTTGCTGTGATGAAATATCTCCTCATGTCAGAATAGAAAGATTATAATCCACTAAGAAGTAATGGATACTGTCTAGTCCATCAGCTGGGCCAAAGATCTTGTTTCCATGCTATATCAGACAAAGTAGATCTTTTTCCCTGTGAACCTGAGACTGTGACCCCCTTATACCAAACCAAGGAAACATCCTCTCCATATCCGATCGTTGAGCCCTGTCAAAATTTTGTACATTCTCATCAGATTCCATCTCATTCTTCCAAACCTTGTTGACTTTATCACTCTTTACACAAAAATCCCAGATGGTCCTTTCTTCTGAGAGGTGACTTGTAATCTCCCAGAGTGCACAAGAAAGCGGCATCCATTATCAAAGATTCTGCACCATCCAGGCCATGCTTTTCTCACACAACTACCATTGGGAAGGAGGTACAGGAACCACAAGGTTCGGGAACAGTTATTACCTAGTAACCATCAGGCTCCTGAACCAGTGTGTATAACTTCACTCACCTCAATTCTGAACTGATTCCACCATCTACAGATTTACTTTAACACACTCTGCAACTTGTGTTCTCAGTACTATTTATTTACATTTTTTCTACTTGTATTGTTGTTTACATTATTTATTATTTGCATTATTTGTCTTTATTTGCACATTGGATTTTAGTCAGCCTTTGGTGTATGTATAGTTTTTCATGAATTCTATTGTACTTCGATAATAAATTTACTTTGAACTTTGAACCCTTTGGAAGGGAATTGAGCAGGTGCATAGAAAAGAAAAGTTTGGAGGAATATGGGCCAAACATAGGCAATTGAAGCTGGTTTAGAAAGGATTTGTGGTCAGCATAGATCAGTTGGGCTGAAGGGCATGACACCATGCTATGACCGTGATTAATTTATTGATTTCTGTTCAGCACTGAGTAGACCCTTCCGGCCCTTTGAGCCACGCTACCCCAGCAACTTCCCAACAAACCCAATTAACCCTAACCTAATGGTGAGGCGATCTACATTGACTAGTTAACCTATGTTATTTATGTTATCCAGTATGTCTTTGGACTGTGGGGGTGTGGGGTGGGGGAAACCGGACCACGCAGAACAAACACACAAATCTCATGGGGAGGGCGTACAGAGACTCCTTACAGAATGGTGCCGGAGTTGAACTCCAAACTCTGGTACACCCCTAGGTGTAATAGTGTCATACTAACTGTGGCACCCAGAACATTGTGAATATTTAAGGAGAAAATGGACAATTCTTTTGAAAGAGCGGGGAATTGAGGCTATGGGTAATTTGCATAGAAGGGAACATGAGGCCTGGAATAGATCAAGGGCGAAGTACAGGAGCCTGAAGACACACACTCTGCATTATAAGAACAGATTCTTCCCCTCCATCATCAGATACGTGAATGGACATTGAACCCATGTACATTACCACACTGTTTTTGCTCTCTTTTTGCACTACTTGTTTACTTTAATTTTATGTATTTTTATAGATATTTATTTATGTACCGCACTGTGCTGCTGCAAAGCAAAAATTTTCATGACTTATGATAATAAACCTGGTTCTGATTCTGGTTTGAGATCAGCCATGATCATGTTGGATGGGTGAGGCAGGCTTGAGGGCCTGTTCTTTCAATAACGTTGGTTTAAAACTCTTGACTAAGCTTCCATGTAGCAAGTAAGCTCTTTTTATTGTAGCCATACTGCTTTGCACCTGTACATATATGACAGTAAACTCCCTTTCTGCCCATTGTTTCAACTCTGGATCCTTGTCTATGTTCTGTTACTTTGCCCTCCTGTAGATGGCCTTGCCTTCAGTTAAGTTTTGGACCTCTTCCTAAGCTGTCCTCTCTCCTTCCTCATGAAGTGTTGGGGATGGGGTCACAGTGGGGTAGTAGCTAGTGACCTGGGTTCATTTCTGCTGCTGTCTGTGTGGAGTTTACACATTCTCACTGTGACCATGTGTGTTTCCTCCGGGTGCTCTGGTTTCCTCCCACATACCAAAAAATGCAAGAAAGAAAGATTAGTTCTATTTAGTCATATGTACAATGAAGCATACAGTGAAACGCCTTGTTTGCATTGAATCACATCAGTGAGGATTGTAAGTGTCACTCACTGAACATAACCCGTACATCTCTGGAATGCGGGAGGAAACCAGGGCACCTGGAGGAAACCCACGCAGCCCCGGAAAAGACATGCAAACTCCTTATAAATAACAGTGAGAATTCAAAGTACATTTATCATCGAAGTATGTATATTTTATACAACCTTGAGATTCATCTTCTTACAGGCAGCCACAAAACAAAGAAACCCAATAGAATCCACTAAAACAAAAGAAGACTGTCAAATCGTGCAAACAACAGAAGTAAGCAAATAGCATTCAGATCTGAAGTTCATGAAAGGCAGTCTGTATCCAGGCAGATTCAGTTGCAGGACACAGCTTCAGTTCAGTGCAGAGATGATTAAACTACAGGGCACCGAGCTGAAATTCAGTGCAGAGACATGTAAACCTCAGGGATCAGTGAGCTGAACCAGCTCATCCCTCAGCTCCAGCCCTGACACATTCAACTTTTCAATCTGGCCTGGCACTTAAACCCTTAAACCTGGCATTGTAATGGGTTACGCTACCTGGCCACCTCTGCCACACTGCCGTATTGTCTAAAGGCGTACACCTTAGAAAGTTGCAGACGTGTTATGTTGGCACCGGAAGCATGGTGTCACTTGCAAGCTGCCTGCCAACACATCCCCGGACTGTTGGTCATTGGCACATCGATGCATTTCAGTTTGTTTCAATATTTCAATGTACATGTGACAACTAAAGCTAAGCTTTATTCTTTCTATGACTCATGCCCCATGTATTACAATGTTGACTCTATGCTATCTTTCCTCTCATGTTTGTTCGGAAAGGAGGAGGGACAGGAGCCGGAAGACAAACACTTAGCGTTTTAGCAACACACATCAAAGTTGCTGGTGAACGCAGCAGTTCAGGCAGCATCCCTAGGAAGAGGTACAGTCGACGTTTCAGGCCGAGACCCTTCGTCAGGACTAACTGAAAGAAGAGCTAGTAAGAAATGTGTAAGTGGGAGGGGAAGGGGGAGATCCAAAATGATAGGAGAAGACAGGAGGGGGAGGGTTGGAGCCAAGAGCTGGACAGTTGATTGGCAAAAGGGATATGAGAGGATCATGGGACAAGAGGCCCAGGGAGAAGGAAAAGGGGGAGGGGGAAAACCCTGAGGACGGGCAAGGGGTACAGTCAGAGGGACAGAGGGAGAAAAAGGAGAGAGCGAGAAAGAATGTGTGTATATAATTTTTCCTTTGGCTCCTCCCACTTCCTCCAAGCTAAAGGTGTAGCTATGGGCATCCATATGGGTCTCAGCTATGTCTGCCTTTCTATTGGCTTTGTGGAACAATCTATGTTCCAAACCTATTCTGGTATCTGTCCCCCACTTTTCTTTCACTACATCGGCGACTGCATTGGCGCTGCTTCCTGCGCGCATGCTGAGCTCGTTGACTTTATTAACTTTGCCTCCAACTTTCACCCTGCCCTCAAGTTTACCTGGTCCATTTCCGGCACCTCCCTCCCCTTTCCAGGTCTTTCTGTCTCTCTCTCTGGAGACAGCTTATCTACTGATGTCTACTATAAGCCTACTGACTCTCACAGCTATCTGGACTATTCCTCTTCTCAACCTGTCTCTTGCAAAAATGCCATCCCCTTCTCGCAATTCGTCCGTCTCCGCCACATCTGCTCTCAGGATGAGGCTTTTCATTCCAGGACGAGAGAGATGTCCTCCTTTTTTAAAGAAAGGGGCTTCCCTTCCTCCACTATCAACTCTGCTCTCAAGTGCATTTCCCCCATTTCACGTACATCTGCTCTCACTCCATCCTCCTGCCACCCCACTAGGAATAGGGTTCCCCTGGTCCTCACCTACCACCCCACCAGCCTCCGGGTCCAACATATTATTCGCCGTAACTTCCGCCACCTCCAACGGGATCCCACCACTAAGCATATCTTTCCCTCTCCCCCTCTCTCTGCTTTCTCCAGGGATCGCTCCCTACGTGACTCCCTTGCCCATTCGTCCCCCCCATCCCTCCCCACTGATCTCCCTCCTGACACTTATCTGTGTAAGCGGAACAAGTGCTACACATGCCCTTACACTTCCTCCCTTACCACCATTCAGGGCCCCAGACAGTCCTTCCTGGTGAGGCAACACTTCACCTGTGAGTCGGCTGGGGTGACATACTGCGTCCGGTGCTCCCGATGTGGCCTTTTATATATTGGAGAGACCCGATGCAGACTGGGAGACCGCTTTGCTGAACACCTACGCTCTGTCCGCCAGAGAAAGCAGGATCTCCCGGTGGCCACACATTTTAATTCCACATCCCATTCCCATTCTGACATGTCTATCCACGGCCTCCTCTACTGTAAAGATGAAGCCACACTCAGGTTGGAGGAACAACACCTTATATTCCGTCTGGGTGGCCTCCAACCTGATGGCATGAACATCGACTTCTCTAACTTTCGCTAAGGCCCCACCTCCTCCTCGTACCCCATCTGTTACTTATTTATATACACACATTCTCTCTCTCTTTCTCTCTCAGCTTTTTCTCCCTCTGTCCCTCTGACTATACCCCTTGCCCATCCTCTGGGTTTCCCCCCCTTGTCTTTCTTCCCGGACCTCCTGTGCCATGATCCTCTCATATCCCTTTTGCCAATCACCTGTCCAGCTCTTGGCTCCATCCCTCCCCCTCCTGTCTTCTCCTGTCATTTCGGATCTCCCCCTCCCCCTCCCACTTTCAAATCTCTTACTCACTCTTCCTTCAGTTAGTCCTGACGAAGTGTCTCGGCCTGAAATGTCGACTGTACCTCTTCCTAGAGATGCTGCTTGGCCTGCTGTGTTCACCAGCAACTTTGATGTGTGTCGCTTGAATTTCCAGCATCTGCAGAATCCCTCGTCTTAGCGTTTTAGGAACAGTTTCTTCCTCACTGCCATCAGATTTCCGAATGGACAATAAACCCATGAACACTACCTCACTGTTTCTTTCTTTGCTTCCTTTTTGCACTACTTATTTGCGCTGCTGGTGTAGTGGCATCAGCACCAGACTTTGAGGCAAATGGTCCCAGGTTCAAATCCGGCCACCTCCTCACACCATTCCCATCCGTGCTGGATTGAGCGTCGAGCTATTGACTCGACCTCGTAAAAACAGACAAATGCTAAAGAAACCGCAAGGTAGCCACCTGATGCACCATAAGGCATGGAAAGGAACAACATATATATATCTTTCTGTAAGTTATAGTCCTTTTTTTATTATTATGTACTGCTGCCGCAAAACAAAGTGATATTAACGCAAACACGAGGAAACCTGCAGATGCTGGAATTTCAAGCAACACACGTAAAAGTTGCTGGTGAACGCAGCATCTCTAGGAAGAGGTACAGTAGAATGAGGGGTGACCTTATAGAGGCATATAAAATCATGAGGGGCATAGATATGCTGAACACAGAGTCTTTTTCCCAGTTAAAGGAATCAAAAATTACAGGAACACACATCAAAGTTGCTGGTGAACGCAGCAGGCCAGGCAGCATCTCTAGGAAGAGGTACAGTCGACGTTTCGGGCCGAGACCCTTCATCAGGACTCACCGAAAGAAGAGCTAGTAAGAGATTTGAAAGTTGGAGGGGGAGGGGGAGATCCGGAATGATAGGAGAAGACAGGAGGGGGAGGGATGGAGCCAAGAGCTGGACAGGTGATAGGCAAAAGGGATATGAGAGGATCATGGGACGGGAGGGCTAGGGAGAAAGAAAAGGGGAACGGAGTTAGTCCTTTCAGTTACTCCTGATGAAGGGTCTCGGCCCGAAACGTCGACTGTACCTCTTCCCAGAGATGCTGCTTGGCCCGCTGCGTTCACCAGCAACTTTTATGAAGGTGATATTAAACCTGATTGCCGACATCCCACCTCTCCCGGAACTTCTGGGAGTCTCCCGCATATGAATAGTGGCTCCCTGATGCCCGCAAATTATATACAATATCACGGAAATCAATTTTTTTGAGAGCGAACGAGAGAAAAGCAAGAGAGAGCGCGAGAGCGACCACGAGAGAGAGCGCGCGCGAGAGAGAGAGAGAAAGCAAGCGAGAGTGCTTGAGAGCGCGTCAGCGACCACGAGAGAGAGAGCGCGAGCGAGAGTGCGCCTTGGCAGAGTGTTCCAAAAAAAATATAAAACGTACGTCACCCCAGACTACACTGAAGTGTACCCCTGCCTAATAGGGGTCAAAGTAATGACAGTGTTGCTCGCTGCACTGTTTGCAACTCGCTGCACTATTGCCCGTGGTGGGTTAAGACTGTAAAAGACATGTTGAGGTGAGTTTAACAGGTGTCATTCGTTTATTAACATAGCTAACGTTATTTAAACTAGCTGGCCGGCTGCTAAGGAGCTACTCTAGTGCAGACATCCCACCTCTCCCGGAAGTCTCCCGCAAATTGATGGTGCTACCTCCCTGAAATGAGTTTCTGCAGGGTGGGATGTCTGGGATTGTGGTTCGGAATCTGTTTCAGATTTCCTGTTCTGTGTTTGGAATGTCATTTTTCTGCACGCTGCAGTGGAGAGAGTGATATTTTTCACAGGTTTTTACTGGTCCTTTACTCTTCAGACACTGGGATTTTCTTTTTATCAGTTACTCTTTCTGCTTTCTCTCTTCACCCACCCTCTGTCTCTCTCGTCCAGTAATTTCTCTTTCCTTCTCTCATCTCTCACTCTTCCAACCTCTCTCCCTCACTCACTCTCTCTTTCTTCATACAGTCTCTCCCTTGCCCCACTCTCTCTCTCTCCCCTCTCACCCCATTTTTTCTCTCTTTCTCCACTCTGTCTTTCACTCTCTCTCTTTCTCTCTCTCCGTTCTTTCCCTTTCCCTCTCTCCCCTTCTCTTTCACCACTCTCCCCTCCCCCACTCTCTCTTCCCCTCCCTCCCAACAGTGCCTGCCCCTCACTGTTTCTTCCTCTCTCTTCTGTCTCTATGCCTCTGTTTCTTGTCCCCTCACTCAGGTGTAAATAACTGGCTACTATCAATTCCCTCCACAGTCTGCCTGTCTCCACAAAACGGCTCTAACCATGCTGAACTTCTCCCCTTTTGTTCCTCCCGCACCCACATCCCCCTCCTTCTCCCTATGTCCCGTGAATGAGCCCAGAGACGATTCTAATTCATTTCCAGCATGACGAAGCGCAGACCAGATGGATAGGTAGGGCATCACTCTGTGCCGCAGCACAATTAAATTGTGTGCAGATGCTGCGTGGGAATTGGAACATCTTTGTGAACTTAAGCACACCAAACCGCCTTCCTATCACCATCCCTTTCTTGCTTTGTATTACACCTAGGGCTGTGGAATAAGTTCAGGAGTGTTATTTTGTGTCAACTGAACCACAATGACCCCTCCCCAACCCCCTCACTTTCCACGGTGACCCTGCTTTGACCTTTGAGTCTTCTTCTTGCTTTGCATCCTTGGGCAAGTGAAGCAGGGAGAAGGAAGGCCTGGATAGAGCCTGGTAAAGGCACTTCCAACTTGAGAGAGAAAATAAATCAGCCATGATGGAATGGCAGAGTAGACGTAATCGACTGAATGGCCTAATTCTCCTCCTATGCCTCATGGTCTTATGATTACAGAGTAATCTAGTTACACTGTCCTTCAATGTTTTTAATAATACCAGTGAGCCAGTGTTCTTTGAAAAGCGAACTCTTCCTGTTCGGCAGGTTTCACAATACTCCTGTTTATTAATCATTAAACAGGGTGTGGTAATTGTAAACAAGTCCTCACCCTTCCCCTTCCACAACCATGTGTTCTCTGTGGTTGGTTAGGAGAACTATTTCTTTTAATTTTATTTTCATTGTGAATAATGCCCTCTGGACTGCCCCTGGAAAGTCCAAATCATTTCAGTGGATGCTGTCGGTTTATTCAGTTACTGTTTATAGAATATTAACACTGAGCTTTTTAAAGAACTTCATATTTGCTTATGACTTCAAAGAAGCCATTTCCCCCCATTGGATCTCTGCTGGGCAATAGGTGGCACGGCAGTGAGCATCTAGTTTAACACTATTACAGTGTCGGCTACCTGGGTTCGAATCCCACTGCTGTCTGTGAGGGGTTTGTACGTTCTCTCCATGATTGCTTGGGTTTCCTCTGGACACCCCAGTTCCCTCCTATATTCTAAAGACACACCGGATAGAATTAGTGAGTGTGTTGGTGTTTTCTGTAAGGAATCTATGTTCTCCTCGTGAACGCACGAGTTTCCTCCACATGTCCCAGTTTCCTTTCATGTTCCAAAGATCTATGGGTTAGTGGGTTAATTGGTCACGTGGGTGTAATTGGGCAGTGCTGGCTCATTGGACTGGAAGAGGCTGTTATCTCTAAGTAAAAATTATTTTATAGGCATCCGTTAGTCTCATGAGACCATGGATTTGCATCGTGGAAGGTTTCCAGGGCGCAGGCCTGGCCAAGGTTGTATGGAAGACCAGCAGTTGCCCATGCTGCAAGTTCCCCCTCTCCACGCCACCGATGTTGTCCAAGGGAAGGGCACTAGGGCCCATACAGCTTGGCACCGGTGTCATCGCAGAGCAATGTGTGGTAAAGTGCCTTGCTCAAGGACTCACGCAGCCTCAGCCGAGGCTCGAACTAGCGACCTTCAAATCACTAGACGAGTGCCTTAACCACTTGGCCATACACCGACACACCTAAGTGAAAATAAAAATTAAATAATCCCCCTTCTCAGTAAAGTTATTAAAACATAGAACAGTACAACACGAGAACAGGTCCTTTGACTTACAATGTCTCTGCCAAATGCAATGTTAAACTAAATCACTTTTGCCTATTGGCCGTTACATTCTGTGTCGTATGACATGGGCGATTATGGACTAGCCATGACCATGATTGTACTTGGCAAAGTTTTTTGACAGAAATGATTTGCCATTGCCTTTTTCTGGTCAGTGTCTTTACAAGACTGGTGACCTCACCTATTATTAATACGCTTCAGGGATTGTCTACCCAGTGTCGGTGGTCGCATAACCAGGACTTGTGATATCCACCAGCTGCTCATACGACCTTCCGCTACCTGCTCCCATGGTTTCACGTGATCCTGATCAAGGAGCTAAACAGGAGCTACACCCTGCCCAAGGGTGACCCGCAGGCTAGTGGAGTGTCTTCTTCTCCACTCTGGCCTTTTAGCTCTTGTCAGTTGTCTATCGCCTCCCCTGGGTCCCCCCACCCTTCCCTTCCTCTGATGGTCCTCTCTCCTGTCCTATCAGATCCTTCTTCCTCAGCCCTTTATCTTTCCCACCCACCTGGCTTTACCTATCATCTTCCAGCTAGATTCTTTCCTCTTCCCTCCCCCCCGGACTTTTTTATTCTGGCATCTTCCCCCTTCCTTTCCAGCCCTGCGGAAGGGACTGAGCCTGAAATGTTGACTATTTATTCATCTCCATAGATGCTGCCCAACCTGCTGAGTTCCTCCAGCATTTTGCGTTACTTTGGATTTCCAGCATCTGTAGCATTTCTAGTGTTTTGGGTTAGTAAGTTGTGGGCATGTTCCTTTACACTTGTGTACTGGAAATAACATTAAACAAACTTGAATCTTAAACATTAGTGTTGATACCGAAACCTATCTGACTGTAAACAAAAGGTCAGCTGTTTTTCTGGACCTGACTTCCTCAAGAGTAGTTGAAGGTTATACTGCTTCACAACTGGCATAGTTTTCAGGCACAGGTTCCTGCGCAGAGAGGTGTTCTCGGTAGGAGGGCATACGTTGTGCACACCTTGCTACAAGACAAGGCCCGAGGCTGTAAATGACTGAATACGCTACAACCTTTGGACTCCTTTCCCCTCAAGGCTACAATTCCAGTTTGCTCAAAACCGATACCAGTGCAATCTATACTGTGTCAGCCTCTTTGACAATAAGTTTCAGCCTTGCTCCTCCGGTTTCGATGTGGGCTTGGAAATTCCATCACAGATTTTGATAACACACCTTGATCAGCAGGTTGTTTCTTGGTGAAGGCTAAGAGTGCATTTGAGTGGTGCCTCTAATTCAGAGACAGTGAAAATTGTCCACTCACATGGCTCCCTAGGGAGGTTGCTGGGATCTGCATAGTGCCAGGACCCTAATAGGGTCATATAGCATAGAAACAGGCCTATTGATACATTTATTCCATGACAGCCTGTTTTTTTCGCCCAGTTCCATTGACCTGTACCTGCACCATAACTTCCACACCCCTCTGATCCATGTACCTATTCCAACTTCCCTTAAATATTATAAATGAATCCACATCTACCACTTCTGCTGGCAGTTCATTCCACACTCTCACCACCCTCTGACTGAAAAAGCTACCCCTCAGATTCCCCTTAAATGTTTCACATTTCACATTTAACCCATGAACTCCAGCTCTAGTTTCACCCAACTTCAGTGGAAAAAGCCTGCCTGCATTTACTCTATATATACCCCTCACAATTTTGTATACCTCTATAACACGAGATCCCAACCTTGAGTCCATAGATCTCCTCAGTTAATGGTAGGGGTCCATGGCATAAAAAAGGTTGGGAACCCCTGCTCTATGAGATCTCCTTTCATTCTTCTGTGTTCCAGTCCTAATCTATTCAACTTTTGCCTTTAACTCAGGTCGTCAAGTCATGACAACAACCTTGTAAATTTTCTCTGCGCTCTTTCAAGCGTATTGATATCTTTTCTGTCGGTAGGTGGTCAGAACTGCACATAATGCTCCAAATTCAGCCTGACCAGTGCTGGACTGTTTGAAGTCCAAAGAGATGAATAGGGAGCTTAAGGTAAAGGAACCCTTAGGAACCATTGATCATAATATGATTAAGTTCAACTTGAAATCTGATGGGGCGAAAGTAAGGTCTGACGTAGCAGTTTTTCAGTGGAGTAAGGGAAAATTACAGTGGTATGAGAGAGGAGTTGGCCAAAGTAAATTGGAAGGAGGTGCTGGCAGGGATGACAGCAGATCAGCAATGGCATGAATTTCTGAGAAAAATGAGGAAAGTACAAGACATGTGTATTCCAAAAAATGAAGAAATACTCAAATGATAAAAATAGTGCAACCATGGCTGACAAGGGAAGTCAAAGCTAATGTAAAAACAAAAGAGAGAAAACACAACAAAGAAAAAGTTGGAAGACAGAGGATCGGGAAGTTTTTAAAAACCCTCAGAGAGCAACGAAAATAATCATTAGAAGGAAAAAGATAAAATATAAAATCAAGCTAGCAAACAATATGAAAGTGGATAATAAAAGCTTTTTCAAGTATGCTAAAAATAAAAGAGAGCTGAGAGTGGATATAGGACTGCTAGAAAATGAGGCAGGAGAAATAATGACAGGGGACAAGGAGATGGCAGATGAACTAAATGAGTATTTTGCATCAGTCTTCACTGTTGAAGATACTAGCAGTGTGTCAGATGTTGTAGTGTGTGAAGGAAGAGAAGTGGGTGTAGTTACTATTGCAAGGGAGAAGGTGCTCAAAAAGCTGAAAGACCTTAAGTCACCCAGACCAGATGAACTGCACCCTAGGGTTCTGAAAAGGGGTAATGTTAGAGATTGTGGTGGCATTAGAAATGATCTTTAAAAAATCATTGGACTCTGGCATGGTGCCAGAGGACTGGAAAATTGCAAGTGTCACTCCACTCTTTAAGAAAGGAGGGAGGCAGCAGAAAGGAAATTATAGACCAGTTAGACTGGCCTCAGGGATCGTGAAGCTGTTAGAGTCAATTGTTAAGGATGAGGTGATGGAGTACTTGGTGACACAGGACAAGATAGGACAAAATCAGCATGGTTTCCTTAAGGGAAAATCCTGCCTGAAGAACCTGTTGGAATTCTTTGAGGAGATTACAAATAGGATAGATTAAGAGGTTGCAGTGGATGTTGTACATTTGGACTTCCAGAAGGTCTTTAACAAGGTGCCACACATGAGGCTGCTTACCAAGTTAAGAGCCTGTGGTATTACAGGAAAATTCCTAACATGGCTAGAGCATTGGCTGATTGGAAGGAGGCAGCGAGTGGAAATAAAAGGATTCATGTCTGGTTGGCTGCCAGTGACTGGTGGTGTTCCCCAGGGGTCGGTGTTGGGACCACTTCTTTTTATGTTGTATATAAATGATTTAGATGATGGAATAGATGGCTTTGTTGCCAAGTTTGCAGATGATACAAAGACTGGTGGAGGGGCAGGTAGTGTTGAGGAAACAGGTTGCAGAAGGACTTAGAAAGCTTAGGAGAACGGGCAAGAAGAAATAAATGTGCAGACTATTTTCTAAACGGGGAGAAAATACAGGAATCTGAAGTGCAGGGGGACTTGGGAGTCTTTGTGCAGGACACCCTAAAGGTTAACTTGTAGGTTGAGTCGGTGCTGAGGAAGGCAAATGCAATTTTAGCATTCGTTTCAAGAGGTGTAGAATACAAGAGCAAGGATGAGATGCTGAGGCTTTATAAGGCATTGATGAGGCCTCATCTTGAGTACTGTATACAGTTTGGGCTCCTCATCTTGGAAGAGATGTGTTGGTATTGGAGAGGGTCCAGAGGAGGTTCACAAGGATGATTCCGAGAATGAAAGCGTTACCATATAAGGAACATTTGATGGTTCTGGGTCTGTACTTGCTGGAAGGATGAAGGAGGATCTCATTGAAACCTTTCGAATGTTGAAAGGCCTAGATTGAGTAGATGTGGGAAGGACGTTTCCCATGGTGAAAGAGTCTAAGACAAGAGGGCACAGCCTCAGGATAGAGGGGTGTCATTCAAAATACAGTTGCGGAGAAATTTCTTTAGCTAAAGGGTGGTGAATTTATGGAATTTGTTGCCACAGTCAGCTGTGGAGGCCAGATTGTTGGGTGTATTTAAAGCAGAGTTTGACAGGTTCTTGATTGGATATGGCATCAAAGGTTACAGTGAGAGGACTGGGAAATAGCCTTCCCTGGAGAAAAAAAGCATCAGCCATGATTGAATGGCAGATCAGTCTCAATGGGCCAAATGGCCTAATTCTGCTTCTATGTCTTATGGTCTCATGTGGTCAAACAGGAAGGCCATAACAGAATACAGAATACCATGTTACAGTTGCAAAGGAAGTGTAGTTCAGGTACACAAAGAGCAAAGGCCACGATGACGTCGATGATGAGGTCATGAGTTCATCTTTATTGTATGAGAGATCCCTCCAAATGCCTTGTAATAGTGGATAAAAGCTACTTTTCTGTGACATCAGTCCTCGTTGAGGGATCATAAGTGGAATGAGTGATCATTTTCAGGATCCTGGGTGTCAATATCTCTGAGGATCTATCCTGGTCCCAACATATCAATGCAGCTACAAAGAAGGCATGACAGCAGTTATATTCCTTTCGGAGTTTGAGGAGATTTGGTATGTCACCAGAGACACTCACAGATTTCTGCAGATGTACCGTGGAGAGTATTCAAACTGGCTGCATCACCGTCTGGTGCTATGAGGAGATCGATATAAGCTGCAGAGAGTTGTGAACTTAGTCAGCTCCATCATGAGCACTAGCCTCTGTAGTATCCAAGACATCATCATGGAGTGATGCTTCAGAAAGGTGGCATCATTCAATAAAAACCCCCATCACCCTGGACATGCCCTCTTGTCATTGCTACCAGCAGGGAGCAGCTACAGGAGTCTGAAGGCACACACCCAACGATTCAGGAACAGCTTCTTCCTACTGCCATCTGATTTCTGATCCATGAACGTGACCTCACTACTTTTTTATTTCTATTTTTGCACTACTTACATAATGTAACAGTACATATATGCAGAAAGGTTCCATAAAGAGGCCAGCAATGTCATGAAGTTTCTTACCCACCCTGCTTATGGACTCCCATTCCCATCAGTGAAGAGGCTACACAGCATCCATGTCACGACAACTAGACCCATAAATTTCAAAGTTCAAAGTAAACTTATCACCAAAGTACATGGATGTCACCATATATAACCCTGAGATTCATTTTCTTGTGGGCATACTCAATATATCCATATAGAATAATAACCATAATAGAATCAATGAAAGACCACACCAACAAGGGCGTTCAACCACTGTGCAAAAGACAAAAAAACTCTGCAAATACAAAAAGAAAGAAATAATAATAATAATAAATCAATAATAAATATCAAGAGCATGAGACTAAGAGTCCATGAGAATGAGTCCATAGGTTGTGAGAATATTTCGGTGATGGGGTGTGAAGTTGAATGAAGTTATCCCCACTGGTTCAAAAGCCAGTGAGGGGTAATAACAGTTCCTGAATCTGGTGGTGTGAGTCCTGTGGCTCCTGCACCACCTTCCTGATGTCAGCAGTGAATAGAGAGCATGTTCTGGGTGGTGTGAATCCCTGATGATGGATGCTTCATGTGGATGTGCTCTGTGGTGGGGAGAGCTTTACCCGGGATGGACTAGGTCATATCCACTGCCTTTTGTAGGATTTTCCATTCAAGGGCATTGGTGTTTCCATATCAGGCTGTGATGTAACCAGTCAATATACTCTCCAGTACTCATCTATAGAAGTTTTAGATTATGAAGACACGTAGTCCTCTTTTATTGTCATTTAGTGATGCATGCATTAAGAAATGATACAATATTTCCTCCGGTGTGATATCACAAAACACAGGACAGACCAAGACTGAAAAAACTGACAAAACCACATAATTGTAACATGTAGTTACAACAGTGCAACAATACCATAACTTGATGAAGAAGTCCATGAGCACAGTAAAAGTTCAAAGTCTCTCAAATGTCCCACATCTCACGCAGATGGAAGAAGGAAGAACTCTCCCTGCCATGCCGACCACAGTCCGACTCTGAGTCATCTGAAAACTCCGAGCTCTGATCAGCTCTCCGACACCGAGTACTGAGCGCCAGCTCTGTCCAAACGATTCGACCTCAACCTCGGTCGCCAACAGCAGGCAAAGCCAGGGATTTTGAGGCCTACCCTCAGAAAGATTCCGACCACGCAGTAACGACAGCAGCGAACGAGCGCTTCAGAAATTTCTCCAGATGTTCCTCTGTGCTTTCACGTCCATTCTCCATCAAATCAGAATTGTCCACGGCCCCTATTTAACAGATACAATATCATTTTCACCGGAGGGCCGCGCACGTGCAGTGCGCTGCCTCTCTCCTCCCGCCTATTTAGTCAAAGTTTTAGATGATATGGCAAATCTTCACAAACTGCAAAAAAGTTAAGGTGCTGATGTGCTTTCTTTGTAATTGGACTTAAGTGCTGGGTCCAGGACAAATCCTGAGAAATAACAACACTGAGGAACTTAAAGATGCTGACCAAATCCACTCTAATCCTCCCAATGAGGATTGGCTCATTGACCTATACATTCCCTCCTCCTGAAGTCAATAATCGGTTCCTTGGTCTTGCTGATATGAGGAAGAGGTTTAACTCAAGGTGTGAGGCTCATCGACATCTCCACCCATTCACCCATACCTCCGCTCCCATCACCACTACATACACATCACCTTGCTTCACTTTATGTACAATTAGTCTGCGTATACTACAGTTTCTTATATGGAGCAACAGACACAAAATTCTCGAGGAACTCAGCAAGGCAGGCAGCATCTATGGAGGGAGATAAACAGTCAACATTTCGAGCTGAGACCCTTTGTCAGGATTGGAAAGGAAGGAGAAAGAAGTCAGATTCATTTCCATAGATGCTCCAGCTTTTTGTGTGTGTTGCTCTGGATTTCCAGCATCTGCAGAATATTCTGTGTTTATCAGTTACTTGTATATTGGGTTTTATAGGATTGCTTTTATGTTTTTTTTGTTCTTTAGGATTATTATATTTTTTGTGCTCCATCAGATCCAGTGATTATGCCTGTGCATTGAAGAATGACAATAAACAATCTTGAATCTTGAATCTATAAGGGGTCTGCTATGAGAAAACAGTATCCATCATCCAGAACCCCCACCATCCTTCACACTTATGTACTGAAGTCATAGTCATAGTCATAGTCATACTTTATTGATCCCGGGGAAAATTGGTTTTCATTACAGTTGCACTATAAATAATAAATAGTAATAGAACCATAAATAGTTAAGTAGTAATATGTAAATTATGCCAGTAAATTATGAAATAAGTCCAGGACCAGCCTATTGGCTCAGGGTGTCTGACCCTCCCAGGGAGGAGTTGTAAAGTTTGATGGCTGCAGGCAGGAATGACTTCCTATGACGCTCTATGCTGCATCTCGGTGGAATGAGTCTCTGGCTGAATGTACTCCTGTGCCCACCCAGTACATTATGTAGTGGATGGGAGACATTGACCAAGATGACATGCAACTTAGACAGCATCCTCTTTTCAGACACCACCGTCGGAGAGTCCAGTTCCATCCCCACAACATCACTGGCCTTACGAATAAGTTTGTTGATTCTGTTGGTGTCTGCTACCCTCAGCCTGCTGCCCCAGCACACAACAGCAAACATGATAGCACTGGCCACCACAGACTCGTAGAACATCCTCAGCATCGTCCGGCAGATGTTAAAGGACCTCAGTTTCCTCAGGAAATAGAGACGGCTCTGACCCTTCTTGTAGACAGCCTCAGTGTTCTTTGACCAGTCCAGTTTATTGTCAATTCGTATCCCCAGGTATTTGTAATCCTCCACCATGTCCACACTGACCCCCTGGATGGAAACAGGGGTCACTGGTACCTTAGCTGTCCTCAGGTCTACCACCAGCTCCTTAGTCTTTTTCACATTAAGCTGCAGATAATTCTGCTCACACCATGTGACAAAGTTTCCTACTGTAGCCCTGTACTCAGCCTCATCTCCCTTGCTGATACATCCAACTATGGCAGAGTCATCCGAAAACTTCTGAAGATGACAAGGCTCTGTGCAGTAGTTGAATGACAAGAAACAATCTTGAATCCTGAATTCCTGACTTGGAAGTGCGAGAAAAATGTTTGAAGCCTTAAGAGTGCAGCGATCTGTGACTCAGCTACTTTCAAAAGGCATTTTGATTGGGAAATTCATCAGCAGGGCCACAGAGACGGTACAAGGGAGTTGGTTCTCTGGAATCACTGTGTCTGTTGTGTAAATATAGGCTAGGAGTGTTGCGGTAACTCTCTGATCCAAAAGCTAGGCATGGCAAATGAATCACAGGATTCTGGAAGGAGGTTTGCATTAAGAGGCTGGTAATTTTATCTATTTACAGTGCATGAGCATGTTACAACAGAATTACTGTAGAAACATCTTAATGTGTATTTTTGTGTGTACGTCTTCACTGCTGATTTGCAGGTGTATGCATGTATTTATCTGACTGTCTTCTCATTGTTACACTAGAGATTCTGCAGATGCTGGGAATCTTGAACAGCACAGACAATATGCTGGGGATCTCAGCAGGTCAATGGAGACCCCTTATCAGGACTGTAGAAAAAGTTGAGTCCTGATGAAGGGTCTTTGCCTAAAACATGGACTGTTCATTTTGCTCTGCCTGGCCTACAGTGTTCCACCAGTGATTTGTGTGTGTAATCTTCTCTGTGTTTCTTGTTCACTCACACATGCTCTTTCTCTGCCTCATTCTCTCCCCAATTCCCTTACTCTTTCTCTTTAGCCCCATATCTTCACCCTCTTTCTTGTATAATTTAAGAATAATTTATGCTTTTCCTATGAATACTGCTTATCCGGTGACGTGCTACTGTGCTCTCTCTCTCTCTCTTTCTGTCTTTCTCTGTCTCTCTCATTCATTCTCTCTCTGCCTCATTCTGTGTGTGTGTCTCTCTCTGTCTCTCTGTCTACCAATCCGTGTCTGTCTGTCCTCACTGTCTCTCTCCCGCTGTGTATCTGTCACTCTCACACTCTCTCTCTCCCTCTCTCTGTCTCTCCCCCACTCTGTCTGTTTGTCTGTCAGTCTGTCTCTCTCTCGACCCCCACATACACCCCATCCCTTCTCTGCCCTCAAATTTTTGTCCTCTTTCTAAACCCACCTATTCTCTCAGGGGGAGGTAAATTCTCTACAGCACCATTTCAGGGAACTGGGGAGATCTCCATGCTGCTCTGGGTGACTGTTAATTTGTCCACATTCCACTTTATTGAAAACAAGTGGTTCTTTGCTGTCATTTCCATATTAAAGAAATCCTTTCTGAGATCAATGAAAAAGCAACTGATTTAGTTAGCTGACATGTCGAAACCATGAGGTAAATGCACTGTGATGCAGTCTGCGGCCAATTAGAAGTCATACACTTACAGTATACAGTATATGCACACACACTCAAACATTCTCTCTCTCCCTCTTTCTCTCTCTCTCACACACACACTCACAGTCACACACACTCACACATGCTCACACACACGCACTCACACACATGCACTCAACACTCACATAAACTCACAAACACATATATAATTATACCCTTTCTCACACACACATTCAAGTAGTAAAATGCATGTACTAAACAAAGATTCATGTCAATCCCAACACCATACTTCAAACATATTCAGTATAGTTTTGTTGAAGTGCTTTTCTTTACCTCCATTCAGGTGAGCAATGATAAATTAGACAGTCCTAAAATTACTGACCTAGATAACCTTGGTCTCCTATCACAACTATTCTCTTTGCTCTCTTCACCATTCCTCGCCCACCCCCTCCATCCCCCAGACTACAACGGGTTAACAGCTCTGCTGAAGAGCCACTGTCCTGAAGCATGAAACCAGATACACTCTGCACAGACGCTGCCTGACCTGCGTGGTAATGCTTGCATTTTCAACAGCACGTAACTGGCCACAACTGAATCTTTGAAAAGACGCAGACGGCGGAAATCTGAAATGAAAACAGAAAACACAAGAATTAGCTTGCAGGCCATTTGATGTAAATTGAACAAGTTCACCTTCAGCTTGTAGATTAATTCCACATCTGCAGGAAGCTTCACCATCAGATGTTTGCACAGGTGTAATGCAAAACTTACTTACAACAGTACCATGGCCATACAGCATCACATTAGGTACGGAAACCTATCCTAATGTCTTTTTAAATATTGTAATAGTACTCCCCTAGCAGTTCATTCTACCTTCTACATTTAAAAATAGTCTTCCTTCTAGAACATAGAACATGAATAGTACAGCGCAGTACAGGCCCTTTGGCCCACAATGTTGTGCCGACCCTTAAACCCTGCTTCCCATATAACCCTCCACCTTAAATTCCTCCATATACCTGTCTAGTAGTCTCTTAAATTTCACTAGTGTATCTGCCTCCACCACTGACTCAGGCAGTGTATCCCACGCACCAACCACTCTCTGAGTAAAAAACCTTCCTCTAATATCCCCCTTGAACTTCCCACCCCTTACCTTAAAGCCATGTCCTCTTGTATTGAGCAGTGGTGCCCTCGGGAAGAGGCGCTGGCTATCCACTCTATCTATTCCTCTTAATATCTTGTATACCGCTATCATGTCTCATCGTAAATCTCCGTCCTCTGGATATGGACTCCTCTACCCTCGGGAAATGCACGTTTGAGCACGATACTAGAGAATAACATAATTTCCATGGGTTCGAAACTCAGAGTGTTGTGGTGCTATGTTCATTCCACACTAACATACGGAAGCAAATGTTGGACAATATCAAAGTGAGGGAAGACTCGAAGCTGCAGAAATGTGTTTTTTGAGATGAATGATGAAAATATCGTGGAAGGACAGTAACAAATGAGGAGATGTTGCATCATGGATCAGCCATGATGAGATGGAAGAAGAGACTTGATGGGCAAAGGCTTAATTCTGCTCCGATATCTTATGGTCCAAAAAGCCAGAATAAGAAGACGGCTGATGTCATCAATCAGGAAGCAGCAGCTGGACATGTACTAAGGAAAGAGAAGCTCAAACATCCTGCAGTGACGGGAAAAACTGATGGAAGAAGTCATGGCCCAACGCATGACGTTCATGAGTTACATCAAGGGATGGACAGGCAAAAGTTTTGAAGAGCTTATTGGAACTTCTAAAATTAAAGACAGATGGAAGACCATGATCACTAGCATCATACAGCACATAATGATGATGACCCTGGGAAAGCACTGTGACCATTCACCTTGCCTGTTCCCCTCAAGATTCTATAAACTCACCCCTCAGCCTCCGAACACACTCTCTATTTTAGGAACAGCTTCTTCCCTTCCACCATCAGATTTATGAACGGATCATGAACACTATCCCATTACACCTTTCTCGCACTATTTATTTTTGTAACTTGCGGTAATTTTTTATGTATTGCATCGTATTGCTACCACACAACAACAAATTTCATGACATATGTCAGTGATAATCAAAAGTCAAAGTAATTTCCTAAGCATGAGGAATTATCAAAGTACATATATGTCACGTATACTTCCTTAAGATACATTTCCTTGCAGCTGTTTACAGGAAAAAATGCATAGAATTTATGAAAACTCTACATAAATAAAGACTGATAAATAGCCAATGTGCAAATGAAGACAAACTGTGCAAATAAAAGAAAATAAAACATGAATTATAGAGTCCTTGAAAGTAAGTCTGTAGGTTGTGGAGTCAGTTCAGTGTTGAGTTGAGTGAAGTTACCCACGCAAATTTAGGAATCTGATGGTTGAAGGGTAATAACTGTTCCTAAACCTGGTGGTGTGGGATAGAGGTGTACAAGATAACAAGAGGCATAGATAGAATGGACAGCCAGAGGCTTTTTCCCAGAATGGAAGTGACTAATGTGAGGGGGCATAATTTTAAGGTGTTTGGAGGAAAGTATAGGGGATACGTACGAGGTAGGTTTTTTTACACCGAGAGTGGTGGGTGGATGAAATGAGCTGCTATGGGTGGTGGTAGAGATGCATTAGGGGTATTTAAGAGGTTCTTGGATGGGCACATGAATGATAGCAAAATGGAGTGCTATGTGGAGGGAAGGGTTAAAAGGTCAGCATAACGTTGTAGGCCAAAGGACCTGTGCGATCCTTGTACCGTTCTATTTTCTATGTTCCATTTCCCTCCATCTTTTCCTCTGGATCTCAAACCTGGGACTACGTTGTGGGCCAGTGAACTCTGGTTCCTATGATGGGGGTGTCTA
The DNA here is from genome assembly GCF_030028105.1 of Mobula birostris. Taxonomy (NCBI): domain Eukaryota; kingdom Metazoa; phylum Chordata; class Chondrichthyes; order Myliobatiformes; family Myliobatidae; genus Mobula; species Mobula birostris. The sequence goes on along the minus strand of NC_092375.1, from coordinate 8,061,556 downwards.
AGACCAGAGGAATGGCCTCAGAATATAGGGCTGTTCTTTTAGAACAGAGGTGAGGAGGAATTTCTTTAGCCAGAGAGTGGTGAATCTGTGGAGCTTGTTGCCATAGGCAGCTGTGGAGGTCAAGTCTTTAAGTATATTTAAGGCAGAGGTTGATGGATTCTTGATTGGTCAGGGCATGAAGGGATATGGGTGTGGTAAACCATATATATATATGTTGTAACTGGGTTAACTGTCTGGACGCGCCCCTCTGCTGACTGCCCCTGTGGCTCCTCCCACAGAGTCCCGTATAAAGGTGTTCACCTTGCCCCTCCCCCTCAGTCCGGGGCAGACACTCACCGTGGAGGTCGTGGAGGTTGTATTGTACAGCGAATAAAAGCCTTTCAATATTTTACCAAACCTCAGTCTTTTGGAGTTATTGAAGGTGCCTCAATGGGGAAAAGGCAGGAGATTGGGGCTGAGAGGGAAAATGAATCAGGCATGATGAAATGGCAGAGTAGACTCGACGGGCCAAATGGCTTAATGCTGCTCCTACATCTAATGGTCTTATGGTCTTATTACTGTTCTATGTCTTATCAGGTGAAGACTTTCCCCAACATCATTGGTCAAAGCGTGAAAACTATCATTTTGCTAGTTTCAATCCACTAATTTATGTTAATGTATACATACTCTTAACCAGTGGATAATAGTGTTTCAGTTTCAAGTCCTGCAGAGCAGCAACTGGCAGTTTCCAGGCAACCAATGTTTTGCATTGAGCACTTGTGTTCAGAGTGGATGCTAATGATGGCTGGCTGGCTTGCTTCAGAGAGATATACTCGCTGAGCTTAACCTTGGAAGAGATTGAGTACTAGGTCAAGGAATCAGCACTTAGGTCCAAAGAAAAAAATATCTGTTCCCTAGGGTAGGCTTTTAATGTAAGAGTTCAAAGTAAATTTATTATCAAAGCACCTACATGTCGCAATGTACTACCCTGAGATTCTTGCAGGCATTCACAGTAGAACAATGAAATGCAATAGAATTTATGAAAAACTACACACAAAGACTGACACATAACTAATATGGAAAGGAGACAAAGTGTTCAAATACAAAAAAAATCAAAAAAGATATTATAAATAAAATAGACAGATAGATAATATTGAGAACATGAGTTGGAGAGTCCTTGAAGATGAGTCCATAGGTTGTGGAATCAGTTCAATGTTGAGGTGAGTGAAGTTATCTATGCTGGTTCAGGAGCCTGATGGTTGTAGTGTAATAACTGTTCCTAACCCTGGAGGTGTGGGACCTAAGGTTCCTGTACCTTCTGCCTGATGGCAGTAGTGAGAAGAGAGCATGGCCTGGATGGTGAGGGTCCTTGATGATGGATGCTGCTGTCCTGTGGTGGGAGTAGTTGTACCTGTGATGGAACTGGCAGGGTCCACCACTCCCTGGAGTCTCTTCTGTTCTATAAGATCATAAGACGTAGGAGCAGAATTAGGTCATTCAGCCCATCAAATGTTCTCAGCATTCAATCATGGCTGGTTTATTATCCCTCTCAGCCCCATTCTCCTGCCTCTCCCTGTAACCTTTGACACCCTTAAACCTATCAACGTCCGCTTTAAATATACCCAATGATTTGGCTTCCACATCCATTTGTGGCAATGAATTCCACAGATTCACTACCCTCTGGCTGAAGAAATTCCTCCTAGTCTCTGTTCTAAATAGACGTTCCACTATTCTGAAGCTGTGTTCTCTGTTCCTCAGCTATCCCACTATAGGAAGCATCCTTAGCACTATTCTGAAGCTGTGTTCTCTGTTCCTCAGCTATCCCACTATAGGAAGCATCCTTAGCACTTAGGCCTTTCAGTATTTCATAGATTCTGGTTTACTAGAGTTTCTAGGCCATGCTGAGAGTCCTCATTGTGCATTTTTGCCTTCTCAAGTTCAAGTTTGTCATTCAACCACACACAAACACCCAAACAAAACAGTGTTACTCAGGGGTCAAAGTGCAAAGCAGAATACTGGCAACTGTACACAGCACAAGGCACATAAAGCACATCTAAAATAGCAAGTAACCATACAGTCTCACAAACATATATATAATATATATCTAGCATGGGTCCTCAGTGACATGTCCTGTAAATTGATGATGCGTGGGTGCTCGGTTGTATGTGTACATGCTTAAAGATCGCTTGTAATTTGATCTCACGGTATGGATGAGTGCCAGCAATCTATTATGATGTGTTAATAAACATTAGGTAACCCCACGGACAATCTCTGGAGTTCTCGTCACTCTGCATTAAGTTCAAAGTTCAAAGCAAATTTATTCTCAGAGTATTTGTATGTCACCATGTACTATCTCGAGATTCATTTCTTGTAGGCGTTTACAGGAAAATAAAGCAATGCTATAGAATTTATGAAAAGCTATCAATAACAATGACTAGAAACCAGCCAATGTACAAAAGAAGACAAATCGTGCAAATAATGAAAAAAAAACATAAATAATACTGAGAGGATGAGTTGTAGGGTCGTTGAAAATGAGTCCTCAGGTTGTGGAATCAGTTTACTGTTGGGGTGAGTGAAGTCATGTGCATTGGTTCAGGAGCCTGATGGTTGAAGGGTAATGACTGTTTCTGAACGTGGTGGTGTGGGACTTCAGGCCTCTGTACCTTCAGTCAAGTGGTTGAGAACACGGCCTGGATGGTGGGGGGTCCTTAATGACAGATGCTGCTTTCTTATGGCAGCACTCCTTGTAGATGTGCTCAGTGGTGGGGAGGGATTTGCCTGCGATAGACTGCACCGTGTCCACCACTTTTTGTGCATTTTCCTGTCAATCGCATTGATGGCTCCATATTAGGCCATGATGCAACTAGTCAAATTATTCTATGAATGCACATCTCCCTGAGTACACTACTCTTGTTCATGTAGGATGGACCCACTGCTTACAGATCCTCCATGCTCCAGCACCCAAGGAGAAAGCTGTCGGTGACAGTATAAGGTTGGATTGCCAGTTCACAGTGGACACTACCGACATTGGTCCATTGGACATCGAATGGTCACGGACACCCCCTGATCCAACGTCTTCCCCGATCATTGTATGTATCAAGCATGCTGCTTAACTTGCACAAGTTGATGAATGAATTGGTTAGATATCTTTCGGTGATGTGTAGAATGTAGTGCCTCCCCCCCAAGTTTATTTCCCAAATGAACAGATTTCTATTGGCTGAGCTGAGTTATTTATTTACATACTCAACAATGGTCCATTGAACACTCTCCTTCTCTCCCATGCATTCATGCTGTCCTTCTCTCGCCCCCTTGACAGATTCTCTGCCCAATTTCCTTTCTGTCTTTCTATGCTTCCCATCTGAACCCCTCCCCTCTAAACCTTTCTTTTTATATTTACTAGAGACCCTTCCAACCTGATGAGCCCGTGCTGTCCAGTTAGACCCATGTGACTAATTAACCTACTAGCCCGTACATCTTTGGAATGTGGGAGACAACTAGAGCACCCGGAGGAAGCTCATGCAGTCACAGAGAATGTACAGATTCCTACAGACAGCGGAGGAATTGAACCAGGGTCACTGGCACTTTAATAGTGTTACAAAAACCGCTATGCCCCCTTTTTCTCCTTCCCACATCTCTCCAGATCTCTTCATCTCTCTCGCTTTCTTTATCTCTCTCAAAATCCTGCACTATCCCACCCCCTTTTTTCTGCCCACCCCCCCCCAACCTCTTAAGGCTAACAGTGACAGGCTAACTTTAAGAGAGAATACATAGTCATCCAGAACACAAAATAATCTGCAGATGCTGGGGTCAAAGCAACACTCACAACACGCTGGAGGAACCCAGCAGGTCGGGCAGCATCCGTGGAAAAGATCGGTTGACGTTTCGGGCCGGAACCTGACAAAGAGTTCCGGCCCGAAACATCGACCGATCTTTTCCACGGATGCTGCCCGACCTGCTGAGTTCCTCCAGCGTGTTGTGAGTGTTATATAGTCATCCGGCACAGAAACAGGCCCTTCAGCCCATCTTGTCAGGGCTGATCACTTTATGCATGGACTCTAATTCTATTTGCCTGCATAAGTTCTGCATCCTTCCATGCTTTTGCCTATTTAAGTGTGCAAATGTGTCATAAGCGTAGATCTGATGCCCTCACATCCTCTCCAAACCGTTCTATGTGTAAAGAAGCTTTACTCTTCAGATCCCCTAGAACACCTATTCCTCTCATTTTTGATACTACAACTGGTGGGAAAAGGATTCCAACTATCTACCATACCTATGCTTGTATTATCCTTTATACTTTATCAGGTTACCTCACATCCTATTTCACTGTTGGATAAACAAGCCTAGCCTTCTCAATCTCTCTCCCTATATGAGCTCCACTCCAGACAAAATCCTGGTGACTCTCCTCCATACTTCCTGAAGAAGGACCCTATCCTTCTTCTAGTTTAGTGACCAGAACAGCACACATACTCTCCTGTGTGGTATAACTACTGTTTTTTAAAAAATTGCAGCTTATCAGCCTAAATCTTATCTACTGTGCTCTGACCTGTGAAGACACGTTTGCATTCCCCACTATCTTATCCAACTGCTTGGACATAAATATCACTGTCTGCTTTGCTAGAAAGTCTTTTGTCCAAGTCATGACTGGAGAGATAGCCAAGGGTGCCCTGTGAAGATTGTCTTTATTTGTCAGATGTTCACCAACATGTACAGAGCAATGCATCATTTTTTGTGTTGGGCAAGCCCACAAGTGTTGCCATACTTCCAGCACCAACATAGCACACCTATCGCTCAACAACCCTATCTTGTACACCTTTGGGATGTGGCAGCAAACTGAAACACCCAAAGGAAACCCACACAGTTGCAGGGAGAACATACAAAAGCCTACAGACTGCAACAGGAATTGGAAATCCAGTCTTACTGCTGTTGCCGTCAAGTGATGCACTAGCCACTATACCATACTGCCCCTTTTAATAGTTGCTAGCTAATTTAGGTACTCTCTAAAGTTCTAAAAAGCTGGAGCCTCAAATTCATACACTATTACTTTGTGCAACACACATCAAAATTTGATGTGTGTTGCTTGAATTTCCAGCGTCTGCAGATTTCCTCGTGTTTGCACTAGTACTTTGTGACTGAATTGTTTGCAAATTTAAAAAAATCTTATCTTTCTAACCGATCCTTTATGCTTTTGTACCTGTTTATTGCAAAAGATCATTGACTATTCTGGAGACAGGGCCTACGAAACCCGCGTGGAGGACATGAAAGGCCGTGTGCACTTCAGTTCACCAGATCCCAAAAATGGTGACGCATCCATCAACATCACACGGCTGAGGTCCAGCGATTCCGGAATGTACCACTGCAAGGTGAAGAAGTCTCCCGGTTCAAGGACCAGGCCAGTGAGGCTACAAGTTTCAAGTAAGTAAGCCGCCTTCTGGTGCGGCTTTGTGGTTAATCCCGCCATCCGTGGTAGAAATGGCACTTAAAAAGAGGGAAGAGATTTAGAATCCCAGATACAGAATGATTCAGAAAGAGCTGAAGAGATGATGAGATAGTGGCCAGTGACAATATCCATGACTGATAAGGGGTACAGCATTAGAACATGCTTTTCAGCTCACAATGCTGTGCCAAACCAATTAAATTAGTAATCAAATGGCCAACTAAACCAATCCCTTCTGCCCACACTATGTCCACGTTCTTCCATTTTCCTCACATTCATGCACCTATCTAAACATTTCTTATAAGTCCCTAGCCCGTTTACCTCAATCATCACCCCAGTCAGCACATTCCAGGCACCCACTGCTCTGTGTAAATAAACCTGCCCCACACATCTCCTTCAAAGTTACCCCATCTCACCTTCAATGCATGCCCTCTGGTTTTAGACATTCAAATCCTGGGAAAAAGATACTCCTTGTCTGCTCTATCTATTCTTCTCATAATTTTATAAATTTCTATCAGATCTCCTCTCAGCCTCCGCCATCCTAGAGAAAACAACCCAAGGTGGTCCAGCCTCTTATGATAGCACGTCTTTTAACCCTCTAATCTCTCAAGCACTCATGCCTTAATCTCACATTCCCTCTAGGTATGAACACTATTTTTAAAATTTAAAGAGGAAGTAGACAAATCTTCGAACATCCATAAGAGCAGAATGAGGCCATTTGGGCCTATCGTATCTGCTTCGTCATTCCATCATAGCTGATTGTGATGAACTGAGGTTGAGGCTTTGGGCCTGTTCCAGCTGGTTAAGCTGGAGAAGATGAGGAAGAGATTAACAAAGGATGCTGCCTGGACTGGAGGGCCTGAGTTACATGGAGTTGGCCGGAGTTGTCCACACTGGATTATTATTCCTTGGAGCATTGGAGGATGAGAGGTTTATAAAATCATGAAGTATTTTTGGATAGAGTGGATAGTCATCGTCTTTTCCCCAAGACAGAGGAGTCTAAAACTAGAGGGCACAGATTATAAACACAAGATTCTGCAGATGCTGGAAATCCAGAGCAACACAAACAAAATGCTGGGGGAACTCAGCAGGTCAGGCAGTATTTGATCGGCATCAGGCAGATGCTACCTGACCTGTTGAGTTCCTTCAGCATCTTGTGTGTGTTGTAGAGGGCACAAATACAAGATAAAAGGAGAGAGAGCCAAACAGGGACTGAGAGGAAATGTCTTTTCGTGGAACATAATTAACTCCTGGAATGAGCTGCCAGAGGAAGTGGTCAAAGAGGGTACAATTGCAACATTACAAAGGTATTTAGCTAGGTACATGGCAGGGATAGGGTTGAAGGGTTTTGGGCTGAATCCAGGCAACTGGGAATAGCTGGGAGGGAGCTGTGGTGGGCATGGACCAATTGGGACAAAGGGCCTGTTGCCATATTTTGTTACTCCATGACTCTTGAGACTCTAGATCAGGGGATTCCAATCTTTTTTATGCCATGGACCACCACCATTAACCAAGTAGTCCGTGGATCACAGGCTGGGAATCCCTGCTCTAGAGGAAATAAAACAGGGTGAGAAGAAAAATATTTAATAGGAAACTTTTTCATCCAGAGTGTTATCAGTATCTGAAACAAGCTGCCAGAAGATACAGTTGAGGCAGGGGCATTTTAGAGAGATTTGGAAAGGTAAATAGATTGTAAGCACAAGAAATTCTGGGGTGCTGGAGATCCAGAGGAACAAACAAGACGTTGCTGAGAGAACTCAGTGGGTCAGGCAGCATGGAGAGGAATGATTAGAAATAATCCAAAGGATATGGGCCAAACATGGACAAATGGGATGAGCTTTGATGGGAATCATAGGGAGAACCAGTTAGGCTGAGGTGCCTGTTTCCATGCTGTGTAAGTCTATGACTGGAGGCTGATGTTGAATGGCTGGACAGGGGAGAGGAGTACCCCTTGTCGCTATTCATTTATGGTGCCCACGTCCTGTGAGTGAATACAATTTTAATTATCCTTTGATTGTGAGATTGGGATTGAGGTCCCAGCTAGCACCCCATCATTGAGGACATCTTCAAAACGTGATGCCTCAAAAAGGTGGCATCTATCATTAAGGACCCCCATCACCCAGGACATGCCCTCTTCTCATTGCTACCATCAAGGAGGAGATACAGGAGCCTGACAGCTCACACTCAACAATTCAGGAACGCTTCTTCCCTTTTGTCATCAGATTTCTGAATGGACAATGAACCCATGTACACTACCTCACTATTTTTTGATCTCCTTTTGCACTAGTTAAATTTTTGGGTGGTGGAGTGGAAGTAACGTCTCTACCAAAGGAGGTGTAAGGCACTCCTTCCCTCCGCTGGCCTGCAGGTCACCCTTGGGCAAGGTGTAGCACCTGCTTAGCTCCCTGATCAGGGTCACATAAAGCCACGGCGTAAAGCCACGGGAGCAGGTGGTGAAGGCCGTATGAGCAGCTGGTAGATATCACAAGTCCTGGTTATGTGATCACTGACAATAGGCAGACAATCTCTGAAGAGTATTGAGAATGGCTGGGGTCACCTAGCTTGTAAAGACACTGGCCAGAAGAAGGCAATGGCAAACCACTTCTGCAGAAAAATTTTCCAAGAACTATCATGGTCATGAGACCATGATCACCCACATCATATGACATGGTACATGATGATGATGATTTAATTTAATTTATAAAATTTCTTATTGTAAATTATAGTTTTTAAAAAATGTATTGTACTGCAAAACAACAAATTTCATGCAAATGTACCAATGATATTAAGCTGGATTCTGATTTTTATTCTTTTTCTGATTTTGATTCTGGTGCTGATATGCACTTACAAATGATTCTGGTCAGACTTTCTAACAGATTGAGCAGAGTAAGTTGAAGGCATGGGGTGACTGGAGGAAAGAATAGGACGGATGTCAGAGGTATTTTTCTTACTCGGCTAAAGATTAGCTCTACATTGTAAAGTACAGTGAAAGGGAGCATTTACAAGGATGTGCTGGGGCAGCACAAAGTGTCGCCACGTTTCTGCTGCCACCAGAGCAAGCCTACAGCTTACTAACCCCAACCTGTACATCTTCAGAATGTGGGAGGAAACCGAGCAGCTGGAGAAAACCCACATGGTCACGGTGAAAATGTACAAACTCCTTTTAAACAACAGCAAGAATCCAAGCCCAATCGCTGTCATTGTAAAGCAATGTTCTCACCACTACATTACTGTGGTGCATAACTCCATCCAAGACAATACAGCCCACTTGTACCCCATCCTCTGCCATCGCACAGTGGCCACACTGTTTACCATCTACAAGGAACTCTACAGGAAATATCAAGACCTTACAACAAGGTTTGAGCCTTGGAGGCTGAGGTGACATCTGATGGAGGTTTACAAAATTACGACAGCGTTTCTCCCAGGCTCATCATCATAAGATCATAAGATACAGGAGCAGAATTAGGCCATTTGGCCCATCGAATCTGCTCCACTATTTCATCATGGCTGATCTGTTTCCTCTCTCAGCCCCAATCTCCTGCCTTCTCCCTGTATCTCTTCATTCTTTGACTAATCAAGAATCTTTCAACCTCTGCTTTAAATATATGTAATGACTTGGCCTTCACAGCTGCCTGTGGTAACGAATTCCACAGATTCATCATCATTATGTGCCGTGTCATATGATGTGGGTGATCACGGTCTCGTGACCATGATTGACCTTGGCAAATTTTTCTACACAAGTAGTTTGCTATTGCCTTCTTCTGGGCAGTTTCTTTACAAGGCAGGTGACCTCAGTCATTATCAATACTCTTCAGAGATTGCCTACCTGACACCAGTGGTCACATAACCACAATTTGTGATATGCACCAGCTGCTCATATGACCATCCACCCCCCCGCTCCCATGGCTTCACGAGACCCTGATCGGTGGGGCTAAGCAGATGATGCTACACCTAGCCCAAGGGCGATCTGCAGGCGAGCAGAGGGAAGGACTGCTTTACACCTCCTTTGGCAGAGACTTGTCTTCACCCCACCACCCATGTCTCCCAGGGTAGAAAAGTCAAATACTTGAAGGCATACATTTAACGGAAGAGGGGAAAAGATGTGTGGCGCAGGATCTTTACACAGAGAGCGGTGGATGTCTGGAATGGTCTGCCAGAGACCACCCACCATCCAGGGTGTACTCTCTTCTCGCTGCTGCCATCAGGAAGAATGTGCAGAAGGCTCAGGACCCATCCCACATGCATTAACACCCAGTGAATGAAATTTGAACAGGAGCTACTAAATTAGTGACTCATTGACGGTCTTCATAGGGCAACCCCTGGCGAGCTCTCAAGCTGCAACCAAGGTAGAAGAAGGACTTTCCACCAAAATGGACAGTGGTATTACTGTTGGGATAATATGGCGGGGCACGCATCATGTTGCCTTCGTACCTCGGGGTATAGAGTTGGGCTGTGACAAAACACTGGTTGCACCTCACTTGACAATACCGTTCCCAGTTCTGGTTGCTTGAGGAATGATGTTGTTTCTCTTGAGGAAGTACAGAGGAGACTCACCAGGATGTTGCTGGGGTGGAGGACCTGTAGATATGGGGAGAGATTGGTTTGTTTTCCCTGGAGTGAAGGAGGCTGAATGATGACGTGATGGAGGTACACTAGATAATAGAGGCTTAGATACTGTAGATAGCTAAAATCTTTAAACGCTCGGTTGAACTGAGTATCTGCCCTCAAACCAAACATACCTTAGTCCACTCTCTTAAGCATTTATCCAACTCTCCCTTAAATGCTCCCATACATTGCCTGAATTTCCCACAATTTTTCCACGCTTCTTGACCTGAGCAAGGCTGGAGTGTGCGGTAAGCTTGAATGGGTCAACAGTTAATCAATCCTCTCAGTAGCCTAACTGTATCTGGTTATTGTCTTCTCTTTACCAGTGAAACCATCACCTCCAACCTGTTATGTGGACGGGAGCCAAGAGGTTGGAAAGGATGCAGTGCTGAAATGTTTAAGCGAGGGCACCCCTCCCATCACATACACCTGGAGCAAGCAAGGATCTGCGCACCTTCTCCCTTCCACAGCAGTCGCAGGTAACTATGCTCTGTAGAAGCCAGTAATTCAGACAGCATCATGGAGAGAGAAACAAGACGTAATCACTCTAGGATTCTTAACAGGCAAACTCTTATTCTGAAAGCGTTACCCTAGTTCTAGATTGTTCTGTACTGTACGCGCAGAGAAAGAACTACAACAAAGAGAGGAAGCCACAAACCAAACTCGCCAAACGTAAAACATGCACGCTTGAAAGCCCGCGCCCAAAGGAGGTCTCCTCCTGCACGTCGGAGGTCCGATCGATTCACCTTGTGATCGATCAGAAACAAGCACACTCGTCACACTCTCGCAATCATATCTGATATGGTACATCTCATGTTCTGGATACTTACTGCTTATTTGTTAATTTATTTTTGTATCTGCACAATTTGTTGTCTTTGCATATTGATTGTCTGTCCGTCTTGTGCGCGGTATTTCATTGATTTCCTTGTGTCTCTTTGTATTTACTGTGAATGTCTGTTAGAAAACGAACCTTGGGGTTGTATAAGGTGACATATGTCTTTTGATAATAAATTTTCTCTGACCTTTGAACTTTTGGACATAGATGATCTCATGAAAGGAAACAACATGTCAGTCAATATCCTGTCAAGTCCCATCTGAATCTTTAGCAAAACACACAAATCCCTTCATGTGTGCTGGAAAGAGAATCATCAATAGGTAGTTAATAGGAGATACTAGTGTCCAAGGGCACAGCCACAGAATAAAGGGATGACTGTTTAAAGTTGAGATGAATTTCTTCAGCCAGATGATGATGAATCTGGAGGGTATATTACCAGAGATGGCTATGGAGGCCAATGTCAGGAAGGACAAGCAGGTGATGGGGCAAATTTGCAGCCATTGGGATGAGTCGCAGTGCAAACAAAACAAAAAGTACCAAATACTGGACTTAAGGTGTTATACTTAAATGCACGCAGCATAAGGAATAAGGTGGATAATCTTGTCATACAGCTACAGATTGGCAGGTATAATATTGCGGCCATCACTGAGACGTGGCTAAAGGATGCATGTCTCTGGGAGCTGAACGTCCAAGGATACACGGTGTATCGGAAGGATAGGCAGGTAGGCAGAGGGGGTGGAGTGGCCAAAGTTGACAGGAAAGGGACACTGGCGGGAAGGACTGCAGAGCAGCAGTGGCTGGAGTTTATGTGAGAAGTGAGGAAGGTGCAAGGCAGGTATATATTCCAAAAAAGAAGAAATTTTCAAACGGAAAAAGGATGCAACCGTGGCTGACAAGAAAAGTCAAAGCCAAAGTTGAAACAAAGGAGAGGGCATACAAGGAAGCAAAAATTAATGGGAAGACAGAGGATTGGGAAGTTTTTAAATGCTTACAAAAGGAAACTAAGGTCATTAAGAGGGAAAAGATAAACTATGAAAGGAAGCTAGCAAATAATATCAAAGAGGATACTAAAACCTTTTTCAAGTATATAAAGAGTAAAAGACAGGCGAGAGTAGATATAGGAGCGATAGAAAATGATGCTGGAGAAATTGTAATGGGAGATAAGGAGATGGCGGAGGAACTGAACGAGTATTTTGCATCAGTCTTCACTGAGGAAGACATCAGCAGTATAGGGGACACTCAAGGGTGTCAGGGAAGAGACGTGTGCGCAGTCACAATTACGACAGAGAAAGTACTCAGGAAGCTGAATAGTCTAAGGGTAGATAAATCTCCCAGACCAGATGGAATGCACCCTTGTGTTCTAAAGGAAGTAGCTGTGGAGATTGCGGAGGCATTAGCAATGATCTTTCAAAAGTCATTAGATTCTGTCATGGTTCTGGAGGACTGAAAGATTGCAAATGTCACTCCATTATTTAAGAAGGGGGCAAGAAAGCAAAAAGGAAATTATAGGCCTGTTAGCTTGACATCGGTGTTGGGAAGTTGTTGGAGTCGATTGTCAAGGATGAGGTTATGGGGTACCTGGAGGCATATGACAAGATAGGCAGAACTCAGCATGGTTTCCTCAAAGGAAAATCCTGCCTGACAAACCTATTGCAATTTTTTGAGGAAATTACAAGTAGGCTAGACAAGGGAGATGCAGTGGATGTTGTATATTTGGATTTTCAGAAGGTCTTTGACAAGGTGCCGCACATGAGGCTGCTAAACAAGATAAGGGCCCGTGGAATTATGGGAAAGTTACATACGTGGATAGAGCGTTGGTTGATTGGCAGGAAACAGAGAGTGGGAATAAAGGGATCCTATTCTGGTTGGCTGCTGGTTACCAGTGGTGTTCCACAGGGGTCAGTGTTGGGGCCACTTCTTTTTACGTTGTACATCAACGATTTGGATTATGGAATAGATGGCTTTGTGGCTAAGTTTGCTGATGATACAAAGGTAGGTGGAGGGGCCGGTAGTGCTGAGGAAACAGACAGTCTGTAGAGAGACATAGATAGATTGGGAGAATGGGCAAAGAAGTGGCAAATGAAATACAATGTTGGAAAGTGTATGGTTATGCACTTTGGTAGATGAAATAAGCGGGCAGACTATTATTTAAATGGAGAGAGAATTTAAAGTTCTGAGACGCAACGGGACTTGGGAGTCCTCGTACAGGATACCCTTAAGGTTAACCTCCAGGTTGAGTCGGTGGTGAAGAAGGTGAATGCAATGTTGGCATTCATTTCTAGAGGAATAGAGTATAGGAGCAGGGATGTGATGTTGAGGCTCTATAAGGCGCTGGTGAGACCTCACTTGGAGTACTGTGGGCAGTTTTGGTCTCCTTATTTAAGAAAGGATGTACTGACTTTGGAGAGGGTTCAGAGAAGATTCACTGATTCCGGGAATGAGAGGGTTAACATATGAGGAACATTTGTCCGCTCTTGGACTGTACTCCTTGGAGTTTAGAAGAATGAGGGGAGACCTCATAGAAACATTTCGAATGTTGAAAGGCATGGACAGAGTGGATGTGGCAAAGTTGTTTCCCATGGTGGGGGAGTCTAGTACCAGAGGACATGACTTAAGGATTGAAGGGCGCCCATTCAGAACAGAGGTGCGAAGAAATTTTTTTAGCCAGAGGCTGGTGAACCTGTGGAATTTTTTGTCATGAGCGGCAGTGGAGGCCAAGTCATTGGGTGTATTTAAGGCAGAGATTGACAGGTATCTGAGTAGCCAGGACATCAAAGGTTATGGTGAGAAAGCAGGGGAGTGGGACTAAATGGGAGAATGGATCAGCTCATGATAAAATGGCGGAGCAGACCCGATGGGCTGAATGGCCGACTTCTACTCCTTTGTGTTATGGTCTTATGCCATCCATATAGAAAATTTCATTACAATAGTGCATTGAGACAGTACAAGGGAAAGCAAGGTTCAGTTCAAAGTGAATTTGTTTTCACAGTACATATGTGTCACCATCCACAACCCTGAGATTCGTTTTCTTGTGGGCATTCACAGTAAATACAAGAAACACAACAGATTCAATGAAAGACCACCCAACAGGGCAGACAACAACCAATGTGTAAAAGGCAACAAATAGTGTAAGTACAAATGGAAAGAGAAAAACAAATAAATAAACAAACAAACAAACAAACAAGCAGTAAATATCGAGAATATGAGATGAAGAGTTCTTGAAAGTGAGTCCATAGGTTGTTGTGGAAACAGTTCATTGCTGGGCTGAGTGAAGTTATCCCCACTGGTTCAAGAGGCTGATGACTGAGAGGTAATAGCTATTCCTGAGCCTCGTTATGCCGGTCTTGAGGCTCCTGTACCTTTTTGCTGATGGCGGCAGTGAGAAGAGAGCATGGCTGTTTCTGGATTTCAGTTCGGCATTCAACGCTGTTGTCCCACAGACAAACTACTACTCCCCAGTCTAAATTCACTCAATCCTGAAACATTTGGATGGTGAAGTTGCATACAACTGGATGCTCTTCATTAACCACAGTTTGGCTTTCAGTACTGTCGTACCCTCAAAACTAATTAATAAGCTTCAAGACCTTGGGCTCAATAGCTCATTGTAGAATTGGATCCTCGACTTCCTCACTTGCAAACCCCAGTCAGTATGGATTGGCAACACCATCTCCTCCACAATCTTTAATTTATTCCAACCTTTTCAGTAGTTTCAATTTCTGGTTATGGTTCCAAAGAATAACTTTGTTTTTCTCCCTGTTGCAGATGTATCAGCTGGGACACTGAAAGTGCTGAACGCCTCAATGGATTACTCTGGTGACTATAAGTGCACTGCGAAGAACAGAGTAGGAAGTTCGGAATGCGTCGTCAGATTTTCTGTGTCGTCCTGTGAGTACCTTCCCTCCAGCAACTTTCCCTTAACTTTGTGAATCAAAACTTCTGCTTTTGGGAGGTTTGTTCTTCAGCAATGTAATCCCAGGCGTGAACCCCAGAGGAAACAGATCAGGCACTCAGGAACATTTTATGGCTCTGGGACTGTACTGACTAGAGTTTAGAAGAATGAGTGGGGGTCTTATTGAAACCTACCGGGTATTACTTATATCATGTTAACTGACTGTGGTAGTTAGTTAATGCCTGTTATGCAGCTGGCATTTAGGGCAGCGATGAAGGTTCTCCATTTCTGACTGTCCTTGGCCATCTTCCCTATTGTGCCCCAGGTACTGTTCAGGCTCCACGTTTCTGTCTTTATGATATGGTGCCAAGTTGTCTTTGGTCTCCCGCATTTCCTCCACTCTTCAGGGGTGCAATGAAGTGCTGTCTTGATGATTGTGGCCATGTCCCCTTGATTACACTGACAGAGCAGGGCGTGTTTGGAGATTTTTCTTGACTAGGGGATCTTCTGGAGGCACGTGATGTGGTATGGCGACAGCGAGGCATGTTCTCTGTAATTCTCCAGCATTTTGACCCTTACAAGAGTGTGGACAGATCACAGCTCTGCTACAGCTTCACCTTGGTGTGGACACTGCACTTGGTTGACCGTTGTAACAATGATTATAGTATATCAACCTCTGGAGCAACTAGTTATTTAGAGATGTAGTCCTTCCAGCCCAACAAGCCACATCATGCAGCAACTCACCTATTTAACCCTGGCCTAATCATAGGACAATTTACAATGACCAATTAACCGTTGCATCTTTGGACTGTGGGAGGAAACCAGAGCACCCGGAGGAAACCCACGCTGCGCAGGGAAGGACGTATAGACTCCTTCCAGAGAGCAACGAGAATTGAACCCGGGTCACTTGCTCTGTTGTTTACAGGATTTACTATTTTCTATTGAGGGAGATATGCTTTCGGAATCAGGTTTATTATCACTGGGGTACATGGTGAAATGTGTTGCTTTGTGGCAGCAGTACAAAAATAGTAAGGTAAAGTTCATGGATTCAATGTCCATTCAGAAGTCAGATGGCAGAGGAGAAGAAGCTGTTCCTAAAGCATTGTGTGTGTGCCTTCAGGCTCCTGTACTTCCTTCCTGGTGGTGGCAATGAGTAGAGGGCCTGTCCTGGGTGATGGGGCTCCTTAATGATAGATACTGCCTATACCACCCCTATACCACCCCTCTCCCACCCCGATTGTACCTTTTCTGTCTTTGTGAAACTTGGGAACATCTATCTTCCCTGATTAGCTTGCACGTTTTTGTTAAATGTTTTGAGAAACTTTCTCTTTCCCTTATCATGCCTAATCCCTTATTGTGCAGTCCAGATCCTCAAGTTGGGTGATTGCCATAACAAGCCCCACTCCTTAGGCTTTATCTAGTCTGTGCAGACTGTTTCACTATGTTACTGAGGGTGTGGTGCACAGTCTTGCTCACCAGTGTCAAACACGTGACTCTTATGAGGGTCAGTCCTGATTAAAGTTCTTGGCCTGAAAGGTCCACTGTTCATTTCCCTCCGTGCAAGCTGCCTGGCCTGCTGAGCTCATCAGTCCATAAGAGATAGGAGATTAGGCCATATGACCCATCAGGTCTGCTCTGCGGTTCCATCGTGACCGATTTCAGAATCAGAATCAGAATTAGGTTTAATATCTCTGGCACATGTTATGAAATTTGTTGGTTTACAGCAGCAGTACATTGCAATACATAATAATAAAATCAATTACAGTAAATATATATATATATATATATATATATATAGTTAATAAGTTAAGTAAGTAGTGCAAAAAGAGGGGGAGAAAAGCAGTGAGGGAGTGTTCATGGATTCAAAAATCTGATGACAGAGGGGAAGAAGCTGGTCCTGAATCACTGAGCATGTGGCTTCTGACTTCTGTACCTCCTCCCTGATGGTAGCAATGAGAAGGGGGCATGTCCTGGGTGAAAGGGGCTCCTTAATGATGGATGCCAACTTTCTGAGGCATTGCTCCTTGAAGGTGTGGGCACGTGGCCAAGTGGTTAAGGCATTGGACTAGCGACCTGAAGGTCGTGAGTTCGAGCCCCAGCCGAGGGAACGTGTTGTGTCCTTGAGCAAGGCACTTAATCACACATTGCTCTGCGATGACACTGGTGCCAATCTGTATGGGTCCTAGTGCCCTTCCCTTAGGCAACATCAGGGTCATGGAGAGGGGAGACTTGCAGCATGGGCAACTGCTGGTCTTCCATACAACCTTGCCCAGGCCTGCGCCCTGGAGAGTGAAGACTTTCCAGGCGCAGATCCATGGTCTCGCAAGACTAACGGATGCCTCCCGCTCCTTGATGGTGTCTTGGATGCAGGAGCGGCTAGTGCCCATGATGGATGTGACTAAGTTCACAACTTTCTGCAGCTTATTTCGAACCTGTGCAGTGCCCCTCATAGCACCAGACGGTGATGCAGCCAGTTAGAATGCTCTCCACAATACATCTGTAGAAATTTGCAAGCAAGATATGCACCTAATTCAGTTTTTCACCTCAAACCAATTTTTTTTTCACTCTTAAGATAGTCGTCCGTAGGTCATACATGGACTTCTTGTATAGGTCTGGATCACTGGTCTTGAGTGCCACAGATCTAGACTTCAGCAGACCGCGAATCTCCTGGTTCAGCCACGGCTCTTGATTGGGGTACGAATGGTACATTCTCGTAGGCACACACTCATCCACACAGGTTTTAATGAAGTCAGAGTCAACTGTGGGGTATTCATTCACACTCAAAGATGAATCCCTGTATATTGCCCAGTCCACTGACTCAAAGCAGTCCTGTAAGTGCTCCCCCCACCCTCCTTTCTTGATCCTCTCTACTGGTTCTGTGGTCTGCAGTCTCTGCCTGTACTCAGAGATCAGAAATACACCCTGGCGATCAGGCTTTCCAAAGTGCGGCGGTGGGGTGGCACAATAAGTGCTCCTGGTGGTCGTATAACCGTGGCCCAATGTGTTAGCTCCTCTGGTTCCACAAGTGATATGTTGGTTAACACCCCCCCACCCCCCAGAATGATAGGGGAGGCATTAGGGTGCACTGTTTCATACCCATTGATTACGCTGCTCAGTTCATCTCGAAGCTGTTTGATACGGGCCTGAGGAGGAATGTACAGTACTACTAAGATGATGGCTGAGAAATCCCACAGTAAATAAAATGGATCTCCAGATGTTCCAGGTCGGGTGAGCAGGACTGGGTCACAACCGCCACATTTGTGCACAACAAGGGGTTAACCATAAAGCATACTCCACCTCCTCTGCACTTGAAAGACTCAGCAGTCCTATCTTGGCAGTGAATCGTGAGTCCACCAAGCTTTATCACTGCATCTGAAATTGCGAGGGATATCCAAGCTTCCATGAAACAGAAAGCACAACAATCCCCAGTATCCCTCTGCAACAACAATCTTGCTCTTAGGTCTTCGATTTTATTTGCCAGAGATTGTATGTTTGCTGGCAGAATAGACAGCAGTAGAAGTCGGAACCCTCTTCTCTTTAAACAAACTTTTAATCCAGTGCAGCATCCTCTCTTCCACTGTCTTGAAGGAGAACCGTACTTGCAACCATTGACTGCCATCTGCGTTTCGTCGACTTTCAGTAGCAATAGATTTCTTAAATGCCTTGGAACGATGTGGCTTACTCTATTGTTCATGGCTATAGCTGTGCATTTCAGCTGTAGCAGTCTAAATTGGGAAACTTTGATGATTTCCATCAGAGCTGCTCACACGAGTCACCTTCTTAATGGTGCCACTGGAAGTCAAAGTAATTAGGATTTATTATCTCTCTCAACCCCTTTCTCCTTCCTTCTCCCCTAGGCCTTTGACACCCTTACTAATCAAGAACCTAACAATCTCTGCTTTAAGTATTCCCAATAAGTATTCTCAAGTATTCCTCCACACCCATCTGTGGCAATGAATTCCACAGATTCACTGCCCTCTGGCAAAAGGGATTCCTCCTCATCTCTGTTCTAAATGGGCATCTCTCTATTCAGAGTCTGTGCCCTCTTGTCATAGACTCACTGCTCCCTAAAGGAACATCCTCGCTACATCTGCTCTATCTATGCATTTCCGTATTTGATAGGTTTCAATGAGATCTCCCCTCATTTATCTAAACTCCAGTGAGTACAGGCCCAGAGCCATCATATACTCCTCATACATTAACCCTTTCAATCTTGGGATAATTCTCATTTAAGACCATAAGACCATAAGACAAAGGTCAGAAGTTGGCCATTCGGCCCATTTTATCATGAGCTGATCCATTCTCCCATTTAGTCCCACTCCCCCGCCTTCTCACCATAACCTTTGATGCCCTGGCTACTCAGATACCTATCAATCTCTGCCTTAAATGCACCCAATGACTTGGCCTCTACTGCTGCCCATGGCAACAAGTTCCACAGATTCACCACTCTCTGACTAAAAAATTTTTTTCGCATTTCTGTTCTGAATGGGCGCCCTTCAATCCTGAAGTCATGCCCTCTCGTACTAGACTTCCCCATCATGGGAAACAACTTTGCCACATCCACTCTGTCCATGCCTTTCAACATTCGAAATGTTTCTATGAGGTCTCCCCTCATTCTTCTAAACTCCAAGGAATACAGTCCAAGAGCAGACAAACATTCCTCATATGTTAACCCTCTCATTCCCAGAATCATTCTAGTGAATCTTCTCTGTACCCTCTCCAACGTCAGTACATCCTTTCTTAAATAAGGAGACCAAAACTGCCCACAGTACTCCAAGTGAGGTCTCACCAGTGCCTTATAGAGCCTCAACATCACATCCCTGCTCCTATGCTCTATTCCTCTAGAAATGAATGCCAACATTGCATTCGCCTTCTTCACCACCGACTCAACCTGGAGGTTAACCTTAAGGGTATCCTGTACGAGGACTCCCAAGTCCCACTGCATCTCAGAACTTTGAATTCTTTCTCCATTTAAATAATAGCCTGCCCGTTTATTTCTTCTGCCAAAGTGCATAACCATACACTTTCCAACATTGTACTTCATTTGCCACTTCTTTGCCCATTCTTCCAATCTATCTAAGTATCTCTGCAGACTCTCCGTTTCCTCAGCACTACCGGCCCCTCCACCTATCTTCGTATCATCAGCAAACTTAGCCACAAAGCCATCTATTCCATATTCCAAATCGTTGATGTACAATGTAAAAAGAAGCGGCCCCAACACAGACCCCTGTGGAACACCACTGGTAACTGGCAGCCAACCAGAATAGGATCCCTTTATTCCCACTCTCTGTTTCCTGCCAATCAGCCAATGCTCTATCCACGTATGTAACTTTCCTGTAATTCCATGGGCTCTTGTTAAGTAGCCTCATGTGTGGCACCTTGTCAAAGGCCTTCTGAAAATCCAAATATACAGCATCCACTGCATCTCCCTTGTCTAGCCTACTGATAATTTCCTCAAAAAATTGTAATAAGTTTGTCAGGCAGGATTTTCCTTTAAGGAATCCATGCTGAGTTCTGCCTATCTTGTCATATGCCTCCAGGTACTCTGTAACGTCATCCTTGACAATCGACTCCAACAACTTCCCAACACCGATGTCAAGCTAACAGGTCTATAATTTCCTTTTTGCTTCCTTGCCCCCTTCTTAAATAGTGGAGTGATATTTGCAATCTTCCAGTCCTCCTGAACCATGCCAGAATCTATCGACTTTTGAAAGATCATCGCTAATGCCTCCGCAATCTCCACAGCTACTTCCTTCAGAACACAAGGGTGCATTCCTTCTGGTCTGGGAGATTTATCTACCTTTAGACTATTCAGCTTCCTGAGTACTTTCTCTGTCGTAATTGTGACTGCGCACACTTCTCTTCCCTGCCACCCTTGAGTGTCCCCTATACTGCTGATGTCTTCCTCAGTGAAGACTGATGCAAAATACTCGTTCAGTTCCTCCGCCATCTCCTTATCTCCCATTACATTTTCTCTAGCATCATTTTCTATTGGTCCTATATCTATTCTCACCTGTCTTTTACTCTTTATATACTTGAAAAAGGATTTAGTTTCCTCTTTGATATTATTTGCTGGCTTCCTTTCATAGTTAATCTTTTCCCTCTTAATGACCTTCTTAGTTTCCTTTTGTAAGCTTTAAAAACTTCCCAGTCCTCTGTCTTCCCACTAATTTTTGCTTCCTTGTATGCCCTCTCCTTTGCTTTAACTTTGGCTTTGACTTCTCTTGTCAACCACGGTTGTATCCTTTTCCCATTCAAAAATTTCTTCTTTTTTGGAATATACCTGTCTTGCACCTTCCTCACTTCTCGCATAAGCTCCAGCCACTGCTGCTCTGCCGTCTTTCCCACCAGTGTCCCTTTCCAGTCAACTTTGGCCAGTTCCTCTCTCATGCCACTGTAATTTCCTTTACTCCACTGAAATACCGACACATCAGATTTCGGCTTCTCTTTTTCAAATTTCACAGTGAACTCAATCATGTTATGATCACTGCCTCCTAAGGGTTCCTTCAGTCAATCTCTCTAATCACCTCCGGTTCATTACACAATACCCAATCCAGTACAGCCGATCCCCTAGTGGGCTCAACAACAAGTTGTTCTAAAAAGCCATCTCGCAGACATTCTACAAATTCTGTCTCTTGAGATCCAGTGCCGACCTGATTTTCCCAATCCACTCGCATGTTAAAATCCCTCACAATTATCATAACACTGCCCTTCTGACAAGCCTTTTCTATTTCCTGTTGTAATTTGTATTCCACATCCCTGCAGCTGTTTGGAGGCCTATAAATAACTGCCATCAGGGTCCTTTTACCCCTGCGATTTCTTAGCTCAACCCATAAAGATTCTGCACCTTCCGATCCTATGTCACCTCTTTCTAATGATTTAATATCATTTCTTACCAATAAAGCCACGCCTCCCCCTCTGCCTACCTTCCTATCCTTCTGATACACCGTGTATCCTTGGACGTTCAGCTCCCAGAGACATGCATCCTTTAGCCACGGCCCAGTGATGGCCACAACATCATACCTGCCAATCTGTAGCTGTACGACAAGATCATCCACCAGCATTTTGTGTCTGTTGCTCAAGGTTTCCAGCATTCATAGAATCTCTTGTTGCAAATGATACTTATCCCTTCTTATATATCCCTATGACATTGAAAGAGGCCATTTGGATAGCCAGAGGCTTTTTCCCAAGGCTGAAATGGCTAGCACGAGAGAGCATAGTTTTAAGGTGCTTGGAAGTAGATACAGAGGAAATGTCAGGGGTAAGTTTTTACATAGAGAGTGGTGAATGTGTGAAATGGGCTGCCTTATATATATTTCAGGCATTACCAATTTTTGTTCCAAAATCTTTTTTTGATAAAGTTGACTCCAAAATTTCTTCATTTATTTGGCAAAATAAAAACCCGAGACTGGGTAAAATACATTTACAGAAAGCTAAGAGAGATGGAGGCTTAGCATTACCTAACTTTAGATTTTATTATTGGGCAATTAATATTCGACATATGAAATTTTGGTTACTTGACCAGGATATACTATCCATTCCTAAATGGGTAGCATTGGAATTACAATCTGTTCAGGGCTATACACTTGGCTCTATTTTAGGTTCCTCTCTTCCTTTTGATTTGAAACGCCTTAAACAGGTGTCTAACCCGATAGTTAAATATACCTTATGTATTTGGTTTCAATTCAGAAAATTTTTTGATCTTAACCAATTTGGGCTAGCGATTCCTATTTTAGGTAACATATTTTTTCCTCCCTCTTTTATGGATCGTGCTTTTCAACTCTGGAAGACTAAGGGTATTTCACGGTTTTTGGATTTATTTTTAGATGGTTCCCTTATGTCTTTTGAACAATTATCTAATAAATATAATTTATCAAGAATACATTTTTTTAGATATCTACAAGTTAGAAATTTCCTAAGTACCATACTTTCTTCCTTTCCAATGCTTCCTCCTACATACATTTTAGATACTATAATTAACCTTAATCCATGTCAGAAAGGTGCATCGGCTATTATTTATAATATTATTATGAAACTTAGGAAAGCTCCATTTGATAAGATTAGGTCAGGTTGGGAACAAGAATTGGGATCTATTATTTCCGTGGATGACTGGGGGCAGATTTTACAATTAGTCAATACTTCCTCTATCTGTGCTAAACATTCCCTAATTCAATTTAAAGTTGTTCATAGAGCACATATGTCCAAAGATAAATTAGCTTGCTTTTATTCTCATATTAATCCTTTTTGTGATAGATGTCCGGGGCAGATAGCTTCTTTAACTCATATGTTTTGGTCTTGTCCTACTCTGGAAACTTTTTGGAGAGACATTTTTAATATTATTTCCAAGGTATTGAATATAGGTATCTCTCCTCACCCTATTACTGCTATCTTTGGACTACCTAAAATTTCCAGTAATCTTTCTCCTTCAGCCAGTAGAATGATTGCATTTCTTACTTTAATGGCGAAAAGATGTATTTTACAACATTAGAAAGAGCTTAATGCTCCAACTACCTTTTTTTGGTTTTCTCAGACGATATTATGCTTGAATTTGGAGAAAATTAGAAGCAATCTTTATGACTCTTCATTTAAATTTGAACAGACCTGGAGATCTTTTATTCAATATTTTCATTTAATGTAATATATACCCTTCTTGTTTTTTTTACTGTTTTTAATGGAGGTCGGGATTGAGGACGTGATTTTAAGTTTTTTAACTCTGTTTGGTTTCAAGTTAGCCCATTGCTTTGCTTTGCTTTTAGTTAGCTGCACGGTGGGTTTTTTTTGGGGGGGTTTTTTTCCTTTTCTCTATTGATATATATAAAAATTAGTATACTGTTATGTTACCTTGGTACGTTATGTTTAAATTACATTGTTTGTATTATCTTTTTTGTATTAATATCTCCTGCAATTTTATTATATTCTAACAGTGTATTAGTGCCTATATGGCTTACCTTTTGTATACTTATTCAATAAAAAGATTTTAAAAAAAAGAAATGGGCTGCCAGCGGCAACGGTGGAGGTGGGAATGATAGGGTCTTCTAAGAGACTCCTGGATAGCTATATTGAGCTTAGAAAAATAGAGGGCTATGGGTAAGCCTGGGTAGTTCTAAGGTAAGGTCATGTTTGGCATAGCTTTGTGGGCCAAAGGGCCTGTATTGTGCTGTAGGTTTTCTATGTTTCTATGAAATATGCAGCACAGGTAAACAATAAACAGTACTGTAAACAACTCACTGTCCTAGTGATGAGACCTCAGTGGTGGCAGGGTATTCATTAGTCTCACAGCCTGATGAAAGAAGCTGTTAGTCTGGCAGTCTGGCAGTCCTAGTCCTGATGTTCCTGTATCTCCTTTCTGATGGTAGTGGGTCAAAGCGATTGTGGGATGGGTGGAAGGTGCATTCTATATTATGCATCAATAAATGAGAGGCAATGGAGACCTGCCCATTTTCTTTAGCTTTTTCAGGAAGGAGAGATGCTGCTGAGCTTTCTTGGCCTCAGCATTTGCATGTTTGGACAAGGACAGGCTATTTCAGACTCCGGAGCTTGGAACCAAAGTTTCAAAGTACATTTATTATCAAAGTATATGTGCAGTATACAACTCTGGCATTTGCCTTCCCACAGACAGTCACAAAACAAAGAAAAACCATGGAACCCCTTCAGAGAAAAAGATCAGACCCCCCCAACCCCCATGTGCAAAAAATAAATCGTGCAAACAGCAAAAAAAATAGCAAAAACCACTGAATATCAAACACCAAACACAAAAGTCATCCAAAGAGTCCAGGCATATTCAGTGTCAGGTCAGTTCAGTTCAATTTAGTATGGTGTCATTTGTTCTCTGTAGCTGCCCTGATCAAATTTGCTCAAAATAGCAACAAAAAACCCTCACTAATTTTTATAGATGCACTGTAGAAAGCATTCTTCTAGGGTGCATCACAACCTGGTATGGCAGTTGTCCTGTCCAAGACCGAAAGAAGCTGCAGAAGATCGTGAACACATCACACAAACCAATCTTCTGTCCGTGGACTCACTTTACACCGCACGCTGTCGGAGCAGTGCTGCCAGGATAATCAAGGTCACGACCCACCCAGCCAACACACTTTTCATCCCTCTTCCCTCCGGGAGAAGGCTCAGGAGCTTGAAGACTCATATGGCCAGATTTGGGAACAGCTTCTTTCCAACTGTGATAAGACTGCTGAATGGATCCTGACCTGGATCTGGGCCGTACCCTCCAAATATCCGGACCTGCCTTTCGGTTTTTTGGCACTACCTTACTTCCCATTTTTCTATTTTCCATTTATGATTTATAATTTAAATGTTTAATATTTACTAATTTTAACTATTTTAAATATTTAATATTTGTAATTCAGGGAATGTGAAGCGCAGAATCAAATGTCGCTGTGATGATTATACGTTCTAGTACCAATTGTTTGGCGACAATAAAGTATGAAGTATAAAAAGTTGCAACCAGAAACACATCGTATCTGTGAGCTAAAGAGTCCAAACCACAACTACATCAATTAAGCAGAGAGAGTTAGAACAAACACATTCAGTACTGTTGATGTTATCAAGAGCATGTGCACAACACACCCCCACCCAGTTTCATGAAGTCAACGACCAGTTCTTTATTTGGTTTTTCTTTCCTAACATTGAGGGAAAGATTATTGTCATAATACCATGTCATGAGGCTCTCTGTTTTCTCACTGTCCTCTGACTCAGGGCAATGATAGTCATGGGAGATGTTCACATGTGGGTTGATTGGGAAAATCAGGCTGGCAACGGATCTCAAGGGAATGAGTTTGTCGAATGCCACAGAGATAATTTTTTTAGAGCAGTTTGTCACTGAGCCTGTTAGGGGATCAGCTATTCTGGATAGGGTGTTAAGTAATGAACCGGAGGCTTATGATAAAAGAACCCTTAGAAACCAGTGATCACAATATGATTGTGTTCAACTTGAAATCTGATAGAGAGAAAGTATCAGCAGTATTTCAGTGGAGTAAGGGAAATTACAGTGGTGTGAGAGAGGGGTTGGACAAAGTAAATTGGAAGGAGCTGCTGACAGGGATGTCAGCAGAGCAGCAATGGTGTGCATTTCTTGGAAAAATGAGGAACGTGCAGGACATATGTATTCCAAAAATGAAGGAATACTCAAATGGCAAAATTGCTGACAAGGTGCTCAAAAATCTGAAAGACCTTAAGGTACATAAGTCACCTGGACCAGAGGAACTGCACACTAGGGTTCTGAAAGAGGTAGTGGCAGAGATTGTGCAGCATTAGCAATGATCTTTCAAAAATCATTGAACGCTGGCATGGTGCCAGAGGACTGGAAAATTACAAATGTCGCTCCACTCTTTAAGAAAGGAGGAAGACAGCAAAAAGGAAATTATAGTTAGCCTGACCTCAGTGGTTGGGAAGATGTTAGAGTCAATTGTTAAGGATGAGGTGATGGAGTACTTGGTGACACAGGACAAGATAGGACAAAATGAGCATGGTTTCCTAAAGGGAAAATCCTGCCTGACAAACCGGTTGGAATTCTTTGAGGATATTACAAGTAGGATAGATAAAGGAGATGCATTGGATGCTTTCAGAAGGCCTTTGACAAGGTGCCACACATGAGGCTGCTTACCAAGTTAAGAGCCCGTGGTATTACAGGAAAGTTACTAACATGGTTAGAGCATTGGGCTGAGTGATAGGAGGCAGTGAGTGGGAATAAAAGGATCCTTGCAACACACGTCAAAGTTGCTGGTGAACGCAGCAGGCCAGGCAGCATCTCTAGGAAGAGGTACAGTCAACGTTTCGGGCTGAGACCCTGATCCTTGCCTGGTTGGCTGCCAGCGACTAGTGGTGTTCCGCAGGGGTTAGTGTTGGGACCAATTCTTTTTATGCTGTATATAACTGATAGAAATGATGAAATAGATGGCTTTGTTGCCAAGTTTACAGATGATACAAAGAGTGGTGGAGGGGCAGGTAGTGCTGAGGAAACAGGTAGGCTGTAGAAGAACTGAGACAGATTAGGAGAATGAGCAAGAGAGTTGCAAACTAAATACAATGCTAGAAAGTGTATGGTCATGCACTTTGGTAGTAGAAATAAATGTGCAGGCTATTTTCTAAATAGGGAGAAAATCCAAAACTCTGAGGTGCAAAGGGACTTGGGAGTCCTTGTGCAGAACACCCTAAAGGTTAACTTGCAGGTTGAGTCAGTGGTGAGGAAGGCAAATGCCATTTTAGCATTCATTTCAAAAGGTTGAGAATACAAGAGCAGGGATGTGATGCTGAGGCTTTATAAGGCACTGGTGAGGCTTCACCTTGAGTACTGTGAACAGTTTTGGGCTCCTCATCTTAGAAAAGATGTGCTGGCATTGGAGAGGGTCCAGAGGCGGTTCACAAGGATGATTCTAGGAATGAAAGGGTTATCATACAAGGAACGTTTGACGGCTCTGAGTATGTTCTCACTGAAATTTAGAAGGTTGAGGGAGGTTCTCATTGAAACCTTTCGAATGTTGAAAGGTCCAGACAGGGTAGATATGGAAAGGATGGTGGGAGAGTGTACGACAAGAGGGCACAGCCTCAGGATGGAGGGGTGTCCATTCAAAACAGAGATGTGGAGAAATTCCTTCAGCCAGAGCGTGGTGAATTTGTGGAATTTGTTGGCACATCAAAATGGCCTAATTCTGCTCCTGTGTCTTATGGTCTTAAGGACTCATCGGTACTTGATATTCATCGACATATGTTAGCTGGAGTCAGGGGTTTATGCTTTGGCTGTTTGTAGGGTTACCATGCCAAAAAAGTTCAAGAGCAGAGGTCAGAGCAACAGTGGTCCTCCAGTTTTTGGGGATTCAGCTCAAAACTCGCAACCCTAAAAGGCCAAAAAATATTGTTATGGAAACAGCAATGAAGAATCCTTCTATATCCATCCTAATGAAGGGTCTCAGCCCTTGGGTTGAATTTGAAGGCAGAATGCAGGGTTAGTGGCAAGATTCTTAACAGTGTGGAGAGATAGAGGGATCTTGGGGTTCATGTCCTTAGATCCCATAAAGTTACAGCAGAAGTTGATAGATAGGGTGGTTAAGAAGACAAATAGAGTGGTGTTCTTCAATAGTTGGAGAATTAAGTTCAAGAGTGGCAAGGTAATGTTGGAGCTCAAGTTAGACCACAGGGAATATTATGTTCAATTCTGGTTGCCTCATTTTAGGAAGGATGTGGTAACTTTAAGCGAAAGTGCAGAGGAGATTTACCTGGGGCTTGCCTGGACTAGAAGCTTGCCTGATGAAGATAAATTGAGTGTGTAGGTGTACAAGATGGTAAGAGGCGTATATCAACAGCCCGAGACTTTTCCCAGGGCAGAACTGACTCGTATAAGGGGGCATAACTTTCATGCGTTGAGAGGAAATTATAAGGGGGGGTGCATAGGATAGGTTTTTTACATTGAGATGTTGGGGACGTGGAACACATGGCCAAGGATGGTTTTAGAGGCAGATACATTTGAGACATTAAAGAGCTCCCCAATCAGATTCCTACTCCATCCTTGACCTTTCCTACACACCTAGCTTCACCTATCACCTTCCAGCTAGTCTCCTTCCCCTACACCCCCCACCCACCCCCACCTTTTTATTCTGATGTCTTTCCCATTCCTGAAGACGGGTCTCGGCCTGAAATAGCGACTGCTTTTCCATTTCTATGGATGCTGCCTGACATGCTGAGTTCCTCCAGCATTTTGTGTGTGATATCTTAGATAGACACGTGATTATGTATCCCCAGAAACTAATTGAAAGGAAGACATAGGAGCTGGGAAACAGGTCTACTTCATTTTTCTTTAGTGAGGCGAGCACATATGATGTGGTAGTGTAATGACATATGCCATTCACCTACTTCATACATATAACCCATAATGAATTCTGTAAACAAACAAAAAATGCTTAATCAGACAATACATTTACAATATTACTCAAATATTACTGAAATATTAAATAAACAACACTCCTCCCTGCTTAGTTATAAATTCCAACTAAATATATAATGCGTCTTAATTATACCATATAATATAATTATCAGCTAGACATCCACAGCATATTAAATTTTAAGTTGTTCTAATCAGCCCTAAAGATTGAATAGCTGTGGAGAATCTTTTACTTTTGTGGGATAACATCTTTCCCAACAAGGGGAATCACTCTGGCAAGACTTGTGGCTGTGAAAGCAACTCAGATTCTGGGGCCTCCTCCGTGGTGGCTGTAGGAGTTGACTCTGGGACTGCAGGAAGCGGTTCTGACAGCTCTGGACACCTTTCTTCTCCGACAATTGACTGCTGTCCTCAACTGATTGATGTATCATCTCCAGATGATATCAGATGCATTTTCCATTGTGTAGGAGAGTGGTCCATTTCTGTCCTTAATCTGTACAAGTACTCACTTCTGGTGACTTCTGTAGTCCCTCACCAGGACTGCATGTCCGGGAGTGAAACATTAAACCTCCTTGTTTGAGGAGCTCTCAGTTTGTCTCAGCTGTTTGTCTTGCATTGGGTTTGAGGAAGTCCAAGCACGAGTGCAAGGGACAAACCAGGAAGAGCATAACTGCTGAGTTGTTGGTTGTGAACTGTGCTACACTGTGGTATTCAAGGAGGAGGTTGGCAAGCTTCTGATTCAGTGTCAGTGTAGTGTGTTCTGTTGACGTTGCTTGCAGTGCCTACTTTGGAAGAACCTTGTCACCAAGCCATTTGTAGCTGTGTAGCACAGTGCAGATGTAATATGTCTTATTCCATTCATTTTCAGGAACAAAATTCACAGTTTGTTCCACAACAAACTGTGATCCACTGTCACTCACTAATTGTTCTGGAACACTGGTCCTTGAGAAGAGGCTTCTCAACACATCCTGGGGGAAGCGACAGTGGTCATGCCTCTGGCACAGAGTCTGGCCCTATGGCTCAGAACGGAAGGGAAAGGAAGAGGGAGGCAGCAGCGATAAGGGACTCTATAGTTAGGGAGTCAGATAGGCAATTCTGTGGACGCAGGAAAGAAACGCAGATGGTAGTTTGCCTCCCAGGTGCCAGGGTCCGTGATGTTTCTGATCACCTCCACGATATCTTGAAGTGGGAAGGAGAACATCCAGAAGTCGTGGTACATATTGGTACCGATGACATAGGTAGGAAAAGGGAGGAGGTCCTGAAAACAGACTACAGGGAGTTAGGAAAGAAGTTGAGAAGCAGGACCTCAAAGGTAGTAATCTCGGGATTACAGTGAGAGGGAGGATAAATGCGTGGCTGAGGGATTGGAGCAGGGGGCAGGGATTCAGATTTCTGGATCATTGGGACCTCTTCTGGGGCAGGTGTGATCTGTACAAAAAGGACGGGTTGCACTTGAATCTGAGGGGGATTAATATCCTGGTGGGAAGGTCTGCTAAGGCTATTCGGGAGAGTTTAAACTAGAATGACAGGGGGGTGGGAACCGAACCGAAGTGACGGAGGAAAGGGAGGTTGGCTCACAAATAGAGAAAGTTTGGAGGCAGTGCTATAAGGAGGATAGGCAGGTGATAGAGAAGGGACACGCTCAGACTGATAGTTTGAGATGTGTCTATTTTAATGCAAGGAGTGTTATGAATAAAGCATGGATAAGCACTTGGAGCTATGATGTTGTGGCCATTACAGAAACTTGGATGGTGCAGGGGCAGGAATGGCTACTTCAAGTGCCAGGCTTTAGATGTTTCAGAAAGGATCGGGAGAGAGGCAAAAGAGGTGGGGGCGTGGCATTGTTGATCAGAGATAGTGTCACGGCTGCAGAAAAGGAGGAGGTCATGGAGGGGTTGTCTATGGAGTCTCTGTGGGTAAAAGTTAGGAATAGGAAGGGGTCAATAACTCTACTGGGTGTTTTTTATAGACCACCCATTAGTAGCAGGGACATAGAGGAGCAGATAGGGAGTCAGATTCTGGAAAGGAGTAATAATAACAGGGTTGTTGTGGTGGGAGATTTTAATTTCCCAAATATTGTTTAGCATCTCCCTAGATTGAGGGGTTTAGATGGGGTAGTGTTTGTTAGGTGTGTTCAGGAAGGTTTCTTGACACAATATGTAGATAAGCCTACAAGAGGAGAGTCTAT
Source organism: Mobula birostris (assembly GCF_030028105.1). Classification (NCBI taxonomy): domain Eukaryota; kingdom Metazoa; phylum Chordata; class Chondrichthyes; order Myliobatiformes; family Myliobatidae; genus Mobula; species Mobula birostris. The sequence continues at coordinate 8,030,738 of NC_092375.1, read as the reverse complement.
ACTTGATCTGGTAGTGGGAAATGAACCTGGTCAGGTGTCAGGCCTGTCAGTGGGAGAGCATTTTGGAGATAGTGATCACAATTCTATCTCCTTTACCATAGCATTGGAGAGGGATATGAACAGACAAGTTAGGAAACCGTTTAATTGGAGTAAGGGGAAATATGAGGCTCTTCGGCAGGAAGTTGGATGCTTAGAGTGGAAACAGATGTTCTCAGGGAAACCTGTGGAAGAAATGTAGCAAATGTTCAGGGGATATTTGCGTGGGGTTCTGAGTAGGTACGTTCCAATGAGACATGGAAAGGATGGTAGGGTACAGGAACCGTGGTGTACAAAGGTTGTTGTAAATCTAGTCAAGAAGAAAAGAAGAGGCCCCTTGGGTAAGAGTGACCATAATATGGTGGAATTCTTCATTAAGATGGAGAGTGACATAGTTAATTCAGAAACAAAGGTTCTGAACTTAAAGAAGGGTAACTTTGAAGGTATGAGACATGAATTAGCTAAGATAGACTGGCAAATGACACTTAAAGGGTTGACGGTGGATATGCAATGGCAAGCATTTAAAGATCGCATGGATGAACTACAATAATTGTTCATCCCAGTTTGGCAAAAGAATAAATCAAGGAAGGTAGTGCACCCGTGGCTGACAAGGGAAATTAGGGATAGTATCAATTTCAAAGAAGAAGCATACAAATTAGCCAGAAAAAGTGGCTCACCTGAGGACTGGGAGAAATTCAGAGTTCAGCAGAGGAGGACAAAGGGCTTAATTAGGAAGGGGAAAAAAGATTATGAGAGAAAACTGGCAGGGAACATAAAAACTGACTGTAAAAGCTTTTATAGATATGTGAAAAGAAAAAGATTGGTTAAGACAAATGTAGGTCCCCTACAGACAGAAACAGGTGAATTGATTATGGGGAGCAAGGACATGGCAGACCAATTGAATAATTACTTTGGTTCTGTCTTCACTAAGGAGGACATAAATAATCTTCCGGAAATAGTAGGGGACAGAGGGTCCAGTGAGATGGAGGAACTGAGGGAAATACATGTTAGTAGGGAAGTGGTGTTAGGTAAATTGAAGGGATTGAAGGCAGATAAATCCCCAGGGCCAGATGGTCTGCATCCCAGAGTGCTTAAGGAAGTAGCTCAAGAAATAGTGGATGCATTAGTGATAATTTTTCAAAACTCTTTAGATTCTGGACTAGTTCCTGAGGATTGGAGGGTGGCTAATGTAACCCCACTTTTTAAAAAAGGAAGGAGAGAGAAACCAGGGAATTATAGTTAGGTTAGCCTAACATTGGTGGTGGGGAAACTGCTAGAGTCAGTTATCAAAGATGTGATAACAGCACATTTGGAAAGTGGTGAAATCATCGGACAAAGTCAGCATGGATTTGTGAAAGGAAAATCATGTCTGACGAATCTCATACAATTTTTTGAGGATGTAACTAGTAGAGTGGATAGGGGAGAACCAGTGGATGTGGTATATTTGGATTTTCAAAAGGCTTTTGACAAGATCCCACACAGGAGATTAGTGCGCAAACTTAAAGCACATGGTATTGGGGGTAAGGTATTGATGTGGATAGAGAATTGGTTGGCAGACAGGAAGCAAAGAGTGGGAATAAACGGGACCTTTTCAGAATGGCAGGCAGTGACTAGTGGGGTACCGCAAGGCTCAGTGCTGGGACCCCAGTTGTTTACAATATATATTAATGACTTGGATGAGGGAATTAAATGCAGCATCTCCAAGTTTGCAGATGACACGAAGCATTAGCTTTGAGGAGGATGCTAAGAGGATGCAGGGTGACTCGGATAGGTTAGGTGAGTGGGCAAATTCATGGCAGATGCAGTTTAATGTGGATAAATGTGAAGTTATCCACTTTGGTGGCAAAAACAGGAAAGCAGATTATTATCTGAATGGTGGCCGATTAGGAAAAGGGGAGGTGTAACGAGACTTGGGTGTCATTATACACCAGTCATTGAAAGTGGGCATGCAGGTACAGCAGGTGGAAAAAGGCGAATGGTATGCTGGCATTTATAGCAAGAGGATTCAAGTACAGGAGCAGGGAGGTACTACTGCAGTTGTACAAGGCCTTGGTGAGACCACACCTGGAGTATTGTGTGCAGTTTTGGTCCCCTAATCTGAGGAAAGACATCCTTGCCATAGAGGGAGTACAAAGAAGGTTCACCAGATTGATTCCTGGTATGGCAGGACTTTCATATGATGAAAGACTGGATGAACTAAGCTTATACTCGTTGGAATTTAGAAGATTGAGGAGGGATCTGATTGAAACGTATAAAATCCTAAAGGGATTGGACAGGCTAGATGCAGGAAGATTGTTCCCGATGTTGGGGAAGTCCAGAACGAGGGGTCACAGTTTGAGGATAAAGGGGAAGCCTTTTAGGACCGAGACTAGGAAAAACTTCTTCACACAGAGAGTGGTGAATCTGTGGAATTCTCTGCCACGGGCAACAGTTAAGGCCAGTTCATTGGCTATATTTAAGAGGCAGTTAGATATGGCCCTTATGGCTAAAGGGATCAGGGGGTATGGAGGGAAGGCTGGTACAGGGTTCTGAGTTGGATGATCAGCCATGATCATACTGAATGGTGGTGTAGGCTCAAAGGGCCGAATGGCCTACTCCTGCACCTATTTTCTATGTTTCTAAGAGCTTATGAAAGGTTCAAAAAACTAGGTAATGATAGGAATCTAGAAGATTATAAGGCTAGCAAGAAGGAGGTTAAGAATGAAATTAAGAGAGCCAAAAGGGGCCATGAGAAGGCCTTGGTGGACAGGATTAAGGAAAGCCCCAAGGCATTCTACAAGTATGTGAAAAGCAAGAGGATAAGAGGTGAGAGAATAGGACCAATCAAGTGTGATAATGGAAAAGTGTGTATGGAACTGGAGGAGGTAGCAGAGGTACTTAATGAATACTTTGCTTCAGTATTCACTATGGAAAAGGATCTAGGCCATTGGAGGTATGACTCGCAGCAGACTGAAAAGCTTGAGCATGTAGATATTAAGAAAGAGGATGTGCTGGAGCTTTTGGAAAGCATCAAGTTAGATAAGTCACCAGGACCGGACAGGATGCAGGCTACTGTGGGAAGCGAGGGAGGAGATTGCTGAGCCTCTGGCAATGATCTTTGCGTCATCAGTGAGGACAGGAAAGGTTCCGGAGGATTGGAGGTTTGTGGATGTTGTTCCCTTATTCAAGAAAGGGAGTAGGGATAGCCCAGGAAATTATAGGCCAGTGAGTCTTACTTCAGTGGTTGGTAAGTTGATGGAGAAGATGCTGAGGGGCAGGATTTATGAACATTTGGAGAGGCATAATATGATTAGGAATAGTCAGCATGGCTTTGTCAAAGGCAGGTCATGCCTTACGAGCCTGATTGAATTTTTTGAGTATGTGACTAAACACATTGATGAAGGTAGAGCCGTAGATGTAGTGCATATGGATTTTAGCAAGGCATTTGATAAGGTACCCCATGCAAGGCTTATTGAGAAAGTAAGGAGGCATGGGATCCAAGGGGACATTGCTTTGTGGATCAAGAACTGGCTTGCCAACAGAAGGCATAAGGTGGTTGTAGACGGGTCATATTCTGCATGGAGGTCAGTGACCAGTGGTGTGCCTCAGGGATCTGTCCTGGGACCCCTACTCTTTGTGATTTTTATAAATGACCTGGATGAGGAAGTGGAGGGATGGGTTAGTAAATTTGTTGATGACACAAAGGTTGGAGGTATTGTGGATAGTGTGGATGGCTGTCAGAGGTTACAACGGGACATTGAAAGGATGCAAAACTGGGCTGAGAAGTGGCAGATGGAGTTCAACCCAGATAAGTGTGAGGTGGTTCATTTTGGTAGGTGAAATATGATGGCAGAATATAACATGGTAACACTCCTGGTAGTGTGGAGAATCAGAGGGATCTTGGGGTCTGAGACCATAGGACACTCAAAGCTGCTATGCAGGTTGACTCTGTGGTTAAGAAGGCCTTCATCAGTCGTGGAACTGAGTTTAAGAGCCGGGAGGTAATGTTGCAGCTATGTAGGATCCTGGTCAGACCCCACTTGGAGTATTATGCTCAGTACTGGTCGCCTCACTACAGGAAGGATGTGGAAGCCATAGAAATGGTGCAGAGGAGATTTACAAGGATGTTGCTTGGATTGGAGAGCATGCCTTACGAGAATAGGTTGAGTGAACTCGGCCTTTTCTCCTTGGAGCGACGGAGGATGAGAGATGACCTGATAGAGGTGTATAAGATGATGAGAGGCATTGAGCGTGTGGATAGTCAGAGGCTTTTTCCCAGGGCTGAAATGGCTAGCACAGGAGGGCACAGTTTTAAGCTGCTTGGAAGTAGGTACAGAGGAGATGTCAGGGGTATGTTTTTTACACAGAGTGGTGAGTGCATGGAATGGGCTGCTGGTGGCAGTGGTGGAGGCGGAAACCATTGGGTCTTTTCAGAGACTCCCGGATGGCTACATGGAGCTTAGAAAAATAGAGGGCTGTGGGTAAAACCTAGATCGTTCTAAGCTAGGGACATGTTCGGCACAGCTTTGTGGGCCGAAGGACCTGTATTGTGCTGTAGGGTTTCTATGTTTCGATATCAACACTGTGCATGGTTGTAATGGAGGCTACTGGGAACACTGGTCACTTTGTAGCTACATCCACTACTATCAAGACATTTGTGCCTATGAATGGTCTGGGAAGATGCACATGAATCCTCTGGTCATGTTGGAATCCTGAACAGTGCATACTGAGCTGCTCGATCAGCTGATCTGTCCCGGGCCACCAGACGAAGCTTCAAACCAATGCTTTCATTTTGAGCACACCTAGATGCCTGGTGTGCAGCCCCTCTAACACTTCAGCTCGCATCAAAAGACAAACCCTGTCAAGGGCAAGTTGATCCCAGCACTGGTAAAAATGAGGGAACTGAAATTTCTGCTGCATGTGCCAGCCTTTTTGGGTTGCCATGTGGACCTGAGACAGTGTGGGGTCTTTTCTGGTTTCTCTTTGGATCATCTCTGCCGTAATAGAGGGACTTTCATTTTGTATTTGGGAGAATACATCAAGATGAGTATCTCCTTTTCCAGGGATAAACAGGACTATCCATCCACATTTCCATGATTCATCATCCGCTTGAATTCAATCTTGTAATTATGTCCTCCAAGAAACAAGGGGGCTTAAGGAACCCAGGCAGTGATCACAATATGATTGAGTTCAACTTGAAATTTGATAGGGAGAAAGTAAGAAACAGAGCCCATCTCTACATTCATGCTATTGCTGTTAGTGGAGCACCCTTCTGTGAAATGGAAATGGACACGTAGTTGATGATCAGTAAAGAGGGTAAACTCTCTTCCATACAAGTACTGCTTGAAGCATTTACACCCCAAACCAGACTTGAGGTCTCTCAAGCAACACACATCAAATTTGCTGGTGAACGCAGTAGGCCAGGCAGCATCTCTAGGAAGAGGTACAGTCAACATTTCGGGCTGAGACCCTTCATCAGGACGGTCATATTAAAAAACCTACTTCACACTGGTTTGGCAGGAACTTGTTATAGTAATTGACAAATTCTAAAAAAGGCTGCAACTATGACGCGTTCTTTAGCCTTGAGACATCCACTACTCTCAGCACACTTATGTAATCTAAGTGATTCTTAGTTTAAAGAATTCACACTTGTTGCGTCGTGCTCTGAACTCATAACCTTCTCATCTTTTTGACAAGTTCCTTGTCATCCTTACTAGTAACAATGATGTCATCCAGGTAGTACTGAGTGTCTGGGCAGTCTTGCAGAACCTAGTCCTTAGGCTTCTGCTGGAGTGCAGTTGCAGCTGCTACTCCAGAAATAAGCCTAATACAGTGATAAAGCCATTTGTGAACGTTTAAGGTGAGAAACACTTTGGACTATTCTTTCATCTCCATTTGTAGCTAGGCCTCAGCTACATCCACTTTGCTGAAGTCTTTCCACCCATAAATATTTGCAAAGATGAACTCTATCCTGGACAGAGTGTATTGAAGGGATTCAGTACTGGGATGATGGTGACCTTAAAAATCACCTGACAGACCCATCCTTCTTGGCTGCTGCAACCACTGGCATTGCCCATGGGCTCCACTCAACCTTGGAAATAATTCGTCCAGCCTTCATGGAATCTAGCTCACTGGCTACTTATCGTGGACTGTATAAAGAACTGGATAGGTATTGAAAGACTCGGATGTGGCATTTTTATTTAACACTATTTTACCCTTTGAACCTTTGATATGTTTGAGTTTTCCAATGCCTTTCTTGAACACTACTGTGGCACCATCCAGTACGTTTTTTAATTTGCTTTCAGTTGACTCAGTTGCAGGATACACGGCATGTAAATGGGGGAGGAACTCCACTCTGGTCATAGTTGTCTCAGCCAATCATAGACCCGCAATGCTAGCCCTCCTGTTTGTACCAAATGTGGCTTGTTGGTTGTTGTATTCCCACAGGAGTTATATTTTCTCCAATATAAATCCTTAGTTGGATTTCTGCAAGCTTCAGTTCAGTATTTTTGAAATGCCTTTCAATCTCATTTTGTGGAATGACTGTAACAGCTGAGTCAGTGTCTAATTCTGTTTTTATTAATTTGCAATTCACGTCTAGTGTAAGCCATATTCTCGTCTCTTGTTAGCTTTTACACAGTAAATCTCAAGGCTACTCACTGCTGTGCCACTCATTATTATCAGATTTTTCATCAACAGCCTGCAGATTAGTGCTCTTTTTGAAACTGCAACTTGACTTTTTATCTTTTTCTCTTCCCTGTGCAGTCTATTTATCTTTGTCTGCCCGATATGCTATTAGCATGAGTCCTACTTTGTTGCATCTTCTGCAAGTTTCACCTTTAAACTTGCGTTGGTCTTGTGTATGTGAGTGCCTGCCACAATGGTATCACAATTTAGACATTGCAATTTTGTACACTCTTACTTACATTCCTGACTGCAATTCATTTGTGTCCCTGTCTGTGGTTTTCATTGTTACAGCGATTTCAACTGAGTTGTGCTTCAATTAAAAACCGTTTTTGAATGCTTTCTTGTAAGATTCCACAAACTAAACAATCTCTCAGTGCATCAGTAAGCCCATCATTGAACCGACAATGCTCAGGCAATCTCTTCAATTCAGTCATGTAAGCTGAAATAGAACCCCCGCTTCCTTCTGATTCCACTTATGAAACCTATGAAACCTAAGGTGTTCTGTAATCAACAATAGTTTTGGTTTTAAATGCTCCTGCAGTATGTTCACAATATCAGCAAAGCTCATTTCGGCTGGTTTGGTTAGAGCAAACAAACTTCGAAGCAAACTGGAATTTTTTCCACCTATTGCACTCGGTATCACTGGCACGTGCTCTTCATTAGCTATTTTATTTGTTTCAAAATATGCTCACTTCATTCAGTATACATCATCTAGTTATTTGTTGTGTAATCAAGTGTGTCTGTCTTTCTGATGTAGCCAGCTATTTCTGCCTTTTTTAAAATGATTATTATCACCCGAGCTGTTAAAAGCTCAAACCTCTCTCCCGTTCTGAATAAAAACGTGCTGTGCTTCAACAAGTAGATAGTTGTCTTGGCTTCATTTCAAAACTACCTCATCGCCAGTGTTATGTTTTGTAATGAACCGCAAGAAAAACTTGGGTGTCAGGAAATGGGTATACGCAGAATTTCTTTAATCAGCGCTCACATATGATGTGGTAGAATAATGAAGATTGCATTTCACATATGTCTCACATATAATCCGTGTTGAATTATGTGAACAACAAAGAATGCTTAATCAAACAGTATATTTACAATATTACTCAAATATTACTGAAATATTGAATACACTACATCATGGATAATTGAAAACTGGAGGGCTATGTAGCAAGTAAGAGTTATAGATAGACCATTATTTATTTATTGAGACATAGCATGGCGTATGCCCTTCTGGCCCAACAATCCCCTGATTTAACCCCAGCCTAATCACGGGACAATGTACAATGACCATCAATTAACCTACCAACTGCTACGTTTTTGACTGTGGGAGGAAACCTGAGCGCCCAGAGGAAACCCACATAGCCACAGGGAGAATGTACAAACCCCTTACAGACAGTGGCAGAAACTGCACCGAGGTCAACACTACTATAAAGCGTTGATGTAACTTCTACAGTACCATGATCTTTGGGTATGTTAAAAAGTCAGAACAACTTTGTGAGCCAATGGGCCTGTATTGTCCTGTCCTGTACGCTGTTCTACGGTATATTCCTTATTGTAAAATACTATTATAATGTACTGTTGCTGCAGAACAATGAATTTCATGGTATGTCAGTGACAATAGGTTTGATTTCTGAGATTAGTTAAATTATTGTCACATATGCCAAGGTAAACATAGAAACATAGAAAATAGGTGCAGGAGTAGGCCATTCGGACCTTCGAGCCTGCACTGCCATTTATTATGATCATGGCTGATCATCCAACTCAGAACCCCGCCCCAGCCTTCCCTCCATACCCCCTGAGCCCCGTAGCCACAAGGGCCATATCTAACTCCCCCTTAAATATAGCCAATGAACTGGCCTCAACTGTTTCCTGTGACAGAGAATTCCACAGATTCACCACTCTCTGTGTGAAGAAGTTTTTCCTAATCTCGGTCCTAAAAGGCTTCCCCTCTATCCTCAAACTGTGGCCCCTCGTTCTGGACTTCCCCAACATCGGGAACAATCTTCTTGCATCTAGCCTGTCCAATCCCTTTAGGATCTTATATGTTTCAATCAGATCCCCCCTCAATCTTCTAAATTCCAACGAGTACAAGCCCAGTTCATCCAGTCTTTCTTCATATGAAAGTCCTGCCATCCCAGGAATCAATCTGGTGAACCTTCTTTGTACTCCCTCTATGGCAAGGATGTCTTTCCTCAGATTAGGGGACCAAAACTGCACACAATACTCCAGGTCTGGTCTCACCAAGGCCTTGTACAACTGCAGTAGTACCTCCCTGCTCCTGTACTCAAATCCTCTCGCTATAAATGCCAGCATACCATTCGCCTTTTTCACCGCCTGCTGTACCTGCATGCCCACTTTCAATGACTGGTGTATAATGACACCCAGGTCTCGTTGCACCTCCCCTTTTCCTAATCGGCCACCATTCAGATAATAATCTGTTTTCCTATTTTTGCCACCAAAGTGGATAACTTCACATTTATCCACATTAAATTGCATCTGCCATGAATTTGCCCACTCACCCAACCTATCCAAGTCACTCTGCATCCTCTTAGCATCCTCCTCACAGCTAACACTGCCACCCAGCTTCGTGTCATCCGCAAACTTGGAGATGCTGCATTTAATTCCCTCATCCAAGTCATTAATATATATTGTAAACAACTGGGGTCCCAGCACTGAGCCTTGCGGTACTCCACTAGTCACCGCCTGCCATTCTGAAAAGGTCCCGTTTATTCCCACTCTTTGCTTCCTGTCTGCTAACCAATTCTCTATCCACATCAATACCTTACCCCCAATACCGTGTACTTTAAGTTTGCACACTAATCTCCTGTGTGAAGGTAGGGTGAAAAACTTTTGTTTTGCGTGCTATCCATACAGTTCAATACATTACATTAGTGCATTGAGGTATTACAAGGGAAAAGCAATAACAGAATGCAGAATATTGTGCTACAGCAAGACAAAGCAGTTGGCAAGATGGTCACAGGCCTTTTCCATGTGGGACTGGGGCAGTGCATTACATGAAAGTGGAAAAATTGGCTTCCATTCTGCATATAATACTGTCTCTTGTAATATTTAATAAAAGTGGCTCATTTTTATTTCCCTCTACTGTTCAGCCTCAAACAACGGTGGGAAGATAGCAGGAGCCATTATTGGAGTTTTGCTCGCTTTACTTTTGATTGCCTTTGTCGTCTGGTTCATCCTTCGGAGGAAGAAGAAGACTACTTATGAGAAGGAGCAGCCTTTCGAAATACGGTAACTGCATATAGGTTTCTCTAATTCCTAGTAATCTTTCCCATTCCCCTTCTCTCTTTTTCCATTCCTCATTCTGGCATCCCTCTTACTCCTTCCCTTCTCCTCCCATGTCCATTACCTCCCTCTGATTTCCCTCCTCCTACATTGGTGGCCCGACATTTGTGTCCACCAATGTCCTTTGTCACTTGTCCGTGTCACTTGCCTTCGAAAGCATAGACACCAGCCTGCCAACTGACACCCCAACATCCTTGTCTCTAAATCCTAACCTGACCCCTAACTTCCCTCTCTATCCCCAAGAACATCCCTACAAATCTAAAACAACAACTCATTCTGAGTCACTGTCTCAATGGATACCATAGCACCACCTTGACCGATAGCTGATTGATAAGCTACATTAGAAGGCTGAAACCCTGGTGACCTCACGTAGCTAACATCCTTAATTCCATGGATAATTTTTGTAGGACTCCGGAACTCTGGTCAAGCCATGTCCTCTGTTGAGATTGTGGCTCAGATTTAGTTGTTTTTTAACATCCTGGAGGACATCAGGAGTCTAGTCCTGTGTGCTCGAAGGCCAGTGACAAAGGACATACATGGATATTGGGCTGTCCTAGGTCTGTGTGTCCTGGGATCTGATGGCCGCGTAAGCAGAACGCACAAGGACTGGTCAGTTAATGTGCCTGGAGTTCAGGGTCCCGTCATCAGCTAGTCCATGGATTGATACTGAAGATCAAATCTAAATGGAGAGAAAATTCAAAAATATGAGGTGTAACAGGTTTTTGCAGTCCTTGTATAGGTTAATTTGCATGTTGAGTCTCTGGTAATGAAGGAAAATACGACGTTAGCATTTTTTCAAGAAGACTAGAATATAAAAGCAAGGATGTGATGTTGAGGTACAGGTGGGGCCTCACTTAGAGTACTGTAAGCAGTTTTGGGTTACTTATCTAAGAAAGGATGTGCTGACGTTGGAGAGGTTTCAAAGGAGGTTCACAAAAATGACACTGGGATCGAAAGGCTTGTCATATGAGAAGCATTTGATGGCTCCAGGCCTCTATTCACTGGAATTCAGAAGAATGAGTGGTGATCTCATTAAAACATCGAATGTTGAAAGGCCTCAATAGAGTGGATGTGGAGAGGATGTTTCCTATGGTGAGGGAGTCTAGGACTAAAGGACACAGCCTCAGAATAGAGGGACGTTCATTTAGAGTGGAGTTGAGAATGAATTTCTTTAGCCAGAGAGTGGTGAATCTGTGGAATTTGTTGCTACAGGTGGTTATGGAGGCCAAGGCAGAGTTTGATGTAGTCAGGGCATGAAGGGATACAGGAAGAAGGCAGGAGATTGGGGCAGAGAGGAAAATGGATCAATCATGATGAAATTGCGAAGCAGACTCAATGGGCAAAATGGCCTAATTCTGCTCCTATATCTTATGGTCTTATGGAAGTCCATTGGCTAAATCCTGGACACTGGAGGCCTGTCCTAGAAGTGGAGGATAGTCCATAGGTGTTGATGGCTGGGAGTGAGGAAAGGGCCTTGTTTTGTTACTGTTCCTGTTCTGTGTTGTTCTGCTGAGGAATGAGGGTGTGTTACGCTGAGGAATGTGAGTGTGATACACCAGTGCTGGAATGTGTGGCCACACTTGCGAGCTGCCCCCAGGACATTCTTGGGTGTGTTGGTTGTTAATGCAGATGACATATTTTGCTGTATGTTTCAATGAATAAATTTGAATCTGAATCAGAATCTGAAGTTATTCCAAAAATGTATCTCCCAGGCAAGGTCCTAACCAACTCTGCTTCCCACTCCCATTTGGATATGTCCATACATAGCCTCCTCTACTGCCATGATGAGGCTAAACTCAGGTTGGAGGAGCAACACCTCATATACTGTCTAGGTAGTTTCCAGCCCCTTGGTATGAACATAGAATTCTCCAACTTCCGGTAATTCCCTCCCCCTCCTGTCCTCTATCCCTATGTCACTCTGCCCCCTCCCCCAGCCACCTACCACCTCCCTCATGGTCCCGCCTCCTTCTACTACCCATTGTGTTTTCCCCTATTCTTTCTTCACCTTTCCTGCCTATCACCTCCCTGCCTCCCTTCCCCCACCCCTTTATCTTTCCCCTTGCTGGTTTTTCACCTGGAACCTACCAGCCTTCTCCTTCCCACCCTCCCCCCACCTTCTTTATAGGGCCTCTGCCCCTTCCCCCTACAGTCCTGACGAAGGGTTCCGGCCCGAAACGTCGACTGATCATTTCCACGGATGCTGCCCGACCTGCTGAGTTCCTCCTGAGTTGTCCTAACCAACTGTTCTTTGGAAGTTTACCATCAGTGCTGTGATGTGTCTCTTCTGAAGTACTAAGTTCATGCAGAAATGATGAGTGTTTAAGATTTTCTGATTGCATTTGGTTTTCTGTTTTAACAGGGAAGACGTTCCTCCCCCAAAGAGCCGGGTTTCCACAGCTCGCAGTTACACAGTGGGCTCCCAGCGTTCGTCTCTGGGCTCAATGTCTCCCTCGAACATGGAGCCTTACAAGTCCCACTACGACCGACTGGCCACTGAGGAGCTCGAGCGCCCTGCAGCTCAGAGCCCACAGTTGACTCCATCGTACAAGGTAGCCGCTCCGAGTCTGAACCGAATGGGGGCTGTCCCAGTTATGATTCCAGCACAGCACCGTGATGGTTCCATTGTGTAGCAACTGACACCCCGTTTTCCCACCCACTAAGCCCCAAACCACCCCCCCACACCTCACCCAAAATAAATCCAGTAACACTAGTTGCCTTTTCCAGACTCTGAATTGCAAAGGAAGCTTCTAATTACGAATTCTGCTGTTTCACCAGACCGACACGCAAACGTTCTACAAGTCCACGTGTTCAGAAAGAGTCTGGTTTAAATCTTAATTCTGTTTAAATGGACAAGAGTTTTCTGTAGTTTTTTTTTGTAAAAAGATTGTCTTCTTCCTGAACTAGTCGGGTGTACAATTCCAAATCTGAACGCCCTTCTGTGGGTCTGTCATGAAAAGCTTGGGATTCGACATAGGGGAGAGGGGAGTGAACTCCTGGAAATCCTAAACATCGCCATCAACCGCATTACAGTGCACTTACCTCAGTCTCGGGCAAAATCTAGTTCATTGACAGAGTCATAGGGTGCTGCAGCACTGTCAGGTTCTTTGGCCCATCTAATATAATGCTAATATAACCTTCTGCCTCATGCCATTCACTTGTATCTGGACCACATCACTCCAAACCCTCCCTCCACGTACCCATCCAAGCTTCTCTGAAATGGTGCAATTGAACCTCCATCTGCCACTTCCACTGGCAGCTTATTCTACACTCACATCATCCTCTGAAGAAGTTGCCTCTCAGATCCTCCTTATAAATATTTCACCTTTCACCCCAAATACCAAATTCACCCTTTCTATACCTCTCATCATTTTGTATACCTCTATAACTGGGGTTCCCAATCTTTTATTTTATGCCATGGACCCCTACTGTTATCTGAGTGGCCCATGGACCCCAGGTTGGGAACTCCTGCTCTGTAAGATCTCCCCTCATTCTCCCATGCTCCACGGAATCAGGTTGTAACCTATTCATCCTCTCCCTGTAAGGCAGGTCCTCAAGACCCAACAATACCCTTTTAAATTTTTTGTGCACTCTTTCAACTTCATTGACATCTTTCCTGCAGATAGGTGACCAGAGCTGCACACAATACTCCACATTCTGCCTCATCAGGTTCTTGCACAACTTCAACATAACATCCCAACTCCAGTACACATTGCCCTGATTTCCAAAGACCAATGTACCAAAAGCTTTCATTATGATCCTATCTACCTGTGAAGCCATTTTCAGGGAATGTTGGATCTGTGTGGACCTCTTTGTTCTACAGTACATCTCAAAGACCGACCATTCACTGTGTAATTCCTATCCTGACTTGTCCAACTCCTCACACTTGTCTGCATTTGTTATTTTTTAGCCCATTTTCCCAGCTGATCAAGATCACGCTTTGGTAGTCTTCCTGTCTGTGCGCTCTGGCCCACTACGCCCACTACAGTAGTAGGTCAAGCTCCCCTGAAGTTTGCCCTGCGCTGGCAGTCAGGCAATCACAAGGGGCAAATGTTGCTCCATATGTGGTAGATATACCACTATGCCTCCAGTACGTAGAGTCATCGAAAAATCCAGTGCAAAACCAGGCCGTTCAGCCCACTGAGTCTGTACAGAGCCATTTAATCATACCTTAATCATACATCCTTTATTATACCACATAATAAGCTCCCAGAATAATCAAATGTTACCTTTATGCTGTGTATAGGTGTATAGCGATTGTTTTTATTGAATCAAAGAGATGTCACTAAAGGCCATTCTTTGACACCATGCTAGCTCCTAGCCAGTTCCATTCTTCCACTCTTTTCTCACTATAGTACGAATTACTCTCTCTCAAGCATGTATCCATTTTTATTTTAAAGGCTGTGGGTTTTCCTACAAGCAGTGAATTACAACCCCCAACAAAGAAAAAGCACATCACATGTCCTTGATCAAAATTTAAAACCTTTTCCACTTCTCCCTGAAATGTCCACCAATGGGAACAGTTTTCCTCTCTTCCACATCTTGGTTAGTCTTTTGTGCTTCCATCAAATCCCATTTTCTCAAGGGTGAACCTTGCAGTTTAAATCCTTCATCCTTGGAGATACCCCAACACATGTCTCCCGGCACCTCTCTGCGGCCTGAATATCCTCCCAAACATGCATTGACAGGAATTGGTTCCATTGCACCAGGCTTTGGAGGCCCATTGCTGTTCATTGTGGCCCCAGCACCCACTATGCTGTGTATTTAGGAAAGCCCTAACTTTCTGGTCAGGTTGACTCAGATATTGCCCATCTTCTGATATCACAGTGGTATTGTACCTTTGCCCCAGTTAGAAAATGAAGTACTTTGTGATTTTTAGATCTATTTGGCTTTGCATTGTTGCACCCATTCTAGAAGTTTATTTTTGTATTATTATATTTCAACATTGCATAATTCAATGTGCAAAGAAAGCTGCTCAAAGACAAGGTAGTGTCATCCTCCCACTCAAGGTTTTCACAACCAAAGATTCAATGCAGGAATAGCAGACGCAAAGTTCTCATTTGTAGTTCCGTACCGTACAGAGCTACAGTAGGCCAACTAGGACTCCCAAATTCAGACCTGGGCTTCTGCAGTCTAGGGGAAAGGAAAGTGAAACAGAAAAATGTTGTTTCTTTTGGATAATCCCTCAGCGCAGGGCACCCACTGTCTTTACCTGGTGTGGACCATGCGTGGCTTCATCAGTGTGGTCAATACTCAGAAACACCCACCCATCCTCAAAAATGAGCTCTAATGACAAGAAATATTTGGCACAGGGGAGGACAAACATCTGAAATCTGACAGATTGCAACTCTTGATCTTCCATTGAAACAAAAAGTTTTTATTTGCTCTTATACAAACTCATCAACCCTGGTCTTCCCTGTAAGATTGTGTGCTTCCTTTGAGAGGAACTTGGAAGTACAAGGTGTAGAACAACAGCAAACAATTCTTTGGCCGTGCCTCATTAGAGATCTCAAGCAAAGTTTGGTAATTTATCATGGATTAAGATTATTATGTAAATTTTTGTTATAAGTTTTAATGTTAAAAGTCAGTTGTGGAAAACTGACTTGTTGGATTTTTACGCTCATTTTGTTTAACATGGTACTTAAAAGCAGTATCCAGCTTGAAGGATCTGATACTGGAGCGTGTAGCTGAGCAGATTCTCAATGCCCTACATATTGCTTGTGTGTATACTTAGCTAATTTATGATTTGTACTTGAATAATGTGCGGATCCCAGGCCTGACCCTTACTTAGCCATTGTGCAGTGGGCTTGGATCCAAAGTTCTTTGCATTTGCTCGTCTGTTTTTGATGTGTACCTTTTTTCTATTTTGATGCATTACAGTGTGACATTAATTTGAACACTACAATATGTTGTATTTCACCAACAAGGAGGCCATAACCACCCTGAACTCTTGACATTCTCCTTCGCAACGGGAGTGCTGGGTTTGGAAACATCCTCTCAAGTGCATGGGCTAATAGAAGGTGGGGCGGGGTGGAGTTGGGTGGGTCGTGGTGGTCAATACTGGCGAGTATAAAGCTGGGTGCAAGTCCTGATTACTGCCCGATTGGCGTCTGTAGGAGGGACCTCTCGTCATATCTGTGCAGTTCAAAGCCCTGGTTCGGTGGGAGGAGTGGATTCAGATCTAGGTATTGGGCCCTATCACCAAAGGACACAAAGTAGTCACAGTGCTGGCAGTTAGGATAGCGAGCCGCACCTTTCATTTTGGTTTTGAGCTGAAGTGGGTGGGTGATCAATGTGTGGAGAGGGGAAACTGGACCTCTGCCTGGAGGGACTCTGCTTCCTATCCTCAGATATAAACAGAATATAGATAAACAGAAATGTGGTATGGAGATTCCCATTATTACATTTACTGGCAGTTCTGACTGAGTAGGTGGAGATGCTGCCTTTTACTGTTACGTATGATCCGAGGTCACACGCTGCAGATATTTATTAGGGAACTTGTTTGCCAAGTTGTCACTAGGCCCCATAATTGTGACACGGATCTTGATATAAGCCAGATTCTCCCATCTGCATTCAGAGCAAAAATCCTTCCTTTGGAGAAACTGTTTATTGCAGACTCTTGCTCAAGATGCAAATATCTCAGTGGGAATTAATTAACTCCTGTTGCGTCCAAGGCAGGGCTAGAGAGTGAGAGAGTGAGAGAGTGAGAGAGTGAGAGAGTGAGAGAGTGAGAGAGTGAGAGAGTGAGAGAGTGAGAGAGTGAGAGAGTGAGAGAGTGAGAGAGTGAGAGAGTGAGAGAGTGAGAGAGTGAGAGAGTGAGAGAGTGAGAGAGTGAGAGAGAGTGAGAGAGAGTGAGAGAGAGTGAGAGAGTGAGAGAGTGAGAGAGAGTGAGAGAGTGAGAGAGTGAGAGAGTGAGAGAGTGAGAGAGTGAGAGAGTGAGAGAGTGAGAGAGTGAGAGAGTGAGAGAGAGAGAGAGAGAGAGAGAGAGAGAGAGAGAGAGAGAGAGAGAGAGAGAGAGAGAGAGTGAGAGAGTGTGTGAGATGGGGAGAGAAAGAGGGAGTGTGTGTGTGTGAGATGGGGAGAGAAAGAGGGAGTGTGTGTGTGAGAGAGGGCAGAGTGTATGAGAGAGAAGGAGAGTGTGTGAGAGTGAGCATGAAAGAGGGTGTGAGTGTGAAAATGAGAGAGAGAGAGCCCACTGACATGAGGCAGTGCACAATTAGCTCGGTTGTGTGAACAGAATCTGGGATAAAACAAATAAAAATTTGAAATACTCAGCAGACCGGACAATAAAATGCAGGGTTAGCATTTTACATGTGGAACTGATAGAGTGTCTTCTCCCTGCAACATTAACTCTGTTCCCTATTGACAGGTGTTGCCTGACCAGCTGAGTATTTACAGTATCTTTTTGTTGACAGATTTCTAACATGTTAAATGCCAAGCAAAGCCTCTGATTTTCCAGTCAGATTTCACAATGTTGTAGTGTTTAAGTAAAGGGGTGGTGGGGGGGCAGGGGGTGGAAGGCAGGAGCAAGTAACTGGCAAGGCATGTTGGTCCAAGATGGAAGGTGAGGGACAATATTGGGGCAAGAGGAGAAGCAGAGTCTAGGTCCGGAGGAGGAAGAGGCTGATGTGACTGGGTGCAGGACGCTAGAAAAGTACTTTGGGTCAAGGTGAGGCTCTGCTCATTTCACACTCACATTCATTCAGGAATAGGGACTCTGGAGCCATTGCCCTTGGAGGAGAGAAGATAACGGAGTCAGGTCTAGGAACTCCTAAGTTGTGGACCTTTAGGAGAAGCAGGCAGCCCTCAGGGATGAGGGCCAGTGATCAGAGGTCATCAGTTTGAACGTGAAGGGAATCATGCAAAGGTGGTTACATTCTGTAAACAGCTATCCAGGCAGTGGGCTGTAAACAGACTAACTAGTCAACGGGCCCGCTAAAAGGGCTTCTGAAGATTTTCAGGATTCCGAGATGGAATTTTGTTTCCCAGTTTTGGTCGGAGGCCTGGACAAATAACGAATTTCCAACTAATTCCCATTCCTCAGGAAGCCTGGAGGACAATCCTGTCTGTCAAGGCAGTTTGCTTTGGATATGTAAGCACTGATTTGGCATGGCTGTTGCCTGCTCAGATAAACAGAGACCTTGCTCAAATGCGGTATAGACTGAGTGTGGGCCACGAAGCTGTTAGTGACCTCTTCACATGCTCACAGCTGGCTGCATGCAAAGAGTTCCACACAGCTGCAACATGACTTTCTGGCTCATACTCAGTGCGCTGATCTCAGAAAGCAAGCCTGCTGAATGCCTTCTTCACCACTTTGCATGGCCACTTTCAGGGAGGGCTCGGCTTGCACCCCTTGCTACTTCAGTGCTCCCAAGGGTCATAGAGCACTACAGTACAGGACAGGCCCTTTGGCCCATCTAATCTGTGCTGAACTATTATTCTACTTAGTCCCACAACCCGCGACTGGCCCATAGCTCCCCATACACCTCTCATTCATGAATCTATCCAAATTTCTCTTAAATCTAACGTGCATCCACCACTTCCACTGGCAACTTATTCCACACTCTCACCATCCTCTGAGTGAAGAAGATCTCCTTATGTTCCCCGAACATTTCACCTTTCACCCTTAATCCTTGAGTTTGAAGTGGGAAAGGTCGCATTGCTCTGAGTAGTGAATATTTACTTCTGTTAGAAAGTTTGAACAGATATTGAGCAGATCAAAAGGAATTGTAACTTAGCTGGGTCAGAGACTTGTGTAGTTACCAAGGAATTACGTTTAGTGGCCCTGAAAAAGACAGCAGGCAAGAATGGGCTCAAGTATGCAGGAAATCAGCTTTATAAATGTGCAGAACCTTCTTTAAACTGACCCTAGGCCAAGATATAAGCTTCCGACTGGATACTTGAGCTGTTAACCCAAAACGTCTGCACTGATCTCGATATCACCTCTGTTGTACTTTGTGCTGGTGTGTATTTTATTTAGTTAATCAATGCTCTATCCTGTCAATGGTTAAATGTGAAATCTGAATAAAGGTTTTGAGAATATCTAGATATCCTGGCTACCTGGTATTTTGTAAGGGTGAAAGGTGACAACTTGCTCTGACCTGAGTCAGTTTATTTTGTTTTGCGAATGGGGCATTGTACAGCGAATATAAGACCATGAGATATAGGAGCAGAATTAGGCCATTTAGAAAATTGAAGTTGCTCCACCATTTCATAATGACTGATCAAATTTTCCACTAAACCCCAGTCTCCTGCCTTCAGCCGAATCCCTTCATGCCTTGACCAATTAAAAATCTATCAACTTCTGCCTTGACTATACTTAAAGACTTGGCCTGGGCAGTTGCCTGTGGCAAAGAATTTCACAGATTCACCACTCTCTGGCTAAAGAAATTCTTCTTCATCTCCATTCTAAAAGGATGCCCCTCTATTTTGAGGCTGTGTCCTCTGGTCTTAGACTCTCCCATCATAGGAAATATCCTCTCCATATCCACTGTATCAAGGTCTTTCACCATTCTATAGGTTTCAATGAGGTCACACCACATTCAACTGAATTCAAGTGAATACAGGCCCAGAGCCATTCAAATGCTCTTCAAGTGATAAACCATGCAATCCTGGAATCATTTTCACAAATCTCCTTTGAACCTCTTTATATTCCTCTTGAAATGAATACTAACATCTCATTTGCCTTCCTCACCACAGACTCAACCTGCAAATTAAACTTTAAGGAATCCTACACAAGGACTTCCAAGTTCCTTTGCACCTCAGATTTCTGTATTTTCTCTCCATTTAGAAAATATTCAACCCTTTCATTTCTTCTACCATACACTTCCCAACACTATCTACCATTTCTTTGCCCATTCTCCTAATCTGTCCAAGTCCTTCTGTAGCCTCTCTACTTCCTCAAAGCTACCTGCCCCTCCACCTATATTCATATCATCTGCAAACTTTGCAACAAAACCATCAATTCCATCATGCAAATCATTGACATATAATGTAAAAAGAATCGGTCCCACCACAGACTCCTGTGGAACACCACTAGTCATGAGCAGCCAACCAGAAAAGGCTTCTTTTATTCCCACTCTTTGCCTCCTGCCAATCAGCCACTGCTTTATCCATGCTAGAATCTTCCCTGTAATACCATGGGCTCATAGCTAACAGCCTCATGTGGCACCTTGAAAAAGGCCTTCTGAAAATCCCAGTGCACAACATCAACTGATTCTCCTTTGTCTATCCTGCTTGCTATTTCTTCAAAGAATTCCAACAGATTTGTCAGGCAAGATTTTCCCTTGAGGAAACTATGCTGACTACAGCCTATTTTATCATGTGCCTCCAAGTAACCTGAGACCTCATCCTTACTAATAAACTCCAACATCTTCCCAAGCACTGTCAGGCTAATTGGCCTATGGTTTCCTTTCTTCTGCCTCTGTCCCTTCCTGACATTTGCAATTTTCTAGTCCTCTGGAACTATTCCAGAATCTCGTGATCCTTGAAAGATCGTTACTCCATAATCTCTTCAGCCAGCTCTTTTGGAGCCCTGTTGCGTACACCATCTGGTCCAGAGGACTTATCTACCTTCAGACTTTTCAGTTTTCCAAGAACCTTCTCTCTAGTAATGGTAACTTCATACACTTCATGGCCCGACACCTGGAACTTTCACGATAATGCTAGTGTCTTCCACCATGAAGATGGATGCAAAATATTTATTCAGTTCTCTATCTTTTCATGTCCCCATTACTACCTCTCCAGTGTTGTTTTCCAGCAGTCTGATATCTACTCTCACCTCACTTTTACACTTTATGTAGTCTGAAGAAACTTTTGGTATTTTCTTTAATATTATTAGCTATCTTACTTTTGTATTCTATCTTTACCTTCTTAATAACTTTTTAGTTGCCTTCTGTTGATTTTTAAAACTTCCCACTAGTTTTTGCTCTATTATTTTCCCTCTTTGGCT
Organism: Mobula birostris; assembly: GCF_030028105.1. NCBI lineage: Eukaryota > Metazoa > Chordata > Chondrichthyes > Myliobatiformes > Myliobatidae > Mobula > Mobula birostris. The sequence continues at coordinate 8,009,788 of NC_092375.1, read as the reverse complement.
TTCATGCTAGATTTGACTTCTCATGTTATCCTCAATGTCATCTTGTATTTAGAATACTTCTTCCTCTTTGGAATGTATATATCCTATGACTTCCAAATTGTTTCCAGAAGTTCCAGCAGTTGCTGCTCTGCCATCATCCCTGCCAGTGTTCTTTTCCAATCACTTCTGGCCAGCTCCTCTCTCATGACTGTGTAATTCCCTATGCTCCACTGTAATACTGATACATCCGATTTTAGCTTCTCCTCAAACTTCAGGGTGAAATTTGATCATATTATGATTACATTCCCTGAGGGTTCCTTTTACCTTAAGCTCTCTAATCAATTCTGGTTCATTGCACAACACCCAATCCAGATAAGCTGATCCCCTAGTGGGCTCAGCCACAAGCTGCTCTAAAAAGCCATCTTGTAGGCATTCTAGAAATTCTCCCTCCTGGAATGTAGCACCAACCTGGTTTTCCAAATCTACCTGCATATTGAATACACCCATGACTATTATAACATTGCCCTTTTGGCATGCATTTTCTATCTCCCGTTTCAATTTGGAGACCACAACATTACTACTGTTTGGGGTCTGTATACAACTCCAATCGGGGTCTTTTTACCCTTGCAGTTCCTTAGCTCTATCCACAATGATCCAACACCTTCTAACCCTATGTCACCACTTTTTAATGATTTGATTTCATTTTTTACCAACAGAGCAATGTTGCCCCTCTGCCTTCTTGCCTGTCCTTTTAATACAATGTGTATCCTTGGACATTAAGCTTTCAGCTATAATTGTAGGTCAGCCATGATTCAGTGCTACCTACAACATCATACCTGCCAATCTGCAACTGTGCTACAAATTCATCTAACTTATTCCATATACTGCGCGTATTCAAATACAACACCTTCAATCCTGTATTCACCCTTTTCGATTTTGCTTGCCTTTTATGTTGCAATTCATCCTGTTGACTAATTTCACACTATCAACAGCCTCGCTTCACAACATACTGCCTCTGTTTGTAACCGAGCTACCTCATCTTCAGCACCATCTTCTGTTTCTCCTATAAAACTTCTTGCGTTGAAATATACGCAGCTCAGGACATGAGTCGCACCATGCTCAACCTTTTTGATTCCTAACTTTGTCTGAGGTCTTACCAACATTTACCTCCACAACCTCTCCACTAACTGGTCTGACACTCTGGTTCCCAACCCCCCACAACTCTAGATTAAGAACCCCATCATGCAGCAGTAACAAACCTTCTTGCCACATGTTGAACTGTATAATCTTGCTAGTTCTGGCCTCACTAGCATGTGGCAGAGGTTGCAATCCTGAGATCACAACTTTGGAGGTCCTGCCCTTTAACTTGAGGACTCAATCTGAGATATCCCAGACCTTAGCACCCAGGAGGCAACATACCATCTGGGAATCTTGATTTTGCCCACAGAACATTCTTGGCCTTCTCATCCACTCCCCTAACGGCCCTATCATCACAGCGTGCCTCTTCTCACCCCATCCCTTCTGAGTCACAGAGCCAGACTCAGAACGGAGACCCAATCACTGTGACTTTCCTCTATTAGGTCATTCCTCCACCCCCCACCTGACTGTATCCAAAGTGAAATATGGGGGATGGCCACAGGGGTACTCTGCACTGGCTTATTAACCTGCTTTCCCTTCCTATCTGTCACCCAGTCTCCTGTATCCTGCACCTTGGGTGCAACTATCTCTCAGTATGTCCTATCTATCACCCTTTCAGCCTCCCAGATGATCTGGAGTTCATCCAGTACCTGCTCCAACTCCTTAATGCGGCTTGTTAGAAGCTACAGCTAGATGCACTTCTCACAGTTGTGGTAGCGAGGGACACTGAAGGTCTCTGACTTCCCACATCCTGCAAGAGAATCATTCTGCTATCCTGCCCGGTACCTCTACGGTCCTAGCATAAAGCAGTGCAGGCCCTTCAGCCCACAATATGGTACTGGCCCTTCAACCTACTGCAGGGTTAATGTAACCCTCTATTTTTCTTTCATCCATGTGCTTATCTGAGAGTTTCTTAAATGTTCCTAATGTATCTGCCCCTTCCAGCACCCCAGCAGCACATTCCACACACCCACCACTCTCTGAAAAAACCTACCACTGACATCCCCCTATACATTCCTCCAAATCACCTTAAAATTACACCTTGTTGTTTTAGCAATTTTTGCCCTGGGAAACAGACACTGGTGTTTACTCAATCAATGCCTCTTATCATCTTATACACCTCTATCAAGTCACCTCTCATCCTCCTCCTGTCTAAAGAGGAAAGCCCTCACTTGCTCAGCCTACCCTTATGAGACATGCTCTCTAATCCAGGTAAGCCTCCTCTGCACCCTCTCTAAAGCTTCCACATTCTTCCTATAATGAAACAACCAGAACGGAACACAATACTCAGGTGTGGTCTAACCAGAGTTTCATAGAGCTGCAACATTACCTTGCGTCTCTTGAACTTTCCCCCACTTGCCCCCATTGCTTCCCACGTCCCAAAGACGTGCGGACCTGTAGGTTAATTGGCTGCGGTAAATTGCTCCTTGCTGGTATGATTTGAGGCAAAACTGTACAGTATGTGTCAATGCACATGTGACACATGAAGCTAATCTATAGGACGTTACGGGATCTCGGTGCTGGATTGAGGGTGGATACCAGATGAAAGCTTGTTTTTGTCAATGAAGCTACTGGACCACACAGCACTGTAACAGGCCCTACCAGCACAAGGAGCCTGAGCTGACCGTTCATTATTGAGCTACAGCATGGAACAGACCCTCCCAGCCGTGCCACCAGCAACCCACCCATTTACCCCTAACCCAATCACAATGGCCAATTGACCTACTAACTGGTACGTCTTTGGACTGTGAATGCGGAGGAAACCCACATGCACATGGGAAGGAATATATAAATTTGCTTAGAGGTCGCCGGAATTCAACTCCAAACCTCAATACTCCGAGATATAATGGCATTGCGCTAATTGCTACCTACGCTACCGTGGTGCCCCACAGCCACGTGATCAATTAAGCTATTAGCTGGGTGCCACTGTTAGGGTTAAATTGGAAATTGCTAGGCAGCACAGCTCAAAGGGACTGAAGGTCCTATTCTGCACTGTATCGCTAAATAAATAAGCTGTGCATCTTTGGAATCTGGGAGGAAACCAGGGCACCAGGAGGAAACACACGTGGTTATGGGGAAACTGTACAAACTCCTTACAGACAGTGGTGGGAATCGAACCCGGGTAGGTGACTGCTACTGCTGTAGAGAGATTAAACTAACTGCTACAACACTGTGCCACCCAATGAAGACAAACCAGAGTTTCCAAAAGCCAGATAATGTTAAAGGTCATCTGTAAATACACATGATGTATATTTAATTTTGTCAGTGAGTTTAATGCCAGCCAGGTTGTAATCAGCAGTGAGCCCTGGATCATGTGTGATCCTACTGTAATAAAACAGATGATCTTTGAGAGATTTTGCAATAGTCGGCAGCAATGACTTCCTCCTCCAGCCAACAAGCTATTGTTCGTCAAATAGTCAATGCATTGTTCATTCACTGTTCCCTTTTGCATCTCTATTGCCTGATTCCAGGCACAATTTTCTGCTTAGTTACTTCCCTTTCTTTGGCACTGAAAGGCCTTCTGAGGGGTTGCTTCTCTCCAGGTTCAAAGTTCAAAGTACACTTATTATCAAAGTGTACAATCCTGAGATTTGGCTTCCCCCACAGGCAGCCACAAAACAAAGACACACCATGGGCAACAGCTAACTTTTAACTGCACAGACAGCCAGATTCCATATGTCAGTTGTCCATCGTATCCATCAAGCATAAGAAACGCAAGGCCAGTGATGTTGTGGGGATGGAACTAGACTCTGACGGTGGTGTCTGAAAAGAGGATGCTGTCTAAGTTGCATGCCATCTTGGACAATGTCTCCCATCCACTACATAATGTACTGGTTGGGCACAGGAGTACATTCAGCCAGAGACTCATTCCACCGAGATGCAGCACAGAGCGTCATAGGAAGTCATTCCTGCCTGTGGCCAGCAAACTTTACAACTCCTCCCTTGGAGGGTCAGACACCCTGAGCCAATAGGCTGCTCCTGGACTTATTTCCTGGCATAATTTGCATATTACTATTTAACTATTTATGGTTTTATTACTATTTAATTATTTATGGTGCAACTGTAATGAAAACCAATTTCCCTCGGGATCAATGAAGTATGACTATGACTAAACCTGAGCATTTTTTAAAGTGGAACAGGTGTTCCACTGGGGCAGTTCCACTCTCTAAACTTTGGAAGTCTGGGTCCAGTAGTACAAGTAGTTGTCAAAACTGGGCTCCTCCTTGGATGAACATGATTAATTTGGTGCCTTATCATGTCCTTCACTCTCCATGGAGCTTTGCAGAACTGCCTCCTTGGCCGTTTGGATCTCACTGTTGATCTCACCTGCCCAGTCCGCAGGAACTGACTCTGCGTGCTAGGAAAGGCGTGTCCCTACCTCACTGGAATACGAGGTCCACCTGTACCCTCATCTGGTCTAGACCGTCTGTCAAAGCGGTGCACCAGGGTGTGGCCACCGTTGCATGCAAACAGCTACTCCGAGCCATAGGTGAGAGCTAGATGTTGGGTGGAGACCAAAGCTGAGTGCCCTGCCCCAGAATGGACATGACATAATGGACACCACTTCAGCAGGGGTGCTACCTCTCTGCTCAGACACTCCATACACCCCAGCTTCCAGATACAGGGGCTGCAGCATCCCAAGGTTCAACAGCGGGCAGCCACTCGCCTCGGTACACGTCCACTCTATCACAAGTGAAGCTAAAAGATCTCAAATATTAGCTTTATTTGTCACATAAACAAAAAACATTTATAACCAATCAGCCAGAATTTTGCTGGGGCAGCCATCAAATGTCGCCACATTTCCGGCCTCAACATAGCATGCCCACAACTCACTGACCCCAATCATACATTTCATGAGTGTGGGAGGAAACCTACGTGGTCACAGGGAGAACGTACAAAATCCTTACAGGCAGCAACAGGAATTGGAACCCCCGATCTTACAGCGGGCGCTGTAAAGCGACGCTCTAACTGCTTCACCTCTGTGCCGCCCCAATGCACCATGTTTGGCAGAGTGCAGGCTACAAGATAGAATATCGAACAGTATACCACAATGGTGGCTCACTATGCTGATTTTATCTTGGTTTGAGCCTTTCGCTCCCAAGTAGCGCACAGACCGTCGATGACCTCCTGTGTCTGTCGTCCTCCAAAATCGATGGTATGGTTGGAGTTCATCAATGTTTCTGTACCAGGGATTGCTCTATACAGCTTCACCAGAGCCCTGTTGGCCAGCCTTACCCATCTCCACCTTTCAAAACAGGAACATAGGGTTAGAAGTTGAGTGACCCCACAACATTGTACACCTAGATCAATCTAACCCTTCCCTCCCACATAGCCTTCCATTTTTCTTCCATCGTTGTGCCTTTCTAAGGATCTCCTAAATGTCCCTAATGTATCGGCCTCTACCACCTCTCCTGCCAGGGTTCCACACACCCACCACTGTGTAAAAAAACTTCTGACATCCCCTTATACTTTGCTCCAATCACCTTAAAATTACGCACCCTTGTATTAGCTATTCCAATCCTGAGAAAAAGTCTGACTGTTCATTTGATCTATACCTCTTATTATTTTGTATACCTTTATTGTCACCTCTCATTGTCCTTCTGATCAAAGGGAAAAGCCCTAGCTCATTTAACCTGTTGTAATAAGACAAGCTCTCAAATCCAAACAACATCCTGTTAAATCTCCTCTGCACCCTCTCTAAAGCCTCCACATCCTTCCTATAATGAGATGACCAGAACTGAACACAAGTGTGGTCTAACCAGAGTTTCACAGAGCTGCAACATTACCTCACGGCTCTTGAACTCAGTCCCCCGACTAATGGAGGACCAAACTCCTTCCTACTTGCGGGGCAATGTTGAAGGATCTATGGATGTGATCCTGAGGATGCGTTGGTCTTCCACACTGCTAAGAATCCTGTATTTTTGTACTTGCACTCTGCTTTCAATTTTGACCTTCCAAAGTGAATCACTTCACACATAATCCTTATGATGCAGTGTAATAAGCCCTTGATTAGAATAGCACACCTGGCAGGCAATGACTATTGACAACATTGGCCAGGGTCGATCTAGAATGTTGCGTCTCAGCTGTCTACTTGACATGCAGGCCAGGGCAGTACAACGTGGAGGGCAACATGTTGCCAATGTAGCAGCCACCCTCCTCTCCACACAGCTGATGAATCCAAAGGAATGGCAGGGACCAATACAGTTTAGCACCAGTGCCATCGCAGGAGTTACCCATCAGTGTTGAACTGCCTTAGGGACTCCGGCTCTGGAATTTTCTTTAAGGTTTACTCCCAAAGACTTCCCCACAAGGCAGCAGAGGTTTGTGTCAATGTTTTCCTTCTCCTAGATGAGCTGCCAGCTACAGCTGACAAGCCCCATCTGCCTGAAGTGACTGGTTTAAAGGTGCCAGTAACCCACTTTAGCCCCTCCTTCTGTCAGTAGAAATGGCTCTGCCAGGTTTAGTAGCCAAACCACACAAAAAGGCCAGGAGCTGGACTTGGTTGTCAGAGGCTATTTGAGGTGCACGTTATCAGGAATGTTTAATAGATAATGGGAGCTTATCCCCACCCCTGGTTTTGACAACCTTGGAACCAATATATTGTACAACAACTGCGAATCTAACCACATTAAGATTCACAATTGAAAGCATTCTGTGTGGATGCATCACAGCCTGGTACAGCCTGTGACCACAAGCAACTGCAGAGCATTGTGGACACAGCTCATTACTGTACATCTCAGAAACTGGCCACCCCTGTATGGACTCTGTCCACATTTTTCCACCGTCTCAGTAAAGGAATGTCGACTCAGACCATGAGAGGCCTGCATCGGGCATTTTCATGCCTTACAAGGCACAGATTGGAAGTCTGTGTGGGGCGCCACTCCTCGCACAGCCTAGAGCAATGTGTGGTTACATGCCTTGCTCAAGGGCACAAACACGCTGCCACAGCTGAGGCTCGAATTAGCGACCTTCAGATCACTAGACGAACACCTTAACCACTTGGCCACGTGCTCAACACAAAAGCAATTAGCATAATGAAAGACCCCACCGTCTCCGGACATTCTCTCTTCTTCCCCCTCCTGTCAAGGAGAAGATAAAAATACCTCAAGGAATATACTACCAGGCTCAAAGACTGCTTCCATTCTGCTGTTCGAAGACTTTTGAATGCTTCCCTAGTAAGATTCAAGATTGTTTAATGTCATGTCCAGTACACAGACGTAAAGGAGAGTGAGATAATTGTTACTCTGAATCGAATGCAGCACAAAATAAATGTAAATAGATAATAATCAGAATGGGTTTTAATATCTCCAGCCTGTGTCATGAAATTTGTTAACTTTGCAGCAGCAGTACTGTGCAATAGTTGACAGCAGAGAGAAAAAAGAAAACTGGGAATTACAGTGTATATATTTACTGTAATTCAGTTTTTTATATATATATATATATATATATATATATATATAAATAAAATACTTATGTTAAATAGTGCAAAAAATAGAAATAAAAAAGCAGTGATTCAGAAATCTGATGACTGAGGGGAAGAAGCTGTTCCTGAATTGTTAAGTGTGCCTTCAGGCTTCTATACCTCCTCCCTGATGGTAGCAATGAGAAGAGGGCATGTCCTGGGTGATGAAGGCCCATAATGATGGGCATTGCCTTTGAGGCATCGGCCTTGAAAATGTCCTGGATACTATGGAGGCCAGTGCCCATGATGGAGCTGAGTAATTTCACAACTCTCTGCAGCTTACTCCCATCCTGTGCAGTGGGCTCACCCACCCCCAGACAGCTTATATGCATATACAAATGAGAAGAAACAATAAATATAAATGCATAAGATGGCTTACATAGATATATGGATGGGAAGGCACTTATACAAGATGAGGAGAGATTTAAAAGAGAGCTGAGCAATAATTTCTTTTCACAGAGGGTAGTGAGTACCGAGAGTGAGCTTCCAGTAGAAGTGATTAAAGGGGTGCTCCTGCAATATTTCAGAAGTATTTTGATCGGTACATGGAGGGCAGAGACTTAGAGGCTAAGGGTCAAATGCAGACAAATGGAACTAGAAAGGGGGCTGCCATGGTCAGCACAGATCAATTGGACCAGAGGGCCTGTTCTCATGCTGTAATACTGTGACCCTATGACATTTCATCTTCCAGTCTGCTTTATTATGATCTCATACCTTGTTGTCTACCTGCATTGCACTTCCTCTGTACCTGTTTGTCTTTATTTTGTGATCAGTCTTTGTTTCATCTTGCTCCACCCAAATGTACTGTATAATGATTTGACTCATATGAACAGTATGCATGGGAAGTTTAAAACCGCAGTGCATACACTCAGTGGTTGCTTTATTAGGGACACCTGTACACCTCATTAGTGCAAATATCTAATCAGCCAATCATGTGCCAGCAACTCAATGCATAAAAACACACTGACATAAGACCATAAGACATAGGAGCAGAATTAGGCCATCTGGCCCATTGAATCAGCTTGCCATTCAATCATGGCTCATCCTTTCTTCTTCTCCTCCTCAACTCCAGTTCCCAGCCTTCTCCCTGTAACCTTTGATGCCATGTCCAGTCAAAAACCTATCAATTTCTGCCTTAAATACACCCAACAACCTGGCCTCCACATCTTCACGTGGCAATAATTTCCACAAATTCACCACCCTTTGGCTAAAGAAATTTCTCTGCATGTCTGATTTGAAAGGGCATCCCTCTGTCCTGAGGATGTGCCCTCTTGTCTTAGACTCTCCCACCATGGGAAACATCCTTTCCACACCTACACTGTCTAGGCTTTTCAATATTAGAAAGGTTTCAATGATATCCCCCCTCATCCTTCCGAATTCCAGTGAGTACAAACCAGAGCCATCAAACTTTCCTCGTATGGTAACCCTTTCATTCCTGGACTCATCCTTGTGAACCTCCTCTGAACCCTCTCCAATGCCAGCACATCTTTTCTAAGATGAAGGACTCAAACCTGTTCACAATACTTGAGACCTCACCAGTGCCTTATAAAGCCTCAGTATCACATCTTTGCTCTTGTATTCTAGACCTCTTGAATGCTAACATGGCATTTGCCTTCCTCACCACCAGCTGTACCTGTAAGTTAACCTTCAGGGTGTTCTGCACAAGGACACCAGACTCCCTTTGCATCTCAGATCCCTGGATTCTCTCCCCATTTAGAAAATAGTCTGCACATTTATTTCTACTACCAAAGTGCATGACCATGCATTTTCCAACATTGTATTTCATTTGCCATCTTTTACCCATTCTCCAATTCTGTCTACATGCTTCTGCATCCTACCTGTTTCCTCAACACTACCTGCCCCTCCACCAGTCTTTGTATCATCTGCAAACTTGGCAACAAAGCCACCTATTCCATCATCTAAATCATTGATACACAGCATAAAAAGAAGCCGTCCCAACACCAACACCACCAGTCACTGGCAGCCAACCAGAAAAGGATCCTTTTATTCCCACTTGCTGCCTCCTACCTATCAGCTAATGCTCTAAATGTGTTAGTAACTTTCCTGTAATACCATGGGCTCTTAATTTGTCTCATGAGTGGCACCGTGTCAAGGGCCTTCTGAAAGTCCAAATCTACAACATCCACTGCATCCCCTTTATCTATCCTACTTGTAATCTCAACAGGTTCATAAGGCAGGATTTTCCCTGAAGGAACCATGCTGACTTTGTACTATCTTGTCCTGTATCACCTAGTACTCCATCACTTCATCCTTAACAATTGTCTCTAACATCTTCCCAACCACTGAGGTCAGGCTAACTGGTCTATAATTTCCTTTCTGCTGTCTTTCTCCCATCTTAAAGAGTAGAGTACATTTGCAATTTCCCAGTCCTCTGGCACCATGCCAGAGCCCAATGATTTTTGAAAGATCATTTCTAATGCCACCACAATCTAACAGTACCCCTTTCAGAGCCCTAGGGTGCAGTTTCTCTGGTCCGAGTGACTTTTGTACCTTTAAGTCTTTCAGATTTTTGAGCACCTTCTCTCTTGTAACAGTAACTGCATCCACTTCTCTTCCTTCTCACTATAACATCAGGCACACTGCCAGTGTCTTCCACAGTGAAGACTGACACACAATACTCATTTAGTTCATCAGCCATCTCCTTGTCCCTCATTATTATTTCTCCTGCCTCATTTTCTAGTGGTCCTATATCCACTCTCATCTTTCTTTTATTTTTAACATACTTGAAAAAACTTTTAATACCCACTTTGATATTTCATTTTTTCCCCTTCTAATGATTTTTTTTAGTTGCTCTCTGTAGGTTTTTAAAATCTTCCCAGTCCTTGCCAGCATCTTCTTCCAATTTTCTTTAGCCAACTCCTCTCTCATACCACTGTAATACTACTATATCAAACTTTACTTTCTCCCTGTCAAATTTCAAGTTGAACTCATCATCTACTGGTTGCTAAGTGTTTTTACCTTAAACTCCCTAATCACCTCCAGTTCATTACATAACACCCAATCCAATACAACTGATCCCCTCGTAGACTCAAAGACAAACTTCTCTAAAAAATTATCTTAGGCATTCAACAAACTCACCCTCTTGAGATTCATTACCAACCTGATTTTCCCAATGGACCTGCATGTTAAAATCTCCCATGACATGGTCAAGATGTTCATTTGTTATTCAGACCAAACATCATAATGGGGAAGAAATGAGAACTAATTGACTTTGACCCTGGAATTATTATTGGTGCCAGATGGGGTGGTTTGAGTATCTCAGAAACTGCTGATCTTCCAGGATTTTCACATACAACAGTCTCTAGAGTTTATAGAGAATGGTGAAAAAAAAAACAACAAAAAATACATCCAGTGGTTGGTAGTTCTGTGGGTGAAAATGCCTTGTTAATGAGAGAGGTCAGAGGAGAACGGCCAGACTGGATCAAGCTGACAGAAAGGTGACAGTAACAGTGGTGTGAAGGCACGTGTTGAACCCTTGAAGCAGATGGACTACTGCAGAAGACCATGAACATACACTCAGAGACCACTGAGATACTGTTCTACAAGTGTCCCACTTCATCACAGGGCAATGTCCACACCCAAATGCTCCGACTAAAGGACCATGTCAGGTGCCAATAATCCGACCCAGAATGCACAGTGGCAGGCAGGTGATAAAGAAGCCACTGGATATGCTACAGGGATACATACTGTTCCACATTGTACCTAATAAAGTGGCCACTAAGTGTATGTTTGAGGTCTTCTGCTGCTGTAGCCCATCCACTTCCATGTTTGATATGTTGTGCATTCAGAGATGCTCTGCACACCGCAGTTGTAACACATTTGAGTTACTGTCACCTTCCTGTTAGCTAGAACCAGTCTGGCCATTCTCCTCTGACTTCTCTCATTAACGAAGCATTTTCACCCACAGAACTGCCACTCACTGGATGCCTTTGTTCTCTCCCATCATTCTCTGTAAACTTGAGACTGTTGTGTGTAAACACCCCAGTTTTTGAGATACTCCAACCACCCCATCTGGCACCAAAAATTATGCTATAGTTAAAGTCACCTGGATCACATTTATTCCCCAATCTGATGTTTAGTTTGAAGAACAGAACCTCTTGACCATGTCAGCATGCTTCTATGCATTGATTTGCTGCCACATGATTGGCTGATTAGATATTTGCATTAATGAGCAGGTATACAGGTGTTCCTAATGAACTGATCACTGAGTGTAAGACAAAAATAAACCAATTCCAGAAGTGTCCCACATATTTGCAGTACAAAGTCAGCAAAAACAGCCAAACAGCCTTCTTCAGTTTTCTAATAAGTAAATATTCTTCATTTTTTCTAAATTTGTTTTGGATTTATTATTAGTGATGATTACAGTGGAACTCTAGTTGTACATTCTTTTGCACAGAGATGTCTGTTCTGTGTTAATTGGTATTTGTAATCATCTTGAAGATTTCTCTCTGGCCAGCCTAGAGCTTTGCCAGGAAACTGTCACAAGGGGTGCTGGGAACAGACCCAAGTGTAAGACACAGACACTGAAGTACAAGGAACAGGACTTGACTAGAGTAAAGACATGGCAGGATACAGGCAAGGAGCAGGGATAAGACTCTGAACCCAAGACTAGACAAGGACCCAGAACCTGGGTCTTGCCTCAGGCTCAGACCCCAGAACCAGGCAAGGACATGACATGGCTTGAGGGTTGGGTCTTGAGCTTGGCTTGGGATCCTCAAGGCTTGGAGTCTTGGGTCTTGAAATACAGAGGCTGATAACGCAGACTGGAGCTGAGAGACAGACTGAGAACTAAACATCAACATAGAGCCAGGACTCATCTTTAACACAACACAAACATGAGACAGGACAGAACATAGACAGAGCTAGGACTTATCCTACAACAAGCCAGGACTCAACTTCACCTCCACACCAAGGTGGGACAGGTCTCTCCATCAGGTAACAGCAGAACAACTAGACTTACCCAACAGAGGCAAGGACAAGACAAGACAGGTCCCCCTGCAGGGCAACAGCAAAACAGCCTGGCTTACCCCACAGAGGCAAGGACAAGACAAGACAGATCCCTCTGGAGGACAAGAAGAGACATTCACCAAAGAACAACAGACAGTTCCATCTCTGCTCTAGGGAAGCTCCAAATCCCAGTTCAGCCAGCAACCTCAGCTGGTTAAGGAAACAGCCAGATCCCTACCTAGCTAGGAGTGGCTGGCAGCCACTCAGCTGGCCCAGGAAACAGCCAAATCCATACCACAAAGACCACTCCAATGAATGGCAACAAGGCTTCATGAAGCAGTGGTCCTCCAACCAGGCCTAGAGATCACAAATGGTTTCACTAGCCTTCCATCAGCAGGTTACTCCAAGGGAGACTGACAAGACAAACCAGCAGCCCATACTCAACCCCAAGGCTACTTATATTGCAAGCCCAAAGATGGGAATCAGGTGCCTTTGATTTAGTCAAACAAGGGACAGCTGGAAGACCCGGAGTCCTGTGTCCATGGACCGGACCGTGAACCGGAATGCAGACTTCACGGACCGGACCACAACAGAGCTTTGTTCTCTCCAAGCTTTTCTAATATGTATATCTTTTTTATAGTTTATCGTTAAATACCATCAAATCTGATATGCAAATTTCATTCGCATCTAACCAACGTCACCACCATCTTTTAGGATTTAGGGTTAAACACAGAAAATAGAACATTGAACGTAAAACAGTACAGGCCCTTTGGCCCATGACGTTGTGCTGAACGTTTCGATTCTAAGATCAATCCTTCCCATATAGCCCTCCATTTTTCTTTCACCCCTAATGTATCTGCTTCTGGCACCACCCCTGGCACGGCATTCCACGAACCCACCACTCTATGTGTAAAAAATAAGCTACCTTTGATATCCAGTGTTTCAGGACCTAATGAAAGGTCTTGGCCTGAAACGTCAACTCTTTATTCTTCTCCATATATGTGCCTGACCCCCTGAGTTGGTCCAGCACGTTGTGTTCCAGCATCTGCAGACTCTCTTGTGTCTACCTCTGATCATAAGACACAGGAGCAGAATTAGGCCATTCAGTCCATCGAGTCTGCTCCATCATGGCTAATTTATTATCCCTCTCAAACCATACTCCTTCCTTCTCCCTGAAAGACCATCAGACATAGGAGCAGAGTTAGGCCATTTGGTCCATGCTGTCTTCTCCTCCGTTCCCTTACCCACACCTATCCTTTCCTCCAGTCACTGTAAAATTATGCCCCCTCATGTCAGCTACAAAGGGGACTTGAAAGGTAGGGAGGGGGGTGAATGAATGGGTGAGGGCAGGATTAGTGTAGAGATGGTTGCTAGATTTTCAGCGAGGCCCAGTGAGTGTAGCCCTGTTCCTGTCCTACTCTCCGGCCATCTCGAACTTCTCCAGGTGACTGGAGAGTGGCAAATGTTAATCCTTTGCTCAGAGATAACCTTGGGAATTATAGGCCAGTGATTTTTATGTTATTTATGGGTAAACTCTGCCTGTGCATGGTTTAATCTGAAGAGCTGGGGACTTTTTAAAGATCACACGTCCAACTCCTATCTATGTAAAGTCAGGCAGGTTTAACAAGTAATACACACAAGATGTTGGGGGAACTCAGAAGGTCAGGCAGCATCTATGGAAATGAATGAAGGTTTTAATGAGAAGTGCTTTGTTCCAGAGTGATCCTGACTCTTGTGCACTGACAGGTACACACGAGGAATTTTCTCAGTAAGTTTTGTTCTTTCTAACCTGCACTTTGTACCTACACAATTAGGTCCCAGAACAAGTGGGGATAATTTCACTTGCCCCATCACTGAACTGCTCCCACAACAAGGGACTCTCTATGGAGGACTCTTCACCTCATACTCTTGATCTTAATTATTTATTTGTTTGTTTGTTTGTTTGTTTATTTATTTATTTGCACAGTTTGCTGTCTTTTGCACATTGTTTTTCTACCCTGTTGGGTGCAGTCTTTCATTGACTATAGTTCTTGGAATTATGCCTGCAAGAAAATGAAAGTCAGGGTTGTATATGGTGGTGTACATGTACTTTGTTAGTAAATTTACTGTGAAATTTGAACTCCTATGCAGATTCCAGATCAGGCAATGCTTCCGTTGCTAGCAGACTAGCTCACAATCTAGAAGAATATATGCCCCACTCAGCATTCTAACCACTTACTATTGTTTACATTTTCTTTTGAAAATACCAAATAATTATCCTTTTTACTTCCGTGTCAGCATTGAATTAATTGGAAATGCAATCAAAGTTTGTTTATTATTGTCACAGGTATGCTCCCATGAGGAGTTTTGGACCCCTTATCTAAGAAATGATGTGCTAACATTGAAGACAGTCATGAGAATGATCCCGGGAATGAAAGGGTTAATGTATGAGGAGCGCTTGATGGCTCTGGGCCTGGACTCACTGGAGATTAGAAGAATGAGGGGGATCAGGTTGAAACCTACCAAATATTGAAAGACCGAGATAGAGTGGATGTGGAGAGGGTGTATCCTGTAGTGGGAGACTCTTGGATCTGAGGGCACAGCCTCAGAATGGAGGAATTTAATTAGCCAGCAATTGTTAGGTCCTTAATTAGTAAGGGGGTTAAAGGTTACAGAGACAAAGTGAATGAATGGGATTGAAAGAAAAATTTAATGGAATTGAATGATCTTTATTGTCATTATACGTAGATAGAATGAAACTTTGTTTGGCTTCCTCTCAGGCAATTAAATAAAGCAGTAGATAAAAAGAAGACAGTAATAGAAAAACGGTATTAAATAGATAAGTAGCAGAAAATAAGCTGCAGCAGCACCAGAGTATCACAGTAATGCACAAAGTGTCGTTAGTGCAAGTATTTGAGTCCTTGTGTGTGCATGTGTGTGCTCACAGTTTCAGTCATTGTTCTGTGGGAGTGCTGTGATGGAGGCCGCAGCTCTGGGATAGAAGCTGTTCCTCAGTCTATTTGTTAATCAGCCATGTTTGAATAGCCAAGCAGTTCGATGGGCTGAATGGCCTAATTCTGCTCCTATGTTCAATGGTACCTTTGACCTGATGCCATGTGAGGGCCAGGAGTCAATGTTGAGGACTTCCCAGACCCCTCAGGTGACAGGGTGCCTCCTCATAACCTTCCTGCGGAGTGTCTGCAGAAATCTCTAGTGGGGATTTGATGTGAATCAGAGTATTTGCTGCCCTCTAGTGAGCACATTGGTCAATGTGTTGATCTCAGCAACGTCAATAACTGAATAACAGGACAGAAAAATTAAAGGTTGCCTAGTGGTGCAGTACATGGTTACCATTGCTCCAACTGTGTGTGTGCGTGGGAGGACGGGGGAAACAGATAGAGAGAAAGAGACAGAGATAAAGGAGAGCTGATGGCGAGAGTCAGGAGACAGAGAGAGGGGGAGGGCAGGAGAAAAAAGGGGAAGAGCTTTAGAGATAGGGGTGAGAGGAATAGAACAAGAGAGACAGTGAGAGAAAGAGAGGAGAGAGAAACGGATAGAGAGAGGTAGGGTAAAAATTCTGTGTGTGTGGGGGGGGAGAGAAAGACAGAGAGAGGGAACAAGAGATGGGGGAGACAGTAGAGCATCAGGGAGGCAAAGGGAGGAAGAAATAGGAGTGGCAGAGATATGAGGAGAAAGAGCTAGAAAGAGTCAAGGAACAGGCTGGATGGGCTGAATGGCTTAATTCTTTTCTTCCATAAGACATAGGAGCAGAATTGGGCGTTTTGGCCTATGGAGTCTGTTCCACCATTTCATCATGGCTGATCCATTTCCCTCTCAGCCACAATTTCCTCCTTTCTTCCCGTATCCCTAAACACCTTGACTAATCAAGAACCTATCAACCTCTGCTTTAAATATACTTAACGACTTGGCCTCCACAGCTGCCAGCGGCAATGAACTCCACTAATTCACCACCCTTTGGTAAAATAAATTCCTCCTAATCTCAGTTCTGAATGGATGTCCCTCTGTTCTGAGGCTGTGCCCTCTGGTCTTAAACTCCCCCAGCAGAGAAAACGTCCTCTCCACATCCATTCTATCAAGGCCGTTCAACATTTGATAGGCTTCAATGAGATTCCCCCTCATTCTTCTGAATTCCAGTGAGTAAACGCTCCTCATATGACAAGCCTTTCAATCCTGGAATCATTTTCATGAACCTCCTTTGAACCTTCTCCAATGTCAGCATATGCTTTGTTAGATAAGGGCCCAAACCTGCTCACAATACTTCAAGTGAGGCCTCAGCAGTGCCTTATAAAGTCTCAACATTACATCCTTGCTTTTATATTCTGGTCCTCTCGAAATGAACGCTCACATTACATTTGGTTTCCTGACCACTGACTCAATGTACAAATTTCTTTAGGGAATCCTGCACAAGGTCTCCCAAGTCCATTTGCACCTCAGATTTTTGAATTTTCTCTCCATGTAGAAAATTGTATTTGATTTTATTTCTTCTACCAAAGTGCATGATCAGACACTTCCTGACACTGTATTCCATCTTCCACTCCTTTGCCCATTCTCCAATCTGTCCAAGTCCTTTGTAGCCTCTCTGCTTCTTCAACACTACTTCCCCCTCCACCTGTTTTTGTGTTGTCTATAAATTTGGCCACAAAGCCATCAATTCTGCATTCAAGTCATTGATGTATAATGCAAGAAGAAGTGGTCCCAACATGGACCCCTGTGGAACACCACTATTTACTGGCAGCCAACCACAAAAAAGCTCCCTTTATTCCCACTCCTTGCCTCCTGCCAACCAGCCAATGCTCTATCCATGCAAGAGTCTTTCTTGTAATACCATGGGCTTGGAGTTTGTTAAGCAGCTTCATGTGTGGCACCTTGTCAAAGGACTTCTGAAAATCCAAATACACAACGTCAACCGATTCTCTTTGGTCAATCCTGCTTGTCATATCTTCAAAGAATTCCAAAAGATTTATCAGGCAAGATTTTCCCTTAAGGAAACCATACTGACTTCTACCTATTTTACCATGTGCCTCCAAGTACTCCGAGACCTCATCCTTACTAATTGACTCCGACATCTTCCCAACCACTGAAGTCAGACTAACTGGACTATAATTTTCTTACTTCTGCGTCTCTCTCTTCTTGAAGAGTGGAATGACATTTGCAACTTTCCAGTCCTCCAGAACCATGCCAGAATTTATTGATTCTTGGAAGATTTGTTTCGCAAGGTTGAGATGTATAATACCAGAGGGCATGCCATTGAAGGTGAGAGGGGTTAGGTTCAAGCAGGATGTGAGCGGTAAGTTTTTCACTCAGAGAGTCATAAATGCTTGGAATGCTCTGCCTGTTATGATGGTCGAGGCAAGTACATTAGAGGCTTTTAAGAGACGTTTGGATAGGCATATTGATGTAAGGAAGATGGAGGGATATGGACATTGTGTAGGTAGGAGGGATTAGTGTTTGGGTATTTTTGATTTGCTTTTTAGCTGGTTCGGCACAACATTGTCCTGTTCCTGTGCTGTACTCTTTTAGGCATTCTGTGTTCTATCATTATTAATGCCTCCTATTACTAATTACTGATTACTAATTCTGCTCCTGTATCTTATGGTCTAGTCACTGAGGTCATGGGGCATTCCGAAAGACTCTTAAATAGGTAAGACAGAATGACATGGTCTTAATGCAGGAAAGTTGGATTCGTGTAAATGAGGAAAGGGTTCAAAGCTAAAATCATATTTATTATTACTGACTAATATATTGTGAAATTTGTCGCCCTGCGGCAGCACGACAGTGCAAAGACATAACATTACTATAAATTGCAAAACCAATAAATAAAGCAAGAAAAAGAAGCGAATAGTGAGGTAGGGTTCATGGATTCATAGACCATTCAGAAATCTGATGGCGGAGAAGAAGCTGTTCCTGAACCATGTGACCATAAGACTTAGGAGCAGATTTAGGCCATTCGGCCCATCAAGTCTGCTCTGCCATTCCATCATGGCTGATCCCAAATCCCATTCAACACCCATACACCTGCCCTCTCACCATATCCCTTGATGCTCCGACCAATCAGTAATCTATCAGCTTCCACTTTGAATATACCCACAGACTTGGCCTCCACCGCAGTCTGTGGCAGAGCATTCCACAGATTCACTACTCTCTGGCTAAAAAAATTCCTCCTTACCTCTGCTGTAAAGTGTCACCCTTCAATTTTGAAGCTGTGCCCTCTAGCTCTGGATACCCCCACCAGAGGAAACATCCTCTCCGCAGCCTCCTTTTTCAGTCCGTTCAACATTCAATAGGTTTCAATGAGATTCTCCACATTTTTCTAAATTCCAGTGAGTACAGGCCCAAAGCTGCCAAATACTCCTCATATGTTAACCCTTTCAATCCAATGACAACACATCTTTTCTGAGATATGGGGCCCAGAATTATTGACAATACTCCAAGTGCAGCCTGACTAGCATCTTATAAAGCTTCAACATTATCTCCTTCCTTTTATATTCTATTCCCTTTGAAATAAATGGCAACATTGCATTTTCCTTCTTTACCACAGACTTAATCTGTGAATTAACCTTCTGGGAGTCTTGCACAAGGACTGCTAAGTCCCTTGGCAATTCTGAAGTTTAATTTTAGACCATAAGACAAAGGAGCAGAAGTCAGCCATTCGGCCTGTCGAGTCTGCTCCGCCATTTTATCATGAGCTGATCCATTCTCCCCTTTTCTCCCCATTTAGATCATCCTCTGCACTATTGTTCCTTTTACCAAAAATGTATTAGAATACATTTTCCAACACTATTCCATCTGCCACTTTTTTTGCCCATTCTTCCAATTTGTCTAAGTCTCGCTGCAATTACATTGGTTCCTCAGCAGTACCTACCCCTCCGCCTATCTTTGTATCGTCCGCAGACTTTGCCACAAAGCAATCAATTCCACAATCTAAATCACTGACAAACAATGTGAAAAGTCGTGGTCCCAATACTGACCCCTGGGGAACACCAATATTCACTGGCAGCCAACCAGAAAAGGCCCCTTTTACTCCCACTCGCTGCCTCCTGTCTGTCAGCCATTCCTCTATCCATGCCAGTATCTTTCCTGTAATGCCATAGCATTTTATCTTGTTAAGCAGTCTCATGTGAGGCACCTTTTCAAACGCCTTCTGAAAATCTAAGTAAATGACATCCACTACCTCTCTTTTGTCCACCCTGCTTGTTACTTCCTTGAAGAAGTCTAATAGATTTGTCAGAAAAGATTTCCCCTGACAGAAATCATGCTGACATTGGCTTATTTTATCATTAGTCTCCAAGTACCTCAAAACTTTATCCTTAATAATGGACTCCAATACTTTCCCAACCACTGAGGTTAGGTTAACTGGCCTATAATTTCCTTTCTTTTGCCTTCCTCCCTTTTTAAAGAATGGGGTGACATTTGCAATTTTCCAGTCCTCCAGGGCATGCCGGAATCAAGTGATTCTTGAAAGATCATGACTAATGCATCCATTATCTCTTCAGCAACCTCTCTCAGGACTGTGGAATATAGTCCATCTGGTCCAGGTGACTTATCCACCATCAGACCTTTGAGTTTGCCTAGCACTTTTTCCTTTATCATAGCAATGGCACTCACTCCTGTTCCCTGACACTCACGGACCTCTGGTATACAGTTAGTGTCTTCCACAGTAAAGACTGAAGCAAAGTACTTAATAAGTTCATCTGCCATTTCATTGTCCCCCAATACTACCTCAACAGCATCATTTTCTGTGGTCCAATATCAACTCTCATCTCCCTTTTACTCTTTATATAACTGAAAAAGTTTTGATGTCCTGCTTTACATTATTGGCTAGTTTGCCTTCATATTTCATCTTTTCCCTTCTTATAGCTTTTTATTTGCCTTTTGTTGGATTTTAAAAACTTCCCAATCATCCAACTTCCCACTCACTTTTGCTACCTTAGATACCCTTTCCTTGGCTTTTATGTTGTCTTTAACTTCCCTTGTCAGCCATGGTTGCCTAGCCCTGCCATTTGAAATGTTCTTCTTCTGTGGGACATATCCATCCTGCACCTTGTGAACTGTTCCCAGAAACTTCATCCATCTCTGCTCTGCTGTCATCTCCACCAGTACCCCCCTCCCACCTGGGCAAGCTCCTCTCTCATGCCTCTGTAATTCCCTTTATTCCATTGAGATACTGATACATGTGAGTTATGCTTCTCCCTCTCAAATTGCAGTATGCGGAGGATGAGAGCTGACCTGATAGAGGTGTTCAAGATAATGACAGGCATTGATCGTGTGGACAGTCAGAGGTTTTTTTCCCCAGGGCTGAAATGGCTAGCACGAGAGGGCACAGTTTTAAGGTGCTTGGAAGTAGGTACAGAGGTGAAGTCGGGGGTATGTTTTTTTACGCAGAGAGTGGTGACTGAGTGGAATAGGCTGCCAGCAACGGTGGTGGGAGTGGAAACGATAGGGTCTTTTAAGAGACTCCTGGGTAGGCACATGAAGCTTAGAAAAACAGAGGGCTATGGGTAAGCCTGGGTAGTTCTAAAGTAAGGACATGTTCGGTACAGCTTTGTGGGCAGAAGGGCCTGTATTGTGCTGTAGGTTTTCAATGTTCCAGGTTCTATGAATTCAATCATATTATGATCACTGTCTCCTAAATGTTCCTTTACATTAAGCTCCCTAATAAAATCTGGGTTGTTTCACAGCACTCAATTTAAGATAGCCTTTCCCCGAGTAGGCTTAAGCACAAGCTGCTCTAAAAAGCCATCTCATAGGCATTCAACAAATTCCCTCTCCTGCGATCCGACACCAACCTGATTTTCTCAACCCCTTTGCATATTGAAGTCCCCCATTAGAATTGTGTCATTACCCTTATTACATGCCATTTCCAGCTCCTTTTGCAATCTCAACCCCAAATCTTGGCTACTATTTGGAGGCCTATATATGATCCCCATCATGGTTTTTTAACCCCTGCATTTTCTTAACTCCACCCACAAAGATTCAATATTCTCTGACCCTCTGTCACCTCTTTCTGAAAATATAATTCCATCTCTTACCAACAGAGCCACACCACTGCCTATGCATTCCTGCCTCTCCTTTCAATACAAAGTATATCCTTTGATGTTAAGCTCCCAACTGTGGTCTCCTTACAGCCACGACTCTATGATTCACACAAGGTCATACTGACCAATCTCTAACTGCATCTGAGTTTGTCCACACTGAGTATGTGGCTTCAGGCTCGGGATGGTAGCAGTTAGAGGCGGGCATGTCCCGGATGGTGAGAGCCCTAAAGCGCTAGATGAGACGCCACCTGTTGAAGATGTTCTCGATGGTGGATGGATTGGGTTGAGTCTACAAGCCGCTGCAGCCTCCTGTGAGCCTGTTCTTTGGAGCCTCCATACTAGACAGTGATGCAACCAATTAGGATGCTCTCCACTGTACTGCATTTAGAACATAGAATAGTACAGCACATTACAGGCCCTTCGGCCCACAATGTTGTGCCGACCCTCAAACCGTGCCTCCCATATAACCCACCTTAAATTCCTCCATATAATTGTCTAGTATTCTCTTAAACTTCACTAGTGTATCTGCCTCCACCACTGACTCAGGCAGTGCATTCCATGCACCAACCACTCTCTGAGTAAAAAACCTTCCTCTAATATCCCCCTTGAACTTCCCACCCCTTACCTTAAAGCCATGTCCTCTTGTATTGAGCCCTGGGGAAGAGGCGCTGGCTATCCACTCTATCTATTCCTCTTAATATCTTGTACACCTCTATCATGTCTCCCCTCGTCCTCCTTCTCGCCCTAGCTCCCTTAATCTCTGATCATAATCCATACTCTCTAAACCAGGCAGCATCCTGGTAAATCTCCTCTGTACCCTTTCCAATGCTTCCACATCCTTCCTATAGTGAGGTGACCAGAACTGGACACAGTACTCCAAGTGTGGCCTAACCGGAGTTTTATAGAGCTGCATCATTACATCGCGACTTTTAAACTCTATCCCACGATTTATGAAAGCTAACACCCCATAAGCTTTCTTAACTACCCTATCTACCTGTGAGGCAACTTTCAGGGATCTGTAGACATGTACCCCCAGATCCTTCCACTCCCCCACACTACCAAGTATCCAGCCAGTTACTTTGTATATCTGTAGAAATTTGCTGGAAATCTTTTTGGTATAACAAAGTCAGGGTTGGCATGGAAATGATGGGCTGAACAGCCTGCTCCTGTGCTGTAAGATGGATGATTCTATCAATGAACGCCACTTTTCTGAATACAGATGCTAGAAACCTTGAGCAACACGCATAAAATGCTGGAGTAGCTCGGCAGAGCAAGAACAGTGTGGTAGTATTCATGTCTGTTCAGAAATCTGAAGTTGTTCCTAAAACACTGGGTGTGTGTCTTCAGGCTCCTGTACCTCAGCCCTGATGGTAGCGATGATAAGGGGGTATGTCCTGGGTGATGGGGGTCCTTAATGTTGGAACAACTCTGCCAGTCAGGCAGCACCAACTTTTCTGAGGTGTGTTCTTTCTGAACAGGGTCCAGAAAGAAAGTCTGAAGGATACAACTCAATGTCCATCGTGTGAGCAAGCAGCATGTGATGGAAGTCCTGGAAAGGCAGAAGAAGCAGAAATCTTACCTTCTGGCCAGAGAAGGAGCAGAACTGATTGCCACTGTGATGTCAATATTTACGCCAATCAAAACGTTGATTCTGTTTTCCAAGATGATCAATTACTTTCTCAAAAAGGTGTGAGGAGGAGGTGTGTGAGTTTATAGCTCCTCAGTGCCACAGCCACTTCATTATCCCTCCCAAAGAATTCCCTGGGAAACCCTCCGTGAGTGGAAAGTGATTGATCCTCTGACCACGGGAGACACAAAGGTGGAAAAGGGATGAAATTTTGTCAAACTGTTCTCGAGCCATGGGAAGAGTGAAACAATGCTTCATCTTATCTTGGTCTCAACTCCATCTTTCCGCTTATTCCACATAGATCTTCTCCCCTTTTCTCCTCAAGTCCATCGCCCTTACAATAGGCTCCTGACAGCAGCTCACCAGAGTCCTGTGTCCTCTGTCCTGGGCCAGTCTTTCAAGTCCAGGTGATACTCAACTGTATGTCCACCAGGTGAAGATCCTTTTCCTCTCCCAGGGATGAGATCTTCGGAGCTTCTGTTGACATTTGTGTAGCTCTGGGCTTTTACAGGATAAGGTTGCTAGTCCCATGCTGCACCCTCCTCTGTTCACAGCCTGGCAAGATCATCCATGGCATACCTTCTCCCCTGTAGATCAATAATCTCTGTCTTGCGAATACTCTGACTTTACCTCCACAGATCTCTGAGGTGGAGGGTTTCAAAGATTCATTGCCCTCTGAGAGAAGAAATTTTCTCCTGATCTCTGCCTTAACTGATTGATCCTTGCCCTGACCCCCCTGGTTATAGGTTCCCCCAAGGTAGCTACCATCTCAGCACTTACTCCGTCGAAGCTTTTAGGTCTTATCTTCTATAGATCAGCTGGTGTTCTGATGCAGCGCAGAGCGTAGGGCCGACCTGATCAACCTTTCCTTGCAAAGACAGCTGCTTCATCCCAAAGATAAACTTGGTGAACATTCTCTGCCCTCCTGCTGAGGAAGTATGGGGGACCACAGCGATGTGGAGCACTACAAGTCTCACCAATGCCACGCACAGCTGCAATCTACACCCAGATCACTCAACCTATCCGTATAAGACACACTCTTTAAACCAGGCAGCATCCTAGTAAATCTCCTCTGCACCCTCTCTAAAGCTTCCACATCCTTCCTATGAAAGGTGAACAGAACTGAGCACAATACATGTGTGGTCTAACCAAAGTTTTATACAGCTGCAATATCACCTTGTAGCTCTCAAACTCAAACCCCTGACAAATGAAGGCCAACGCACCACACGCTGTGCACTCACCTTTGGGGACTCTGTGGTTCGATGTTTAGTGTTCTGTAAGTTATATGATTGCTTTTTGTTGTTTGCGTGATTTGTTCTCTTTTTCACACATTTCATGGTCTTGTCATGTCGGGGTTTTCTTTAAACGGGTTCTACGTTGTTTCTTTGTTTTGTGGCTGTCTGCAAGAAGACGAATCTCGAGTTTGTATGCAGTATACAGACTTTTGATAATAAATGTACTTTGAACTTTGAACTTTTGAGGTTGTGTTCATGGGTTCACGAACCAGTCAGAAATCCAATGGTGGTGGGGAAGAACACATTCTTAAAATGTTGAGTGTGTGTTTCCAGGCTCCTGGACCTCCTCCCTGATTATAAAGAGGTAAAGTAGATCAGCCAGCTAGTTGAGAGGAGCCACAAAAACAACCACACGCTCAACATCAGTAAGATCAAGGAATTGATTGTGGACTTCAGTGAGGTAAAGTTGGCAGAGTATGGACCAGTCCCCATTGAGGGCTCACCGGAGAAAAGGGTGAGCAGCTTCAGTTTCCTGGGTATCAACGTCTCAGAGGATCTAACCTGGGCCCACTCATTAATGCAATCACAAACAAGGCACACCAGTGCTCCTGGCCCAATATCACGATGGCTCAAACTAGGTCCAATACGTGCTTGAAGTCTGGACCCTGGAGTAATTGGGTCTGGTCTCTCACCAACTCTCCATCCATCATACACTGAAATCTCCGGATGAACTACCGAAGAGATGCACATATGAATATTGCAGAAGGGACTAGAACTAGAGGTGATGGGTTAAGGGAGAAAGGTGAAATGTTTAAGGGGAATCTGAGGAGGAACTTCTTCACTCAGAGGGTGGTGCGAGTGTGGAACGAGCTGCCAGTAGAAGTGGTAGATGTGGGCTTGATTTCAACACTTCAGGGAGGTTCAGCCATGATCATACTGAATGGCAGTGCAGGCTCAAAGGGCTGAATGGCCTACTCCTGCACCTATTTTCTATGTTTTTGTGTTTCTATGTTTGAATACACACATGAATAGGAGAGGTATGGAGGGTTATGGTCCAGGTGCGGGATGATGGAACTAAGGAGATAATAGTGTGGCATGAACTAGATGGGCCAAAGGGCCTGTTTCTGTGCCACACTGTTCTATGAATCTAAGTCTCCGGTGTCACTGAGGTAACACGATATTGGATCACAGATGCAGCCCAGAAACAGGCCTTAAGCAAGTAATAACATTGATAAGCTTGAAAGAGTGCGGAGAATTTTTACAAGGATGTTGCTGGGACCTGAGACCTCAGGGAAATTATTAGTTTTCTATTTGCACAATTTCTCTTGGTCTTTATTTATTTATGTACAGATTTTCATAAACTCCATTCTATTTGTTTATTTTCCTGTAAATGCCTGAAGAAAATGAATCTCAACTTGGTATATGGTAACATATAGTGAGTGGCCACCTTATTAGGTACAGGAGTGGCCTGAGAGCGAGGAAAGACCCAAGGTTTGATCATTCTCAGCCCCAGGCCAATCTGGAAAGGTCGACAGTGTCTGAAATACTCAAACCACCCTGTATGCTACCTACAATCATTCCATTGTCAAAGTCACTTCGATCACATTTAGACCATAAGACCAGAAAATACAGGAGCAGAATTAAGCTATTTGGCCCATCGAGTCTGCGCCGACATTTCACCTGAACTACAACCGAACCTCTTCACCATGTTTGCGTGTTTTCATGCATTGAGTTACTGCCACGTGATTGGCTGTGGAGATATTTGCATTAGCACACGTTAGTACCTTGGTGATAAATTTACTTTGACTTTGAAACCTGCAATACCAGTTACAGACACGAGGTGGCAGATTCCTCAGCACTCTGGTACGGGGGTTGTGATAAATTGCGAGCGAAACTCAACTTTCCGTCTCTCGCTCACTCTTCAGTTGTTGTCAGAAACACGCTGGAAACGAACTTCAGCGAGACTTCAATACCAATATATCAGGTTACAATTGTATTCAACCTCGTGCTCAGTTTTCATCACCCCGTTATAGGAAAGACGCTACTGAGCTGGGAAAAGTGCCAAGATAATTTACGAGAATGTTACCAGGACACGAACGGCTAAGGTACTGGGAGAGGCTGGGACATTATTCATCCGACCGTAGGAAACTGAGAGGCGACTTTATAAAGGTGTATAACATCATAAGAGAGGCATAAATAAAGTGAATGCATCTAGATTTTGTTGCCCAGTTAAAGAAAATCATGAACTGACAGCATAGGTTTAAGGTGAGAAATGGGAGATTTAAAAACATCTTCACACAGAGGGTAGTGTGTGTAGAGAACGAGTCGTCGAAGGAACTGGTTGAGACAGGTACCATATAACCGTATAACAATTACAGCACGGAAACAGGCCATCTCGGCCCTTCTAGTCCGTGCCGAACTCTCATCTAGTCCCACCGACCTGCACTCAGCCCATAACACTCCATTCCTTTCCTGTCCATATATCTATCTAACTTAACTTTAAATGACAATATCGAACCTGCCTCAACCACTTCTGCTGGAAGCTCATTCCACACAGAATGAGTAAAGAAGTTCCCCCTCATGTTACCCCTAAACTTTTGCCCTTTAACTCTCAATTCCTGTCCTCTTGTTTGACTCTCCCCCACTCTCAAAGGAAAAAAAAGTCTATCCACGTCAACTCTATCAATCCCCCTCATAATTTTAAACACCTCTATCAAGTTCCCCCTCAACCTTCTATGCTCCAAAGAATAAAGACCTAACTTGTTCAACCTTTCTCTGTAATTTAGGAGATGAAACCCAGGTAACATTTTAGTAAATCTCCTCTGTACCCTTTCAATTTTATTGACATCTTCCCTATAATTCGGTGACCAGAACTGTACACAATACGCCAAATTTGGCCTCACCAATGCCTTATACAATTTCAACATTACATCCTAACTCCTATACTCAATGCTCTGATTAATAACGGCCAGCATACCAAAAGCTTTCTTCACCACCCTATCTACATGAAATTCCACCTTCAGGGAACTATTCACGATTATTCCTAGATCCCTCTGTTCTACTGCATTCTTCAATACAATACAATATCTAAAAGATCAGAAAGGTTTATTTGATTATGGGTCAAACATGGGAAAATGGGACATGCTTAACTGGATCTTGGTTGGGGGAGGGGGTGGGGGGAGCTGAAAGGCCTGCTTCTCTGATGTGTAAAAGTCTCAGGCACATGTAAAAGAATTATAAGGCAAAGATGCTTTCAAAAGTAATGAAATGAAAAGTTTCTAAATATCAAAAAAATGATAAAGAACAGTATATCACATCAATATTTGGTGTGATCACCCTTTACCTTTACAAATGCATGAACTCTCTTAGGTACACTGTCCTGCAGTTTTGTAAAAGGTTAGCTGGTAGGTTGTTCCAAGCATCTTGGAGAAGTTGCCACAATTCTGCAGACTTTAGCTGATCATTTGCTTCTGGTGATCCCAGTCAGCCTTGATGACATTGAGATCATGGCTCTGCAGAGGGCACACTATTTGTCACAGAACTCCTTGCTCTTCTTTTCACTGAAGATAGTTCTTTATGACCCTGGTCGTGTGTTTGGGGACATTGTCCTGCTGCAGAATGAATTTGGGACTGATCAGACCATCAATACCCTAATGGATGAGAATCTGCTTGAACTTCTCAGCATTGGGGCTTCCATTAACTCTGACCAGATCACCAAATCCATTTGCAGAAATGCAGCCCCAAAGCTGCCACACCTCACTATTGGCAGCAGCAGGACTCGTTCACGTGGCGCTCCCCAGCTCTTCCACGGACAATCAGCCTCCTGTTGGAGCCAAAAATTTCAAATTGTGACGTGTCAGCCCAGAGAACTTGCTGCCATTGTTCAACACCCAGTCCTTGTGTTTTGTGTATCAGTGATTCTCTCGGCATTGTTTTCGTTTTGGAGGAATGGCTTTTTGGCAGCAATTGGCACGAAGACCACTTCTGACAAGACTTCTCTGGACTGCAGAGGGATGCCCTTGGGTTCCGGTGGTTTCTGTGAACTCAGAGCTCTGTAAAATTTCTCCCTGTAACATTTAATGTTTTGGAAAATGAATGCTTGGGATTTGAAAATGTGCTCTTTTCTCCTACCACACTAATGCAGAAGACCAAAAATAAACATTTAAAACATAAATAAAAAATCTAGGGTGCCTAAGACTTTTGCACAGCACTGTATTTATTTGTTTGTTTAGAAATACAGTGCAGAACAGGCTCTTTCAGCCCAACCAGCTGCACAGCCAAGCAACCCATCGACTTTAAACCCTGACCTAACAACAGGGCAATTTACAATGACCAATTAACCCACTTACCCATACGTTTGGAATATGGGAGGAAACCAGAGCACCTGGAGGCACGTACAGGCAGCACCGGAAATGAACCCCATAGTCTGGAACTCTCCGAACTGCTAACCGCTATGATACCATGAGGAAAATCAAATACTATTCTGAGAAAAGGCTAGAAAAGAAAAGAAAAATAAATTCAAAAAATTACCTAATCCTATATTCAGATTGTCGAACATTCAAAAATACACTATGGAAGAATGTGTTTAAATAACTTTTTAACCAGTAGCAAAAAAATGTAGATTGCCAATCATCACAAAAATGCTTGAGGATTCCTGCAAGTCAGCAACATTTATGGAGGGAAATGTACAGTTATTACTCCCATAGATGCTGCCTGCGGAGATCTCCAACATTTACTGTAAATTGCCCCAGATTTCCAGGATCTGCAGAATCTTGTGTCTCTAACCCGCCACGAGAGGGCACCAGTGATCAAGGTGTGGTCGTTTCGAAGCTCGTTGCGGGTTAGAAGATCGGCTGGCTGTGCAACCTTGCAAGGCGTCACTGGATGCTTGAACCTGCCCTTTTCCAGCGCCCGAACAAGCGATTTTTTTCACCCAGATCTTTTCACCGCCCCTCTCCCTCCCCGATAACTGGAACTCGCTGAAAGAGGTGGTTGTGTCAGACTCGATCACTGTGATTAAGCGACATTTAGTAAGGTTCTTTGTCCACGGGGAATGGATTGTCTGGGAAATGAACTCAAGTGCTCCAGTGAGAGACAATCGAAAAGATGAATCAAAATTCATAAAACATAGAACACTACAGGCCCTTCGGCCCACGATATTTAACCTACCCTAAGAGCAACCTAACTCCTCTCTTCTGTCCGCCAGAGAAAGCAGAATCTCCCAGTGGCCACACATTTTAATTCCACATCCCATTCTCATTCTGACATGTCTATCCACGGCCTCTTCTACTGTAAAGATGAAGCCACACTCAGGTTGGAGGAACAACACCTTATATTCTGTCTGGGTAGCCTCCAACCTGATGGCATGAACATCGACTTCTCTAACTTCCGCTAATGCCCCACCTCCCCCTCGTACCCCATCTGTTATTTATTTTCATACACACATTCTTTCTCTCTCTCTCCTTTTTCTCCCTCTGTCCCTCTGACTATACCCCTTGCCCATCCTCTGGGTCCCCCCCCCCTTTCCTTCTCCCTGGGCCTCCTGTCCCATGATCCTCTCATATCCCCTTTGCCAATCACCTGTCCAGCTCTTGGCTCCATCCCTCCCCCTCCTGTCTTCTCCTATCATTTTGGATCTCCCTGGCCTGCTGCGTTCACCAGCAGCTTTGATGTGTGTTGCTCTTCTCTCCTACTTATCATCTATGTGCCTATTTAAGAGTCTCTTTTATGCCCCTAATGTATCTCTCTGCCTCTGACACCATTGACAGCGGGTTCCACGCACCCATCACTGTGAAAAAAAAATCTACTTCTGACATTCGCTTATACTGTACTTTCCGGCAATCACCTTAAAATTACGCCCCTGCTGTTGGCCACTTCCACCCTGGGAGAAAGTCTCTGGCTGTCCAGTGAACCTACGCCTCTCATAAGGCGGCACAACAGTGGCTATACTTCATTTGGAGTTTGAGTAGATTTGGTATGTCGCTAAAGATAATCTCAAATTTCTACAGCTGTACCGTGGAAAGAATCACCCAAATCTTTTCACCGCTCCTCCCCTCCCGATAACTCCGTCAGGGAGAAAGCCTGAAGACACATACGCAGTAATTCAGAAACAGCTTCTTCCCCTCTGTCATCAGATTTCGGAATGGGCATTGAACACTACCTCACTACTTGTTTATTTAGATTTTGCACTATTTATTTAATATAACACATATATATATATATGTGTGTGTGTGTTGTGATTCACAGCTTTATTCTCTATTATATATGGTATTGTACTGCTACCACCATGACAACAAATCTCACGACGAAGAGAAAAATCCCAGCTCGCTCATCCTTTCCTGATAAGAATCATGTCCTCTGATCTTCGCCAGATCTCCACTTTCACTTTCTTTCTATTCGGAGGCGACCAGACTAAACAAACATTAAACATCGGAAGCAAGTTTAAGAAAATATCCTTTATTTAAAATCTATTCTCCGCTATATAGTTTCATTTTATTCACTGTAAATGTAAAAAAAATGTTCCAGTAAATGCAATTGCTACACACTCCCAGCAGAGGAAGAGTAATAATACTTTTTAAGTGAGCGTTTAGCAAACCTCAGTACTTTCTGGCAGCAGGTCGTATAACAGAATGTCCCAGTAAAAAAATTCATCCAGTTCCCCCCCCCCCACCAAAGTTTTTTTGTTGACGGAGAGCTGTAAACCGCTGGGGCTTTCTATATTGGCAAAGTTCCCTTTGGCTTTTGCTGACGCAAAGCAGGACGGCAGAGACTGCCCGAAGCGCAGCGTCAGTCCGGAACCCCAAACCGGGAATAACTACAGGCAAGACATTCCCGCCGGGTGGCGCTCGGGAGCAGAGACGCAGAACCTCGCATCTTCCAAACGCCGCATATTTAGCAGAGAGGGAAGATTGAGGATTTCTAAATAATGCTGCAGTACAGCAGAAATTATCCAGTCCCGAACCGGACACAGAAACACATGGTACTCAAATGACCAATAGAAGTCTGACAGTACAGAGTGGGGAAAACAGGTTAATTGTATCTCAATAATCCCTGATGCGGCGCCAAGTTCCGAGACAATGTAAACCGATTAAAGCAGCTAAAATCTAATATACTCCGAAATAACTCCCCGAATTCCCATCTCCTGCCTACACTGCAGGACGCTGCATTCAATGAATGTCAGAATATACTAAATTCAGTGCAAAAGATTTTTTTTTTTGTTTGGGCTGTAATACTTGAGTATCCGACAACTAAGCCTGTAACAAAAAAACAATTATTAAAAAAGGCATTATAAATTCAGATCAAAATTCTGAAGAATACAAAGGATTAAAACAGAAGACGTTGCTGGAAATACTCCAGGCACACAGCACCTGTGGAAGAATTTTTTCAGGACAAGGCGCACACCTGAATCAGTAACCCCCCACCCTCCCAAAGTTTTTCTTTCTCACAATCCTGGTATTGCTGGTATTTTGATCAGGATTATCAGTATTGTGCTTGTAATCTATACAAGAGTTTCTCTGTGTGCATTCCAACACGTGCCCACAGTCAGTAAAGAAAACAAGTTACTTTGTTACTTCCAAAAATAATAAAGGATATTAAAATCAGAAAATGCACATGCATTGAGAAAGTCTTCAAACAGGGTTATCTTTCTCCCAGAGTTGTAATGTCTAATAACAGAGGGTTTGTATTTAAGGTGTGAGGGGTAATTTTGTGAGGAGCAAGTGTTTTTTTTACACAGAGTGGTGAGTGCCTGGAATGTGCTGGCTGGGGTGGGGGAAGAAAGACAGATACATTAGAGATTTAAGAGACGTTTAGATAGGCATCTGGATGTGAGGGAAATTTAAGGATATGGATATTGTGCAGGCAGAAGGAACTAGATTACTTGGCCAACTGATAAGTTTATTTTAGCACAACATTGTGAGCCAAAGGGCCTGTTCGTGCACTGTATGTTTTAAACATCTGAAAGTTCAAAAGTTTATTAAAAATGCTAGTATTTAGAAAGAGTACCTTGTCTGCTACATTATCTAATCATTAGAGTTAGGGGAAGCCATTCATCCCATTCTACTATTCAATGAGATAGCCAGAGGTGAGTGATATTCCTTGAAAAGCAGCAGGAATTTAAAGCAGAACTGTCTGCACCCAGAAGGTGGTCATGATGTAATGCAACAGTTGGCAATAATGTTTATTGTATGTTATCACGTGCAGTGGAAGTGTACTAACAGGTGAGCCCGGTGGGCTGGCACAGGTACAAAACTGTTCTACATCTCTGAATGAACCAAAATAAATGATACAGCACAGTAACTGGCCCTTCCAGCTCAATGACAGAGCCACGGTGGAAATGCTATTACAGCCCGGGGTGTTGGAGCTTGGAGTTCAGTTCCCATGTCCTCTCTACCAAGGTTTGTACGTCCTCGCTGTCAGAACCTGGGTTTCCTCTGGGTGCTCATCACATTTCTCCCACCTTCTGAAGACATACCAGGGAGCAGGTTAATTGTCCTGTGACTAGGGTAGGGTAAAATAACACACAAAATGCTGGTGGAATGCAGCAGGCCAGACAGCATCCACAGGAAGAAGCACAGTCGACGTTTCAGGGCGAAGGGTCTCGGTCTGAAATGTCAACTGTGCTTTTTCCTGTGGATGCTGCCTGGCCTGCTGCATTCCACCAGCATTTTGTGTGCATTGCTTGAATTTCCAGCATCTGCAGATTTCCTCATGCTAGGGTAAAGTACGTGGGTTGCTGGGCAATGCGGTTCGAAGGGCCGGTTTCATGCTGTCCAATTATACTCGTGTGACCAATTAACCTACTAACTGGTGTGTGTTTGGAACGTGGGAAGAAACCAGAGCCCGTGGAGGAAATCCACTTGGTCATGGTGGGGGAACATACAAACTTCTTACAGACTACAGCAGGAATCGAACCCTTTCTGCTGACACTATAATAGCATCATGCTAACCGCTATGCTACCGTGCCACCCCGCTAAATAAAACAAATAATAAAACAACGCAGGGGTTAACGAACCGACAGGATGGCAATAGTGCACTGTTTGACTGTAGAGTGCATCACAGAGACATCTCCACTCCAGCATTAGAGGGAGGGACAAGAATCGCAAGGCAGCACAACTACTTATTTTGTGTGCTGTTCTGGCCACCTACCAGACATCAACAAAACTGAACGAGTACGGAGAATATTTACAAAGATGTTGTCGGGACTTGAGGGCCTGAGTCACAGGGAGAGGTGAGTAGGTTCGGACTACATTCCCTGGAGTGTGGGCGATTGAGGGGAGATTTGATAGAGGTATACAAAATGATGAGGGGGATAGACAGGGTATATGCAAGCAGGCTTTTTTTCACTGAAAACTAAAGGTCGTGGGTTTAGAGCTGAAACGTTTAAGGGGAATCTGAGGGGGAGCTTCTTCAGACGATGGTGAGAGTGTGGAAGCAGCTGCCACTGGGGCTGGTGGACGCAGGTTCAATTTCAACATTTAAGATAAGTTTGGGTAAGTACGTGAATGGGTGGGGGATGGAGGCAGAATAACAGTTCAGCACAGATCGGATGGGCCAAAGAACCTCCTCTGTTCTGTAATGCTCTGTGACTGTACCCACTGATGCTGCCTGAACCATTGTTCCTTCATCTGTTTGTGTATTGAGTGAAAGCACCAGGGCTGCCCACTAATCTATGGCTTTTGTTCATGATCAGACCCAGACTCTGGAACAGCCCATAAGAAAAATGAATCTCAGGGTTGTATACAGTGACATACATGTACTTTGATAATAAATTTACTTTAAACTTTGGCCCTGGGTAAATCTTGCTGGATGTGAACCCACTCTTCCCCCATGAGGAACTGAATAAAACTATCCCCTATGGAAAGGAAGTCTCTCTGTATGGAACTGTCAACTGTGCAAGAGATCACAGTTTGTATTCACTGTGCTTGTTTCATCCGCTCTCAGGCTGTGAGCAGCAGTGACAAGGAGAGTCATCATTACCCGTCTCTCTAACCCTTGAGGTAGTGAGGGGTGAAGCCACTTCCTTGAGACACACACAGAATGATCAGCATGTCAGGCAGCATCCACGGAGAAAAACGAACAGTCGACGTTTCGGGCCAAGATCCCCATCAGGCCAGATGAAGGGTCTCAGCCCGAAATGTCGACTATTCATTCCACACCGTAGATTTTATTGGTTTATTTAGCAATACAGTGGGAGTAGGCTTTTCTGGCCCTTTGGGCCACACTGCCCCAGCAACCAGTGACAAACTCGATTAACCCTTACCTAATCACAGGACAATTTACAATGACTAATTAGCCTATCTGGTACATCTTTGGACTGTGGGAGGAAACCAGAGCCCTTGGGGAAACCCACACATTCCAGTGGATAGACGTACAGAAACTCCTCACAGAATGCTGTCAGAATTGAACTCTGAGCTCCGTAACGTCCCGAGGTGTAATAGTGATGCACTCACCGCTATGTTGCCGTGGCACCCCAAATACTGCCTGACAAGCCAAGTTCCTTCAGCATTGTATGTGTGTTACATGATTGCTTTCAACTATTGCTAAAGTGTCACGATTTCTGGCAGCTCATTCCCAATATGCACCACCTTTGTCTACCCCGATGTCCATTTTAAATACCCGTCTCTGACCTTCAACCTATGCTCTCTTGTTTCTGACACACTTTCTGGGGAAAAAGACCATGTCTTTTCACCTCGCCTCCACTCAGGGCCCCAAACAGCCCTTCCAGATGAGGCAGCACTTCAACATGGCTGTTGGGGGCCATCTACCATACTTCTTGATTTCCAGCATCTGCAGAACCTCATGGTGTCCTTGCATCACTCCAGTCCCTCTGGTGAGGGGGTTCCTGCAGTGATGCTAGTGTAAGAGTTCCAAGATTTCGATCTAGTGATGACAAAGGACTAGGTATACATTTCAAAGTCAGGATGATTCCAGCCATGGGAAGGACACCTACAATGTCAAGGATTCCCTTGTCCCCTGGTAAATGCTGTGTGACTGAGAAATCCCATAGTAAAATCCCACAGACCAACAACATCCGAGAACATTGAGTGCTTTCTAAAAACAAAAATGGCTTTTAAAAAAACACATTGATTTATACGTACATAAAATGCTGTAAATTTTCTCTGCAAATATAGATGCATACAAAATATTTCCCCACATCCTGTGGAGTTTCAAGTCTTCTATACTGTTGGGGATTGGATTTTGAGAAGTTCGTCTTTGCGATGGGCTGGAGGTTAGTTGTCAACGGGCACACTGGATTTGATGCCCTTGCGTCCAATCTGTAGCCACGGCAGTTTGGAACGGTTCTTGAAGAGCTGCTCGATGGCGATGTAACGGACATGAAGCTCAGAGGAGAGGGAATCCTTCTTCTCCAGTTCCTGCGTCAGATCTTCAAAGACCACTTCCAGCCAGGGAGAAAAATAAAAAGCAAATTAGGACTAATTGGCCAGAGTTGGGCTGGAGGGGTGACCTGCTGGTGCTGAAAACAGGCTCCCCTTTTATGTAAACATTTCAAGTTCACATTTATAGTCATTCAACCATACACATGCATATAGGTAAATGAAACATTGTTCCTCTGGGGTTATGGTGCAAAACACAGTACATATCACATACAGCACACAAAATAATATTAACAGGTAATATAAATAATCTGAGATGTACAAATTGACATTAAGTATGAATGTGTAATGCTACTGATGCTGTCATAAGTAGTGTGTTCTGGGTGACAGCAGTGTTTAGAAATCTCTCCATAGGTTGAATCATATATGGGTATGGTAAGACAGTGGGTTGGAGCAGGCATTCAGAGCCCAACAATGAGAGTTCAAATTCCATCATAGCATCTTGGGAATTCAAACTGAAGCAACCAAGTATCTTGATCAAGAGTTTCAGCCCAAAATGTTGACTGTTTATTCCCCTCCATAGATGCTGCCTGACCTGGTGAGTTCCTCTGGCATTTTGTGTGTGTTTCTCAAGAAACTAATTAATCTGCAAGCAATTTATAAAACTAGCCTGGTTGATAGAACATAGAACACTCCAACACAGTACAGACCCTTCAGCCCACAAACCTATTCTAAACCTTCCCTCCTACATGGCCCTTTATTTTTCTATAATCTCTGTGCCTATCTTAAGTGTTTCTAAAATGTTCTTAATGTATTTGTCTCTACCACCACCCTGGAAGAGGCGTTCCATTCACCCACCACTTTTTAAAAAAAACCTTCTCTGATATTTAAGATACTTATCTTAAATCATCTTAATACCCTGTGG
This sequence comes from Mobula birostris, assembly GCF_030028105.1. NCBI lineage: Eukaryota > Metazoa > Chordata > Chondrichthyes > Myliobatiformes > Myliobatidae > Mobula > Mobula birostris. The sequence continues at coordinate 7,973,083 of NC_092375.1, read as the reverse complement.
TATTAGCCATTTCAACCATGGGAGAAAGTCTCCAACTGTCCGTTCTGTCTGTGTCTCATATGATCTTATACACTTCTATCAAGTTGGTTCACTTAATGTCTTTCATGAAAGGGGATCCTGTCACCCTTATTCAAAAATTATAGAGGAGCAGAAATTTGCCATTCAGCCCATCCAATGGCTGATTTTTTTCTCAACCTCCATTCTTCTACCTTCTCCTCATAAACCTTAACCCCCTTAACAATCAAGAACTTATTGATCTCTTCATTTTTCCAGCGGCCAAATCAAATTGTATCACGGTTCATTGGCAAGGGCAAATAAAAATATGGCAGGGACAAGCAGAGCAGCCATTGTGTGAGTGGAAAAGTGTTGGAGTGGCCTCCACGGCCACTCCAACGGCCTCCTCTACTGTAAAGATGAAGCCACACTCAGGTTGGAGGAACAACACCTTATATTCCGTCTGGGTAGCCTCCAACCTGATGGCATGAACATCGACTTCTCTAACTTCCGCTAATGCCCCACCTTCCCCTCGTACCCCATCTGTTATTTATTTTTATACACACATTCTTTCTCTCACTCTCCTTTTTCTTTCTCTGTCCCTCTGACTATACCCCTTGCCCATCCTCTGGGTTCCCCCCCCCCCTTGTCTTTCTCCCCGGACCTCCTGTCCCATGATCCTCTCATATCCCCTTTGCCAATCACCTGTCCAGCTCTTGGCTCCATCCCTCCCCCTCCTGTCTTCTCCTATCATTTTGGATCTCCCCCTCCCCCTCCCACTTTCAAATCTCTTATTAACTCTTTCTTCAGTTAGTCCTAACGAAGGGTCTCGGCCTGAAACGTCAACTGTACCTCTTCCTAGAGATGCTGCCTGGCCTGCTGCGTTCACCAGCAACTTTAATGTGTGTTGCTTGGAGTGGGGAGGCTTTGGTGAGAACAGGCTTGGGTGAAGAAAGCACCTGGTGAATTTCTTCTTTATTCTGTTAGTACATAGAGCAGTGAGAATGGCTTCAGGGGCTGTGTAGTCTTCTTTGTGTGAGATGTGGAATTATGGGAGACCGCTAGCCTGCTAGATAACCACATCTACACCAGGTTCACCAAGCTGCAGTTCCTCAAAGAACATGTTAAGGAACTGGAGCTATAGTTCAATGAACTTTAGCCCATATGGGAAACTGAGGAAGTGACAGATGTCCCTGTAGTTCCTATGTTGCAGAAGGCAGGTACCTGGGTGACTGTCAGGAGATGTAAAGGAAATTGTCAGCCACTGCAGAATATCCCTGTGGTTGTGGCCTTCAACAACAAGTATGTTGTTGTGGATACTGTTGTTGAGTGGTTGGGGGAAATGACCTACCGGTGGGGAGCCACAGTGACCAGGTCTCTGGTACTAAGGCTGGCACTGTGGTTCCAAATGGAAGGGAGGGAAGTATGGTAGGAGGGTCAGGGAGACCAAAGTACACAGAACTGTAGATCATTACACAATGTGTGTCTAGACTGCAGATAAAGATTCTGCAGGGTCACAGAGGTCACTGTAATGGATTGATAACCCACCGTGGTTGACCACTGACCTGGGAAAACAAATTCAAATCCCAGCGTAGGAACCAGAGTCTACTGAACACTGAGGGCATGCTATGTTGATGCCAGAATGTGTGGCGATACTAATGGGCTGTCCCCACAACACAGGACCAGAAGACACAGGAGCAGAAATGGACATTCAGCCCTTTCAGACTGCCCTACCATTCAATCATGGCTGATTTATCATTCCTTTCAACTCCATTCTCTTGCCCCCTCCCCATTACCCTTAATGTGAAAAAGACTAAGGAGCTGGTGTAGACCTGAGGAGAGCTAAGGTACCAGTGACCCCTGTTTCCATCCGGGGGTCAGTGTGGACATGGTGGAGGATTACAAATACCTGGGGATACGAATTGACAATAAACTGGACTGGTCTAAGAACACTGAGGCTGTCTACAAGAAGGGTCAGAGCCATCTCTGTTTCCTGAGGAGACTGAGGTCCTTTAACATCTGCCGGACGATGCTGAGGATGTTCTAGGAGTCTGTGGTGGCCAGTGCTATCATGTTTGCTGTTGTGTGCTGGGGCAGCAGGCTGAGGGTAGCAGACACCAACAGAATCAACAAACTCATTCATAAGGCTAGTGATGTTGTGGGGATGGAACTGGACTCTCTGACAGTGGTGTCTGAAAAGAGGATGCTGTCTAAGTTGCATGCCATCTTGGTCAATGTCTCCCATCCACTACATAATGTACTGGTTGGGCACAGGAGTACATTCAGCCAGAGACTCATTCCACCGAGATGCAGCACAGAGCGTCATAGAAAGTCATTTCTGCCTGTGGCCATCAAACTTTACAACTCCTCCCTTGGAGGGTCAGACACCGAGCCAATAGGCTGGTCCTGGACTTATTTCATAATTTACTGGCATAATTTACATATTACTATTTAACTATTTAGTTTTATTACTATTTATTATTTATGGTGCAACTGTAACGAAAGCCAATTTCCCCCAGGATCAATAAAGTATGACTATGACTGATCAGGAACTTATTAACCTCCGCTTTGAGTATATCCAAAGTGTTGGTTACCAAAGCAAAGGATGCATTTCACCATATGTTTCAATGTGTATGTGATAAATACATGCAACTGAATCTGAATTGCAAGAAAATTTATTTTCAACAGTCAGTTTACAACTCCTGTAACTCTGTTCACTCCGAACCTTCACAGCTGCATGTATGGAGTTTGCACATTCACCTTGTGACCTCACGCATTTCCAAAGACAGGCAAGTCAGTAGGATAACTGACTGCAAAGAATTGCCCCCGATGCAGGTCAGTGGCGGGGGAATCAGTGGGTCTGCCTCTACCATCAACCCTGGCAGCTCACGCCCACCACTCTCTGTGTAAAGCGCCTACCTCTGACATCCTGCCCATATTTTCCTCCAATCATTTAGAGTGCTATGCACAGTTTTGGTTTTTCCTTTATTGGGGAAAAAAAACATTATTAAGCTGGAAAGAATGCAAAGAAGATTTATAGGAATGTTGCCATGAATCGAGGGTTCTGAGATAGAGAGACAGGTTGGCGGGCCAGGTCTTTTATCCTTGGATTGTAGGAAAATATTACAGAGGTGTATAAAATCTTGAGGGGCATAGACAGGGTGAGTGCATACTGCCTTTTTCCCAATGAGGGAGCCAAAAACTAGAGGGCGTAGCTTTAAGGTGAGAAGGGAACGATTCAAAAGAGACCAAGGGGAAACTACTTCATGCAGAAGGTAGTGAGTATATTCAAAGATTCAAAGTACATTTATTATCAAAGTATTTATGCAGCATTCAACCATGAAATGGTATGAAATAAGCTCCAGAGAAAACAGTTGAAGCAGGTTCAATAAGAACATTTAAAAGCTATTGGATAAGTCACAGTCAGAATCAGGTTTAAAATCACTGGCATATGTGCGCAGCCCTCCGGTGAAAATGATATCGTATCTGTTAAATAGGGGCTGTGGACAATTCTGATTTGATGGAGATGGACGTGAAAGCACAGAGGAACATCTGGGGAAATTTCTGAAATGCTTGTTCACTGCTGTCATTACTGCGTGGTCCGGAATTTTTCAGAGGGAAGGCCTCAAAATCCCCGGCTTTGCCTGCTGTTGGCGACCGAGATTGAGGTCGAATCGTTTGGATAGAGATGGTGCTCGGTACTCGGTGTCGGAGAGCTGATCGGAGGCTCAAAGTTTTCGGACGACTCAGAGTCAGACTGTGGTCAGGCATGGCAGGGAGAGTTTTCTTCCTACTCTCCGTCTACGTGAGATGTGGGATATTCGAGAGACTTTGAACTTTTTTACTGTGCCATGGCCTTTTCTTCATCAAGTTATAGTATTGTTGCACTGTTGTAACTATATGTTATAATTATGTGGTTTTGTCAGTTTTTTTCAGTCTTGATCTGTCCTGTGTTTTGTGATATCACACTGGAGGAAATATTGTATCATTTCTTAATGCATGCATTACTAAATGACAATAAAAGAGGACTGCATGTCTTCATAATCTGAAAAAAATTTGCTGTTTTGCAACAGCAGTACATTGCAATACACATTGCTAAAAACTACACGTTACAATAGGTATATATTAAAAAATAAATAAGTAGAGCAAAGAGAGAGAGAGAAAAATACTAAAGAAGTGTTCATGGGCTTAATGTCCACTCAGAAACCTGATGGCAGAGGGGAAGAAACTGTTCCTCAAACTCTGAGTGCGTGTCTTCAGGCTCCTGTACCCGTTCCTTGATGGTGGCAATGGGAAGAGGGCATGAACTGAGTAATGGGGGTCCTTAACGTTGGACGCTGTCTTTTTGAGGAATCGCCTTTTGAAGGTACCCTTGATGCTGGGGAGACTAGGGGCCATGATGAAGCTGGTTGAGTTTACAATTTCCTGCAGCTTTTACTGATCCTGTGCAGGGGCATCGCCATAATAGAATGATACAGCCCGTTAGAATGTTCTCCGTTGTACAGCTGTAAAAATTTGCACGTATCTTTGCTGGCATACAGTTCTCTTCAAACACCTAATGAAAGATGACCACTGCTGTGCCTTCTTTGTAGCTGCATCAATATGTTGGGCTCAGGACAGATCCTCAGAGATGTTGATACCCAAGAACTTGAAACTACTCATCCTTTCCATTTCTGATCTTTCAGCGAGGACTGGAGTGTGTTCCCTCAGCTTCCCCCTTCCTGAAGTCCACAACTGATTCCTTGATCTTACTGACACCGAGTACGAGGTTGTTGCTGTGGCACCACACAATTAACAGATCCAACTCACTCCCGTACAGCACCTCGTCACCGTCTGATATTCTGTTACCAGCAAATTTATAGATGGTGTTCGAGCTGTGCTCTGCCTCACCGTCATGGGTGTAGAGAGTACAACAATGGGTTAAACATCCATCCTTGAAGTGCGCCAGTGATGATCGTCAGTGAGAAGGTGGTGCTATTTCCAATCCATACGACTGTGCTCTCCCAGTGAGGAAGTCAAGGATCTAGTTACGGAGAGAGGTACAAAGGCTTCTTGGAGCTTTTTGATCAGACCTGAAGTTATGAATTTGTTCAACGCAAAGCTGTAGTCAATAAATAGCATCCTGACATAGCTATTTGTATTGTCCAGGTGATCCAAGGCCATGTGAAGAGCCTATGAGATTGCATCCATTGTAGACCGATTGTGGCGTTAGGCAAATTGTAGTGGATCCAGGCCCTTGCTTAGGCAAGAATTGACTCTAGCCATGACCAACTTCTCAAAGCACTTCAATAAATTAGCTGTGAGTGCCACTGTCATTGAGGTAGGTCACCCCGCTCTTCTTGGGCAATGTTGCCCTTTTGAAGCAGGTGAGAACCTCCAACTGCAGCAGTGAGAGATTGAAAACGCTCTCAATCACTCTTGCCAGTTGGCTGGGGCAGGTTTTCAGACCCTGACCAAGTTTACCATCAGGCTCCGATGCTTTGCAAGGGTTCACCATCTTGAAAGACGTTCTGACATTGGACTCTGAGACTGAAATCATAGTGACACCGGATGCTGTAGGGATTCACACTGGTGTAGCTTTATTCTGCCTTTCAAAGCGAGCAAAAAACGTGTTGAGGCCATCTGGGAGTAAAGCATCACAGCCATTCGTGATGTTAGGTTTCCCTTTATAGGAAGTAATGGTCTGAAAATTCTGCCAGAGCTGACGTGCATCCAATTCCATCTCTAACCTCAGTCGGAAATGTTTTGTCACTCTTAAGATAGTCTTCCACAGGTCGTACCTGGACCTCTTGTATAGTTCTGGATCACCAGTCTTGAATGCCACAGATCTAGCCCTCAGCAGACTACAGACCTGCAGGTTCATCTACAGGTTTAATTTGGGTATGTCCGGTATGCTTTGAAGGGACACATTCACATGCACAGGTTTTAACGGAGTTGGTGACAACTGTGCATACTTGAAGATGAATCCCTGAAGATTGTCCAGTTCACTGACTCAAAGCAGTCCTGTAAGCACTCCTCCACTTCCCTTGCCCATATCCTCTCAGTCGTCACCACTGTTGCTGCGGTCTTTTACACAGGCGATCACACTTTCCAAAATGTGGTCATGGTGAGCATTCTTGATGGTGGTATAACAGTGGTCAAGTGTGTTGGCTCCTCTAGTTCCACAGGTGCTACGTTGGTGGCAGTTGTTCAGAGTCTTCTTCAAGCTGGCCTCATTGAAATCTCCCACGTTGATAGGGAAGGCATCAGTTTTGTGCCTGCTGATCACAGTGTTCAGCTCCTCTTGTGACTGTCTACCAGCCTGAGGTGGAATGTATAAGGATAGGATATGTCTAGGACAAGGGTTCCCAACCTGTGGTCCATGGACCCCTTGCTTAATGGTATTGGTTCATGGCATAAAAAAGGTTGGGAATTCCTGGTCTAGAGGGATATGGACAAAATCCGGGCAGATGAGTCTAGTTCAGATTAGCTTTATTTATCACATGTACATCAAAACATACAGTGAAATACATTGTTTGCACCAAAACCAACATAGTCTGTGGACAGCCTGAAGTGTCGCCATGCTTCTGGTGCCAACAGAGCATGCCCACAATTTACTATCCCTAACCTGCTCGTCTTTGGAACGTGGGAGGAAACCAGAGTACCTGGAAGAAACCTATGCGGTCATGGAGGAATGTAAAAACTCCTTTGACAGCGGCAGGAATTGAACCCTGATCATGAACACTGGCATTGTAAAGCATTGCACTAACTACACTACTGTGCTACCCCATGGACCTGGTTTGGCATAGTGCTCTATGACTCTACACAGGTAGATGTCAGTGCAGATTTTATTAAAAAAGATAAGTTGTGGCGAGTTACCTTTGACCTGTTTGAGCAGTTGATCATTCAGCATGACCAGATCTTCCATCGACATGCTACTCACTGTAAGGAAAGTCAACACTGTTAGAATCAGCAGGACAACCAACAAAGGTAACAATCACCAGGCAACCGCAGAGACAGTTAATATTTATGAAACATTATCTGCTTCTCTCTCCACAGATACTGCCTGACAAACATTTCTAACCTTTGCTATTTTAGACAATTCCACTCCCTGCAGTTTTTTTTTTCTTCAATTCTTCACTCTTCCATCAATATTTAGGGCAAAACATGACATGCTGGAGAAACTCAGCATCTATGGAGGGGGATAAACAGTTGATGTTTCGGGCCAAAACTCTTATTCATACCTTACCTGCTGAGCTCCTCCAGCATTTTCGTGTCTTGCTCTGGGTTTCAGTTAGTGGCTGGCAGTTTTGGTGGTCCACTGCAAAGAGGTATCACATTGATATCAGAACCAGACTGATTCAGAGTGATGTCAGGATGCGCTTCTCCACACAAAGGACCATGGAAAGCTGGAACTCCCTCCTCAAAATACAGAGACCCCACATCCTGTACCTAATAAAGTTGCCACTGAGTGTGCATTCATGGCCTTCTGCTTCAAGGTTTGAAATGTTGTGTGTTTAGAGATGCTCTTCTGCACACCACTGTTGTAATGTGTGGTTATTTCAGTTACTGTCATCTTCCTGTCAGCTTGAACCAGTCTGGCCTCTCTCATTAACAAGCATTTTCACCCACAGAACTGCCAATCACTAGATTCTTTTTTTTTTTGCTTTTCTCATCATTATTTATAGACTCTAGACAACATTGTGCGTGAAAATCCCAGGAGATCAGCAGTTTCTGAGATACGTACTCAAAGCACCCCACTTGACACCAACAATCATTCCACGGTCAAAGTCAGTTAGATTACATTTCTTTCCCCATTCTGATATTTGGTCTGAACAACAAATGAACCTCTTGACCATGTTTTCATGGTTTTATACATTGAGTTTCTGCCACATGATTGGCTGATTAGATATTTGCATTAACGAGCAGGTGTACAAGTGCTCCTAATAAGGTGGCCACTGAATGTAGATTTTGTTATAGGAACTTAAGTTTCTATAGTGCAGTAAGTTCAGGACAACCGAAAGTTTACAGCTACATACGTACTTACTCAGGTGTCAGACTCTGTTCTGAAAGGTCCAGGACCAGAAATGTTCATTCAGTTTCTCTCTCCACAGATGCTGCCTGACCTGCTGAGCATTTTTGAGCATTTTCTGTTTTCACTTCAGGTCTTCAGTTCCTTAAGGTTGTTATAGCCAGGGTGGTAATGGGGACAAGTTCCCATTACCTATTAATTGCTCCCAATGACGAACACCTCAAATAGCCTCTGACAACCAAGTCCAGCTCCTGGCCTTCACGTGTGGCTTAGTTACTAAGCCCAGCGGAACTGTTTCTACTGACGGGACTTGGGGCAAAGGCAAGTTACTGGTGCCGTAAAACCAGTTGTTTTGGGAAAATGGGGGTCAGCTGCCACGTTTGGCAGCACATCCAGGAAAAGAAAAACTGATCTCAAACTTCCGCTGCCTCGCAGCTATACCCACTCATGTGGAAGGCTTTGGGAGTAAACCTTGAGGGAAAAAGTCCAGAGCTGGAGTCCCTAAGGTAGCCTACGCTGAGTTCAACAATGACTGGCAACTCCTGTGATGCTGTTGGTGCCAAACTGTATCAGTCTCTGCCGTTCTTTTGGATTCATCAGACGTGTGGAGAGGGGGAGCTTGTGATTGGATGGAGGCCTCACTCACCTCAGGTCTGCCAGTTGTCGTTTTTTTTTCCGAGTTCTTGCATTTTCACTGTGGTAGAGCGAGAGTTATAGCAGCTTGTTCAAGCAACAGCAATTTTTCACCAAGATTTAAAGATTAGCGTAGTTTGTCACATGTACGCGGAAACATTAAAACACTCAAGTGAAATGCGCCATTCTTGTGACAACGACCATCACAGTCCAAGGATGTGCTGGGGGCAGCCCGCAAGTGTTGCCGTGCCTCTGGCACCAACACAGCATGCCCACGACTTACAAACCCCAACCTGCACTTCTTTAGGAAATGGAAAGAAACCAGAGTACTCAGAGAAAACACACGTGGTCACTGACGCCGATGATCCCACAACCATTATTTCAAGGAGCAGGGTTATTCACAGGCTCCTGGCAAAGCTTTTTCTTGAAGGTTCATCGCCTCATTAGTTTCACAACAGGATCTTGCAGCAGGCTGACTGGCTGCCACGTTTTCACAACAGGAGCTTTCAGCCTACTGACTGGCTGCCATCTTTCCACGACTTGAAAACCGGAGGGTGAGGGAGGCACGGCAATACCTGCGTGCTGCTCCGAGCAAATCCTCAGACTGTGTTGGTTATTGATGCAAATGATTCCACTATGTTTCAAAATACGTCTGACAAATAAAGCTAGTCCCATACCATATTCTAACTCTGTTTTTAACTGTGAGCCCATGATATTGGGTCGTGTACTTACGGTCATCCTGTGTGTAGTGTGGCTGACCCTTGGGCTCCTCTCTGTCACGTTCCACTGGCCTCTGGCCTTCTTCACCCAGCCCCTGCCCCCTGGTCGACCGGAGATCTTCTCCACTGCGACGGCCACCGGCGCCTGCACCCAGACTGAAAGAATCCTGCCCCTCCGGCTCCAAGATACCCCGCCTGCATTCCGAGTAGCCAGGTGCTCCCACCTCCAGCCAATGTGGGGAGTAACGGGGTAACTGGGACCCATTGGGCTGGTGGAAGTGTGTCCTGAGGGAGCTGGGCTGTGGGTCGCGGCCTGTGACCCCTGTCTGCTCACAGCGCCGCAGGTCAGCACCGGAGGGCTGGTTCTGGGCGTACTGAATTATCTGACTGATCTTCCTGCTCAGTATCTCCTTCACGTCCTTGTAGGTGCTCTTCGATGTCTTGGACCTCGGCAGGTCCTGGTTGGCGATGAGGTGATACTTTTCGAAGCACTCTCTGTGGCCACGCACAGATTCTGTGTGCAGGAGGCTCGACCTGGGCACCCCTGAGAAGTTACAAAACAGGGAAGAGTTAACATTTGTCCAAGAGTTTGTCTGCAAATGGAACGCAACAAGGAGGGGGAGAGAGGGGGGGGGGAGAGAGGGGGGGGGAGAGAGGGGGGGGGAGAGAGGGGGGGGGAGAGAGGGGGGGGGAGAGAGGGGGGGGGAGAGAGGGGGGGGAGAGAGGGGGGGGGAGAGAGGGGGGGAGAGAGAGGGGGGGAGAGAGAGGGGGGGAGAGAGAGGGGGGGGAGAGAGAGGGGGGGAGAGCCCGCGACAGGAGGCGGGGGGGGAGAGCCCGCGACAGGAGGCGGGGGGGGGAGAGCCCGCGACAGGAGGCGGGGGGGGGAGAGCCCGCGACAGGAGGCGGTGGGGGGAGAGCCCGTGATGGAAGGCGGATGGGGAGAGCCCGCAACAGAAGGTGGGGGGGGGGTATAGAGCGTGCGAGGAAGAGAAAAGCAACAGAGGGAAGATGCTCGTGGATATGCTGATACTTCCCTTATTTCACACATTCCCTCTGTGTATAAAGGGACCGGGAAACTACATCAGCTGTGCAATTGTGATATTGGACAGCAGTGAAAATTTCATCATGACTCTTAAATTGAATAATTTTGTTAAAACTATTTACAGAATGATTATATTGAATATACAACCTTCATCAGAATGGAGAAGAAAGACCAGGGGATAAAATATACTTTACATTGCAAAGTAAAGGTGGCAGGGGAATGGAGAGAATAAAGGTCCTCTCTCTCCCTCCATTTTGTTTATCGCGCTCCTCTTTCTTTGCCTCTTCCCCCCATTCACTCTCTGTCATTGTCCTCCTCCTCCTCTCTGTCTCTCCCCACCCACTCTCGTCCTTGTCTTTCTTTGTTCCCCCTCCATGCGTTCTACTTCCTCTCTCACAGGAATCAGGTCTGTGATTGGGTGAGGAGCACAGGAAACTGAGTGACGAGTGGTTGTACTGCTCGGTGAGAGGGAGGTAGCGGTGTAGAACGCAATCGTTACTTTGGCAGAGGTATAAATAAAGTCAAAGAGTTAGAGAGAAACACAGTACAGAAAGAACCCTCGTACTACATCCATTCCACTTTATCATTCAAGATTCCAGTTTATTATCATTTGTACATTGAAACAGAGAGTGAAATTTGTCATTTGTATTAACAACCAACGCACTCAAAGGTGTGTTGGGGCAGCCCATAACTGCCACCACACTTTCTGGCGCCGACGTAGCATGCTCACAATGTTCACAGAACTCAACAGCGGCAAGACAAGTCCCATTCCTTCCTCCCTTCCCAAATGCCCAAATACAGTCCTTCAACCCCAGGACAGGCCTCGACACTCCAGGAACTCAGAATCGAGCCTGCAGACTTTGGGCTTCGACTTCTCACCTTTCTCACCAATTGATTCCACCTACACACCAGGGCTAATTTACAGCAGCCTGTTTACAAACCAACCCGCACGTCTTTGGGGAGTGGAGCACCCGCGGGAACTCACACCTTCACAGAGAGAAGGTACAAACACCACACAGACAGCACCAGACGTGTGGGGTTAGACAGCGACCTCACTGTGTCAAAGTTAAAGTTAGCTTTATTATCAGAGTACATACAGGCCACCATATACAACCCTGAGATCCTTTTGCTTACAGGTACTTACAAGAAAATCAGTACAATTTATAAAAAAAAACATACATAAACAAACTTTGACAGGGCTACGGTAGCCCAGTGGTTCATGCGACACTATTACAGCTCGGTGTGCCAGAGTTCAGAGTTCAATTCTAGCATCCTCAGAAAGGAGTTTCCACACTTCCTTCATTTGAATGTGTGGGTTTTCCCCGGGTGCCCTGGTTTCTTCTCACAGTTCAAAGACATACCGGGTAGGTTAATTGTAGATTGCTCCTTGATTAGGTTAGTGTTAAGTCGGGGTTGTTGGGGATTGCCAGGCTGACGCAGCTCAAAGGCCTGGAAGGGCCCACTCTGCACTGGATTACTAAATAAATAAAGACAAATTGGGCAAAGGGGAAAATTACTGAGAGCATAACTTGCAACGAGGCCTTGAAAGTGAGTCTGCAGGTTGTGGAACCAGTTCAGTATTGAGGTAAGTGATGTCACCCATGTTGGTTCAAGAGTTTTATGGCTGTAGGGTAATAATTGTTCCTGAACCAGATGGTGTGGGATCTAAGGCTTCTGTAACTCCTGCCCAATGGGAATAATGAGAAGAGGGCAAGGCATTGACAGTGAGGGTGGGGATGGGCGGGGAGGGGTTCTTTAATGATTCATGCTGATTTCTTGTGGCAGTGCTCCTTGTAAATGTGCTCAAAGATGGGGAGCAATTTTCCTCTGATGGACTGGAAGATAAATCACATCTGAAAAGTACTGAAAGAAGCAAATGCTTTTTAATATTTAGAAAAATTAAATATGAGCCACAACGTGATAATCTGAAGTTGCTGAATTAGAGGTCAGGGTGGAGAGAAGGCTTTATTTGCAAGCTGGGCGTCTGGCAGGAGACTGACTCATGTGTCTGTCTGTCGATCAAAGGCTTATGGAACAAGTGCAGTCTTGCCCAATGGCAAATTTATTTAGCTCTCGGCTCATTCCATCAAATGCAAATTATGGGGAGAGAAGAAAACTGCGTGCTCAGATATCCCAGCACACAGACAACGAGACAGCCCCCTTGATTTCTAGCTCCCCATTCTCCGAGTATGCCAATACCCCAGTGCAGAACACACCAAGAGTTCAGGGTGTCTGATTGTGCAAGGCACCATGTGTGGGGCCAATCCCACCGCCTGAACACCAGGCTGTTAGAAAGAGTGTGGTGAGGAGACCAAGGAGAGCGGAGAGCAAGCAAGGGAGGGGTAAGAAGGGGGAACAAGTGAGGTGGGGATGGGTAGAGTGAGTTAGGTAGGAGAAGTGAGCAAGGGGGGAGGGGAAAGGGGAAAGGGGGAGTGAGTGACAGAAGGGTAGGAGAGCACAAGCATGGGGGAAGCACGTAATCAGGAAACACCTGGCACGATTGCTACTCCGTGCATTCAAAATGCAGAAACATTGGTACAGAGATAGAAATTACACAGAAACTCTTACAGAACACACATACACACACGATCAACTTTATTCACCATATATATTTACACAATCAGGAATTTGCTGCAGTGCATTAGCACGACATACAACAAGTGCCAACATTCAACAATTATATACAAGACTAAAGAATTACATACAAACACACAAAATGCTGGAGGAATTCAGCATCCATGGAAATGAACAGACAGAATTATATAAGAATAAAGTTAGAATTACAGATATAAAATAAAATGTTCATAAGTGAATAAATAGCAGCATTTAAATGTAAACAGCATTATAAAAGCAACACACATCAAAGTTGCTGGTGAACGCAGCAGGCCAGGCAGCATCTCTAGGAAGAGGTGCAGTCGACGTTTCAGGCCAAGACCCTTCGTCAGGACTAACTGAAGGAAGAGTGAGTCAGTTAGTCCTGACGAAGGGTCTCAGCCTGAAACGTCGACTGCACCTCTTCCTAGAGATGCTGCCTGGCCTGCTGCGTTCACCAGCAACTTTGATGTGTGTTGCTTGAATTTCCAGCATCTGCAGAATTCCTGTTGTTAGCATTATAAAAAGTGGTTTAAAGTGTCTACAGTGCAGTGACGGGTTAACAGAGGGAGGGGGCTAAGCTTTCATCAGTTTAACTGGCTGACTCCTGGATGGGCACATGGACGAAAGTAAACTGGGAGCACCTGAAGGGAACTCACGTGGGCATGGGGAGAATGGACTGTACAAATTCCTGACAGAGGATGCCAGGATTGAACTCCAAACCCCAATGCCCAGAGCTATAATACCTTAGCACTAACTGCTATGCTACTGTAGTACACTACATGGTTCTTTTATTTTAAATATAAAAATAAAAATAAATAAAGGACTTGAGATAGACTGTCTAAGACCTACTACCAGAAACCTGGTGGACAGGGGAGCATTAACTCAAGAGCTTTTACCACAGAGATGGTTGCATTGAACAATCTGTCTGGAATGTCACTGCTGAGATCAGTTCTCGCTATGCCTAAGAGCAGTTTATAACAATGCTTACTGTAATTTGTAACTCAGACATCTTGTCGGCAGTTTTCTGGGAAAGGGTCAGGTCCCAACATGAAAATGCTCCGAGTCTCTCGAATGGAAATGCTTCAGACTATGTGCTGCACCGGATGGGCCTGGACTTGTTGCTATGCAATGTTCTATTCTGATGGATCTTTCTAAGCAGGACAGGCAGTGTGGATAATTCTTTTAGAAGATGAAGTCCATTAGACAGTGGTCAGCAGGGAACATCCTGCAGGTCCTACAGGAGAAGGACATGATTGATGCTGTGGAATGGTTCCCCAAGCCAACTATCAAACTGTTTGGCACAAGGACCTTGCTTCACCGGCAGTGAGGGGATCTTCCATCAGATCCTTCAGAGCCAGCATTTTATTTGCAGTGCACACTCAGGATGGCTGCGGTAAGGATGAGATGGTCACCCACTACTTTGTAGACTGTGATTTGCAAAGAGGGTCAGTAGAAGAATGCAAAGGTTCATCCCTAGAAGCTGTATACCACACTCCAGGACAAACATCAGTGCTTCTGAAAGATCATCAACTCATTAGCACCAGCGATCACCAACTGGGGTTTGAGTCCTACCGTTGTTGGTAAGCAGCTTGTACCTTCTCCCTGTGACCTTGTGGGTTTCACCTGGGTGCTCCCGTTTCCTCCCACAGTCCAAAGATGGGGTTAGTGAGTTATGGACATGCTATATTGGTGTCAAAAGTGTGGTGGCATTTGCAGGCTATAACTGCAATCCTCGATGATTTTATTTGATGCAAACAACGCACTTCACTGCATGTTTTGATGTACATGCGACAAACAAAGCTAATCTTTCTTTTTCTTCTTTTCTGGTGAAGGATGCACATTGGATTGCCCAAATCTTTATTTTTAATTTAGAGATACAGCATGTTACAGCTCTTCTAGCCCAACAAGCCCATGCCACCCAATTACATCCATGTGACCAATAAACCTACTAACCCATACGTCTTTCAAATGTGGGAGGAAAAATGGAGCACCCGGAAGAAACACAGGCAGTCATGGGGAGAACTTAGCAACTCCTTATAGAAAGTGATGGAAATTGAACCCAGGTAGCTGCCACTGTAGAGCGATGCACTAGCCTCTAAGCTACCGTGCTACAACAAAATCTTGTTGGTCTCCCAGTGCAACAAGATGTCCATAAGGGAATGCTGGCAAATAGGACACTCAAGACTACAAGAGTATATAATGATGGATGCACTGGAACTTAGTACAGCTAACACAAGACTCTGTGGGGAAAGCCTAAGATCCTGCCACCACAACACAGTGAGGGGCTGTGCAGAGTCCTCTCATACTCCTTGAAGTTCTAATTTGCTCTGTATTTCATTTAGATACATAATTTGTTACTCAGTTAAACAATAGTTTGTCATTTTATACCTTTTTAACTATTTCCAAGAAACTTCGGCTAATTGGGGTAGCCACTTAATTTGGCCAAAATGTACTGGTCCCTATGTGTCCCAATTAACAGGAATCCTCTGTACTGCTGATGCAAAATAACAAATTTCATGACATATGTCAGTGATAATAAAACTGATTCTAATTCACCATGAAGAATCCAATGAAAAATTACTCTGAGTTCTTGGAATCACCATCCCAATATCTGGAGGGGGTGGGGCAGGAGGAGAAATAGAAGGTAAACAAAAGAGAAACAGCCCAAGTGAATAAAAAATTCAAGTCTGGGGAACCATTTCTATCTCAAGCCAAGTGCAAGCAGAAAACCAAAATTAGCCAACATTTAGATACAAGAGGCTCCACTATTAAAAACCAGATGCATTGTTTGCACAAACTCCACTTTGAAACAAGTCACTGGAACAAAAGTGCAACTGTGTCAGCCAAAAGCTGGCGTAAGTGTGGATAACTGGTCAAAGTGTTGTGTTTATAGTGCACCAACGGTCCAATGCACTCTAACATTCAAGAGGCTAGTGGAAAGATATTCTAACTTAGAAATAGCAAGTGAACTGCCTTTCCTAAAGCCATCGGGCTATTAAAGCAAAAACTTCACACCATCTTGAAAGTTTCTTCCCCCAGGCAGTTTACTTATTTATTGAGCTACAGCACGAAATTGGCCCTTCTAGCCCCAGAAGCTGTGCCCTCCTGCAACTCACCTATTTAATTCGAGCCTAACCAGAGGATAATTTACAATGACCAATTAACCTACTAATCAATACGTCTTTCGACTGTGGGAGGAAACTCTGGGGAGAATGTACAAACTCTTTACAGGCAGTGGTGGGAATTGAACCTGGGTTGCTGGTACTGTAAAGCATTGTGCTAACCACCCCCCTCTATATATAATCCAACATGCTACAGTGCGCTATAGACACTGAAACCACTTTTTACATTGTAAATACATGCTGCTATTTATTTATTTATGCACATTTTATTCCACATGGAATATAGAACACTACAGTACAGTACAGGCCCTTCAGCCCATGATGTTGTGCTGATCTACTAACCTACTCTTAGATCAATCTCTTACATAGCCCTCCAGTTTTCTATCATTCATATGAATATCTAAGAGTTTCTTAAATGCCTCTAATGTATCTGCTTCTACCACCACTCCTTACTTAAACCTTCCTAAATCTTAAATATTCATCTTTTAAACACATTCTTTATTACCTTTCTATTATTTATTTAATGTAATTCTTTATAATTGTTGAATGTTGACTTTTGTTTCATGTTGTCACCTGACCAACACACTACAGCAAACACTTAATACATGTAAATGTATATGGAGAATAAAGTCTATCTTTATCTCAGGCCTTAAACTGGATAAATTGCCTTCAGCAATCAATATTTCAGAATCACCACCAGCTCCTGCAGTTTCTTGCAATCTTGGGCTGTGCAGTTGCCATACCGAGCCATGCATCATCTGGATGTTAAGTTTCTTCTGGTGCATTGATACAAGTTGGTGGGTGTCAAAGGGGACATGCTGATTTTCTTTAGCCAGAGGCACTGGTGTGCTTTCTTGCCTGTGGTTGGACCAGGACAGCCTATTGGTAATGTTCACCCCTGGGATCTCGAGGCTCTCATTCGTCTTGATCTGAACACTACCGATGTAAACAGGAGCATGTACACTGCCCCACCCCACCTTCTGAAGTCAACAAACTTTCAGTTTCATTTTCCACAAATGCTAGCTGACCTGTTTAATATTTCCATCATTTTCTGTTTCTATTTCATACACGATTCCTGTTCTTCTTAAACACTTGTTCTTCTTCCGCCCATCACCCGTACCGGGGCATAGGCTGCCAACAGCAGTTTACCAGGGTCCTCAGTCCTGGGGTGAAGGTTTGATCAGCCCTGTGGCTTCTGTTTTCACGGCTTCTTCGTATGTCTTCTATGCGAAGATCCTTTCTCTCCCAGGGATGAGGTCTTTGGACCTTCTGTTGGCATTTCTGTAGCTGTGTTTTTAACGAGATGGGGTTGTTGACCTCGTGCCCAGCTGTGCTCCTATCACAGCCGGGCTTGGGACCATCTATGGAGAAGTTTGGTGACAAGGACGGGATTCCTGTTGTTGACTAAGAAAACCTGAGTTTGTTTGAAAATTCAAAATGTTGAAAGAATTGGAAACCTCATATACCAGAAAGACAGACCACACCAGCTGTGGAAAGAACCAGGAATTTGACTCTTATACAAAGTACAAATCACACATCATTAAATAGGTTTCTTCATTGGTTTAAAAAATTCCAAGAAACAAAACACCTTTTTTCTCCTCAATGATGTCATACAGGATAAATCTGTTGTGTGGCTATGCACAGCTTTTTCGCCATCTATGAATTTGTCGCTGGTGACATCTGAGGCGGTGTACAGGACTGAGGTAGACCAACTAATAGATGGATACTTTATTGATCCCAAAAGAAATCAATGTCACTGTAGCATTACAAATGCACAGTGTTACGTACCCCGTAACTGGGTTGCCAAACCAGCAGAAATGGACCACTCAGTTGGAGTCTGGATTACTGGAACTAAGGAAGCTTTATTAAAGAAATAAGTAACACAGTACTCTAATCGTAAGGATATAAATGCAACGGGTTAGCAATGATAAAACACACATGTACACAGAACTAGGATAATAGGAATCAATCAAGCTCTATCGCAGTCTAGGGGTAAAATGATCAGTCTCAAGTGACGCAGAGTTCAGTTCAGCTCAGTACAGCTCGCAGCGATCGCTGTTGTGCCATTGGAGACAGAGAGAGAGCGAGCGAGCGAATGCAAATTTTGATTCACAGACCTTTGATGTTCCTCGCAGTTAGCTTTCGGCGCGAGCCCTTTTAATGTCTTCTGAGGTCACCGACTGTGACCCCTCCATTCCGGATACGATCGTTCTTCTGCGATGAACCCGGCACCCAGGCAAGGGTGGACACACATACCAGGTTCCCGCCGATCGTACCTTTTCACCCTGTACGTCTATGGTCGGTCCCGCGATCATACCTCCAAAACTCGCACCAACCTGTGGGGGCACACCGCACTTCCAGGGTCTCGTTATCTCGTGATCTCGTGGTGTGTCTTGCCTTAGCGAACCTGTTTCTTTTATCCCCCTGCTGGGGTATCGCCTGTCCATCAAACTTCAAACAGTTCAGGTTCAAAGCAACCAGTCTGACAATACTCGGAACTGTGTCTCTTTTCGTTAATCTCTCTCGTCTCTCATTAACATTTCTGAATTCTGCTCACTTATCTCTCTCATTAGCATCAATCTTCTGATAACTTGGTTTTTCATCACAACAGATATACAAATATAGAAATATTAGAAGAGAAGAATAAAAATAAAGTTACTTCAAAGAGTCTAACAAGAGAGGGCCATCACTTCCCCAACTTTAGGTTGACTCATTACAGAGCCTAATGGCCAAGGGCTTCTTTGGAGCAGCGCAGTTGGCTTAGTCTATTACTAAAAGTGCTCCTCTGTTCAGCCAAGGCAGCATGCAGGGGGGTAGGAAACATTGTCCAGAATGGCTAGGGTTTTCTATAGGGTCACTGATGTTCTTCATGCCCCTCCACACCTCTCTTGAGCTACTCTGTCCAAGCTAGTTCTCCAGCTCTCTCCTGTATTCCTCTTTTGCCACTTTGATCTTGTCCTTAAGCTCCCTCTGCGCATGTTTCAATTCCTTCCTCTCTCCTGATCTAAACGCTCTCTTCTTGTGGCTGGGAAGAGCCTTTAGATCACCAGTGACCCATGGTTTGTTGTTAGGGAAGCAGTGACCAGTCCCTGATGGTATTACAGTGTCCACGCAGAAACTGATGCGGCCAGTCATGTCATCAGTAAGTCCGTCAATGACTGACTGTGTGGCGTTGCAATAACAGCCTCGAAGGGCGGCAGTAATAGCCCTTCTATTACTGCGCAGGATGTAGTATTGGGATTCAATTGATGCTGCCTTCTGCAAGTAGTTTGTACATTCTCCATGGGACTGCATGGGTTTCCTCTGTGTAGCCCATCTTCCTCCCACATTCCACACAGACATATGGTTGGGGTTAGTAAGTTGTGGGCATGCTATGCTGGCATCGGAAACGTGGCAATACACGTGGCAGTTCCCAGCACAATTTAACGCAAAATGACATATTTCACTGGATGCTTTCATGTAGATCTGACAAATGAAGCTAACCTTTCTTTAACCCTTTGAATTCAATGACAGCAACACAAAGGAATTGAACGTGGACCTCAGAAGAATGCACACTCTTCCTCAACTGAGGAGATAGCAATGGAAAAGGTGAGAAGCTTTAGGTTCTTGGGTATAAACATCTCCAAGAAGCCACCCTGGGCCACAACATATTGATGCAATAATCAAAGTTTAAGTTCAAAGTAAAATTTATTATTGGAATATATACATGTCACCATATACAACCCTGAGATTCTTTTTCCTGCAGGCATACTTAGCAAATTTATAAAACAGTAACTGTAAACAGGATCAATGAACAACAAACTGTGCAAACGTAAATATAGATAAATAGCAGTAAGTAATGAGAGCATGTAATAGCAAGATTAAGAGTCTTTAAAGTGAGACCATCGGTTGTCGGAGCACCCAAAAAAAGATGGTGTGTAGTTGTCCCCTTTTGTTCAAGAGCCTGGTGATTGAGGGGTAGTAGTTGTTCTTGAAGCTGGTGGTGTAAGTCCTGAGGCACTAGCACCTTCTACCTGATGGCAACAGCAAGAAAGGAGCATGGCCTAGGTGGTGAGGATCTTTGATGATGGATTAGATTAGATTAGATTATGAAGACACGCAGTCTTCTTTTATTGTCATTTAATAATGCATGCATTAAGAAATGATACAATATTCCTCCGGTGTGATATCACAAAAACACAGGTCAGACCAAGACTGAAAAACTAACAAAAACCACATAATTATAACATGCAGTTACAACAGTGCAACAATACCATAACTTGATGAAGAACAGTAAAAAAGTGCAAAGTCTCTCGAATGTCCCACATCTCTACGGCAATATTTCATGTAGATGTGCTCAATGGTTGGGATGGCTTTACTGTTGATGTACTGGGCTGAAGCCACTACCTTTTGCAGGATTTTCTGCTCAAAGGCATTGGTGTTCCCTTTACAGGCCGTGATTCAGTCAGGCAATACACTTTCCACCACACATCTATAGAAGTTTGTCATGGTTTCTGATGACATACCGAGAAGTTCCGCAGACTCCTGAGGAAGTAGAGGCGCTGTTGTGCTTTCTTTGCAATTACTTTTATATGATGGGTCCAGGACAGGTCCTGGAGATAGTGACACCTAGGAATTTAAATCATGAAGGTGGCATGCCAGCGGCTCTACCTTGTTAGGTATGTGAGACTTGGTATGTCAGCAAAGCCCTTTGGGTCACAGACTCCTTCCCGAAGATAGGCTTTATGATCATGTTTCAGGTATTATCACCCAATTTAAAATGTTGCTTTAGAACAGGGGTCCCCAACCTGTGGTCCACAGACCCTTGGTTAATGGTAGGATTCCCAGGCATAAAAAAAGACCATAAAACATAGGAACAGAATTAGGCTAGTTGCCCATCAAGTCTGCTCCACCATTTCATCATGGTTAATTCAATTTTCCTCTCAGCCCCAATCTCCTGCCTTCTCCCTATATCCCTTCATGTCTTGAGCAATCAAGTATCTTTCAGCCTCTGCCTTAAATATACATAAAGACTTGGCCTCTATAACTGCCTGTGGCAAAGCGTTCCGCAGATTCACCACTCTCTGACCGAAAAATTTCCTTCTTACCTCCATTCTAACAGGACACCCCTCTATTCTGAGGCTGTGTCCTCTGGTCTTAGACCCTCTCACCATAGGAAACATCCTCTCCGCATTCACTCTATCAAGGCCTTTAACCATTCAATAGGTTTCAATGAGGTCACCCCTCATTCTTCTGAATCCCGGTGAATACAGGCCCAGAACTCCTTCAAAATTCCGGGGTGTACACCATCTGGTCCAGGTGACTTAACCACCTTCAAACCTTTCAGTTTCCCAAGAACCTTCTCTCTTGTTATGGTAACTTCTTTTGGAAACTCTGCATTAGCAGGATTCTGACAAAGATTTCTAAGTAAACTGCTAACTTTAGGGAAGCAGGAACAGTTTTCCTTTGCAAAATCATTGAGATTGGGTGTCTGTTGTGTAATCTGCAAAATCAAGGCAGACTGTTGTTCGACAAGCATTATTCCAGAGCCTGGAGAAGTGGACAGCATTAAGTGATGAACAGCTGTGATGTAATCTGATTTTCTATTTCTAGTTTCATTGCAACTACAGGCAACAAATCCTCAACCTTTAACCTAGATAGACCCTTAGCCTTTTTACAGGCCCTGCTTAGAGCACAATGCTTTAGCCAAACCAGTGGCAACACCATGACAGGTTTACCTGTGCGTCATTTCTCCTACCATACAACGGTTCCTCCATCCACTTCCCCTGGTTGTCCCATTCGAGATCTCCCTCACCTTCAATGCTGAGCTCGAAACAAACATGGCAGAATGAAAGCATCTCCTTCGCCGTCTCCAGCTTACAAACGCCACAGATGTCATCATCGCTCAGGTCAATGTTAACAAACTGCTCCTCGTTCATAGCGAGTCTGGAAACAGCAAGGAGGTTCAATGAGTCACGGAGAACGGAATGAAGTGGGAGCAAACAATCAGAACGGGAGAAAAATGGAGGAGAGGAGGGAGAGGTTGACCCTAAAATGAGGGGCACAGCTGCAGAATGAAGAATTGTTCATTTAAGACTGAGATGAAGCAGAATTTCTTCTCTTAGCAGTGAATATTTGGAATTATCCACCCCAATAGTTAATCAGAATTAGAAACAAGTTTACTATCACTGACATGCCATGGAATTTGTAACTTTGTGGCATTAGTACAATGTAATGCATAAAAAATTAAGATACAAAACAGTTCAAGTTTATTATCATCTGACTATACATACATACAACCAAACAACTTTCCTCCAGAGTACCATGAATCCACAAAACATATATCACACATAGCACATAAAACAAAATATTGCCACAAATAAACTAATAAAATATAATTCAAAATACATGTAATGTGCAACACAGCTAAGCAGTAAACATCTCACTGTCTCAGTGACAAGACCTCGGTGGTGGCTAGATATTCAGTCGCCTCAAAGCCTGGGCGAAGAAGCTGTTACCCTGCCTGGCAATCTTAGTTCTGATGCTCCTCTACTTCTTTCCTGATGGCAATGGGTCAAAGAGATTGTGGGTGGGTAACAGGGATCCTCAACAACGAAACAAGTGCAAAAGATGAATAGTGAGGTAGTGTTCATGGACCTTTCAGAAATTTAATGGTAGAGGAGAAGAAGCTGTTCTTAAAACATTGAGTGAGGGTCTTTAGGCTCTTGTACCTCCTCCCTGATGGTGGTAATGAGAAGAGGGCATATCCAAGATAGTAAGGGTCCTTAGTGATAGGTGTCACCCCCTTGAGGCAATGTCCTTTGAAGATGTCCCGGATGGTAGGGAGGCCTGTGTACATAATGGAGCTAGTTGAGCGGGAGTGTTACCAGACCCTGCAGCCCATGGTTAGGAGCACCGCTGTTTGAAGATGCCCCCCATGGCGAGGACTGGTGGTGTCTGTGATGAAGGGAGGGGAGGGCCTTGGGTTTAATGGAGCAAGGATTACAATAAGAGATGATCTAGCAAAATTTTGCTGGTTTCAGCAACAACAATCCTTCAGCAAAGTGATTCACAAGACTTCAAGAAGCAAGTACAATAACAATGCTTAAACCGCACTTAACAATTCATGGATAGCAAAGGTTTAGAGCAAGGGCTCCAAACATTTTTTATGCCATGGTCCCCTAACGTTTATCAAGGGGTCCATGGAACGCAGGTTGGGAACCTCTGGTCTAGAGGGATATTATGAGCCAAACACAAGCAAATAGGCCAAACTCAGCCAGACAACTTGGTTGGCATGGAAGAGCTGGGTGGAAGGCTTGTTTCCATGCTATTCGGCTCTGTGACCCTTAGAACGGTGCTTGCTGTGTTCAGCCTGGATAATACACTCAAGGTTGTGAATTACTACCCACAAGCTCAGGTTAAAGTGGAACTTTCACACTGGTATCATAGCTAAAGTTGACCGAGACTCACCACAACAATGGCAACCAAACTTCTGAACCGTTAACCATTGTATTCAGCCAGGAATATTGATTGGCTGTGTTCCTGTGTTGTTGAAATTGCTTTTTAGTTTATTAAGTACCTCTCTTGCCACTTTATTAGGTACACCTGCTCATTAATGCAAATATCTAATCAGCCAATCATGTAGCACCGACTCAGTACGTAAAAGCAAGCAGACATAATCAAGAGATTCAGTTGCTGTTCAGACCAAACAGTAGCAAGGAGAAGAAATGTGGTCTAAGTGACTTTGACCATGGAATAATTGCTGGTGCCAGATGGAGTGGTTTGAGTATCTTAGAAACTGCTGATCTCCTGGGAGTTTCTCACAATCTCTAGAGATTGCAGACAACGGTGCAAAACGCCTTGTTAATGAGACAAGTCAGAGGTGAATGGTCATACTGGTTAAGCTGACAGGCAGGTAAAAGTAACTCAGATAACCATCTGTTGAAACAGTGGTGTGCAGAATACCACCATCATTCTCTCAGTGGGCACTTCATCAGGCACAGGAGGTATCTAACAAAGTGGCCTCTGAGCGTACTTTCCCAGTGCTCCTGTACAATCCCCAAAGCCTCTTTGGCTCTCTGTGGGGTGGTAGCAGTTAGTGTAATGCTTTACAACATCAGCAATCAGGGTTCAATTCCTGGCACTGTGTATTATAAGTTTGCACGTGACCACGTGGGTTTCCTCTGGGTGCACCCAATCTCTTTTCACTGTCAATGATTCAGAAACAGCATCACCATCAAATTCCTCACCCCTCCACCACCAGATTTCTGAATTGTCCATGAACAAGACTCACTATTCCTTTATTTGCAATATTGATTTTTAACATGGAACACTACAGCACAGAACAAGCCCCTCAGCCCACAATGTTGTAGTGACATTTTAACCTACTCTAAGATGAATCAAATCCTTCCCTCCCACTGAGCCTTCCGTTTCTCCATCATCCATGTGCCTATCCAAGATCTCTTAAATACCACCATCCCTGGCAGGGCATTCCCTGCACTCACCATTCCGTGTAAAAAAAACTTAGTTGTGACATACTTTCCTCTAATCACCTTGAAAACTATGCCCTCTTGTATTAGCCATTTCTGACCTGGGAAAATGTCTCTGACTGTCCATTCTATCTTTTTTTTTGCCTCTCATCATCTTATTACACTTTTATCAAGTCAGCTCCCATCTCCTTCATTCCAAAGAGAAAAGCCCTAGCTCACTCAACCTATTCTCATAAGACATGCTCTCTAATCCAGGCGGCATCCTGGTGAATCTCTGCACCCTAATTTTGTAATTTACAGTAGCGTTATGCCTTAACATTGTACTGCTGCCATAAAACAACAAATTCCAAGTCATTTAAGTCGGATGAGATTCAGATTCATTGATCATATGTTCACTGAAACATACAGTGCATGAGTTCACAACCAGCAGAGCCTCAGGATGTGCTGGGACAGTCCACAAGTGTCACCAGTGATAGCGAAGCTAAGTATGCATTAGAATCAATTTCATTCCAGGATTAAAAAGGTGATAAATGATCTGCTGGAGGAACTCAGCAGCTCCAGATTCCAGCCACATGATGCTGCTCCAGATTCTCACACCTGCAGTCCCTTCTGCCTGCACTTACGGGTGAGTTCCACCACTCAGTAAGATGGGTGGCTGAACTCGTTTTTATTTATTTATTTAGTGATACAGCACGGAATCGTCCTTCCGACCCTTCCAGCCACCCCGACAAACCTGATTAACCCTAACCCAGTCACAGGATAGTTTTAAATGACCAAGTAACCTACCCGGTACAGTACACCTTTGGACTGCGGGAAGAAGCCCAGAGCACTCAGGGAAACCCCACGCATTCCATGTGGAGAATGTATAGACTCCTTACAGACAGTGGTGGAATAGAATTCCAAACTCTGGATAGCCCTCAGCTGTAATTTTTTTTGACTACCTTCCTGCCTGCTCCCCATAACCCCTACCTAGCCTAAATCTTTAAAGTACTTATGACTGCTGGGGTAGCGAATTCCAAAGAATTACTTCTCAGTGAAGAAATCCCTCCTAACTCAGTCTTAACGAGCATTTTTCCTTTCTTCATCTATGCACTTGGTCCTGTATTCCAACTCTCTACAAGATAGGCGAGTGAATTCAGTGAATGGCTCTTCATTTGTAGCTATGCCCTAGTTCTCAATTCCAGGTCAGTCTTCTCTTCTACAAGATGCTGGAAATCCAGAGCAACCTGATCATTAAATTTGCAGATGATACCACAGTGGTGGGGCTCATCAGCAAAAATGATGAAACCATGTACAGGGAGGAGGTCAAAAACCTAGAGAGCTGATGCAGGGATAACAACTTGATGCTTAATGTCACCAAAACCAAGGAGATGATCGTCGATTTCAGACGTTCTCAGCCTGAGCACACACCCCTCAGCATCAGCGGCTCCACAGTGGAGAGTGGAAAACATCAAGTTCCTTGGGGTGCAGATCTCGGACAATCTCACCTGGTCCAGGAACACCACTGGGATTGTGAAACGGGCCCAGCAGAGATTGCACTTTCTGAGGAAGCTTGAAGAAGCATCACTCCCCACTAACATCTTAACTACATTCTACAGAGGCGTGGTTGAGAGTGTGCTGACCTTTCGCATCACAACCTGGTACTCCAGCTGCAGTGCTGTCGACAAAAAAGCCTTGCAGAGGATGGTTAGGGGAGCAGAGAAGGTTATTGGGGTCTCCCTACCTTCTGTCCAAGACCTCTTTCAGAGTCGATGCCTCCAGAAGACACGGTACATCATTAAAGACCCCTCACATCCTCTCCATGAACTGTTTGTTTTTCTGCCATCAGGCAAACGTTACAGCAGCATCAAAACTAAAACCACAAGGCTACTAAACAGCTTCCTCCCACAGGCAGTCAGACTGCTAAATAGCTGCTCCACCTGACTCTGCTTTGGCCACTTTTAACTTGCACTGGACACTTATAACTTGATTTTAACTGACATGTGGCTGTTGTGTTTTACTATTTATTGTTATGTTTATTATTTAGTGTTGCATTTGTTACGATTGCACTGCCCCTGACAAATGCTGTCTCATTCTGCCCTGCAGGGCTGATGTACGGTTAGAATGACAATAGAGCTTTTTGAATCTTTTGAATCTTTGAACAGTTAAACACTAAATGCTGGAGGAACTCAGCAGATCAGGCAGCATCTGCAGAGAGAAATGAACTGTCGACGTCTTGGCACAAAACACTGACCACTGATTTCCTTCCATAGGTGCTGCCTGACCTACTGAGTTTCTCCAGCATTTTGAGTGTGTTGCTCTTCTCTCTAATTTGTCTTTCCCAACTCTGGTTATTCTCTCCATTTCCCGACCAGGGAACTAGAAGACCCTGCAATCCCCTTCCCTACATTTCAATGCAATTGTAGTTCTGGCCTCTGTTCAAAGGTCTCTTGCTGTGATAACGCAAACACGAGAAAATCTGCAGATGCTGGAAATTCAAGCAGCACACACACACAATGCTGGTGGCACACAGCAGGCCAGGCAGCATCTATAGGAAGTACAGTCACAAAATGCTGGTGACACTTCACCTGTGGTGATATACTGCGTCCGGTGCTCCCGATACAGCCTTCTATATGTTGGTGAGACCCGACGCAGACTGGGAGATTGTTTCACTGAACACCTACACTCTGTCAGCCAGAGAAAGCAGGATATCCTAGTGGCCACACATTCTAATTCCACGTCCCATTCCCATTCTGATATGTCTATCCACGGCCTCCTCTACTGTCAAGATGAAGCCACACTCAGGTTGAAGGAACAACACCTTATATTCCGTCTGGGTAGCCTCCAACCTGATGGCATGAACATCGACTTCTCTAACTTCCGTTACTGCCCCTACTCCCCTTCTTACCCCATCCCTTATTTATTGATTTATTATTCCCCCCCACTTTTTTCCCTCCCTCTCTTTTTTCTCTCTCTGTCTCTCTCACAATCACTCCTTGCCTGCTTTCCATCTTCCTCTGGGCTCCCTTCCCCCTTTCTTTCTCCTTCGGCCTCCCGTTCCATGATCCTCCCCTCTTCTCCAGCTCTGTATCTCTTTTGCCAATCAACTGTCCATCCCTCCCCCTCCTGTCTTCTTGAAACTGCTCACCCTTTCTACTACGGATCCCTCAACGAGAACTTGACAGAACGTGATAGAAGTTTGGAACTCTCCTACAAACAACAATTGAGGCTGGCCTGTGATACAACCGATATTGTTATCCCTACTGTTCCCATCTGTCCAGCCCATCTCCCTTATTTTGTTTGAGAAAGAAGAGTGGTTTTTGGAGGTAATAGAGGGCTGTAGGTAATGGAACCTCAGAGGGAATCTTCCTTCCCTCTGAGGTTCCATTACCTACAGCCCTCTATTACCTCCAAAAACCACTCTTCTTTCTCCATCTGCCTATAATTTTTCAACATCTAACTTGCCAACTCTTGCTCCAACCCTTCTGCTTAATCTGTTTTATACTGGCCTGGATCACTGTGGTCAACCACTCCATTGCCCATCAATGGTTCTGCCATGGAGAGCACGAAGTTCCTTGATGTGCCTATAATGGATGATCTAACCCGGGGTACTACGCCTTTTTAGTTGAGAAGGCTCAGCAGCATCTACACTTCCTGAGGCGAGTCTCCCTGCCCCATTCTAACTACTTTTTACAGGAGCTCCATCCAGCGGGTCCTGTCTGGCTGCATCATTGTGTGGTAAGAAGCTGCAAGACCCTACAGAGGACAGTAAAAACTGCCGAGGTCACTGGGCTCTCCCTCCCACCTGCTGGGTGTGATGTTTACCAGGAATATTGTTGAGGATCCCTACCATCCATACCACAATCCCATTGACCCACTACCACCAGGAAGGAGTTACAGGAACATCAGGACTAGGACTATCAGACTGGGGAACAGCTTCTTCTCTCAGCCTGTGAGACTAATGAATAGCCTGCCACCATCGAGGTTTCATCACCAGGACAGCAAGCTGTTTACCTGTGCTACACACAATGTACATTTTTGAATTGTAATATATTAACTTGTGCTAATACAATACTGTGTAAGAGCCTTAGGCACATTTGAATTGAATTGACTATTTCTTATATCCTTCATATACATGAGGAGTAAAAATCTTTACGTTACGTCTCCATCTAAATATACAATGTGCAATTTATAATAGTATGTACAACAGGACAGAATATAACATAGAAATACAATTGTATCGGCATGAATTAGTTCTTTGCATCAGCGCCACACATGAAGATAAATATGTGTTTCCATAGACATTAATTAACATAAATTATTCAGGAGAGGGAAACGAGCCAGTTCTCATCCGAGGATCAGAGGTGGAGAGGGTTAGTAACTTTAAAATCCTGGGTGTAATTATTTCAGAGGGCCTGTCTGAGGTCCGGCACGCAGATACAATTAGGAGAAAAGCACGACGGAGTCCCTACATCTTAGGATATTGCAGATTTTCGGCTTGACATCTAACACTTTGACAAACTTCGATAGATGTGTAGTGAAGAGTACATTAACTGGCTGTATCACAACCTGGAATAGAAACACCAATGCCCTTAAACGGAAAGTGGATCTGGCGCAGTCCATTGTGGGTAAAGCCCTTCGCACCGTTGAGGACATCTACGTAAAATACCAATCCAGGAAAGCAGCATCCGTCACCCGGGGCCTCCACCACCCAGGTTATGCTTTCTTCTCGCTGCTGCCATCAGGAAGCAGGTACAGGAGCCTCAGGACTCTCACCACCAGGTTCAGGCTCAACCATCAGGCTCTTGAACTAAAGGGGATAACTTCATTCAACTTCACTTGTCTTATCGTTGGAATGTTTCCACAACTAATGGACTCACTTTCAAGGACTCTTCATTTCATGTTCTTGATAATTATTGCTTATTTATTTGTTAATATTATTATTTCTTATTTTTGTATTTGCACAGTTTGTTGTCTTCTGCGCTCTGGTTGAACACCCTAGTTGGGTGGTTATTATTCAATAGATTTATTGAGTATGCCCACAAGAAAACAAACCTCAGGGTTGTATATGGTGACATTTATGTACTTTGATAAAGAAATTTACTTTGAACTTTATTTCCAAATGGCGTCCAGTTATGTTTTGAGCCTCTGTACACCAGGGCTGCCGTCTCCTCTCCTCTGCTCTGAAGTTGTGCATGTGGTTTTGAAGGGAGACCAAATCAGAAATTCTCTGCACTCGAATTTTTTGGCAAGCTGTCAGTGCTTTCGATTGCAGGAACTGCTCTGTATTATTCAGTGAAGAAAGGCCCTCAGCATATGCATTAAACTGAGCTTAAAAAGCCCCACTCAGGCCACAAATAAACCCAAAGAAACTCAGGGTTCAGCGCTGCCAGGAGCCTGGTGTTTTACAGACCATATACAGAGGACCTGGCTTGTAGCTTTGCAGTTAGCCAACAAAGGCAGTTTATTGCAGCAAGCAACACACACACACAATGCTGGTGAACGCAGCAGGCCAGGCAGCATCTCTAGGAAGAGGTACAGTCGACGTTTCAGGCCGAGACCCTTCGTCAGAACTAACTGAAAGAAGAGATAGTAAGAGATTTGAAAGGGGGAGGGGGAGATCTGAAATGATAGGAGAAGACAGGAGGGGGAGGGATGGAGCCAAGGATGCAATTGATGCAATTACAAAGAACAGAGCAGAATAGGCCCTTCTGGCCTTTCAAGCCACACTGCCCAGCAACCTCCCCCCCCCCCCCCCATTTTTAACCCCAGCCTAATCACTGGACAATTTACAAAGACCAATTAACCTACCAACTGATACGACTGATACGTCTTCAGACTGTAGGAGGAGAACTGCAGAACCCGGAGGAAACAGACACGGTTAAAGTCCGATTGGTTACCACTAGTGCAATAAAGGGTTCATTTCCCGCCACTGCCTGTGAGAAGTTTGTTCCTTGTCCTCGTGACTGTGGGTCTCCCCTGGCTGCTCTGATGTCCTTCCACGTTCCACAGACATATATTCTAGCTGTGGGCATGCTGCGTTGGTGTCAGAAGCATGGCCATACTTGTAGGCTGCCCCCAGCACATCCTTGCTCACTGATGCAAACAACACATTTTGCTGTTAGTACTGGTGTACGTGTGACAAATAAAGTCAGTCTCATCTTATAACTAGGGATTCTGTGATAGAAAGTATTACTGCAATCACTCGAGTTAAGTATGATGTTCTCCTAAGGGTTGTCTGTTGCTGGGTCCTCAGGTGGCTGTACAGACTGACTTGTGATCCACCTATTCTGGGGCAGTGTGAGTAAGAGGAAGTGGTGGCTGTGGTTAGTGCTCGGGTCTCTTGGTCGTTCAGTCTCTCCTTTTGTCGATGCCACTTGTTCTCTGTGGCACAGCAGAGGTTGTTCTCAAGTAGAGCAGCTCCATCTTCAACAGATTGCCTCCAGGTGTACCTATTGAATGCAGTATCTTCCCAATTTTTAGATATAACGTTGAATTTCTTCAGGCTGATTCTGATTTTATCTTTGAAGCGTTTCCTTTCCCCACTAGGGGCTCACTGACCTTTCTTCAACTGGGAGTAAAGCATCTGTTTGGGAAGCGCGAGTTAAACATCTGGATGACGTGACCTATCCATTGGAGTTGGAGTTGCTTTATCATGGTGGGGATGCTGTTCATGTTGGCCGCCTCCAGTACGCTGCTGTGAGTGCATTAGGAAGTAGACAGCACACAATATGGGACAGGAGCTTCCCATCTTTTCTCCCTTGACTTTGCCAAGCTATGGGACCTTTCCATGCTTCCCACACTTCCTCCTCCCTCTCACCACCTTCTTATCCCCCCACCCATCGTCCTGTTTCCAGAGACACAAAGAAAAACCTGAATGCAACTTTCTTCAGTGACAACGTGAGAAATGGGGCTACTCCAGTTTAGTCAGAGTAGAATCCTGGAGTAACACAACACTCACGCAGGTCCCTCATCCATGCTGAACAAGTTGACTTACTGAACTAGTTCCATTTGCGCACGCTTTGTCCCATATTCCTTTCAACCTTTCTTATCCATGTATCTAAGAACTGGTCTCTTAACACACCGTGTTTTTGAGGGCTACCCTTAACATCTCATCCAAGAGGCAGCAGCCCTATTTATACCCCTCGTACAGGAGAGTCAGCCGAGACGTTTGAACCTTCACTTTAACCCACATCTAATGTTAACAAACCACAAAGTCTAAGGCACCTACATAATTAAAACATTCATTTTAAAATTATACCTTATAACAAAATAATAACCAGCTCAGCAATTATAGATGAACAACCTTCAGGTTAAGGAAGATTTCTCATGTCTGGGGATGTTGTCCATAAAAATAAAGTCATAGGAATAAAGGATGTAAACAATCTTTCCATTGGATTGATGAGGAGAAAACAAAAGCCAATGTTGATTGCTTTATCGTTCTCAAAAGACATGAGAACTATAGACGAGAGATGGATATTTGACCCACCCACCAAGAGATCAGAGGCGATCTGATCAATTCCCCTTTTTTCACTTATGATCCCACAACTTGACCCTGACCAATTTTTAAATTGGATGCATCCAATCCAGATGCATCATGGTTTGTTATGGAAACTGTTCTGCCTGGGACTGCAAGAAACCATAGGGGGTTGTGGACACAGTTCAGCACATCACAGAAACCAGTCTCCCCTCCATGGACTCTGTCCACAATTTGCATTGCCTTGGCAAAGCAGCCAGCATAATCAAAGACCTCACCCACTCCATTCTCTCCCCTCCCATCAAGCAGATAAAAAAAACATGAAACACATACCACCAGGCTTAAGGACAGTTTTGATCTTTCAATGTTTTTTTTACTCAAGTTGAGTGATTGCACTACCACCAGCCATCACAGAATCCCAGTTACAAGACAAGGACACTGGTTGAAGATGACGCCAGTGAACAGGCGACATCCTCAAGATCGTTCACAAAGCAATTCCTTTTATTTCTTTCACATCTTCTTATTTCAGATGTGGTTCTGCTACTGTTAAACTCTGTTATCTAAAATCTGCCAATGCGATTTTGGGCTGATGGCACTTTTCTGTCTCCAAGAGTGTTCCACAAGGCTGCGACCAAAGCATGCAGCACAGAGGTCAGGAAGTGGGGAGTCAGGGCGTGAGCCCACAATCGACTCCAACTCATGCTGTCCTCACTCATTAAAGGGCCGAGGAAGATTGAAACTATCGAGGTCGCTGTGCAAAGCGAGTGAGTATTCAGCACCATCTTGTAGCCTCGTGCTCACTGCTGTCAGAGAAGGTGGTGTCGCTCTCTCTCTCCATCGCTGCTGCCAAGGGAAGGTCCTTGTGTTCGAATGATCTCTCTCCCTGTCAGCAGATGATGCTGGAGCAAGGTTTAATCGACGTGGATTGTAGATTTGGACTTTAATTCAGGTTTATGAAGTGTTCTAGTTTCGAATTCTAGTTCTGGTCACTCTGTTTTCTGACAACTTTTCAGTGACTTTTGAATCAGGGCAGCCTGCAGATAATGAACGCTAAGCTGAACTTTACCTAAATATGCCTTTTGATTTTGTATTTTATATTCTGTGTTTGTTTTTTTTTTGGTTGCTATTTGTACTATTTTTTTTGCACGTAGGAAGGAGAAGGGGTTTGGCGTTTTTCTTTGAATGGGTTGGTTCCATGGTTTTTCCTTGTTTGTGACTGTCTATGGGGAAGACGAATTTCAGGCTTGTATACTGCATACATACTTTGACAATATATGCACTTTGAATCTCATTGCATCTTTGCTGGAAGACTATAGAAAAGAGCCCAGTCTAATAAAATGGACAATTGATCTCACATTCCACTCCCGTCGAGGCTTTGCATCGCATTGTCTCTCTGCACCACACTTTTTCTGCAAGTATAACACTTCATTACGCATTCTGTTATTGTTTTCCTTTGTACTATGCAATGTACTGATGTGATGAAATGATTTATATGGACAGCATGAGCCAAGTGTCATCTATAAATTTGCTAATGGTATAACCATTGTTGGCAGAATCTCAGAAGGAGATGAGAGGGCGTATAGGAGCAGGATATACTAGCTAGTTAAGTCACAGCAACAATCTTGCACTGAATGTCAGTAAATTCAAAAAGCTGATTGTGGAGAGAGTGAGCAATTTCCTGAGGTATTGATATCTATGAGGACCTAAGTTTTCCCAACATACCAATGCAGCTATAAAGAAGGCAAGAACGAGTCTATATTTTGTTAGGAGTTTAAGAAGATTTGGTACAAACAGGATCTAGTGCTTTCCTGGAGTATATGACAAATAAACTCTTCTCGGACCTCCAGCTGGCCTCAATTATAACCAACATTTAGAGGTCAAACTCCTCAATCTCCATCCTGGATGAAGATGGCGGAGTTTGTCATCAAAATGTCGGTTATCGTCCATACCTGTACCAGCTGGAAACCCGAGAAGAGTTTATTCGAGATTTGATACGTCACCTAAAACACTCAGAAATTTCTGCAACTGTACTGTGGAGAGCATTTAACTGGCTGCACCATCATCTGATATGGGGGGGCGGTGGGAATAAGCTGCAGAGTTGTAAACTTAGTCAGCTCCATCATGGGCACTAGCCTCCATGGTACCCAAGACATCTTCAAGGAGCGGTGCCTTAGGGAGGTGGAATCCATCATTAAGGACCCCTACCATACAGGACATACCCTGTTCTCATTGTTACCATCAGGAAGGAGGTACAGAAGCCTGAAGACACACCCTCAATGATTCAGGAACAGTTTCTTTCCGCCTGCCATCCGTTGTCTGAATGGACGTTGAAACATGAACACTTACTCACTACATTTTTAAATTTCTGTTTTTAAAATTAACTATTTAACATACATATATATACTTACAGTAATTCAGTTTTTTCCTCTATTATCACTGTACTGATACCACAAAGTCAACAAATTTCACGACATTTGCCAGTGATACTAAACCCGATTTTGACATACAAAACAAAGTTTTCTCTGTACCTCAGTACATGTGACAATAATAAGCAAATTTATCCCATCCTTGAACATCATTAATATCTCTACCTCAGAAATCTAAAACTTCTCATTGACCAAAAGAAATGCCATCTTGTCGGGCCCTTCACTGGGAATTTGTGGAGACTTCGTATGTCACCAAAAACTCTCACAAATTTCCACAGATGTACTGTGGAGAGCATTGTAGTTGGTTGCATCACCATTGGGTATAGAGAGGCCACTGCACAGGCTCAGAAA
Organism: Mobula birostris; assembly: GCF_030028105.1. Taxonomy (NCBI): domain Eukaryota; kingdom Metazoa; phylum Chordata; class Chondrichthyes; order Myliobatiformes; family Myliobatidae; genus Mobula; species Mobula birostris. The sequence goes on along the minus strand of NC_092375.1, from coordinate 7,938,266 downwards.
AAGCTGCAGAAAGTTGTAAACTCAGTCAGCTCCATCATGGGCACCAGCCTCCCTAGCATCCAGGACATCTTCAAAAGGCGGCTTCCGTCATTGTGGACACCCCCTCACCCAAAACATTGCTACCATCAGCGAGGGGTTACAGGAGTCTGAAGACACGTATTCAATGTTTCAGGAACAGCTTCTTCCCCTCTGCCATCCGATGTCTGAATGGACATTGAATCCGTGATTACTGTCTCACTATTTTTGCTCTCTTTTTGCACTACTTTTTAAAATTATATTTCTTATTGTAATTTATAGATATTTAATTATTATATATTGCTCTGTACTGCTGCCACAAAACAACAAAATATGATATTAAACCTGATTCTGATTCCAAGGCTTTGCTCTGAGGGAAGAATAGGCAGCATCTATTGAGGAACATGAACAGTTGATGTTTCAGGCCATGCAGGTTCACTGGGTCACAGGGCCTGAGTCCAGATGAAGTGTCTTCACTCCAATCATAGACCATCCATTTCCCACCACAGATGCTACCTTGTTGTGTATCCCCAGTACTTTCAAATTTAAGTTCATGTTTAATTATCGCACATGAATACCCCATGGATACAGCTAAATTAAAACAGCATTGTTTTGGACTTGTTTGTATGTCTCCACATCTCTATCTTAAATAATCACAAGAAATTCTGTAGATGCTGGAAATCCAGAGTAACACACACAAAATGCTGGAGGAACTCAGCAAGTCAGGATGCATCTAAGGCAAGAGTTCCCAACCTGGGCTACATGGACCCTTTGCTTAATGGTATTATTCCATGGCATAAAAAAGGTTGGGAATCCGTGGTCTAAGGAGAGGAATAAACAGTCAATATTTCAGGCTGAGACCCTTCATCACGACTGATGTTCAAAGTAATATGTATTATCAGAGTACATATACGTCACCATATATAACCCTGAGATTCTTTTACTGTGGGTACACTTAGCAAACAGTAACTGTAAATTGGATTGATGGATAACAAACAGTGCAAATACAGATATAAATAATGAACATGAAATAACAAGATAAAACAGTCCTTAAATAAATGTAGTTATCCCCTTTTGTTCAAGAGTCTGATGGTTGAGGGGTAGTAACTGTTCATGAATCTGATGGTGCGAGTCCTGAGGCTCCTGTACCTTCCACCTGATGTCAGCTGTAATAAGAGCGTGGCCTGGGTGGTGAGGATCTCTGATTATGGATGCTGCTTTTCAATGGCGACTATTCACGTGCTCAATGGTTGGGAGGATTTTACCAGAAGTACTGGGCCGAATCCACTACCTTTTGTAGGATTTTCAACTCAAAGCCGTTGGTGTTCCTATACCAAGCCATTATGCAGCGTCAGCACACTTTCCACCACACATCTATAGAAGTTTGAGAGTCTGGGATTTAGCCATTAAATCCCATGTTCGTCACTCTCCTGTCTAGACCCTGCCACACGCAGTAGTCCTGACCCCAGCAAGCTTTAAACTCTCTGTACACCAATGGGGCGAGCAGGAGGAGGATCATGCAATACCACTTACCCTGCTAATCCAGCTGAGTGTCACACCAGATGCTCTCCTTCACGATTACAGTGGGAAATAGTCTCTGCTCCGGACCTCAGCCCAGCACGTACTGTATCCTTCCCGACTCCCACTGTAGTCCTGAGCTCTTACCGCATTCCCTCTCACACTGTATCCTCTCTCCCACTATATTTCCTCCCAAAACAATGTATCCCCTCCTTCACACTGTATATCTGCTCCCACTGCCTCCCACACACTGTATCCCCCTCTGTACCCCCTATATGCCTTCTCACACTGTATCCCCCACACACACAGTATTCCCTCTCTGTATCTCAACGTGTTGTCCTGCTACACTGTATCCCCTCCTTCACTATCCCCCACAGATACACTGTATCCTCTCCCTCGGTATCCCCCCACAGGTACACGGTGTCCTCTCCCGCGGAACCCCCTCCCTCAGTCTCCCCCACAGTCACACGGAATCCCCGCCGCTGCCTCCGGCCCGTGCCCCCTTCTCCCTCCGTCTTTCCGCTACTCCGCGGTCACCCAAACAACCCTGGGATTTGAAACGGAGGGGTGTAAATAACACGAAAGAGAATAACACACTGGCAACGAGTCTTTCCAGCGCACTCTAGCTATCCCATGAATTATTACTATGTCCCAATATACCTCTACTACTTTACAACATAACCTGAGGTTATCAGTGTAATGAAAAGTACAACTTCAATCAACATCTACCCACCTATTCATTTCTATGGTTGGTTCCTTTACGTCATCTACTCTGGAGCATTCTAAAGTGAACACTATCGAGGGGGTGGGCAGAGGAATGTTGTGAACAAAAAAGGAATGAAAGGTGACGAGTTGGGAAGCTGTGTTTATATTATACAATATATTTATTTTTATTCCCGATCTCTCGCTGGTTATTGTTGGTGGATCTCTGGATACATGAGCAAACATTTGGCTAAATTTCACCCCCCCCCCCTTCACTTTTTATGTGACCCGGGCCCTTCGCGCCCCCTGCTGGCGATAATCGGCCACTGCACCCTGTGGAGTGGGGGAATTTCTGATGAGAAATAGTTCGGGACTTGGGGTTAAAATAGGACATTGGGGATTTCCTTAACTACAATAATTTAAAACTTTTAAAATTCAATTCATGTCAATTCTCCACTCCAGCTGAGCTATGGAGACTTTATAATTGCCTTCCAGCTTTCATTACTCTCAAAGAGGAGACACAGGAAGTTCATTATAGTAAAAGTCCTTCCCACCATTGAGCACATCTACAAGAAGCGGTATTCATCGTCACGGACCCCCATCATCCAGGCCACGGTCTTTTCTCACTGCTGCTATTAGGAAGGAAATACAGGAGTCTCAGGTTCCACATTACCATGTTCCGGAACAGTTATTACCCTTCAACCACCAGGCTCCTGAACCGGCGTGGATAACTTCACTCACCTCAATGCTGAACTTATTCCACAGCCGAGTCCCTTTCAAGGACTGTTCAATGTATGTTCTCGATGTTAATTAATTCAATAAATAAATAGATTAAAACTAATTAATTGCACAGTTTGTCTGCTTTTGTACGTTGTTTTTGTCAGTCTGTGTCTAGTTTTTCACTGATTCTATTGTATTTCTTTTACTGTTAAGAAAATGAATTCCTTAACAATATACGTACTTTGATAATAAATTTACTTTGAAAAGGAGATGGCAGATGCTGGAATATGGAGCTTGTTGGAGGGACACAGCAGGTCAGGCAAAACACTCCATCTCGCCCCCTGGACGCCGTCAGAATCAGAATCAGGTTTAATATCACTGGCATATGCAGTGAAATTTGTAGTTTTGTGACAGCAATGCATAATAATGAAAATTAAATAAATTACTATATACACACTATATATATTTACTATATATATTCAATTAAAATGCAAAAAGATAGTAAAAAAGAAATGAAAATCAAAAGCAGTGTAGTAATGTACATCACAGGAATTCTGCAGATGCTGCACATGCAAGCAACTGCTGCGTTCACCAGCAACTTTTATGTGTGTTGCTAGTTTTTCGTCCATTGTTGATGTCGATGAGGACATTGACACCATTATTGATGGTGTCGAGACTAGCGCGTGACTTGGATTTAAGTGAGGGAGAGTTGCGCAGCGTCAGCCTCACTCTCTCTTTCCAATTCCCATCTGGGTCCAGTGGCAAGACAGAGTCGAGACGGCTGGAGATGGGACTAGGCGTAGTGGATGACCAGGACGTCTTCTGTGTCTTGTCCTGCTCTACACGTTCCACGACGCTTGCAGAGACCGCCTTCTTGACAGTTGGACCTTCCATTGGTCTCGTCCGCTCAATCCGCCGGAGTCTGTCTTCACATGCTGGGATAGACAACTCCCTATCTCACCGAGGGTTTGAGACCCGTCGGCTACCCTCACCTGGTTTAGCCGGCTTGTCGAAGCCGTTGCCCGGGGTGTGGCCGCTGTCGCATGCAAACAGCTACGGGGAGCCACAGGTGAGAGCTGAGTGCCAGGTGGGGACCAAAGGTGGACTAACCGCCCTGAAAAGGACGCAACATGTTCCCCCACCAGAGGTGCTACCCCTCCCTGACACCATTCAGAAATCTGATGGCACGGGAAGAAGCTGTATCTAAACAGTTGAATGTGTGTCTTCACTGGAGAAACTCAGTAGGTCAGTCAGCATTGATGGAAGTGAAAGAAGAGTCTACCTTTCAGGCCAAGACCCTTTTTCAAGACTGAGAAGGAAGGAGGGGGGAAATGCCAGAATAAAAAGGTGGGGGTAGGGAAAGAGGCTAGCTGGAAGGTGATAGGTGAAGCCAAGTGGATGAAATGAGAAGCTGAGAGGAGGAAAAGGTAAAGGGCTGAAGAAGAAGGAATCTGATAGGAGAGGGAAGTGGACCATGGGTGAAAGGGAAGGGGGTCACCAGGGTGAGGGGAGGGGAGGAGAAAGGTAAGAGGGAATCCAGAATGGGGAATTGAAGAAGAGGGATCGTGAAAGTTACCAGAAGTTGGAGAAACTGAAGTTCATTCCAACAGTTTGGAAACCACCTTGATGGAATATGAGTTACTCCTCCAACCAGAACTCTGCCTTGGATGGTCCAAAGCCCAGCTGTGAAAGGAGGAAGGTCAGGCGTGGGACTAGCAACCCTTTCCGGTGAAAACCCTGAGCTACAGAAACACGAACAAAAGACCCCATCCCTGGGAGAGGAAGGAACTGGGAGACGGGCAACACTTAGGGGCAAGTTGAAAGACTGATGCCGGGAAGAGCATTCTGGTGAGCCGCTGTCAGTGGCCAATGCCCCATTAGGGAGGATGGGCCTAAGTAAGGGAGTCCCCCGCCTGAGAGTGGCCTCATCATCGCAGTGAGAATTGATACTGGCCACCAGCAAGTCCTGTATACTGCTCACTGAACGAGGGTGATCCTTGTGGAGGTTTTCACTATTCTCTGTAGGGTTTTACAGTCCGATGCCTTTCAGCTTCTGTACTACTCAATAACGCAGCCAGACAGGACACTTCCGATGATGCTCCTGTAGAATGGGGCCTGGGAGCCCCGCACGCCTCGGTCTCCCCCAGTGAGTGTAGATGCTGCTGTGCCTCCTTGACTAGCGAGGAGGTGGTGTGGGTTCAGGTTAGATCTATGCTGTGTGCATACCCAGGAACTTTGTGCTCTTCACTCTTTCCAAGCACAGCCATTGATGTGCAATGGACAGTGGTCGACCTGTGCCTTCTTGAAGTTCACAATCATCCTTTATCTTGTTGATGCTATTATCACACTATCGGACGAATCTCTCTTCCTCCTCTCTGTATGCCAACTCATCATGGTTGCTGATGAGGCCAACCCCTGTAGCATCATCAGCAAACTTGATGGTGCGCTTTGAGCTGGATCTGGCAGCATTTAACTCAGTAACAGGCAGCTTTAATGGGACCTCCAAACGGTTACACAAAAATGTCAAATAGTTCCAGTATTTTAGTATTTACAAGGCAGATATTAGCTTTTCATTGTTCACAATTACTGTAAAGTTACCGAAAAGCTGCAGAAACTTCTGAACTCAGCCAGCTCCATCATGGGCATGGGCCTCCAGGACACCTTCAAGGAGAAATGCCTCAAAAAGGCGGCATCTATCATTAAGGACCCACATCACCCAGGGCATGTCCTCTTCTCATTGCTGCCATCAGGGAGGAGGTACAGGAGCCTGAAGACACACACTCAATGATTCAGGAACAGCTTCTTCCCCTCTGCCATCCGATTTCTGAATGGACATCGAATCGATGAACACTACCTCACTATTCACAAAATGCTGGAGGAGCTCAGCAGCCCCGGCAGCCCCTACAAAAAAAAGTACAGTTGACGTCTGTCGACATACCTCACTACTTTTGTTTTTCTTTTTGTACTACTTATTTCAAGTCAAGTCAAGTCACTTTTATTGTCATTTCGACCATAATTGCTGGTACAGTACACAGTTAAAACAAGACAATGTTTTTCAGCTGTGTACAAACATCTATCGATGCTTCTGGACACATCTTCAGTGATGTTCCTGGAATCATCGGGTGTTTCGGGTCTTTCAACATCATACAACCTCCTCCAGGTGACCCAGCCGGGGCTGATCAGACCCCAGCTTGTGTCCAGATGGCTAGCTACTTATGACTCCATGGCTCCCCTCTTTTGAGCCACAGCCATCTTGAGGCCCTCTCTGCCGCATCGGTGGTACTGCGGATGGCTCTCCTCTTCCTCTCTCCCTCGATGCCCAAAATGCTGAAGGCTCTAACTAAAGAATGGGCTATGAATCCCCTACAACCAACCTCCACTGGGAGACACCTCGCTCTCCATCCAGCCTGCTGACAGTTGCTGACCAGTCCTGCGTACTTGGAGAGCTTCCTTTCAAAGGCCTCTTCCAAGCTATCTTCCCATGGGACTGTCAGCTCCAGCAGCACCACTTGCTTAGTAGACTCAGACACTAGGATAATGTCTGGTCGCAGGGTGGTGGCTGCGATATGGTTGGGGAACTTCAGCTGCCCTTCGAGGTCCACCAACAGCTGCCAGTCCCTTGCAGAGGTCAGAATGCCTGCAGATGTTCTTTTGGCAGGTATTGGCTGCTCCGCAGCTTTGACAAAGGCAATGGTCTGCTTGGAGGACCATGGTGCTACATGAGCAATACAAAAACTACACTGAACTGTGTAAAAAACAACACAAAACTACACTAGACTACCCAGGACTACATAAAGTGCACAAAACAGTGCAGGCATTACAATAAATGACAAACAAGACAATAGGCACAGTAGAGGGCAGTAGGTTGGTGTCAGTCCAGGCTCTGGGTACTGAGGAGTCTGATGGCTTGGGCGAAGAAACTGTTACATAAATAAACAGCTGACCGGCAGCATCCCGTTGTACTTACTATAATTTGCAGTTGTTATTCTATATTGCAATGTACTGCTGCAACAACAAAACAAAGTTCATGACATATGCCAGTGATATTAAACCTTATGTTGATTCTGATCACCTGTCTACAATTCTCACTACATTGGTAAAATATAGTCAAAGACCCCACTCTCCCTGGTCATTCTCATTTCTCCCATTCCCCTCTGCAAAAGATACAAAAAACCTGAAAGCACATACCACCAGGCTGAAGGACAGCTTCCACTCGACTGTTTTCAGACTATTGAACAGTCCCCTAGTATGGTAAGGTGGACTCTAGACTTCACACAACCTGCACAAGAGGTTCTGCAGATGCTGGAAATCTTGAGCAACACACTCTAGTAACTAGAGGAACTCAGCAGGTCAGCCAGCATCTATGGAGGGGAATAAACAGTCCTTCAACACATATCTTCCCCTCATTTGCCCAACACCTCCCTCCAGTACCCCTCTCCCTTCCCTTTCTTCCATGGTCCACTCCCCTCTCCAAATTATTTCTTCCTCAGCCCTTTACCTCTTTCACCCGTCATCTCCCGGCAATTTACTTCGTTCCCCTCTCCCACACCCACCTTCCCCCTCACCTGGTCTCACCTATCACCTGCCAGCTTGTACTCCTACCCCTCCCCTCGCTTTCTTATTCTGGCTCTTGCCCCAATCCTTTCCAATCGTGATGAAGGGTCTCTGCCAAAATGTCAACTGTTTATTCTCCTCCACAGATGCTGCCTGACTTGCTGAGTTCTTCCAGCATTTTGTGTGTGACCTCACAATTTTCCTCACTGGGGCTCTTGCACTTTATTGTCTGCTTCTAACTGTAACAGTTTTTCCTCGGCATTCTGTTATTGCTTTTCCTTTTGTTATGTGTGAAGCCAAGGAGAGCTGCAGAATGGATGATGCTAATGAGAGAGATAACGAGAGACAATGGAGAGCCATTCAAAATGCTAATAAGAGAGAAGAGAGAGATAACGAGAGAGACACATAATTCGGTATGTGGCATCTGCCGCAGACAGTTTGCTTTGAACCTGAACTGTTCATTAACAAATCCTGCTGAGACAACAGGAAGTGTGAAGTTTGATGGACAGGTGATACCCCATCAGAGGAATAAAAATGACGGGTTTGCTAAGGCACGAGACACACGCCACGAGACCCTAGAAAGAGCATTGTGCCTCACAAGTTGGTGGGAATTGAAGGACCGATTTGTGGGAATTGGCCAGAGGCTCACAGGGTGTAAAGGTATGACTGGTTGTGACCTGTTGTGTGTCCGCCCTTGCCTGGGCGCCGGGTTCACCGTGGAAGAATGGTCGCATCTGGAATGGAGGGGTCACAGTCAGTGACCACAGCGGGATCAGAAGGCATCGAAAGGTTTGCCTGAAACCTCAACTGTATCTCTCACTCTCTCTCTCTCTCTCTCTCTCCAACTGTACAACAACAGCGATTACTTCGAACTACACTAGACTGAACTGAACTCTGCTTCACCTTAAGACTGATCATTTTACCCCTAGACTGCGATAGAGCTTGGTTGATTCCTATTACCCTATTTTTGTGTATATGTGTATACTATCATTGCTAACCTGTTACATTTATAGCAACACACATGAAAGTTGCTGGTGAATGCAGCAGGCCAGGCAGCATCTCTAGGAAGAGGTACAATGCTGTGCCAAACATGTACTTTAGAAATTACCTAGGGTTACCCATTGCCCTCTATTTTTCTGAGCTCCATGTACCTGTTCAGGAGTCCCTTAAAAGACCCTATCGTATCCGCCCCCACCACCGTCAGCGACAGCCCATTCCACGCACTCACCACTCTCTGTGTAAAAAACTTACCCCTGACATCTCCTCTGTACCTACTTCCAAGCACCTTAAAACTATGCCCTCTCATGTTAGCCATTTCAGCCTTGGGGAAAAGCCTCTGACTATCCACATGATCAATGCCTCTCATTATCTTATACACCTCTATCAGGTCACCTCTCAACCTCTGTCGCTCCAAGGAAAAAGCAACTTTGTTCACTGCACTATGGTACATGTCATAATAAGAATTAACTAATATATTTGAATAAGAGCATTGGATGGCTCTGGGCCTGTACTCGCTGCAGTTTAGAAAAATGGAGTGGGGGGTGATCTTATTAAAACCTGTTGTGTATGTGGCCTGTTTACAGAACTATGTTATTAATAAAAACGCTGGAGATGGAAACTAAGTTTCATGGTTCTTTACTGGTAGAGTCTGAACTGAACAGGTACTTTGGATCTGTTTTCACTAGGGAAGACACAAACAATCTCCCAGATGTAATAGTGGCCAAAGGACCTAGGGTAACAGAGGAGCTGAAGGAAATTCACATTAGGCACAAAATGGTGTTGGATAAACTGATGGGACTGAAGGTTGATAAATCCCCAGGGCCTGATGGTCTGCATCCCAGGGTACTTAAGGAGGTGGCTCTGGAAATCGTGGATGCATTGGTAAATCATTTTCCAATGTTCTATAGATTCAGGATCAGTTCCTGCGGATTGGAGGCTAGCTAATGTTATCGCACTTTTTAAGAAAGGAGGGAGAGAGAAAACAGGCAATTATAGACCAGTTAGTCCGACATCAGTGGTGGGGAAGATGCTGGAATCAATTATGAAAGATGTAATAGCGGCATATTTGGATAGCAGTAACAGGATTGGTCCGAGTCAGCATGGATTTACGAAGAGGAAGTCATGCTTGACTAATCTGGAATTTTTTGAGAATGTGACTATGAAAATGGACATGGAAAAGCCAGTGGATGTAGTGTACCTGGACTTTCAGAAAGCCTTTGATAAGGTCCCACATAAGAGATTAGTGTGCAAAATTAGAGCAAATGGTATTGGGGGTAGGGTACTGACATGGATAGAAAATTGGTTGGCAGACGGGAACAAAGAGTAGGGTTTAATGGGTCCTTTTCAGAATGGCAGGCAGTGACTAGTGGGGTACTGCAAGGCTCAGTGCTGGAACTGCAGCTATTTACAATATACATTAATGATGTAGATGAAGGAATTAAAAGTAACATTAGCAAATTTACAGATGACACAAAGTTGGGAGGCAGTGTGAGATGTGAGGAGGATGCTATGAGAATGCAGGGTGACTTGGACAGATTGGGTGAGTGGGCAGATGCATGGCAGATGCAGTTTAATGTGGATAAATGTGAGGTTATCCACTTTGGTGGCAAGAACAGGAAGGCAGATTACTATCTGAATGGTGTCAAGTTAGGAAAAGGGGAAGTACAACGAGACCTAGGTGTCCTTGTTCATCAGTCATTGAAAGTAAGCATGCAGGTTACAGCAGGCAGTGAAGAAAGCTAATGGCATGCTGGCCTTCATAAGAAGGGGAATTGAGTATAAGAGCAAAGATGTCCTTCTGCAGTTGTACAGGGCCCTGGTGAGACCACACCTGGAATATTGTGTACAGTTTTGGTCTCCAAATTTGAGGAAGGACATTCTAGCTATTGAGGGAGTGCAGCGGAGGTTCACGAGGTTAATTCCCGGGATGGCGGGACTGTCATATGTTGAAAGATTGGAGCGACTGGGGTTGTATACACTGGAATTTAGAAGGATGAGAGGGGATCTGATTGAAACGTATAAGATTATTAAGGGATTGGACACGTTAGAGGCAGGAAACATGTTCCCGATGTTGGGGGAGTCCAGAACCAGAGGCCACAGTTTAAGAATAAGGGGTAGACAAGTTAGAACGGAGTTGAGGAAAAACTTTTTCAAACAGAGGGTTGTGGTTCTGTGGAATGCTCTGCCTCAGAAGGCAGTGGAGGCCAATTCTCTGGATTCTTTCAAAAAAGAGTTAGATAGCACTCTTAAAGATAGCGGAGTGAAGGGATATGAGGAGAAGGTAGGAAAAGGGTACTGATAGTGGATGATCAGCCATGATCACAGTGAATGGTGGTGCGGGCTCGAAGGGTTGAATGGCCTACTCCTGCACCTATTGTCTATTGAACTTGACACACACATACAGATCAATACGCACCTAATAACACATGCAACAACGTGTTACTAAACCATAAAGTAGTCCCTTATTATAATGTAGGCTATACAATACACTCCTCCCCTTTTATTTTAATAGTGTATCAACTGTTTTTTTTAACTGGGGCACTATGCTAAACAAATATGTTTACCCTTAACATACAAATGCCAACCATTTGTTTACAAATGATAACAAAGTAACTTAATAATATCAAATTATAACAAGCCTTTTTTTTTACATTTTGGTCTAAGACCCATTTAGAACTCAAGTCTCTGGGGAGGCCTTCTCTGCCTCTCCGGGTAACGTCTGTCCTGAAACGTTTGATTTGGGGAATGAGTCTCCACAGGTACATCAGGTGGGTCCTCAGCACTGATGTTGGGCTTATCTGTAGGTGGGGCTGATGTGGTCACATCAGGAGTGTTTGCTTCTATGTCAGGGGAGTCCGGGCAAGGTGTTATTGTGTTTTTCACCCGAGCATCCAGGATTTGGTCCACATGACGTCTCCATACGTTCTCTCCCACCTGTACTCTATACATCAGTGGACCGTCTATAGCGGAAATTGTACCCGGCTGCCACTTTTCAGTCTGGTAATCACGTGCAAGGACTGACTGTCCCACACTGAAGCTCCGTGTTGACTTAGCATTCAAGTGTTTGAACTGTCTGTTCTCCACATCACACTGTACATCGGGTTTGAGAAGATCCATGCGGGACCTCAGGTTCCTGTTCAGAAACATCATCGCTGGAGTCTGATTAGTGGTTGCATGTACTGCATTACGATAGGCAAGGAGGAAGTTGTCTATCTTGTGTTGCAGTGCTCGATTTTCACTGTCCATTGCCTTGGTGGCTTTCTTGAATGTCTGCACAAATCTTTCTGCCAAGCCATTTGTGGATGGATGGTAAGGGGCAGATGTAAAGTGCTTGATTCCTTTGTCCTTCACAAAACTTCGGAATTCTTCAGAGACAAATTGTTGTCCATTGTCTGTGCAGATTTGTTCTGGTATGCCATTCCTGGTGAACAGGGTCCTCAGAACTGTAATGGTCTTTTCCGATGTGGTTGTCTTCATTTTGATGACCTCTGGCCATTTGGAATGTGCATCGACGGCAATTAAAAAGATAAGAGTCCGTGAATGGTCCAGCAAAGTTGATGTGCACTCGTTGCCATGGTGATGAGGGCCACTCCCATGGACGGAGAGGGGCTTGTGGTGGTGTGTTCTGGATCTTTTGACATCCAGAGCAGTTCTTGGTCATGTCCTCAATCTGTTTATCGATTCCTGGCCACCACACATAGGCACGGGCAAGACTTTTCATCTTCATGGTATCCAGGTGCCCCTCGTGCAGTTCCTCCAGCACTCTGGTGTGTAGCTTGGGAGGAATCACAACTCGTGAGCCACACATTAGTGTTCCCCGACACACTGACAACTGCTCCTTCCTTGCTGAGAAGGCTGGAAACAGTGTGTTACCCCGCGCTGGCCATCCCTTTACCGTGATGTCATACACTTTTGACAACATAGGGTTATTGCCTATTTCTGTTTCAATGAGACTGCTTGTCACTGGTAATTGTTCAACTATTGTTGTGTGAAAGACCTCTGCTGAATCCATTTGTGTCGTTATCTCCGAAGTCAGCAGTGGTAAACATTACAAACCATCTGTGTTGCCGTGTTGCTTGGTCCCCTTGTGTTCAATGTCATACCTCTGACCTCCTAAGAAAAGAGACCATCGCTGCAGCCTTTGTGCTGTCATCACTGGAACGCCTTTTCTTGGGTTGAAGGTTGACACGAGAGGCTGATGGTCAGACAACAGTAAACTTTTGACCATACAGGTAGTGACTGAATTTCTTGACTCACCACACGAGGCTTAGGGCCTCTCTGTCAACCTGTGCGTAGTTGCGTTCAGCTGAAGTTAGCGTTCTTGAGGCAAAGGCTATCGGTCTTTCGGAGCCAAATGAAAACTTGTGCGATAACACAGCTCCTATCCCACGGGGCGAGGCATCACAAGACAGTCGGATTGGTAAGGAGGGCTCAAAGTGCACGAGCACCCCTTCTGAAGTTATGAGTCTTTTAGTTTATTGAAACACTTTCTGACAGCTCTCAGTCCACTTCCATTGTGTCCCTGTCTGTAATAGTGCATTTAATGGGTGTAGGACTGTGGACAGGTGAGGCAAGAACTTGTGGTAATAGTTCACTAGTCCAAGATATGCTCTCAGCTAAGACACATTTTCAGGTGGTGGTGCCTTAAGCACCGCTTCTATCTTGTCTTGAGATGTGTGTAAGTCATCCTTGTTGATCACACGCCCACAGTATGAGATTTCCTTTTTGAAAAACTCACATTTCCGTTGATTAGCTCTGAGTCCATATTCTCGTAACCTGGTGAGCACTTGTTCATGGTTAGAAAGATGTTCATCGTCATCTTTGCCGGTGACAATGATGTCATCCAGGTGACACTGAGTCCCTGGAATCCCCTGCAGGACCTGGTCCATTGCCCTTTGCCAGATTGCAGGAGCTGATGCTATCCCAAACACCAACCTGTTGTACTGGTAAAGTGCTTTGTGTGTATTTATTGTCAGCTATTTCTTGGATGCTTTATTGATTTCCATTTGGAGATAAGCCTGGGCAAAATCGATTTTTGTGAAATGTTCCCCTCCTGACAGGGAAGCAAAGATGTCCTCAATACGAGGTAGAGGATTCTGTACTGTGCGGAGAACTGGGTTAACAGTCACTTTAAAGTCTCCACATATGTGCACCTTGCTTGGTTTTCCTGGTTTTGTGCTGGAGGTTGTCTTCATCACTGGAACAATTGTTTTAAGGAAGATAATGGAACACCCCATAATGTATTGAGTACGAATGTACGAATGACAGGCATTGCACAGATTCTATTTGTAAATACGTTTTAATTGTGAACAGAGTTTAATTTGATGAAAAAAGACTTCTCTACATGGTACTGTAGGGTGGCACGGTAGCGTAGTGATTAGCGCAACGTTTTACGGTGACTTGGGTTCAATTCCTGTCGCTGAACGTAGGGAGTTTGTACGTCCCTCCCTGCTACTGAGTGGGTTTCCTCCGGGTGCTCCGGCTTCCTCCCACATTCCAAAGACATCAGTTAGCAGATTAACTGGTCTTTGTAATTTGTCCCGTGATTAGGCTAGAGTTAAGTTAGGCTCAATTAAAAATAAATAAATAGCCCCTCCAGTGCAGTCACCTCCTTCCAAAAGTATGGTGAATGAATCTGTGCACAGTCTTCCAGGCTTGATCACGTCGTACCTGCAGACCTTGCTCTGCTGTTCTCTCTACTACGCCTGATGAAGACAAGCATGCCATGTATCTTCTTCACTAGTTCAAATTCACATTTCATTGCCATTCAATCATACATGAAAACCCATGAACACAGCCAACTAAACCAGCATTCCCCTGGAATGAATGTGCAAAACACAACACCAACAGTCATTCACTGCACAAGGGACATATAAGAACATAAGAAATAGGAGCAGGAGTAGGCCACCCGGCCCATCGAGCCTGCTCCACCATTCAGTAAGATCTGTCCCTAAACTCAGCTCCATCTACCCACCTTTTCTCCATAACCCTTAATTCCCTTACTATGTAAAAACCTATCTAACTGTTTATACAATATATTTAGTGAAGAAGCCTCAACTGCTTCCCTGGATAGTGAATTCCACAGATTTACCACTCTCTGGGAAAAACAGTTTCTCCTCATCTCTATCCTAAATCTTCTCCCCTGAATCTTGAGGCAATGTCCCCTAGTTCTAGTCTCACCTACCAATGGAAACAACTTTCCTACTTCTATCTTATCTATCCCTTTCAAAATTTTGTATGTTTCTATAAGATCCCCTCTTATTCTTCTGAATTCCAGACAGTATAGTCCCAGGCAACTCAATCTCTCCTCATAGGTTAACCCCTTCATCTCTGGAATCAATCTGGTGAACCTCCTCTGCACTGCCTCCAAAGCCAGTATATCCTTCCTCTAATATGGAGACCAGAACTGCACACAGTACTCCAGGTGCAGTCTCACCGGTACCCTGTATAGTTGCAGCATGACCTCCCTGCTCTTGAATTCAATCCCTCTACCAATGAAGGCCAACATTCCGTTTGCCTTCTTAATAACCTGTTGCACCTGCAAGCCAACTTTTTGTGATTCATAACAAGCACTCCCTAGTCCCTCTGCACAACAGCATGCTGCAATCTTTCACCATTTAAATAATAATCTGCTCTTCTATTGTTCCTTTCAAAGTGGATGATATCACATTTACCAATGTTGTATTCCATCTGCCAGACCTTGGCGCACTCACTTAACCTATCTATATCCCTCTGCAGACTCTCCACATTCTCTGTACAATTTGCTTTCCAACTCAGTTTAGTGTCATCAGCAAATTTTGCTATGTTACACTCAGTCCCCACTTCCAAATCATCAATGTAAATGGTAAACAGCTGCAGGCCCAGCACTGACCCCTGCGGCACCCCACTCACCACTGACTGCCAACCGGAGAAACACCCATTTATACCAACTCTCTGCCTTCTATTGGTTAACCAATCCACTATCCATGCCAGTGCACTTCCTCCGACTCCATGCATCCGTATCTGATTTATCAGTCTCCTGTACGGCACCTTATCAAATGCCTTCAGGAAATCCAAGTATATGACATCCACCTGTTTCCCTCTATCCACTGCGCATATAAGATAGCAAGTAACTAACAGTCACACACAAAACAAGATATAGCCCAAATCCCTTAGTGACATATCCTGCAAGTTGATGGTACATGTGTGTTATAGACAAGAAGATGCAGTTCTCAACAGCCTGCAGCTGAACGTATGCATGCCAAGTCAAGTCAAGTTGCTTTTATTGTCACTTCAACCATAACTGCCGGTGCAGTACACAGTAAAAATGAAACAACGTTCCTCCAGGACTATGGTGCTACATGAAACAACACAAAACTACACTAGACTTCAGGCCTACATGGGACTACATAAAGTGCCCAAAACAGTGCAAGACAGTACAATAATTAATAAACAAGACAATAGGCACAGTAAAGGACAAAGTACAATATAATAATAGATGATGTAAATGTAAATGTAAACAATGTTTTAGCAGGAATTCAGCAAAATTTGCAACGGGAGTGGAATGGTGTTCAGTTCAGTGTGCGTGTGTAGGTTGGTGTCAGACTAGACCCTGGGTATTAAGGAGTCTGATGGCTTGGGGGAAGAAACTGTTGCACAGTCTGGTCGTGAGAGCCTGAATGCTTCGGTACCTTTTTCCAGATGGCAGGAGGGAGAAGAGTTTGTATGAGGGGTGCGTGGGGTCCTTCACAATGCTATTAGCTTTGCAGATGCAGCGTGTGGTGTAAGTGTCTGTGATGGTGGGAAGGGAGACCCCGATGATCTTCTCAGCTGACCTCACTATCCGCTGCAGGGTCTTGCGATCCGAGATGGTGCAATTTCCGAACCAGGCAGTAATGCAGCTGCTCAGGATGCTCTCAATACATCCTCTGTAGAAAGTGGTGAGGATGGGGGTGGGAGATGGACTTTTCTCAGCCTTCGCAGAAAGTAGAGACGCTGCTGGGCTTTCTTGGCTATAGAGCTGGTGTTGAGGGATCAGCTGAGATTCTCCGTACGCACAATTCAGTCTGTCATTCCACTGAGCGAACAATGGAAGGGCCAGCCCCCAACCCAGCTATGCTAAACTGCCTCCAACATCTCCTTGCCTGGACTGCTGCAACAGGCAAGCCTGCAGCTCGAGGCCTAGTCCTCACTACGACCAAAGCCACACAGCCACCACCTGTCAATGTTTCAATTTAATGTCAGAAAATGTATAAAGTATATGACCTGAAATCCTTACTCTTCGCAGGCACCCATGAAAGAGAGAAGAAAAGAAACAAGAAATGAATGACAGAAAATGTTATAACCCCACATTTCTAACTGTGGTGATGCTGCAGTGCAGTGGTTACCATGTCGTTTTAAAGCACAAGCGGTAGGATCAGGGTTTGATTCATGCCGCGGTCTGTAAGGGGTTTGTACCTTCTCCCTGTGACTGCTGGTAGTTCCTCCAGGTGCTTGGTTTCCTTCCACAGATCAAAGACGTACGGGTTAGGTTTACTGACGTGTGGGTATCCTATCTGGTGCCAGAAGCATGGCAGCACTTGTGGGCTGGGCCTAGCACAGTCCTTGCTGATTTGATTTGACACAAACGATGCATTTCACTGTAAGTCTGAATGTTCATGGAACAAATAAAGCTGATTTCTTTCTTTGCTCCATATCCCGTTTCTGTTGACAGCCTTCCTCAATACCTACAACCTTTGCAAATTCTGTCCCACCTGCAAACCTGCAAGGTAGGACAAAGAAAAGTACCGTCATAGTAAAAGTAAATTTATTATCAAAGTTCCTATAAGTCACCATATACAATGCTAAGGGTCATTTTCTTGCAGGCATTTACAGGAAAACAAAGAAACAAAATAGAATTTATGAAAAACTATACAGAAACAAAGACTGACAAACAACCAATTTGCAAAAGAAGACAAATTGTGCAAATAAATAATATTGAGAAAATCATTTGTAGAGGCTTTGGAAGTGAGTCCATAGGTTGAGAAATCAGTTCAGTTGAGGTGAGTAAAGTTATCCACGATGGTACAGGAACTTAGTGGTTCAAGGGTAATTTTCTGAACCTGGTGGTGTGGGGCCTAAGGCTCCTGTACCTTCTTGATGGCAGTAGTGAGATGGTCTGGATGGTGCGGATACTTGATGATGGATGCTGCTTTCCAGCAACAACGCTTCTTGCAGATGTGCCCAATGGTGGGGAGAACTTACCAGTGGGCTGTATCCACTACATTTTATAGGCTTTTCTGTTCATGGGCATTGGTGTTTCCAGACCAGGCTGTGACACAAACTTTGAGGATACTCTCAGAAAGGAATTCATGAAATAAACTTCCATGGATTACTCCATTTACAAAGAGACTGGCAAAGCAACACAGACAGAAGGTGTGTTGGTAATCGTAGAACATAGAATAGAATAGTACAGCACAGTTCAGGCCCTTCGGCCCACAATGTTGTGCCGACCCTTAAACTCTACCTCCCATAGAAATAGAACATAGAATAGTACAACTTGCACCATTTTCAGTTTCTGAATATCAATGAACTGTTACTGAAGACAATGCTTACTCTTATATTACAGAGCCACAAAGCCACAGAGTGAAACCCTGAACATGTCTGCTGTCAAGACTGTTATCCAGAAAAGGCTTTGGGAATACCAAAAGTACCAGACGACCATACTGCAGGCACTAGGTAAGGAAACGTGAAACACGTTAGCATAAAAACTCATTCACTGCAGCCCAATTGTATTACGTATGTAACAAATGAATCAGCAAGCAGCAACCTAAACAAATGAACTCTAATTCTCCCACCACGTCATATGCAACTGCTGACTTAGTGTTGCCCTTGGTTTCAGTGTAACCGCTCTCTCAGACTAACCCTTCTCTCAGTGTAAACTCTCTCTCAGTGTAACCACTCTCTCAGTGTAACTCTCACACGAGGAAATCTGCAGATGCTGGAAATTCAAGCAACACACATAAAAAATGCTGGTGAATGCAGCAGGCCAGGCAGCATCTACAGGAAGAGGTACAGTCAATGTTTCGGGCCGAGACCCTTCGTTAGGACTAACTGAAAAATGCCATCCCCTTCTCACAATTCCTCCGTCTCAGCCGCATCTGCTCTCAGGAGGGGTCTTTTCATTCCAGGATGAAGGAGATGTCCTCCTTTTTTAAAGAAAGGGTCTTCCCTTTCTCCACCATCAACTCTGCTCTCAAACGCATCTCCCCCATTTCACGCACATCTGCTCTCACTCCATCCTCCTGCCACCCCACTAGGAATTAGGGTCCCCCTTGTCCTCACCTACCACCCCACCAGCCTCCGCGTCCAACATATAATTCTCCGTAACTTCCGCCACCTCCAACGGGATCCCACCACTAAGCACATCTTCCCCACCCCCCCTTTCTGCTTTCCGCAGGGATCGCTCCCTATGCGACTCTCTTGTCCATTCGTTTCCTCCCCCATCCCTTCCCACCGATCTCCTTCCTAGCACCTATCCTTGTAAGCGGAACAAGTGCTACACATGCCCTTACACTTCCTCCCTCACCACCATTCAGGGCCCCAGACAGTCCTTCCTGGTGTGGCGACACTTCACCTGTGAGTCGGCTGGGGTGATATACTGCGTCCGGTGCTCCTGATGCGGCCTTTTATATATTGGTGAGACCCGACGCAGACTGGGAGACTGTTTTGCTGAACCCCTACGCTCTGTCCGCCAGAGAAAGCAGGATCTCCCAGTGGCCACACATTTTAATTCCACGTCCCATTCCCATTCTGACATGTCTATCCACGGCCTCCTCTACTGTCAAGATGAAGCCACACTCAGCTTGGAGGAACAACACCTTATATTCCGTCTGGGTAGCCTCCAACCTGATGGCATGAACATTGACTTCTCAAACTTCCGCTAATGCCCCACCTCCCCCTCGTACCCCATCCCTTATTTATTTATTATTATTTTTTTCTCTCTCTCTTTTTTCTCCCTCTGTCCCTCTCACCAGAACTCCTTGCCCATACTCTAGGCTCTCCTCACCCTTTCTTTCTCCCTAGGCCTCCCGTCCCATGATCCTCTCCCTTCTCCAGCCTTGTATCCCTTTTGCCAATCACCTGTCCAACTCTTGGCTCCATCCCTCCCCCTCCTGTCTTCTCCTATCATTTCAGATCTCCCCCTCCCCCTCCCACTTTCAAATCTCTAATTATCTCTTCTTTCAGTTAGTGCTGGCGAAGGGTCTCAGCCCAAAATGTCGACTGTACCTCTTCCAATAGATGCTGCCTGGCCTGCTGCATTCACCAGCATTTTTATGTGTGTGTCAGTGTAACCCTCTCTCAGTGTCACCCCTCTCTCAGTGTCACCCCTCTCTCAGTTTAACCCCTCTCTTACAGCGTCACCCCTCTCTCGGTGTAACCCCTCTCTCAGTGTAACCCCTCTCGCAGTGTCACCCCCCTCGCAGTGTAACCCCTCTCTCGGTGTAACCCCTCTTGCAGTGTAACCTCTCTCTCGGTGTAACCCCTCTCTCAGTGTAACCCCTCTCGCAGTGTAACCCCTCTCTCGGTGTAACCCCTCTCGCGGTGTAACCCCTCTCTCGGTGTAACCCCTCTCTCAGTGTAACCCCTCTCGCAGTGTCACCCCCCTCAGTGTAACCCCTCTCGCAGTGTAACCCCTCTCGCAGTGTCACCCCGGCTCGGTGTAACCCTCTCTCAGTGTAACACCTCTCAGTGTAATCCCTCTCTCAGCATAACCCCTCTCGTGGTGTAACCTCTCTCTCGGTGTAACCCTCTCTCGGTTTAACCCCTCTCTCAGTGTAACCCCTCTCTCGGTGTAACCTCTCTCTCGGTGTAACCCTCTCTCAGTGTCACCCGTCTCTCAGTGTAACCCTCTCTCAGTGTAACCGTCTCTCAGGGTCACCCCCTTTCAGAGTCACCCCCCTCTCAGTGTAACCCTCTCTCAGTGTAACCCCTCTCTTACTGTAACCCCTCACTTACTGTAACCCCTCTCTCAGTGTAACCCTCTCTCAGTGTAACCCCTCTCGCAGTGTATCCCTCTCTCAGTGTAACCCCTCTCGCAGTGTAAACTCCTCTCTCAGTTTAACCCCTCTCTCACGGCATCACCCCCCTCTTGGTGTAACCTCTCTCTCAGTGTAACCCCTCTCTTGGCGTAACCCCTCTCTCGGTGTCACCCCTCTCTCGGAGTAACCCCTCTCTCAGTGTAACTCCTCTCTCCCCTGCCCATCGCCTCCATCTGATTCGCCTCCTCCATCCCTTTCTCCAATGATCTATTTTCTGGTATCAAGATTTCATCTCCTTCAACCTTTTACCATTTCCTCCTAACATCTCCCAGCATCTTACTTCATCTCTCTCCCCCACCCAACTATCATTCTTCTCATGTGGCCTCACCTATCATCTGCCAGGTTCTACTCTTTCCCATTGGTCCCACTTTCCTTTTCTGGCTTTTTCCCTCTTCCTTCTGCCTTCTTCCAGTTTTCTTTCCAGTCCTGAAGGAGGTTTGGGCCCAAAACATTGACTATTCCTCTCCATACATGATGCCTTACCTACTGACGTCCTTTAGCATTTTGTGTGTGTTGCTCAGGATTTCCTGTACCTACAGTATCTATGGTGCTCTGTATTCTGTTATTGTCTTTTTTGTTTTGTTATTGAACTCCCAGTTCACAGACCTCTCACACCTGCCCTTATGTAAACACCGTCAAGACCCGTGTGTTATTTTGCTGCATGTTTTTCCAAATTCTCATTACCCTCATTTATTTTATCTGCCTATCACCTCCTCCTTCCCTTTCTCCTGTGATCCATTCTCCTCTTCTATCAGATTCCCTCTTCTCCAGACCTCTTCGCCTTCCTATCCATCTGGCCTCACCAATCAACTTCTAGTATGTCTTCCTTCCCCTCTCCCACATTTTTATTCTGGCATCTTCCTTCTTCCTTTCTAGTCCTGAAGAAGAGTTTCAGCCCAAAACGTTGACTGTTTATTCATTTCCATAGATACCGCCACACCTGCTGAGTTTCCCTAGATTTCAAATGTTTCAAAGGGTTCCATTTATTATCAGAGAATGTTTCCAGTGTCCAGCCTGAAATATTTGTGTTTGCAGACATCCATGAGAAACAGAGGAATCTCAAATACAATGAATGACAGAAAAACATTCGTACTCCAAAGCCCCATCTCCTCATAATTATCAACACATTTAGATTAGATTAGATTATGAGGACACTCTTTTATTGTCATTTAGTAATGCATGCATTAAGGAATGATACAATGTTCCTCCAGAATGATATCACAGAAACACAAGACAGACCAAGACTGAAAAACTGACAAAAACCACACAATTATAACATATAGTTACAACAGTGCAAAGCAATACTGTAATTTGATAAAAAACAGACCATGGGCACAGTAAAAAAAAGTCTCAAAGTCTCTCGCAAGTCCCATCACCTCACGCAAATGGTAGAAGGAAGAAAACTCTTCCTGCCATGAACCTCCAGCGCTGCAAACTTGCCGATGCAGCACCCTGGAAGCACCTGACCACAGCCGACTCTTGAGTCCATCCGAAAACTTCGAGCCTCCGACCAGCGATTCAACACCGAGCACCTAGCACCATCTCTGCCGAGTGCTTCGACCCCGGCCCTGGTTGCCAAGCAGCAGGCAAAGCTGAGGATTTGGGGCCTTCCCTCCGGAGATTCTCGATCGCACAGTAGCAGCGGCAGCGAAGCAGGCATTTCAGAAGTTTCTACAGATGTTCCTCCGTGCTTCTCACATCCGTCTCCATCAAATCAGATTGTGCACGGTACTCTACCTAACAAATACAGATATCGTTCTGGAGCCGCCGCGCGTGCTGCATCGCGCCGCCATCTTCTCCTCCCCACCCCCTTCTCCATTTCAGCAAAAAGCGTCAGCATCCATCACCCACCAAGCAACAGTAAAGCACCCAATGAGAGACCATGATCTCCTGTCAACAAAAACTATCGTTTACCCAGCAGTTCAACACGCACAGGCTCTCTCTCTCACTAACAAGGGATAGAGAGATATCATATCACCCGTTTTCACAGTAACAGGGGAGACTGACAGTCGTTGTTATGATATTATTGATCGAGCTCATAGGATTAGAGGTTTCAATCCCTTTGGTAAGCAGGTCCTAACTCGGGTCATAACATAGCGGTCATTGAGGTGGGGCTTGTGGGTGGCAGATGCCTCCCTGGGGTCATCAAGTGGGCACCCCCCTTCTTAGATGTTTTGTCAATTTAAGCTCACTACATCTCCAGAGGGCTCAACAGTGTGACCTGGCGACCCGGGTGCACTAATTTCACATCTGGTCACCCGCGGGTCATTTTGGGGCCCAGCTGCCATCACTCCTCTTCATCCACAACCAGCGGCTGCTTTGCTCGGCTGCCCCTGAGAGTTCTGCTGTTGCTTGCTGCTGGCGCTGGCATCGGACTCCCAATCCCCTCAGCAAACTGACCGTGGAAGCAGCCACAAGCCCTCTGCAGCCAACCTCTACAGGGAAGCCTGCACCTTCCATCCAAGCTGCCTGGTATCTGTGGCCAGCTCAGCTTCCACTCATACTCCTCACAGACTGCATCTTAGAAACATAGAAAATAGGTGCAGGATTAGGCCATTCGGCCCTTGGAGCCTGCACCGCCATTCAGTATGATCATGGCTGATCATCCAACTCAGAACCCTGTACCTGCCTTCTCTCCATACCCCCTGATCCCTTTAGCCACAAGGGCCATATCTAACTCCCTCTTAAATATAGCCAATGAACTGGCCTCAACTGTTTCCTGTGGCAGAGAATTCCACAGATTCTCCACTCTCTGTGTGAAGAAGTTTTTCCTCATCTTGGTCCTAAAAGGCTTCCCCTTTATCCTCAGACTGTGACTCCTCGTTCTGGACTTCCCCAACGTCGGGAACAATCTTCCTGCATCTAGCCTGTCCAATCCCTTTAGGATCTTATACGTTTCAATCAGATCCCCCCTCAATCTTCTAAATTCCAACGAGTACAAGCCTAGTTGATCCAGTCTTTCATCATATGAAAGTCCTTCCATCCCAGGAATCAATCTGGTGAACCTTCTTTGTACTCCCTCTATGGCAACAATGTCTTTCCTCAGATTAGGGGACCAAAACTGCACACAATACTCCAGGTGTGGTCTCACCAAGGCCTTGTACAGCTGCAGTAGTATCTCCCTGCTCCTGTACTCGAATCCTCTTGCTATAAATGCCAGCATACCATTTGCCTTTTTCACCGCCTGCTGTACCTGCATGCCCACTTTCAATGACTGGGCACTGTGAGCTCTGCGCCTTCAGACCGCTGGACCACAAGACCAAATCTGGTCCGAGAGTGGTAATGGCTGATCTCCAGGGGAAATATGGGCCTTTTGTCAAGGTTGATATCCATGTTCCAGTCACAAGCAGGCTCCAGTATGCCTGACACCAACCGTGTCACTGAGGCGGCAATGCCTGTCCTCGTTGGACAAAAGGGATGATGGTTCTTCCAGTCATATGGGGCTTAGAGTTGTTATTCAGCCTTTGCTGCTCCACAATGGATGCCAAACAACTGAGGACCTGGTTGTGTCTCTGTGTGTATCTTCCTTGAGTGGGGCTTACTTCACAAGATGAGAGGACGTGCTTGAGGTTTGCTGTTCTTCCACAGAGTGGACAAGCTGGGTCTTCACTGAGTCACTGGTTCAGATTTTTGGGAGTTAGGAGAACATCATAAACTGCTCTTATAAGGAAGCTAATCTTTCTTCCTTCTGTTTCCCATAAGTCTTTCCAGCTGAATTTTCTTTTCTCAGTGTTTTTCCACCCTGTCCACTGGCCCTGTTTTGCCTGAGACACTGCTCTTACATACCTTGTCTGTTCCTCCCGTCGCTGTACTTCCTCCACCATCATAACTTGCTTTTGCTCTTGAGTTGATGCCTTTTGACAAATGGGCCTATTTAAGCCTATGCCAAGGCCCCCTCTTCCAGACTGCACCCAGCCCACCAGGTTCATTAGCCTCTCCTATTAGATTACCTCTTCTCCAGCCCTTTGCCTTTCCTATCCACCTAGCCTCACCTATCACCTTCCTTCCCCTCCCCCAATACTTTTATCCTGGCATCTTCCTCCTTCCTTTCCATTCCTGAAGAAGAGTCTCGGCCCAAATCGGTGACTGTTTATTCTTTTCCATGGATGCTGCCTGACCTGCTGAGTTTCTCCAGATTTCAAATGGTTCCGTTTATTATCTGAGAATGTTTCCAGTGTCCAACCTGAAATATTTGTCTTTGCAGAAATCTATAAGCAGAACGCCAAATACAATGAACGACAGAAAAACATTAGAACTCCAAAGCCCGCTGTCCCCCCTCGCCCGCCAAAGCAGCAGTAAGAACCAATGCATCAACCACCTCCCTCCCCCCAACTGCTTCAGCAAGATGTGTCAATGCCCACCACCAACCAAGCAACAGCAAAGCACCCAACGAGAGACCATGATCTGCAATCAACAAAAACTATTGTTTACCCATCAGTTCAACATGCACAGGCTTTCTCTCACTAACAAGGGACAGAAAGGTATCACCCATTTTCACAGTGACAGGGGAAACTGACTGTCATTGTTACAATATTACAGTCTGCTGTGTTGCTTTTATTCTGAGACTGGGAGATCCTCCGGCAGCAAACTCACCCACCATTGACAGAAAGTGTGATCACTCAACGACAGAGACCTCCATCCATACCTCCGCCCATACATTTTGTGCCTGTTGCTCTGGATTTCCATTATCTGAAGATTTTGTCTTTGAAGCACCTTCAATTACTCCAAAAGACTGAGGTTTGGTAAAATACTGAAAGGCTTTTATTCGCTGTACAATACGACCTCCACAGTGAGTGTCTGCCCCGGACTGAGGGGGAGGGGCAAGGCGAACACCTTTATACAGGACTCTGTGGGAGGAGCCACAGGGGCAGTCAGCAGAGGGGTGTGTCCAGACAGGTAACCGAGTTACAACATATATACATGGTTTACCACAGTCTTGATTATATTTATTGTATGGTCTTCTTTTCAGTGTGCTCTTAGATGACTAATTCATTTCAGATTAAGAGGGTTCCCCTCAGAAAATGGTCGTAGAGAAACTGCATTAGGATTGCAACTGAATATTTGCACCTTGCTTTTCTTCAGATTTCCCGATGTGTCAGGGTAGAATTTTTCTCAATATTCTGATGTGTCCATTTGAAGTAGTGCTGAGGGTAAGCACCTCACAATCAGATTGAGAAATCATTCATTGTGTAGGCTTGATCATTTCGGGTAGTGAAGGTCTTTGGTATGGGTTTCAGTGGGGTGAAGATATTATTGGTGACTGTTATGTACCACTAGGATTCATATTTTCTGTGGGCTGTCACTTTAAAACGTAGGGAGAATGAGACTGACTTTTGGACACTCTTTGAGCTGCTCCAGAGAGAGAGGGGGATGAAGCTTGCCTTCCAGATGGTGTTTATACGGACTCTAAAGCGTGCTTACACTTATACAAGGATGCTGCCTGCTTGTGAGTTCCTACAGAGAGAGAGGTGGAGGTATTTGATGGACAATCGATGTTATAGTTTCTCTGCAGCGAGTTTACTTTTTACAAGGACAGTTACAGACACAGAGAAACACATGCTCACAGTCAAGGTGGATTTGATCAATGAAAGACACCAGTGAGTCAGTCGCTGGTTTAAACTTACAGTAGCCCGGACAGGGGTGAGTTGAGATCGATCCAGAGTATTGATAAACCACTCTCACAAGTACTGCAACTGAAAGAAGTTTGATGAGAGGAGAGATAGGTTTGAAACAGAAGAAATCTAGTGACGAAGAGATCACTGGACTAAGTAGCCCGTGAGGGTGAGTTTGTTACCATTCGACTACGATAGTCTGGTTGTCACTTTGTTAATCCACAGGAGTGGGTTCTCTGGTGAGGGGAAAACCTGTGTGAACACCACATGTGTATTTACCCTTTGTCTGGGTGTGGTAGTTCACTGAAGAAAGGCATCCCTGTGGCACATCACTGTTGGAGTTATTTCGTATGTCCTGGAACTGGATAAGTGGCTATCACGTTGTGTGTTTAGGGTAACCTTGTGGAATCTACCGGTGTGTCGACCCTTGCCTGAGTGGTAGTTCCCTTGAAGAGGGTCCCCTTAGTGATAATCTACTGTTGGTGATAATCCATACGTGGATTCTGTTTGAGTATCATGTGGCCACCACTTTGGGATGACCCGTAGCTGGATTCGGGTGTGGTACCACTTGTGTCGAAAGGATATTCGTTGAAGATCACTGTCGGTGATATTTTGTGTGTGGAGTGGAACAACTTCGGAGATAGAACCCACTATTTTTATTTTGTATTGCTGTCGTGGAATCTGTGGAATATCATCGTAATTGCCTTCTCACAACATTCGCCTTTTGGATTACAAATATCTCACATTAATTAACCTGAGTATTAAACTGAACTTTCTTATATTCCATCATAAGACTGTATCCCTGACCACCTAAGCTTGAAGAAGTTTGGGTTTTATAGTTACACACCTGCATATGCATAAGTTCTGCTAACCTGTTTGATTTATCTGGTTTTATATCACTGTATTGCGTAGTTACTAATAAAAATAGCATTAGTTAAAAGCAAAACTAGACTCCAGGTGTGTTCCATTTCTGCTGGTTCTTTTAACCCTTTACGGGGTATGTAACAGTGATGGATCTTCTTCATTGGTCAGCCAATCAGTAGGTTTTGGATTCAACTCCTACTCGAGACGTTCGAGCAAAATAACGAGTCTGATATTCCTGTTCACTGCTGACAGAATGCAACACCTTGGCCTTTTCCCAGATGAGCAGGAAAGTATACAGCAGGGTTTTAAAGAGGAAAATCAGTGTCCCTTCACTAAAATATATCATTGTCACGGTGAGCGCTGGCAACGACTGGACCCAGGTGTGGAGGAACGACAGTACCAAGAGGGTATACACAATAATTCCAACAGAACATCAGTGGCACTACCGAGCAACACTGTGAGACAAATCATTCTCAACACCAGGACCCTGTGATGAGTGCTTATTGGGATTCCACTTTAAATAATCACAGTAGGTAGAAAACCCATTCCAGTAACAATGACCTTGACAAGATTAAACAGAAAGTGCAAGAGCTTAACGACTCTAGTTAAGACAACTATTAGTGAATACAGGTGCTTGAGAAAACTCGAAGCTGAACACTTCTTGGTTTCTCAAGCCCCGCTGCAGAGGCCCCCAGGGTTCGTGATAATCATCTTGTCGAAATGCTATTTTTGTTTCTGAGAGCCTTCTGTGTACAGGGCAGGGTTGGCACTCTCTGTATAATAATAGTGACCAAACTTGGAAATTGCATTACTGGAGGTAAATGGTCATGGAGTGGGAGGGAGAGAGGGAGAGAGGGAGAGGGGAAAGGACAGTTAAAGAGGTTAAGAGTCTTATACAAAGTGCAAACAGGAATAGGCAGGTTTTAATTGTCAATTGGTCAAAATTACTCATGTACAGAATGAAAAACGCTGGAGGAACTCAGCATGTCAGGCAGCACCTATGGTGAGGAATAAACAGTTGATGTTTGAGTCTGCGACTGTTCATTCCACTCTGTAGATGCTGCCTGATCTTCTGAGTTCCTTCTGCATTTTGTCTTTATTGCTCAAGATTTCCAGCATCTGCAAAATCTCTCATATACCATTATCACTTTTAGACTTAAACTTTGATTTCTTACCAAATTAAAGAGCAAGTAATTTCTGTCTGAGTCTGATTTGTTTTCTGTGTGTTCCTATGCAACAATATTCACGGTGGAGCCTGATCTACGGCAGAAGTGACGTCATACCACAGGGCCATTGTAGACCATCTCTGTACCCCACCTCATGATCAATGTGGCAAGTGACTAGAAGGTCAGATTCTTCCATCCTTCTGGAGTGCTGCAGGGCATGTACCAGCCCTTTGACAGGGCCTGTTCTGCAGTGCACTGCATTATGGAAATATTCACCCACTATTGTTGGCTGGTTTGCCGCAAAATCCACAGCAATTCATTTGCCATGGGAGAAAAACAGAGACAATGTCAATGTCAAGATCTCTGACGAACTATCCTCGTCCCAACATACCGATGTAGTTATAAAGAAGGGAAGACAGTAGCTATACTTTATTAGGAGTTTGAAGAGATTTGGCATGTCAACAAATACACTAAAAAACTTCTATGGTTGTAACGTGGAGGGTAGTCTGACAGGCTGCATCACTGTCTGGTATGGAGGGGCGACTGCACAGGACCGAAAGAAGCTGTGGAGGGTTGTAAATCTAGTCAGCTCCATCTTGGGCACTAGCCTACAAAATACCCAGAACATCTTTAGGGAGCGGTGTCTCAGAATGGCAACGTCCATTATTAAGGACCTCCAGCACCCAGGGTATGCCCTTTTCTCACTGCACACACTCAGTGATTCAGGAACAGCTTCTTCCCCTCTGCCATCTGATTCCTAAATAGACATTGAATCTTTGGACACTACCTCACTTTTTTAATATACAGTATTTCTGTTTTTGCACATTTTTAAATATATGTAATTAATTTACTTGTTTATTAGTATGTTTTATTGTATTTATTATTATTATTTTCGCTCTGCTATATTATGTATTGCATTGAACTGCTGCTGCTAAGTTAACAAATTTCACGTCAAATGTCAGTGATAATAAAGCTGATTCTGATCCTGATTCTTTGCCCTGGGAATCAGGGAAAGAGTGGAGCAAATTCCAATCACATTACAGAACATAGAATAGTACAGCACATTACAGGCCCTCCAGCCCACAATGTTGTGCCGACCCTCAAACCCTGCCTCCCATATTAGCCCCCACCTTAAATTCCTCCATATACCTGTCTAGTAGTCTCTTAAACTTCACCAGTGTATCTGCCTCCACCACTGACTCAGGCAGTGCATTCCATGCACCAACCACTCTCTGAGTAAAAAACCTTCCTCTAATATCCCCCTTGAACTTCCCACCCCTTACCTTAAAGCCATGTCCTCTTGTACTGAGCAGTGGTGTCCTGGGGAAGAGGCACTGGCTATCCACTCTATCTAATCCTCTTAATATCTTGTACACCTCTATCATGTCTCCTCTCATCCTCCTTCTCTCCAAAGAGTAAAGCCCTAGCTCTCTTAATCTCTGATCATAATGCATACTTTCTGAACCAGGCAGCATCCTGGTAAATCTCCTCTGTACCCTTTCCAATGTTTCCACATCCTTCCTGTAGTGAGGTGACCAGAACTGGACACAGTACTCCAAGTGTGGCCTAACCAGAGTTTTATAGAGCTGCATCATTACATCGCGATTCTTAAACTCTATCCCTCGACTTATGAAAGCTAAACCCCATAAGCTTTCTTAACTACCCTATCCACCTGTGAGGCAACTTGCAGGGATCTGTGGACATGTACTCCCAGATCCCTCTGCTCCTCCACACTACCAAGTATCCTGCCATTTACTTTGTACTCTGCCTTGGAGTTTGTCCTTCCAAAGTGTACCACCTCACACTTCTCTGGGTTGAACTCCATCTGCCGCTTCTCAGCCAACTTATGCATCCTATCAATGTCTCTCTGCAATCTTCGACAATCCTCTACACTATCTACAACACCACCAACCTTTGTGTCGTCTGCAAACTTGCCAACCCACCCTTCTAACCCCACATCCAGGTCATTAATAAAAACCACGAAAAGTAGAGATCCCAGAACAAATCCTTGTGGGACACCACTAGTCACAATCCTCCAATCTGAATGTACTCCCTCCACCACCACCCTCTGCCTTCTGCAGGCAAGCCAATTTTGAATCCACCTGGCCAAACTTCCCTGGATCCCATACCTTCTGACTTTCTGAATGAGCCTACCGTGTGGAACCTTGTCAAATGCCTTACTAAAATCCATGTAGATCACATCCACGACACTACCCTCATCTATATGCCTGGTCACCTCCTCAAAGAACTCTATCAGGCTTGTTAGACACGATCTGCCCTTCACAAAACCATGCTGACTGTCCCTGATCAGACCATGATTCTTTAAATGCCCAAAGATCCTATCTCTAAGAATCTTTTCCAACAGCTTTCCCACCACAGACATAAGGCTCACTGGTCTATAATTTCCCAGACTATCCCTACTACCTTTTTTGAACAAGGGGACAACATGCGCCTCCCTCCAATCCTCCGGTACCATTCCCGTGGACAACGAGGACATAAAGATCCTAGCCAGAGGCTCAGCAATCTCTTCCCTCGCCTCGTGGAGCAGCCTGGGGAATATTCCGTCAGGCCCCGGGGACTTATTCATCCTAATGTATTTTAACAACTCCTTTGAAGAGAATATTGACGAGAATAGCATAGGAACAAGCCCTTTGGCGTACGAATTTGTTCAAAGATCAAAGTAAATTTATTATGAAAGTGCATATATGTCACCCTATTGGTAATAATTTGGAAGGTGTGTAGCTTGGGTGGTTGATAGTTGGTTTAAGTTGTTCTCCGATCTTGGCAATTTGCTTGCAAACGATTCATCACCGTTGAAAGACACATCATCAGTGCCCTGCTGATTGTGGAGTGTTCTCAGAATGCTTGGTCTTTATTCTGTAAACAAACACATAGATCTCGATCCTATTTATGAGCTGTTGCAGACCCCAACAGACACAGTTCGCCACATAGCCAATCAGCAATACGGTTTTATCCACGCATCAATCAGCTGATCGGTAATTATGTCACGGTCAAGCATTTGGAGGACAGACCATGTCACCATATACAACCCTGAGATTCATTTTCTTGCAGGCATTCACAATAGAACAAAGAAATGCGATAGAATCAATGAAAAACTACACAAAAACACTGACAATGTGCAAAAGAAGAAAGCTGCAAATACAGAAAAATCAAGAAAGTTAATAGTAAATAATAAATAGTCCTGAGGATATGAGGTGTAGAGTCCTTGAAAGTGAGTCTATAGTTTGTAAAGCATTACACTGACTGCTACAGCACCGTGCCATGCCTTATTCCAGGAGGGAGGACGTTTTCCAAAATATAGCTTTATGGCACTGTTGGTCAGACTGCCTGTGAATGCTAGCAGGACTGGGCACAAGTGTGGAGAAACAGCAGACTCTGTCACAGTGAGCACTGGCAAGAACTCGACCCCAGGAGCGGAGGAACGAAAGACTCCGCCACAGTGAGCACTGGCAACGACTCGACCCCAGGAGCAGAGAAATGGCAGACATCGACGGAAACGGAGGAATAACAACAGAGTTACACTGTGAGACAAATCATTCTCCACAAACACAAGGACTCAGCTTTCAGAACTAGTCAAGAGTCCGAAGTAAATGATCATAGAATATGGAAAATCCATGCCAATCACAATTACCTTGACAAGATTAAACAGAAAGCACAAGCTGTAGAGGCCTGTAGGGTTCACAATATCGACAGGATGGAATCCATATGGAGATGAAAGTCCCCGGGTGCACTTGGAGTACAAATGCAATTTACCCCAATTCAAAAGATTCAAAGGTTCATTTATTATCGAAGTATACAACTCTGAGATTCATCTTCTCCAGATAGCCACAAAGCCATTGAGAAAAGACCAGCAGCACAACCATCAAACTCCAAGTCCCCCCTCCCTCACACAAAAAAACGAACAAACACAGAATAGGAACATCGGCCCCCCAAATCCCCCTCCCTGCACAAAAAAAACGAGAAAGATCAGGTAAAAAACACAGAATATTTAAAAATGTAAAACTGAAAAGAAGTCCATAGTCGAAATCCATATCTATGTCCATATCCGAAACGCAGAATAAACTTGATAACAGCGGCAGGCCATACAGTCTCTCCTCTCCAGCAGTAGAGCAATGTTTTGATGTACATGTGACAAATAAGACCAATCTAATCTGACCTAATTTTGAACCCTTCCCTGCAACTGAATTAAACAGAGCTTCCCCTAATCCCACATTTTCCAGGAACTGTTTCCCCAGTTCTGTTAATTCTACGTTTACTGGAATATCCTCCAAATCCGGCCTTTAGTGCTGCCCTCCGCTGATATGCCAATTTTCTGGAACTCCCCATTAATTCCCAAATACTGAAAGCCATTTGCTAATCTTCACCTCACTGACCTAGTGGGTTTAAGATGGTGTTGGTGAACCTCAGGGTCTTTGGACCAGTTCAGAATGCTACCTGCTTGCATTTATTGTTTGCATGATAGACAATAGACAATAGGTGCAGAAGTAGGCCATTCAGCCCTTCGAGCCAGCACCACCATTCACTATCATGGCTGATCATCAGTACCCTTTTCCTGCCTTCTCCCCATATCCCTTCACTCCGCTATCTTTAAGAGCTGTATCTAACTCTTTCTTGAAAGAATCCAGAGAATTGGCCTCCGCTGCCTTCTGAGGCAGAGCATTCCACAGAACCACAACCCTCTGTGTGGAAAAGTTTTTCCTCAACTCCGTTCTAAATTGTCTACCCCTTATTCTTAAACTGTGGCCTCTGGTTCCGGACTCCCCCAACATCGGGAACATGTTTCCTGCCTCTAGCGTGTCCAATCCTTTAATAATCTTATATGTTTCAATCAGATCTCCTCTCATCCTTCTAAATTCCAGAGTATACAAGCCCAGTCGCTCCAATCTTTCAACATATGACAGTCCTGCCATCCCGGGAATTAACCTCGTGAACCTACGCTGCACTCCCTCAATAGCTAGAATGTCCTTCCTCAAATTTGGAGACCAAAACTGTACACAATACTCCAGGTGGGGTCTCATCAGGGCCTTGTACAACTGCAGAAGGACCTCTTTGCTCCTATACTCAACTCCCCTTGTTATGAAGGCCAACATGCCATTAGCTTTCTTCACTGCTTGCTGTACCTGCATGCTTACTTTCAGTGACTGATGGAACAAGGACACCCAGATCTCATTGGTACTTCCCCTTTTCGTAACTTGACACCATTCAGATAGTAATCTGCCTTCCTGTTCTTGCCACCAAAGTGGATAACCTCACATTTATCCACATTAAACTGCATCTGCCATGCATCTGCCCACTCACTCAACCTGTCCAAGTCACCCTGCATTCTCATAACATCCTTCTCACATTTCACACTGCCACCCAGCTTTGTGTCATCTGCAAATTTGCTAATGTTACTTTTAATTCCTTTATCTAAATCATTAATGTATATTGTAAATAGCTGCAGTCCCAGCACCGAACCTTGCGGTACCCCACTGGTCACTGCCTGCCATTCTGAAAAGGACCGGTTAATCCCTACTCTTTGTTTCCTGTCTGCCAACCAATTTATTATCCATGTTAGTATCCTACCCCCAATACCATTTGCTCTAATTTTCCACACTAACCTCCTATGTGGGACCTTATCAAAGGCTTTCTGAAAGTCCAGGTACGCTACATCCACTGGCTTTTCCATGTCTATTTTCATAGTTACATTCTCAAAAAAATTCCAGAATGATTCCAGAATAGTCAAGCATGATTTCCCCTTCGTAAATCCATGCTGACTTGGACCTATCCTGCCACTGCTATCCAAATATGCCGCTATTTCATCTTTTATAATTGATTCCAGCATCTTCCCCACCACTGATGTCAGACTAACTGGTCTAGAATCACCTGTTT
This sequence comes from Mobula birostris, assembly GCF_030028105.1. Taxonomy (NCBI): domain Eukaryota; kingdom Metazoa; phylum Chordata; class Chondrichthyes; order Myliobatiformes; family Myliobatidae; genus Mobula; species Mobula birostris. The sequence continues at coordinate 7,904,165 of NC_092375.1, read as the reverse complement.
TCTCTCTCCCTCCTTTCTTAAAAAGTGGGATAACATTAGCTAGCCTCCAATCCACAGGAACTGATCCTGAATCTATAGAACGTTGGAAAATGATTACCAATGCATCCATGATTTCTAGAGCCACCTCCTTAAGTACCCTGGGATGCAGACCATCAGGCCCTGGGGATTTATCAAGCTTCAGTCCCATCAGTTTACCCAACATCATTTTGTGCCTGATGCGAATTTCCTTCAGCTCCTCTGTTACCCTAGGTCCTTTGGCCACTATTACATCTGGGAGATTGTTTGTGTCTTCCCTAGTGAAGACAGATCCAACGTACCTGTTCAGTTCGTCTGCCATTTCCTTGTTCCCCATAATAATTTTATCCGTTTTTGTCTTCAAGGGCCCAACTTTGGTCTTAACTAATTTTTTCCTCTTCACATACCTAAAGAAGCTTTCACTATCCTTTATATTTTTGGCTAGCTTGCCTTCGTACCTCATCTTTTCCCCCCGTATTGCCTTTTTAGTTATCCTCTGTTGCTCTTTAAAAGTCTCACAATCCTCTGGCTTCCCGCTCATCCTTGCTATGTTATACTTCCTCTCTTTTATTTTTATACTGTCCTTGACTTCCCTTGTCATCCGCAGTCGCCCCTTACTCCCCTTAGGATCTTTCTTCCTCCTTGGAATGAACTGATCCTGCACCTTCCCAGGAATACCTGCCATTGTTGTTCCACTCTCATCCCTGCTAGGGTATCTTTCCAGTCAACTTTTGCCAGCTCCTCCCTCATGGGTCCATAGTCCCCTTTGTTCAACTGTAATACTGACACTTCCGATCTTCCCTTCTCCCTCTCAAATTGTAGATTAAAACTTATCATATTATGGTCACTACCTCCTAATGACTCCTTTACCTCGAGTTCCCTTATCAAATCCGACTCATTACACAACACTAAATCCAGAATTGCCTTCTCCCTGGTAGGCTCTAATATAAGCTGCTCTCAGAATCCATCTCTGAGGCATTCCACAAACTCCCTTTCTTGGGGTCCAGTACCAACCTGATTTTCCCAGTCTACCTGATTTATTTATTTTTCTCTTCACATTCTGTGTTTGAAGCTCTTCTTTCTTTTGGGTTTCTTTGTTTTGTGGCTGCCTGTTAGGAGAAAAATCTCAATGTTGTATTATGCATCCCTACTTTGATAATACCTGTATTTTGAAATTTAAAGATCCCCCTGTAATTTTACACTGTCTCCAATACCAGATGTGTTAGTATAATCCCCTTATTTATTATCCATCGTCCTTCCCTTCCACCTACCATTTTATTCTAGAGTCTTCCCATTCCTTTCCAGTCCTGAAGCAGGCGCTCAGCCTGAAACCATCAACTGTTTATTCATTTCCATGGCTGCTGCCTGACCTGCTGAGTTCCTTCAGCATTATGTTTGTGTTGCTCTGGATTTCTAGCATTTGCAGAATCTCTTGTGTTTCTGATTTACTAACTATGCCTTGTGCATTCACATTCAAAGTTCAAAGTAAATGTTTTATCAGAGTACATATCTGTCACTGGCGGTGTAATAGCATTACACTAAACCCCATGCTCCCGTGCCATCGTGCTATCACCTTTCCCCCTCCCCACCATACTGTGCTCTCATGGGCTGACATAAAGAATCTCAACCTGAAATAGATGTGAAAGGAAATACTCGTCAATTCAATCCTGATCAAGGAGACACTTCATGAGTTGAATCAAGATGCTGGGAGAACTTTAGAACTGACTATCAGTTTGCCATCATCGTGTGTAGATTTGAGGCAGTGGTTTGAGAAGTTATGAGCCAGTTGTTCGTAGAATGACAGAAGAAAATAAGATAATACATGACTAAAGAACTTCAGGTGATCCAAATAAGACCATAGACTATAAGATATAGGAGCAGAATTAGGCACATTCAGCCCATTGAGTCTGCTCCATGAATAAGAGGGAGATAGAGATGTTTCTTTTGCTCAAAAGGTACTGTATCTTCCTCTTAATTGATTGTCTTTATAGATTTTAAAGGTCCCACGTACATAAATACTTACAGCAAAATGTGTTGATTGTGTCAAAACAAATCAGTGAGGATTGTGCTGGGTGCAACCCAGAAGTGTTGCCACATAGCATGCCTACAGGTCACTAACCCTTACCCGTGCATCTTTCGAATGCGGGAGGAAACCAGAGTGCCCAGAGGAAACCTACGTGGTCACGGGTAGTACGTACAAACAAACTCCTTACAGACAGTGATACGGTACGGACCCTACAGCTGGTGCTGTAAAGCAATGTGCTTACCACTACACTACCTAGCCTCTCCAGTTCGAAATCAGTTGAAAACATAGGCAGAGAAATGGCATATGTAGTTTAACAGATCAAGGGTGAGGTGTTGCAATTTGGTCAAGTTTACTGGGAATGTACTGTGTACAGTAAATGACAGAACTTTTAGGGGCGGTAATATACAGAGTTAGGTAGCAGGGTGGAAACATGTCTCTACCAAAGGAGGTATAAGGTGCTCTTCCCTCCACAAGCCTGCAGGACACCATTGGGCAAGATGTGGCATCCGCTTAGCCGTCTGATCAGGGTCACATGAAGCTGTGGGAGCAGGTGGTGGATGGTTGTATGAGCAGCTGGTGCATATCACAAGTCCAGGTTATGTGGCCATTTACACCAGGAAGACAATCTCTGAAGAGCATTGATCATGGTTGGGGTCACCCATCATGTAAAGACACTACCCAGCAGAAGGCAACGCAAATCACTTCTGTAGAAAAACTTTGCGAAAAACAATCATGGTCATGGAAAGACCATGATCACCGACATCACAGGGCATGGCACATAATGAACGAATGAATATCGCTCATGGAAAGACCATGATCGCCTACGTCATACGACCTGGCCCGTAATGATTGTAAGAACATTGACATATACAGGCCAGTTAGGGTTGCCAACTTTCTCATTCCCAAATAAGGGACAAAAGTAGCAGTCAAATACGGGACATTGGTGTTTACCTCGAGAAAGACTACCATGACCATGAAGCCTTGTGCGGGCACCTGTGTGCACATGTGTGACGTGCGCATACATGACGTGTGCATGCGTGTACATGCCGATTTTTTTTCTACAAATCGGTTTTAGTTTAATCTTCCCAATTCTGTTGTGAAACTACACTGTACATACATTATTTCTACTTTATATAGGCTGTGTATTTATCATATTATTCCCACTTTTATTATATGTTAGTGTTATTTTAGGTTTTATGTGTTATTTGGTATGATTTGGTAGGTTATTGTTTTGGGTATGGGAACGCTCAAAAACTTTTCCCATATAAATTAATGGTAATTACTTCTTCGCTTTATGCCATTTCAGTTTACGAACAGTTTCATAGGAACGCTCTATCTTATCAGGGGAAATACGGGACAAGGATGGTCCTGTATGGGACAAACCAATTTAGCCCGATATACGGGATATCCCGGCTAATACGGGACAGTTGGCAACCCTAAGGCCAATGCAATATTTGTGCTAACAACCAACACAACGTAAGAACATTAGGGATATTTGAAATTCTCTTAGATAGGAACATTAATGATATAAAAATGGAGGGCTGAGTGGGGGTCTGTTAACTTCATGTTAAATATTGTTCGACCACCTCACCATATAATCCTGGGATATTTTAAAAGAGCTGTCTGAACAGATGTGAAACGCTTCCAGTTGTGCTGGGAGCTCGCTGTACCACCAGGTGGCACCAAATGCCAGCTCCAACACACACAAAATCCTGCCATATTTGGGTTTGCAGACGACACCACTGTTTTAGGCCGAAACAAAGGTGATGCCAAATCAGCATATCGGAGGGAGATTGAAAATCCGGAAGAAGATGGCGTGAGAGAACAAGGCGACCAAGGGCGACATCCTTCAGAGACTTTACTGAACTATTTCTTTCACTTCTTTTATATCTTCTTTTTCTTTCAGTTGTGGTTCTTCTACTGTTGCAGCCTGTGATCTACTGTTCTGTGCCGGTGATCTGGGCTCTTCTGGTCTGGTTTTGGTTTGACTGAGCGATATGGCGCTCTGCAGTCTCCGAGGGTGTCCCGGGAAGCTTCGAGTGAAATGTGCAGCCTTGAGGCCAAGAAGCCTGGAGATGGGGTGTCTGCGCATAATCACCTCCATTTCTCACCCATCCTGCTGATTAAAGCACTGAGGGAGACTGAAATGATCGAGGCGAGTGCAGAAGGCGAAGCGAGCGTTCTGTACTGTCTACCAGCCTCTTGCCCGTTGCTGCTGGAGGTCGGTGTCTGCATGTGATGATTTCTCTCTCTCTCTCTCACTTGCTGCTCCCAAGGGCAGGTCCTTGCGTTTCAATGACAGCTCCCTCTCTCCCTTGATGCTGTCGGAGGATGGTGCCGGAGGAAGGTTTAATTGACGAGGTTTGTAGAGTGGGCTCTGTAGTTCACATTACAATCTCTTTTTAGTTTCTGGTCATTCCTTTATTGAGTTGTTATTTTGGGTGATTTTGAATTGGGGCAGCCTGCAGATAACGATCACTGAACTGAACTGAATATTACTGGATTCTTTTCAATTTTATATTCTATGTTTTTCGCTCGTTGTTGCCATTGCATGATTTGTTTCTTTAGTGTGGGGGGGTGTTGAGGTTTTCTTTGAATGTTTTTTCTTTATTTTGTGGCTGTCTATGTGGAAGACAAATCTCAGTTTGTATACTACATACATACTTTGACGATAAATGTATTTGAACTTTTGAATCTTTGGTATCACAACAACAACTTCTCTCTCAATGTCAGCAAGACTGAGGAGATAATTATTGACATTAGGAAGAGGAAGCCAGATGTCCACGATCCAGACCTCATTGGGGAAATCAAAGGGGAAGAGGTTCAGCAACTTTAAATTCCTTGGTGTTATCATTTGAGATGACCTGCAATTATGAAGAAAGCAGAGCAGCACCTGTACTTCCTTAGGTGTTTGCAAAGATTTGGAATAACATCTAATACCTTGACAAACTTCTATAGATGCATGGTAGAGAGTATCACAGCCTAATATGGAAACGCAAATGTCATTGAACTGAAAATCCTACAAAAGAGTGTCCCAGTCTATCACGGGTAAAGCATTTGCAATGATTGAACAGATCTTCATGAAACAATGTCACAGGAAAACAGCGTCCATTATCAGGGACCCCCCCTGCCACCTCCCAGGACATGTTCTCTTCTCACTGCTGCCATCAGCAAAAAGGCACAGGAACCTCAGAACTCACACCATCAGCTTTAGGAACAGTTATTATTCTTCAACCATCAGGCTCTGGAACCAGTGGGGAAAAGCTGATTCAACTTCACTTACCCCATTACTGAAATGTTCCTACAACCTATGGATTCACTTTCAAGCTCTCTTCATCTCATGCTCTTGATAATTATTGCACGTTTATTTTTTTTTTCTCTTTTGACATTGCACAGATTATTGTCTTTTGGACTTTGGTAGTTTGACCACCCTGTTGGGTGCAGTCTTTCATCAATTCTATTATGATGCTTGGATTTACTGAGTATGCCCGCAAGAAAAAGAATCTCAGTGTTGTATATTGGGACATGTATGTTCATTGATAGTAAATTTCCATTGAATTTTAAACTTTAAATCTACTACGCATTATGTCTTTGGACTGAAGGAGGAAACCAGGGCACCTGGAGGAAAATCACTTTCACAGGAAGAACATACAGTACAAACTTCCTCCTAGCAACACTGTTCCAGTGGACACTATGGTATTATAGAGCATATGGGACATGTGTTATTAGTTGCTCTGCACCAGCTCTTATTGATGCACCATAGAAAGAATCTGGCTTAAAAGAAACACAGCTTGGTATGGCAACTGACCTGCCCAAGATGGCAACCATTGAGCACATCTCTGTGAAACTCTGTCGTAGGAAAGCAGTATTCATCATCAGGGACCCCCACCACCCAGAACATGTTCTCTTTTCATTGCCCTTGTCAGCAGGAAGATACGATAGCCTCAGGACTCACACCATCAGGTTCAGGAACAATTACTACCTCTCAGACATCATGCTCTTGAAACAAGGAGATAACTTCATTCAACAAGAATTCTGCAGATGCTGGAAATTCAAGCAACACACATCAAAGTTGCTGGTGAACGCAGCAGGCCAGGCGGCATCTCTAGGAAGAGGTACAGTCAACGTTTCAGGCCGAGACCCTTCGTCAGGACTAACTGAAGGAAGAGTGAGTAAGAGATTTGAAAGTTGGAGGGGGAGGGGGAGATCCAAAATGATAGGAGAAGACAGGACGGGGAGGGATGGAGCCAAGAGCTGGACAGGTGATAGGTATTATGTACCCCGTAACTGGGTTGCCAAACCAGCAGAAATGGACCACTCAGTTGGAGTCTGAATTACTGGAACTAAGAAAGTTTTATTAAAGAAATAAGCAACACAGCACTCTAATCGAAAGAATTATAAATGCAACAGTTCAGCAATGATAAACACACATGTCCACAGAACTAGGATAATAGGATCAATCAAGCTCTATCGTCGTCTAGGGGTAAATGACCAGTTTCAAAGTGACGCAAAGTTCAGTTCAATTGAGTTCAGTTCAGTTCACAGTAATCACTGCCGTGCCGTGGGAGAGAGAGAGAGAGAGAGAGAGAGAGAGAGAGAGAGAGAGAGCGAGCGAGCGAATGAATATTCAAATCGGATTCCAAACAGATCTTCGATATTCCTCACAGTCAGCTTTCGGGTGAGCCCTTTGTAATGTCTTCTGAGGTCACCGACTGTGACCCCTCCGTTTCAGATACGATCGTTCCTCTGCAGTGAACCTGGCACCCAGGCAAGGGCGGACATACACAAGGTTCCTGCTGAACGTACCTTTCTACCCTGTGCGTCTATGGCTTGGTCCCGCTACTAGCCCTCCAAAAACTCCCACCGACTTGTGGGAGGCGCACCGCTTCCAGGGTCTTGTTACCTCGTGGTGTCGTGTGTCTCCTGCCTTAGCGAACCTGTCCCTTTTTATCCCCCTGCTGGGGTATCGCCTGTCCATCACACTTCAAACAGTTCAGGGTTCAAACGGAGCCGATCTTGACTATACCCAGACTGGTGTCTCCTTCCGTTAAACTCTCTCGTCTCTTCATTAACATTTCCAAATGCTGCTCCATTGTCTTATTTATCTCTCTTTCTCCTGAAGACAGGTGGCAGATCAACTGTTGATCCCACTGGTGCCAGCACAGGACAGTTAACATCTTAATCTATGTGTACTTTTTGTAATCCTCTTTCGTCACATAGGCAAAAGGGATACGAGAGGATCATGGAACAGGAGGTCTGGGAAGAAAGACAAGGTGGGGGGACCCAGAGGATGGGCAAGTCTTGCCCATCCTCTGGGTCCCCCCTGCCCCTTATCTTTCTTCCAGGACCTCCTGTCTCATGATCCTCTCGTATCCCTTTTGCCTATCACCTGTCCAGCTCTTGGCTCCATCTCTCCCCCTCCTGTCTTCTCCTATCATTTTGGATCTCCCCCTCCCCCTCCAACTTTCAAATCTCTTACTAGCTCTTCTTTCAGTTAGTCCTGACGAAGGGTCTCGGCCTGAAACGTCAACTGCACCTCTTCCTAGAGATGCTGCCTGGCCTGCTGCATTCACCAGCAACTTTTATGTGTGTTGCTTGAATTTCCAGCATCCGCAGAATTCCTGTTGTTTGCGTTTTTAACTTCATTCAACTTCACTTGCCCCTTAATTGAAATGTTCCCCCAACATATGCTCTCACTTTCAAGGACTCCTTATCTCATGTCCACAATATCTATCTATCTATCTACCTATTTATTTATTTAATCAATCAATCTTTTTGAATTTGCACAGTTTGTTTTCTTCTGCTTTCTGGTTGAACATTTACTATCGGAGTACATACATGTCACCACATACAAACCTGAGATTCTTTTCCTGCGGACATACTTAGCAATTCTATAGAACAATAACTGTAAACAGGATCAATGGACAGCAAACTGCAAATACAACTATAAATAAATAACAATAAATAGTGAGCATGAAATAACAAGATAAAGTGTCCTTAAAGTGAGGCCATTGATACTGGAAACACCAGAGATAGACTGAGTGTAGTTATCCCCTTTTGTTCAAGAGCCTGATGGTTGAGGGGTAGTAACTTTTCTTGAACCTGGTGGTGTGTTTCCTGAGGTGCCTGTGTCTTCTACCTGATGGCAGCAGCAAGAAAAGAGCATGACCTGGGTGGTGAGGATCTGTGATGATAGATGATTTGATTCATAAATATGTGCTCAATGGTTGGGAAGGTTTTGTCCGTGATGCACAGGGCTGAATCTACTACCTTTTGTTAGATTTTCTGCTCAAAAACTTGACCTCCCAAAATGCATATACATTAATGATCTGGATGATGGGATGGTAAATTGGATGGGTAAGTATGCAGATGATACTAAGATAGGTGGAGTTGTGGATAATGAAGTAGGTTTTCAAAGCTTGCAGAGAGATTTAGGCCAATTAGAAGAGTGGGATGAAAGATGGCAGATGGAGTTTAATGCTGATAAATGTGAGGTGCTACATTTTGGTAAGACTGAGCCGAGGCCTTGCCGTCCGATGCAGGGGTTGCCAATGATATCTCGCAGCTTCAGAGAACACACTGCCTCCTCCACAGCTGCGTTGGCTGCCCACTTGCACCCGGATCTGGTTATAACACCTGCTTGCTTTACCAAGACATCATTGGAATCTCTCAAGCTTAATAAGGCTCTGCATTTTGCCGCCTTGAATTCCTCCACAAAAGATGACAGGGGAAGCTGCAGTTGCCCAGAACGAATGTAGAGGCCCACTGAAGAGAAGCTTGGGGAAACTCCCAACCATCTCCGCAGGAGCTTGTTGGTTTTCCTCTCGATGCCCTCTACAGCAGTCATGGGGAACTCATAAAGTGTGAAGAGCCAGAGAAGCCTGGGCAGAATGCCGTATTGGTACAGCCAGGTCTTGAATTTACCAGGAAGTCTGGATTTGTCGATCTTCTTCAGCCATTCGTCTGTCTGCTTCACAGCACTGGTGACATTGGCCCCATCTGTCAGTGACACATTAAACCACTTCCCCAAGAAAACTTTTTTATTTCCATCTTTTACAGCTTCAAAATAACAAAAAAGGAAAAGTTTGGGCACCCTGCATGGCAGTACTTAGTAACACCCCCTTTGGTAAGTATCACAGTTTGTAAGCGCTTTCTGTAGGCTTCTAAGAGTCTTTCAATTCTAGTTTGGAGGATTTTCGCCCATTCTTCCTTGCAAAAGATAGGACTAATCAAAATAGGACATACATGGTAAATGGTAGGGCATTGAAGAATGCAGTAGAACAGAGGGATCTAGGAATAATGGTGCATAGTTCCCTGAAGGTGGAATCTCATGTGGATAGAGTGGTGAAGAAAGCTTTTGGTATGCTTGTGTAAGGGGGTCTCGATTTTTATGTTACTGCGGAGGCTAATTAAAGTGGCGTTTTTGTTATGTCAATCTGGGGAATGCAGCTTTGTTGTGCTTTAACGCTGAGAAAGTTTGCGCTAGCAGCTTATTGTGGTTTAGAGGGTGATAAGAGGGTGCTATTAACCAATTGGGATAGTTGTTATGGTTTTGGTGTATTTGAAGATACTGTATGCGCGGGGTTTTGGGGCAGAAGGCGGGAGAGCGAGACAGAGGATGGACCAGGTGCTGTGAGTCTGCTAACGGGGTCGGACCCCGAGCGGGACGTTCGGCTAGGAGACGGAGACGGACTCGTGTGGAGCGTCTGGTCGACCACCGTTGTTGGTCCCAGGCGGCCGGTCGAGGTGGTCCGAGGGGGTCACAGGGTGAAGAAGAAGGTCCTTGAGCTCCAGCGGTTTTTGTGCACGGAGGTTGAACTTTGATAAGTGTGGCGCCTTTTATTTTCCTTTTATATTTTATTCTCTTTTAATTATATAGTTCCAGTAATATCTATAAACTGTAAATCATTTAATTGCATCTGGTGTAATGTCTGTTATTTGGGCGGGGTGGGGTACCTCATACAGCATCCACACAAACGAATTACCCAGTTTGGCGGGGCCGAGGCTGTTTCCCTAGACGACAGCGAGCCGAGCGACCCTGAGGGTGGCCAGGGGGCTACACTTGCCTTTATAAATCAGAGCATTGAGTATAGGTGTTGGGATGTAATGATGAAATTGTACAAGGCATTGGTGAGGCCAAATTTGGAGTGTTGTATATAGTTTTGGTCACCGAATTACAGGAAAGATGTCAACAAAATAGAGAGAGTACAGAGAAGATTTACTAGAATGTTACCTGGGTTTCATCACCTAAGTTACAGAGAAAGGTTGAACAAGTTGGGTCTTTATTCTTTGGAATGTAGAAGGTTGAGGGGGGACTTGATAGAGGTATTTAAAATTATGAGGGGGATAGATAGAGTTGACGTGGATAGGCTTTTTGCATTGAGAGTGGGGGAGATTCAAAAAAGAGGACATGAGTTGAGAGTTAAAAGGCAAAAGTTTAGGGGTAACATGAGGGGGAACTTCTTTACTCAGAGAGTGGTGGCTGTGTGGAACGAGCTTCCAGCAGAAGTGGTTGAGGCAGGTTTGATGTTGTCATTTAAAGTTAAATTGGACAGCTATATGGACAGAAAAGGAATGGAGGGTTACGGGCTGAGTGCAGGTCGGTGTGACTAGGTGAGAGTAAGAGTTCGGCACGGACTAGAAGGGCTGAGATGGCCTGTTTCTGTGCTGTAATTGTCATATGGTTATATGGTTATATTTTCCAATATCAGGCCATAATGCAGCCAGTCAGCACACTTTGCACCACACACCAATGGAAGTTCGCCAAGGTTTTTGATGGCATGCTGAATCTCTGCATCTCCGTATGAGTGGCATATGTCATGAAATTTGTTATGTAGCAGCCGTTAACTACAATACATAATAATTTTAAAAATTAAATTAGAATAAGCAATATATATAATAAATAAATTAAAAAAGAGAACAAAAAATATCAGTGAGGTAGTGTATATGGGTTCATTGTCTGTTCAGAAATCTGATGGTAGAGGGGAAAACATGGTTCTTGACACATTGAGTGTGTATCTTCAGCCTCCTGTACCTCGTTCAGGGTAGCAATGAGAAGAGGACACTTCCTGGGTGATGGGGGTCCTTAATAATAGATGCTGTCTTCTTGAGGCATTGCCTTTTGGAGATACCCTTGATGCTGGGCAGGCTAGTGCCCATGATGGAGCTGGCTGAGCTTACGACTTTCTGTAGCTATTTCCAATCCTGTGAACCCAGGTCACTTGCACTGCAACAGTGTAACATCAACATTTCTACCTACCATCCCTCCCAGATACCTAGAACATAGAACATAGAAATCTACAGCACATTACAGGCCCTTCGGCCCACAATGTTGTGCCGGCCATGTAACCTACTCTAGAAACTGCCTAGAATTTCCCTACCGCATAGCCCTCTATTTTTAGGCTACAGCAGCAGAAGACCACGTTGGTCTTGGGGGGCGGGGGGCAAGGGTGAGGGGGATAAAGGGCGGTGAGGGGCTTTGGAAAGGAGTAGCTGATATGTATGTTGAGGGGGGAAGATGGCTTAATGGCTGAAGGTATTGATCAGCCTGACAACTTAGGGAAGTAACTATGTTTGAGTCCAGCAATCCTGTTGTGGATACAGCATAGCCTCTTCCCAAATTGGAGAGGGACTAACTGTTGATAATATCCTTCATGATATTGCTGGCCATTTACCATCACATTTCTGTATATAGTTTGTCTTTGATGGCAGGTAGATCATATTGCAATATGCAGTTTTAGTTTCCCATCACAGAGCCTTCCTGTAATGTTAACTTGGGAAATATTATTCTGTATATGTTGTCTGTGTTGGTATTTGTGAATAGCATCTCCAGCACGATAAACAACACCAACTCCAATCGATAGCTCATGTCATCCGAATGCCTAACTTACTTCTCCCCAGACAGAGAAGACCATAAGACATAGGAGCAGAAATGGGTCATTTGGTCCATCGAATATGCTCTGCCATTTCACCATGGCTGATCCATTTCACTCTGAGTCCCACTCTCCTGCCTTATCCCCATATCCTTTCATGAATTTATCAACATCTGCCATAAATGTACCCAACGACTTGGTATCCACAGCTGCCTGAGACAATGAGTTCCATGTATTCACGACTCTCTGGCTAAAGAAATTACTCCCCACCTCTGTTCCAAATGGACATCCCTCTATTCCGAGGCTGTGACCTCTGGACTTAGACACCCTCACAATCAGAAACATCCTCTCCACATCTACTTGACTGAGGCCTTTCAACATTCAATAGGATTCAATGAGATTCCCCTCGTTCTTCTGAATTCCAGTGAATACATGTGGAGAACCATCAAATGCTTCTTATATGATAAGCCTTTCAATCCCAGAATCATTTTTGTGAACCTCCTTTGAACCCTCCACAATATCAGCACATCCTTTCTTAGATAAGGGGCCCAAAACTGCTCACAATACTCCAATTGAGGCTTGACCAGTGCCTTATAAAACCTTGACATTACATACCAGGTTTCCCCTGCCATCCGAAGGTACAGCGTTCCTATGAAATGGTTCGTAAGCTGGAATGTTGTAAAGCAAAGAAGCAATTACCATTTATTTATATGGGAAAAATTTGTGAGCGTTCGCAGACTCAAAAAAATAACCTACCAAATCATGCCAAATAACACATAAAACCTAAAATAACAGCAACATATAGTAAAAGCAGGAATTATATGATAAATAAACAGCCTATATAAAGTAGAAACTCTTTTCTGCAATCATTGCTGCACAGTCCACCGTAGCAAAAATCTCACGCAAGTGCCCTCGGCAGAAATACTCTCTCCAGTAACCTTTAAGCTATGAAGCTGCCAAATCATGCCAAATAACACATAAAAATACACAGCCTATATAAAGTAGAAATAATGTATGTACAGCGTAGTATCACTTACCGGAAACGGGAAGACAGCGAGCACTCTGATGATGGTGTGTTAGGCTGAGTTGTCAGAGGGTGGGGTGGTGGGACACTGGGGTGTCATCTCATCGTCGTCTGTTTCTATCAGGGCAGGCAGGTCATCTTCTTCTATGTCTGCCTGCCTCGATGTCGAAGGTCGAGGTTCGTCGTCTGCTGTGGCTGATGTGGAAGGCTTGAAAAACGGCAGTATGCTTGACTGCTTAGCCGCATGCATTTTTCTATCATACAGTTCTTTGTAAGCACTCAAACCATCCTGCAAATATGCCCTAAGCCTACGTACCCTTTCAAAATTAAAGTCGTACTTTTCTGCAATCATTGTTGTCAACTGCAGCGAAAATCTCACAGAATTGCTTCACGTTCAGTTCCTGGACGACTTCATTTTCGGTCCGTCCACTACTGCATTCAGTTTCGATTGTTATCCTTTCCTCTTCCAATTGCATCAGATCTTCATCTATGAGTTCTTGGTCATGGGATGCCAAAACCTCTTCAACATCATCTTTGTCAGCTTCCACAAGCCAAACTCACTTTGTCCTTACTTTGTTCACCACGATCAAAACGCTTAATTATGTCTAGTTTTACGCTAAGTGTAACACCCTTACAAGCTCTTTTAGGCTTTTCCGATACCTTAGAACTTATCTTGCTAACAGATGCTCAAAATAAATCGACATAAAGCACAGATGCTCACAGACACGTGTTTAAGCAATGCCGGTGAGAATGCAGTTCTGGGGGAGGAGCTTGGCTGCTTGGGACGCGTGCTGCCTTTTTTCACACGCTGCCTTTTTCGAAACAGTGAAGACACCTTCTGTTAGCGAAAACAGATAACTAATGTAGGTCTTTCGTAACAGCGAGGTGTCATAAAGCGAACGTTCAAAAAGCGGGGGACACCTGCACTTGCTTTTATATTCTAATCCTCTCAAAATGAATGCTAATATTGCATTTGCCTTCCTCACCACTGACTGAACCTGCAAATTACCCTTTAGTGAATCCTACATGAGGATTCCGAGTCCAGTTGCACCTCAGATTTTCAAATTTTCTTTCCATTTATAAGATAGTCTACCCTTCTTATTCTTCTACCAAAGTGTATGGGCATACACTTCCCAACACTATTACATCTGCCACTTCTTTGCCCATTCTCCAATTGTGTTTAAGTCTTTCTGTACCTCTCTGCTTCCTCAACACTACTGTCCCTCCACCTATCTTTGTATCAATAGTAAACCTGGCCACAAAGCTATCAATTCCATCAGCCAAATCACTGACATACAATGTACAAAGAATCGGTGCCAACACAGACCCTATGGAACTAGTCACCAGCAGCCAGCCAGGAAATGCTCCCTTCATTCCCACTCTTTGCCTCCTGCCAATTAGCCAATGCTCTATTGATGCTAGATTCTTTCCATAGTTTCGTAGCTTGATAAGGAACCTCATGTGTGACACTTTGTCAAAGGCCTTGTGAAAATCCAAGTACCACTCATTCTCCTTTGTCTATCCTGCGCGTTATTTCTTCAAAGAATTCCAACAGATACGTCAAGCAAGATTTTCCCTTCAGGAAACCCTGCTGACTTTGGTCTATTTTATCACTTACCTCCAAGACCCAGCCACCACATCCTTACCAATTGACTCCAACATCTTCCCAACAACTGAGGTCAGGCTAACTGGCCTATAATTTCCTTTTACTGCCTCTCTCACTTCTTGAAGAGTGGCGTGACATGACATTTGCAAAGATCTGCCAGAGCCATGATAGAATCCATTAATTTTTGAAAGATCATTACTAATGCCTTCACAATCTCTTCAGCCAACTTTTTCAGAACCCTGGGATGTAGTCTATCTGTTCTAGGTGACCTATCTAACTTCAGACCATTTAGTTTCCCAAGAACCTGCTCCCGAGTAATGGCAACTTCTACCTCCTGACACTCTTGAATTTCCAGGATTATGCCAGTGTCTTCTACAGTGAAGACTGATGCAAAGTGCGTAATCAGTTCTTCTGCCATTTTCTTGACCCCATTACTACCTCTCCAGCATCATTTTCCAGCACCCCTATAACTATTCTTGCCTCTCTTTTACACTTCACATATATGAAGAAACTTTTGGCATCCTCTTTAATATTATTGGCTACTTTATTTCATATTCCATCTTTTCTTTCTTTATTACTTTTTCAGTTTCCCGTTGTTGGTTTTTAAAAGCTTCCCAATCCTCTAAATCCCCCTAATTTTTGCTCTCTTTTATGCTCTCTCTTTGGCTTTTATGTTGGCTTTGACTTCTCTTGTCAGCCACAGTTGCGCCATCTTGCCTTTAGAACACTGCTTCTTCTTTGGGATGTATGTATCCTGCACCTTCCGATTTGCTCCCAAAAAGTCCAACCATTGTTGCTCCATCGTCATCAACATCAGTAAGACCAAAGAACTGACTGTGGACTTCAGAAAGGGTATGATGAGGAAAAACACACTAGTCCTCATAGAGGGATCAGAAGCGGAATGTTCCTGCGTGTCAGTATCTCTGAGGATTGGGAGAGTTTAAACTAATTTGGCAGGGGGATGGGAACAGGAATGATGGGGAGAAGGTTCAAAAAGCATAGGAACAGTGGGACTTAGGAGTCCTCCCGCAAGACTCACAGAAGGTTAATTTGCAGGTTGAGTCTGTGGTAAAGAAGGCAAGTGCAACATTTGGCATTTATTTCAAGGGGAGTAGAATATAAAAGCAGAGATAATGCCAAGCCTTCGTAAGACACTAGTCAGGCCACACTTGAAGTATTATCATCAATTTTGGACTCCATATCTCAGAAAGGATGTGTTGTAATTGGAGAGAGTCCAGAGAAAGTTCATAAGGATGATTCAGGGAATGAAGGGGATAACATATAGAAAATACTATTGTTTCCGCCTCCACCACCATCGCCGGTGCCCATTCCATGCACTCACCGCTCTCTGCGTAACAACCTACCCGACATCTCCTCTGTACCTAACTTCCAAGCACATTAAAACTGTGCCCTTTTGTGTGAGCCATTTCAGCCCTGGGAAAAAGCCTCTGACTATCCACATGATCAATGTCTGTCGTCATCTTATACACCTCTGTCCGGTCATCTCTCATCCTCCATCACTCCAAGGTGAAAAGGCTGAGTTCACTCAATCTATTTCATAAGGCATGCTCCCCAATCCAGGCAACATCCTTGTAAATCTCCTCTGCATCTTTTCTATAGTTTTCACATCTTTCCTGTAGTGAGGTGACTAGAGCTGAGCACAGTACTCCAAGTGGGGTCTGACCAGGGTCCTATATAGCTGCAACATTACCCCTTGACTCTTAAACTCAATCTCATGGTTGATGAAGGCCAATGCACCGTATGCCTTCTTAACCACAGAGTCAACCTGCACAGCAGCTTTGAGCGTCCTATGAACTCAGACCCTAAGATCCCTCTGATCCTCCACACTGCAAGAGTCTTACCATTAATACTATATTCTGCCATCATATTTGACCTACCAAAATGAACCACCTCACACTTATCTGGGTTGAACTCCATCTGCCACTTCTCAGCCCAGTTTTGCATCCTTTCGATTTCCAGCTGTAACCTTTGACAGTCCTCCACACTATCCACAACACCTCAAACCTTTGTGTCATCAGCAAACTTATTAACCCATCCTTCCACTTCCTCATCCAGGTAATTTATAAAAATCACAAAGAGAAGGGGTCCCAGAACAGATCCCTGAGGCACACCACTGGTCACTGACTTCCATTTTAAATCTTTTTATTAACTATTATTGAAAATCAACAAAAATACATTAAAGTAATCAAATCAACATATCAATATGTACAATAAGAGTTAAGCTATCAAATAACTGATTAACCAAGCTAAACAGTATACCATTAATAATAAGAAAAAACAAAATGTTAATACTTTTTTTTTGGAAAAAAGAAAGAAGGAAAAAGACCCCCTACTAACTAAGCCAAAGAAAAACCATGCAGAATATGACCCCTCTACAACAACTCTTTGCCTTCTGTGGGCAAGCCAATTACATCTAGTGCTCTACTTTCATCAACGTGTTTAGTCACAGCCTCAAAAAATTCAATCAGGGGCTTGTAAGGCACAACCTACCTTTGATAAAGCTATGCTGACTGTTCCTAATCATATTATGCCTCTCCAAATGTTCATAAATCCTGACTCTCAGGATCTTTTCCATCAGTTAAGATGAAGTAAGACTCACTGGTCTATAATTTCCTGGGCTATCTCTACTCCCCTTCTTGAATAAGGGAACAACATCTGCAACCCTCCAATTCTCCAGAACCTCTCCCACTCCCATTGATGATGCAAAGATCATTGCCAGAGGCTCAGCAATCTCCTCCCTTGCCTCACACAGTGGCTTGAGGTACATGTCATCTGGTCCCAGAGACTTATCCAACTTGATGCTTTACAAAATCTCCAGCACATCCTCTTTCTTAATGTCTATATGCTCAAGCTTTTCAATCTGCTGTAAATCATCCCTACAATCGCCAAGATCCTTTACACAGTGAATACCGAAGCAAAGTATTCATTAAATACTTCTGCTATCTCCTCTGGTTCCATACACACTTTTCCACTGTCGTACCTAATTGGTCCTATTCTCTCACGTCTTATCCTCTTGCTCTTCACATTCTTGTACAATATCTTGGGGTTTTCTTTAATCCTGCTCACCAAGGCCTTCTCATGGCCCCTTCTGGCTCTCCTAATTTCATTCTTAACCCCCTTCCTGCTAGCCTTATAATCTTCTAGATCTCTATCATTACCTAGTTTTTTGAACCTTTTGTAAGTTTTTCTTTTCTTCTTGACTAGATTTTCAACAGCCTTAGTACACCACAGTTCCTGTACCCTGCCATCCTTTCCCTGTGTCATAGGAGGAGCGTTTGGTACCTTTGGGCCTGTACTCACTGGGATTTAGAAGAATGCGTGGCGATCTCTTTGAAACCTACCAGATGTTGAAAGGATGTGGAGAAGAAGTTTTGTGTGGTAGGGCTATCCAGAACTGAAGGGTACGGCCTCAAAACTGAGGGGCGACCCTTTAGAACAAAGGGAAGGAGGATTTTTTTTTAGTCTGAGTAGTGAATCTGTGGAACGCTCTGCCACAGACTGCACTGGAGGCCAAGTCCGTGCGTATATTTAAGGCAGTAGTTGATCGTTTCCTGATTGGTCAGGGCATCAAATGATATGGTGAGAAGGCAGGTGTGTGTGGTTGAGTGGGATCCAAGGATCAGCCATGATGGAATGGCGTAGGAGACTCGATGGGCTGAATGGCCTTATTATGCTCCTATGCCTTATGGTCTTATGACTCTCAAACGAACTTCCATATTTACGCGGGTGACGTGGGTACATTATCACAGACCTCAATGCGTTAAATTTCAGACTAATCTTGAAACTGAAAGTAAGTAGAATCACTTCCTGCAATGGTTGTCCTTCCTGGTCTGTTTATGCACTCCTGACTCGACCTAAGCAAAATTGTTTCCCTCTTCGTGCAGGCAGAATGGAGACAGGGGTGTTGGCAGAAGAGCTGACCTGTAGTGTGTGTCTGGGGTTGTTCCAGGACCCCGTGGCATTGCCCTGCCTGCACAGTTTCTGTGCAAAATGTATCAACGATGCCTGGGACCATCCGGAGATTCAGGGTGAAGTCCGCTGCCCGCAATGCCGTCAGACCTTCAGCCCCAGACCCAGCCTGGTGAAAAACCACACGCTGCAGAACATCGTGGAGAAATACAACACGCAACCGCCCGTCGCTGCCGCTTCTGCCCCGACGGCTCCCGTGATGTGTGAGTACTGTATTGACAAACCAACACCAGCCGTGAAGACTTGCCTCAAATGTGAAACCTCCTTCTGTTCCCTCCACCTGCAACCGCACTTGACGAAGCAGATTTACAAAGAGCACTGCTTGATCGAGCCCACAGCCGACCTCACAAGGAGGCAGTGCCCAAGTCATAGGAAGGCCCTCGAGTTCTACTGTGAGCGAGAAGAGGTGTGTGTTTGCGTGTCCTGTACCATCGTCGGGGATCACAGGTCCCACAGTCTGATCAGTCTGGAGCAGGCAAAGGACAAACTGAAGGTGAGTCAAGTTTCTGAGAAACGGGAAACAAGAGTAAATAGTTTACTTTCCTAGCCTCTGCGTCCCAGACGTCAGCATTAGGATTGGGAAGTTAACCGCACGAAGAGGAAGATCATGTCCTTCAGTAACTGCTCTGACTGATCCAGTGTCCCCTTCACCATCTGCTCAGATTACGTGAAGGTGCTGGGGAACTGGCCTGGGTTGGTCGACAGGTGCAATTGGCTGGAGCGGACTAGGAAAGTAAAACAGAAATTGGGACGGGAGTGCACTTCCTACAAAAAACTACGTGAACCTGGTTTGGAGTGCTCTCAGGGCTGTTGTACCTGGCGCAGCTGTGGCCAGTGCCCCAATCCTCTAGTATTGGAATCACCTGAGCTGTCTTCACATTTATCTGGGGATCCAGATGTTGTGGATCAGGCGTGTTCCAATGCCCAAGTCGCTGGATAACAGTGGCCCACCTTTGTGTGTGGCTTCATCAGTCTTGAGTGTGGAGCCTGAATATGTGGGTGCTATGTTTTGTAACTCCAAAACATAAAACTAATTGAATGAAAAACCCAAAGAACCGGGGGATAAATGTGCTTACTTCATTTATAGTTTTAGTGAAGTGTGCACTTAGGATGGTTCATTGTCACTGACAAATTGTTTCGAAACACTGGTCCTTGAGAAGAGGCTTCTCAGCACATCAATAGTGTGCGAGATTGTAGTAGAGGCTATTGGGAACACCTCTGGTCACTTTGTAGTGGCATCCACTACTACCAAGAAATTTGTGTCCAGCAAAATTCACATGAACCCTCTTACAAGGAGTTGAAGGCTATTCCCAGGAGTAGAGAGGCTCTTGGCATCTTCTGTACATGTTGGCATCCTGAACAGTGCACGGCAAGCAGCTTGATCCTTTGGCCTTAGGCAATCCAGCACTGCTTGAATTTTCTCAGCGCACTTACATAATCCTTGTGCATCTATGGTGTGATCAGATTGAGCAATGCTTTTTTTAAAGAATTCATAATTGTCGTGTCATGCCCTGAGCCCATAATCTTCTCATCTTTTTAAGACCGTTTTGAGACTTTGGAGATGTTCCTTGTCATCCTTACTGGTGACAATGTTGTCATCCAGGTAGTACCAGGTGCCTGGGTAGCCTTGCAGTGCCTAGTTCATAGCTTTCTGCCGGAGTGCAGGTGCAGATGCTTCTCCAAAATTAAGCTTATAATAGCGATAAAGCCCTTTGTGAGTGTTTATGGTGAGAAACACTTTGTGCTCTTCTTCCATCTCCATCTGTAGGTTGCCCTCAGCTAAGTCCACTTTGCTGAAGTGTTTCCCTCCTGAAAGATTTGATCCTTGATCCTGGGCAGAGGGTATAGTTTTACTTTCAGTGCTGGGTTGATGGTGAGCTTAAAATCACCACAGATCCTGACAGATCAGTTCTTCTTGGTTGCTGGGACCACTAGTGTTGCCCATGGGCTCTACTCAGACTTGGAGAGAATACCTTCAGCTTCCATGGGATCTAGTTCATTGGTTACTTGTCATAGATTGTATAAGGAACTGGATGGGCAGAGTGGCGGATACCCTGGCTGAAATCAGGAGGAAAACACACAGAGGATGCAGAGGGGGATCAAAAAGACGAGGAAAGAGGACCGGGTTGAGACAACAGAGACTTATGGAGAAGAGGAGTTATAAGCCATGTCTTCCCTCTCTCATTACGGGCAATGTGAGGTCGCTGGGTAATAAAATGGACGAGTTGATGGCGCTAGCCAGGAGTCAGAGAACATTTCGGGAGTGCAGTGTTATGTGCTTTACTGAAACGTGGCTGCCCGAGGACATACCTGACCAAAACATTTCCATGGAGGGCTTCCAGACCGTTCGGGCTGACTGGAAGTGCACTGAGAGGGGTAAGCGTAAAGGAGTTGGGGGCTTGCTGTTCTAGTTAACAACAGATGGTGCAATCCGGGTCATATTACGATCGAGGAACGTGTTTGTAGCCCGGATATTGAACTTTTTGCTGTTGGACTCCGGCCATATTCCACCGAGATGCAACACTGGGTATCATGGGAGGTTGTTCCTGCCTGTGGCCATCGGACTTTGCAGCTCCTCCTGTGGAGGGTCAAACACCCTGTGCCAATAGACTTGTCCTGGACTTATTTCCATCTGGCATAGTTTGCATTTTGTTGCTTGATTGTGGTTTTTGTATTGCTATATTTATGTTCTAGGTTGATGCAGCTGTAACTAAACCCAATTTCCCTCGGGATCAATAAAGTATGTCTATCTATCTATCTAGAACTTGGGTGTGGCATTTTCATTTAACACTATTTTACCTTTAATATGTTTGAGTTTTCCAAAGCAGTACACACAAATGCTGGAGAAAATCCACAGGTCAGCCAGCATCTGTGAAAATGAATAAACCGGACTGGAAAGGAAGGAGGAAGACACCTGAGTATAAAGGTAGGGGGAGGGAAGGACAATAGATAGAAGGTGATAGTTGAAGCCAGGGAAAGGTATAGGGCTGGAGAGGAAGGAATCTGATAGGAGAGGAGAAAGGACCATAGGATAGAGAGAAGGAGGAGGGGCACCAAGAGTAGTTAATTGGTAGGTGAGAAAAGGTAAGGGACCAGAGTGTGGAAAAGAAGAAGAGGGGAGGAGGATAGAAAGTATAGATTTACTGGATGGAGATATCTATGTTTATGCCATCAGGTTGGAGGCTACCCAGATGGAATGTAAGATGTTGCTTGTTGTCCCTGAGGTTGGCCTCAATGTGGCACAAGAGTTGGACTGACATAATGGAACATGAATGGAAAACACGAATTAAAATGTTTAGCCACCAGTATTTTCTGCTTTTGGTGTATGGGGTGGGGGTGCTCGACAAAGCGGTCACCCAATTTACGACAGGTCTCACCAAGGCCACCTCAGGAGCACCGGCCACAGTAGACCTGCAGATGAAGTGCTGCATCATCTGGCAGGACAGTTGGTGCCTTGAATGGAGGTGAGGGAGGAAGTGAATGGGCAGTTGTAGCATGTTGGCCGCTTGCAGGGATAAGTGCTGGGAGGGAAGTTAGTGGGACGGGACTAATGGAGAAGGGAATCACAGAGGGAGGGCAGAGTAGGATCCCGTTGGAGATTGCAGAAGTTGCAGAGAATGATGTTTTGGACCTTGAGGCTCATGGGGTGGTGGTAAGGACAAGAGGAACTCTTACACTGTTTAGGCAGCGGGAACGCAGGCATTTTACTACTCGGAGTAAAAGAGAGGCAAGACTGTGCAGGCGCGTGGCGTCGGCCAGTAGAGCAGGAAGGGTTAAAAAGAAGACCACTATATCCAGCAGGCATCATTCAGAGCGGGTAGCGGAGAGAGAGGGTAGCAGAGTGATAGGGCTTTGGCTCAACGGGCTTAGCTGGTAATGAGGCGAGGTAGGTCTACCTGTGTTAATTGTGGAAGGGAAGTAGTATGTGAGTGAGTGGTTTTCTGTGCTCGGTGTCAGATGTGGGAGGTCCTGGAGTCGCCCAGCCTCCTGGACGGCCATAGCTCCACCCGGTGTGTCAAGCTGCAGCTCCTAAGGGACCGCGTTAGGGAACTGGAGATGCAGCTTGATGACCTTTGTCTGGTTAAAGAGAATGAGCAGGTGATAGAAAGGAGTTATAGGCAGGTGGTCACACCGGGGCCGCGGGAGACAGATGAGTGGGTAACAGTCAGGAGGGGGAAGGGGAAGAGTCAGGTACTGGAGAGTACCCCTGTGGCTGTACCCCTTGACAATAAGTACTCCAGTTTGAGTACTGTTGGGGGAGGTCAGCCTTCCTGGGGGAAGCAATAGTGGCTGTGCCTCTGGAACAGAGTCCGGCTCTGTGGTTCAGAAGGGTAGGGAAAGGAAGAGGAAGGCAGTAGTGATAGGGGACTCTATAGTTAGGGGGTCAGACAGGCGATTCTGTGGACGCAGGAAAGAAACTCGGATGGTAGTTTGCCTCCCAGGTGCCAGGGTTCAGGATGTTTCAGATCATGTCCAAGATATCCTGCAGTGGGTGGGAGAACAGCCAGAGGTCATAGTACATATTGTTACCAATGACATAGGTAGGAAAAGGAAAACAGACTACAGGGAGCTAGGAAGGAAGTTGAGAAGCAGGACCTCAAAGGTAGTAATCTCCGGAATACTGCCTGTGCCACGTGACAGTGAGTATAGGAATAGAATGAGGTGGAGGATAAATGCGTGGCAGGGGACAGGGATTCAGATTTCTGGATCATTAGGACCTCTTCTGGGGCAGGCATGACCTGTACAAAAAGGACTGGTTGCACTTGAATCCCAGGGGGACCAATATGCTGGCGGGAGGTTTGCTAAGGCTACTGGGGAGAGTTTAAACTAGAATTGTTGGGGGGTGGGAACCAAACTGAAGAGACTGAGGAAGAGGCGGTTGGCTCACAAATTGAAAAAGCTTGGAGACAGTCTGTGAGGGAGTATAGGTAGGTGTGATAGAGAATGGATGCACTCAGACGGATGGTTTGAGAAGTGTCTATTTTAATGCAAGGGGTATTGTGAACAAAGCGGATGAGTTAAAGCGTGGATCAGTACTTGGAGCTATGATGTGGTGGCCATTACAGAGTCTTGGATGGCTCAGGGACAGGAATGGTTACTTCAAATGCCGGGTTTTAGATGTTTCAGAAAGGACAGGGAGGGAGGCAAAACAGGTGGGGGTGTGGCACTGTTGATCAGAGATAGTGTCACGGCTGCAGAAAAGGTGGACGCCATGGAGGGATTGTCTACGGAATCTCTGTGGGTGGAGGTTAGGAACAGGAAGGGGTCAATAACTTCACGGGGTGTTTTTTTATAGGCTGCCCAATAGTAACAGGGATATCAAGGAGCAGATAGGGAAACAGATCCTGGAAAGGTGTAATAATAGCAGAGTTGTCGTGATGGGAGATTTTAATTTCTCAAATATCAATTGGCATCTCCCTAGAGCAAGAGGTTTAAATGGGGTGGAGTTTGTTAGGTGTGTTCAGGAAGGTTTCTTGACACAATATGTAGATAAGCCTACAAGAGGAGAGGCTGTACTTGTTTTGGTATGGGGAAATGAACCTGGTCAGGTGTCATATCTCTCAGTGAGAGAGCATTTTGGAGATAGTGATCATAATTCTATCTCCTTTGCGATAGCATTGGAGAGAGAAAGGAACAGACAAGTTAGATCAGAAAAGTGTTTAATTGGAGTAAGGGGAATTATGAGGCTATCATGCAGGAAATTGGAAGCTTAAATTGGGAACAGAAGTTCTCAGGGAAAAGTACGGAAGAAATGTGGCAAATGTTCAGGGGCTATTTGTGTGGAGTTCTGCACAGGTACGATCCAATGAGACAGGGAAGTTATGGTAGGGTACAGGAACAGTGGTGTACAAAGGCTGTAATAAATCTAGTCAAGAAGAAAAGAAAAGCTTACAAAAGGTTCAGAGAGCTAAGTAATGTTAGAGATCTAGAAGATTATATGGCTAACAGTAAGGAGCTTAAAAAGGACATTAGGAGAGTCAGAAGGGGCCATGAGAAGGCCTTGGTGCGCAGGATTAAGGAAAACCCCAAGGCATTCTACAAGTATGTGAAGAGCAAGAGGATAAGACGTGAAAGAATAGGACCTATCAAGTGTGACAGTGGGAAAGTGTATATGGAACTGGACGAAATAGCAGAGGTATTTAATGAATACTTCAGTATTCACTACGGAAAAGGATCTTGGTGATCGTAGTGATGACTTACAGCAGACTGAAAAGCTTGAGCATGTAGGTATTAAGAAAGAGGATGTGCTGGAGCTTTTGGAAAGCATCAAGTTGGATAAGTTGCCGGGACCAGATGAGATGTACCCCAGGCTCCTGTGGGAGGTGAGGGAGGAGCTTGTTGAGCCTCTGGTGATGATCTTTGAATCATCAATGGGAACGGGAGAGGTTCCAGAGGATTGTAGGGTTGCGGATGTTGTTCCCTTATTCAAGAAAGGGAGTAGAGATAGCCCAGGAAATTATAGACCAGTGAGTCTTACTTCAGTGGTTGTTAAGTTGATGGAGAAGATCCTGAGAGGCAGGATTTATGAATATTTGGAGAGATAAAATATGATTAGGAATAGTCAGCATGGCTTTGTCAAGGACAAGTCATGCCTTACAAGCCTGATTGAATTTTTTGAGGATGTGACTAAACACATTGATGAAGGAAGAGCAGTGGATGTAGTGTATATGGATTTCAGCAAGGCATTCGATAAGATACCCCATGCAAGGCTTATTGAGAAAATAAGGAGGCATGGGATCCAAGGGGATATTGCTTTGTGGATCCAGAACTGGCTTGCCCACAGAAGGGAAAGAGTGGTTGTGGACAGGTCATATTCTGCATAAAGGTCGGTGACCAGTGGAGTGCCTCAGGGATCTGTTCTGGGACCCTTACTCTTTGTGATTTTTATAAATGACCTGGATGAGAAAGTGGAGGGAGGGGTTAGTAAGTTTGCTGATGACACAAAGGTTGGAGGTGTTGTGAATAGTGTGGAGGGCTGTCAGGGTTTACAGTGGGATATTGATAGGATGCAAAACTGGGTTGAGAAGTGGCAGATGGAGTTCAACCCAGATAAGTGTGAGGTGGTTCATTTTGGTAGGTCAAATATGATGGCAGGATATAGTGTTAATGGTAAGACTCTTGACAGTGTGGAAGATCAGAGGGATCTTGGGGTCTGAGTCCATAGGATGCTCAAAGCAGCTGTGCAGGTTGACTCCATGGTTAAGAAGGCATATGGTGTATTGGCCTTCATTAATCGTGGAATTGAATTTAGGAGCCAAGAGGTAATGTTGCAGCTATATAGGACTCTGGTCAGACCCCACTTGGAGTACTGTGCTCAGTTCTGGTGGCCTCACTACAGGAAGGATGTGGAAGCCATAGAAAGGGTGCAGAGGAGATTTACAAGGATGTTGCCTGGATTGGGGAGCATGCCTTATGAAAACAGGTTGAGTAAACTCGGCCTTTTCTCCTTGGAGCGACAGAGGATGAGAGGTGACCTGATAGGTGTATAAGATAATGAGAGGCATTGATCGTGCAGATAGTCAGATACTTTTTCCCAGGGCTGAAATGGTTGCCACAAGAGGACGCAGGTTTAAGGTGCTGGGCAGTAGGTACAGAGGAGATGTCAGGGATAAGTTTTTTACTCAGAGAGTGGTGAGTGCATGGAATGGGCTGCTGGCGACGGTGGTGGAGGTGGATACCATAGGGTCTTTTAAGAGACTTTTGGATAGGTACATGGAGTTTAGAAAAATAGAGGGCTATGGTTAAGTCTAGTAATTTCTAAGGTAGGAATATGTTTGGCACAACTTTGTGGGCCGAAGGGCCTGTATTTTGCTGTAGATTCTCTATGTGTCTATGTTTCTATGTTAAGATAGGGTGAGCGTGGATGTTTGGGAAATGATGTTTGGGTGAGGACTGCATCAATGGTTCCATCTCTGATGTTCTGGAAAGAAAAGCCTCATCCTAGGATGAAGGAACTGTGAAAAGGGAAAAGCAATTTTTCAGGAGACAATTTTAGAAGAATTTAGCCATGGTAATTGGTAAGTTTATAAAAGATATCAGTTGACAGTTTGTCTCCAAAGATAGAGATAGAGAGATCGAGAAAGAAGAGGGAGATGTCAGAAATGGACCAAGAGAAGTTAAGGGCAGGGTGGGAGTTGGAGGCGTAGCTGATGAAATTGATGAGCTCAGCTTTGCACATGAAGCAGCGTCAATGCAGTTGTCAATGTAGTGGAGGAAGAGTTGTGGAGCAATGGCGAGAAGGGCTTGGAACATGGACTGTTCTAAGTAGCCAATGAAAAGGTAGGCCTAGCTGGGGCCTATGCAGGTGCACATAGCTACCACTTGGGTCTGACGAAAGTGGGAGGAGCTGAAGGAAAAATCGTTGAGGGGTGAGGGCCAGTTTGGCAAGAAGGAGGATGGTGGTGGCCGAGGGTAGTTGGTTGATTCTTATATTAATTTTTCCAGTGCCATCCTTGAACACTGCTGTGGTATCATCAAGTACTTTTCTTCAGTCACTTTCAGTTGAATCTATTGCAGGGGATGTGGCATGCAAATGGTGGATGGATCTCCAATCAAGTTTTAATTGCAAATGTCACTCCACTCTTCAAGAAGGGAGAGAGGCGTAAGGAAGGAGAGTATGGGCCTGTTAGTCTGATCTCAGTGGTTAGGAAGATGTTGGAGTCGATTAATAAGAGTGAGGTCTCAGGATACTTAGAGGCACATGATAAAACAGGTCAGAGTCAGCATGGTTTCCTCGAGGGTAGATTCTGCTTGACAAATCTACTGGAATTATTTGAAGAAATAACAAACAGGATAGACAAAGGAAAATCGATTAATGTTGTGTACTTGGATTTTCACAAGGCCTTTGACAAGGTGCCACACATGAGGCAGCTTAACAAGCTACGGGCCCATGATATCACTGGAAAGATTCTAGCATGGATAAAGCACTGGCTGATTGGTGGGAACCAAAGAGTGGGAATAAAGGGAGCCATTTCTGGCTGGCTGCTGGTGACCAGTGGTGTTTCACAGGGGTCTGTGTTGGGACTAATTTTTTTACGTTGTATGTTAATGATTTGGGTGATAGAATTGATGGCTTTGTTGTAAAGTGTGCAGATGATATGAAGATAAACGGAAGGGCATGTAGTTTTGAAGAATTAGTGAGGCTACAGAAGGACAGATTAGGAGAATGGGCAAAGAAATGGCAGATGGAATATATTGTCGGGAAGTGTGTATGGTCATGCATTTGGTAGAAGAAATGAAAGGATTGACTATTTCTTAAATGGAGAGAACATACAAAAAAACTGAGGTGCCAAGAGACTAGGGAGTCCTTGTGCAGGATTCTCTAAAGGTTAATTTGCAGGTTGAATCTGTGGTGAGGAAGGCAAATGTTAGCATTGGTTTCAAGAGGACAAGAATATAAAAGCAAGGATGTAAATTTGAAACTTCACAAAGCACTGGTGAGGCCTCACTTGAAGTATTGTGAGCAGTTTTGGGCCCTCTATCATAGAAAGGATGTGCTGAAACTGGAGAGGGTTCAAAGGAGGTTCACAAAAATGATTCCAGGAATGAATGGCTTGTCATACGAAGAGTGTTTGTTGGCTCTGGGGTTGTATCCACTGGAATTCAGAAGAATGAAGGATGACCTCATTGAAAGCTATTGAATGGTAAAAGGCCATGATGGAATGGATGTGCAAAGGATGTTTCCTATGGTGAGAGAGCCTAAGACCAAAGGACACAGCCTCAGAATAGAGGGGTGTCCTTTTCGAATGATGAGGAGGAATTTCTTTAGCCAGAGAGTGGTGAATCTGTGGAATTCGTTGCTACAGGCAGCTGTGGAGGCCAAGTCTTTATGTATATTTAAGGCAGAGGTTGATAGATTCTTGATTGCTCAGGAGATGAAGGGATACGGGGAGAAGGCAGGAGACTGGGGCTGAGAGGAAAATTGAATCAGCCATGATGACACAGTGGATCAGAATCAATGGGCCAAATGGCCTAATTCTGCTCCTGTATGTTATGGTCTTACGGTGGTGGTCCCAGCCACTCATTACCCCACATTGCTGGCCCCCTCGTTTTTACCACATACAAGCTTTGGTTTGTTGTTTATTATATTTCACTGCGACAAATGCCATTCCCACTGGAGTTACCTTTTCTCCAGTGTAAGTCCTTTGTTGGATACCTACAAGCTTCGGTTTAGTTTCTTTGAAATGCTGATCACATTCATTTTGTCGAATGACTGAAACAGCTGAGTCAGTGTCCAGTTCCATTTTCGTTAATTTGCTGCTCACTTCTGGTGTAAGCCATATTGCTTGTCTGTTGTTGTTTTCACACCTTAAATCTAAAGGCTACTTAGTCCTGTGTCACTCTCATCAACATTAGATTTTTCACCAGCAGCATGCAGATTAGTGGCTTTAATAAAGAAAGCTAATTTTAAGCTTAATTGTCATTCAACCATCCATGAATACCCATGAATACAGCAAAACAAAACAATATTACTCCAGGACGAAGGTACAGCATACAATACCAGCAGTCGTAAATGGCACAAGGCACATATTGCACATATAAGACAGCAGTAAAATGTAGCCATGAGAGAAAACGTATAGTCCAAGTCCCTGAGCCCATGAACATTGCAACAGTCTGCACTCGATCACAATACAGCTTGTCTTCTGCTGAATGAACACTAGGGGCAGCACTGATGCTGCCAACATGGATGCTGCACCCCACCGCCTCTGTGCCTCTCTCTCCTGGACAGCCGCAGACAGGCGATATCACAGCTTGAGCCCTAATCTGAGGCCCCATTCCCCCGCTGCCCGCCAATAAATTATTGAACCAGACATTCAGTGTACCACATTACCAATGTCCAATAGGGTCTTTTGGTCACAAGACAAGTGACTAAGACAAGTACTCACTGTTAGACTGTACACTCCCCTTACACACTAACTCTGACGTCTCTCTGATGCAGACAACAGCACGAACTGCACCGTGTCCAGCTCCTTAAGGTTCTCCACCAATGAGCAACTCGCTGATGGGCTAGACCCGCATTACCTTATGTACCTGAAGTCCAGCAGGGACTTCTGACTGTAAAAAATATGCCTAAAAAAGATAGTAACACCTTTGGTTGGCTCCATAGAAGCTGCTGCATCTGAGTGCACCGCCATCTTACCAAGATGTGATTCATGCTGTCCTCGTCTCAACGATGTCCTCGTCAAAGTATCACATGAGAGTGTGCCAACTTTCGTTCTGAGTTCCTTCAGAGAAACTTGCCTACTGAAATACTTCTGTTTTTTTTTTATTTTCCAGGAGAAATTGAAGAATAATGTTGAGAATATTCAAACGATTCAGAAAGAATGGTCATGTGAACAGGAAGATCTGCAGCAATCAGAAATTGAAATAAAGGTAGGGAAAATTGCGCACCAACTGGATTTAAAGAGGATTTTCTTTGGAGTGGTGGATATCAGAATTAGAATCAGGTTTATTGCAACTGACATAGATGATGTGAAATTTGTTGTTTTGAGGCAGCAGTACAGTGCAAAAATACAAAATTATTACAAATTACAAAATAAATATTGCAAGGAAAGGAATAATCAGGTAGTGTTCATTTGTTCATGAACCATTCAGAATTCTGGTGGCAGAGGGCAAGAAGCTGTTCCTGAATCATTGTGTGTGTCTTCAGGTTCCTCTATCTGCTCCTTGGTGGTAGTAACGAGAAGAGGGCATGTCCCAGGTGATGAGGGTCTTTAGTGATGGATGCCGGCTCAATGGTGAGGAGGGTTGTTGCCATGATGGAGCTGGCTGAGTCTCGAAGTGGAGAGAATGGGAAGGCTGAACCACCTTGGTCTGTATCCTGGGTGATAATTGTGATCATCATCTGTTTGCCATGGGAGTGATCAGTTGCTGTCTGGGTGTCTCTCTGCACTGTCCCTCAATGTCAGTCACAACATGGTGTCAGAAGTGGATGATTGTCAATGAATTTGGACTACAGACCATAGGAGACCCCCATGAGTAAGCCAGTTGTTATTCGCATATATCTGTGGGAGGTGTCCAGGGACTTGTCGGCCTGAACTGCTTATGCTAGTTGCTAATTGTAAGCACCGAGGTTAAACTGAGATCTGGCCAGGGTTGCTAGGCAACTCCTTCAGTCTACCCCCGAAAGTGTAATAATCTGTGGGCCACTAGCCTGCGGAAGTACACAGAGACACAGATACAGCAGAGAAGTCAATCAGACTCTCAGGGAGAGAAAAGAAGTCTTTTGTAGTCCAAATAAAAATAAAATACTAAAGTAACGAAGATCAGGTAAATGGAGCAAATATCTCCAGTACCTATGTCTACCTACCTAATAAAGCTCTGCGAGGCTTTGGATTTCTCTAAATCAGGGGATCTTGAGAGATGGCTCAAACACTTTGAGAGATTTCGGATTGCAAGCAGTCCACTCTGACTTCAGAACAGCATCAAGTAAGCACGCTGATATACTGCATGGGAGACAAAGCATATGACATCATGGATGGATTAGGACTGACAGATGCTCCAAAAAAGGAGTATAAAATGTTTCAGGAAACTTCAGAGAAAATTTCACAATGAAGTGGCAAAGGGCAAAGTTCAACTCCGGAAAACAGGAGCCAGATGAAAGTGTAAGTGACTTCATCACAGCATTGTCTGCCCTGTCAGGCAGCTGTTCGTATGGAAATCTGGGAGATGAGCTCATTAGAGACAGACACGAGAAAATCTGCAGATGATGGAAATCCAAAGCAACACCTGATGCTGCCTGGCCTCCTGGGTTCCTGTAACATTTTGTGTGCAACTTTGGACACAGGATTGTTGTCGGGCTACTAGATACCAAATTGGAAGAGAGACTTCAGTTGCAGGCAAATGTCACACTAGAGAAAGTTATTATGATGGGAAGAGTGACAATGTTTATCAGCAGCAGGCAGAACTTGGGAACGGATATGATGCTGAGGTAAAGGTAAAAAGTGTACGAAAAGAAGGGTACAAACAAGTTGCAGTTAGAAAACTACAGAAAGAGGTGACAGCAGAGCTTAGCTCAAACAAAACAGAGAAGCAAAATAAAGAGCAGGTAAATTGTCCAACTGCAGGAGATGTGTCAAGGATCTAGCAAAAGAAGTAAAATGTCTCCAATGCATTAGATTTGGCCATTATAAAAACCTGTTTCACTCAAAAAAAAATTTTAAGTAGGTTAAAGAAGACCAAGATTCAGAGAAAGAGAGAGCTTTCTTTGGGGCACTATATTCAAATAGACAAGGCTGGTGTACTGTGGTTCATTTGCAAAATGAGGCAGTGATGTTCAAAATGGACACTGGGTCATCCCCAAGTATCTGTTCACAAAAGAAAACAGGCATTACACTAAACCCAACAAAGAAAGAATGTTATTACTTCCATCTGTAGAAATGAGAAACAGTTAAAAGAGGATGTCTAAATTGTTCAGAGTATCTTCTCACTACTATTGGGACAACATGTCATCAAGAAGTTTAACTTCATTGCAAGGTTGGATTTGCTAAACAATGTTCAATGAAAGGAGAAATACCCAGAATTGTTCACTAGCCAGGGGGTACTGAAAGATGAGTGCTTTATCCAACTGAGGCCAGGAGAGAGACCCTACTCTCTGACCACAGCGAGGTGTATACCAGTTCCGCTGATGAACAAAGTCAAAGCAAAACTTGAGGGAATGGAGCAGTTGACACCTTAACTAGAGTGAATGGAACTGTTGATGGTGTGCGGGGATTGTTCCTGTCCCCAAGCCAGATGCCACAGTGAGGAATTGTGTTGATCATCTAACAAAACTGAATAACACAGTGAGGTGGGAGAAGTTTATTCTGCCCTCTGATGAGCACACATTGGCTATGCTGGGTGCAGCAAAGTTCTTCACCAAACGAGATGCAAACTCAGGGTTCTGGCAGATCCGTTTAAATCCTTGAGTCCCAGAAGCTCACAACCTTTATCATGCCATATGGACATTAAGCCTTCAAGAGACTCCCTTTTGGCATCTCATCAGCCGTTCAACTCTTTCAGATGAGGATGAATCAAGTTTTGGATGGATTGGGAGGAGTAGTCTGCCACATGGATGATATACTCATCTTTGGAGGCTCAAGCAAGGAACATGACAACAGAGTGGAAGCTGTCTTGAAGAAACTGAAACAGGCTGGAATCACCCTAAGCAAAAAGAAATGTGAATTTTCAAAGTTGGAGGTAAAGTTCTTTGGCCACCAAATGTCCTCAGAGTGAGTACAACTGGATTCAGACAGGCTTGCAGGATTTGGGAACATGGAACAACGTACGAATGTACCAGAGATCTGCAGTTTCCTTGACATGGTAAACCACCTGGGAAAGTTCATTCCAGATTTGGTGTAGAAAACATAGCCACTCTGAGACATCCTTTCTCAGAGAAACATTTGGCCCTGGGATGCACCACAGGAGAAGTCATTCTCATCACTTAAAGCAGAACTTATCTTTCTGCCAGCATTGGTGTTCTTTGATCCAAACAAAGCAACCAAGGTCTCAGCAGATGCCTTTTCATTTCATAGTCATAGTCATACTTTATTGATCCTGGGGGAAATTGGTTTTCGTTACAGTTGCACCATAAATAATAAATAGTAATAGAACCATAAGTAGTTAAATAGTAATATGTAAATTATGCCAGTAAATTATGAAATAAGTCCAGGACCAGCCTATTGGCTCAGGGTGTCAGATCCTCCAAGGGAGGAGTTGTAAAGTTTGATGGCCACAGGCAGGAATGACTTCCTATGATGCTCTGTGCTGCATCTCGGTGGAATGAGTCTCTGGCTGAATGTACTCCTGAGCCCAACCAGTACATTATGTAGTGGATGGGAGACATTGTCTAAGATGGCATGCAACTTAGACAGCATCCTCTTTTCAGACACCACCGTCAGAGAGTCCAGTTCCATCCCCACAACATCACTGGCCTTACGAATGAGTTTGTTGATTCTGCTGGTGTCTGCTACCCTCAGCCTGCTGCCCCAGCACACAACAGCAAACATGATTGCACTGGCCACCACAGACTCGTAGAACATCCTCAGCATCGTCTGGCAGATGTTAAAGGACCTCAGTCTCCTCAGGAAATAGAGACAGCTCTGACCCTTCTTGTAGACAGCCTCAGTGCTCTTTGACCAGTCCAGTTAGCCTAGGGGGAGTGCTCATGCAATACTGCAGTGGGTATGGAAACTGGCGGAATATGCATTAAGAGCACTGACCTCCACTGAACAGTGTTATGCCCAAATCGAAAAGGATTCACCAGTTCTCACCTGGGCTCACGAACACTTCAGCTGCTACCTGACAAGCACTAAATTCCTACTTGAAACAGACCGCAAGCCACTTGTCAGCCTCCTCAGCTCAATTAACTTGGATGACTTTCCTCAGCTTCTGCAAAGAATGAGGCTTATGCGATACAGTTATGACATTGAACATGTCCCCGGCAAATCTTTCACAACACCAAACACTCCGACAAGGATGCCATGCAGAAGTGAGTGGATGAAAGTTGACTGCGCCCTCTTGGAAGATGACAAAATCTTCTTAGCTCAGAGACGTGAAAGCTTTCCTGCATCACAGAGTAAACTGGATGAAATTCGTGCCGTTGAGAAAGGACCAAATCTGCAGCAAGGTCATGCAATACTCTAAGCATGGATGGCCAGCTGATCCAAAAGGAGCTCATGAACTCAGACCTTACTGGCTTGAAAGGGACACACTCACCATTCTACATGGTTTGCTGCTAGAGGGCTCCAGACTCATCAGTCATGCTTTTATGCACGCCAAGATCATCAGTCAAACCTATCAGGGGCATCAAGGTGTTGAACAATGTCACCTAAGAGAAACACAATCCATGTGGTGACCTTGCCTGTGCACACAGCTGGGAGATTATGTAAAGTAATGTGAAGCATGTAGAAAACTGTATAAAAATCATGCTGAAACTCTTTGTCCTACTGAATTCCCAAACTTATGATGAGGATCACTTAAATGAGGTGGATGCATCCGTTCTAGAATCTCCGTCTGCTCCAACACTTTCAGGAACTTAAACCAGAAATGGTCGTTTATCTGTTTCACTACAGAGATATACTCTGAGGCCGACCCAGTGGCTTAGGGGAAGTGACTAAAGAGGCAGAATAGTCTTCTCACTTTGCTCCAGTGTTCAGGTAGTCTACCGTGACCTCCATTAGATTTAGTGTTATTTTTAAAGAATTCTAATGTTGAGAACATTTCACAAAGTGAGACTGTTCTTAAAAAAGGGAATTGGTGGAAAAAAAGGAGGAAAACAGAGAGAGGCTGTTAAAAACAAAGAGAAAGACAGTTATTAGGTTGGCAAATCGTTTTTATGTTTATGTAACGAGCATACATTAAGTGCTATGGGTAAAGTGAACAAAATCGCTCAATTTCACTGACTATAATTTCAATGCAGACAAGAGATTCAAAGGTACATTTAATGTCAGAGAATTGTATACAATATACATCCTGAAATTCTTTTTCTTCGCAACCATCCACGAAAACAGAGGAGTGCCCCAAAGAATGAATTACAGTTAAATGTTAGAACCCCAAAGCACCCCCACACATAGCAGCAGCAAAGCAATTCCCTCCCCCACCAGCAAAAAAAGCATCAGCACACCCCGCCGAGCACTCAAGAGTGTGCAAAGTATCAATAAAGACACGGGCAGTACCCCAAAGTTTGCTCGTTCACCCAGTAATTCGACATACCACAGGCTTTCTCTCTCCCTATTAAGGGAAAAAGAGGTGTTTCCGTTTCACAGCTAGAGGGGAGATATAGCAAACAACTCACTGTTTTACAATGTTAAAAGTCCGTTGCATCGCTTTTTCTGAGCTCTGTGCCCAAGGAACTCGGGAGGATTTCACATATTGTACAAACAAGGTTATCAATAAATTTCAGTTGATTAGCCTGCATGCTGCTATGCTGGTGTGCTCTCTGCACTCTCCCTCAATATCAAACACAACTGTATTAATAAAGCTATTAATAGCCTATCTTTTCATTTTATATTCATGTTAACTTTGCTCCTGTCTCCCCTCAGACCCCACACTCCAGTGAAAACAAGTGTAGTTTATCCAACCTTTCCTTATAGCCTATTCCCTGTAATCCACGTGCTTCCTATAATGGGGATGACCAAAGTTGAACACAATACTCCAGATGCAGCCTAACCTGAGCTCTACAAATCTGCAACAGAACTTTCTGACTCTTAAATTCAGTGCCTTGACTAATAAAGTCAAGCATGCCGTATGGCTTATTTACAAACCCATCAGCTTGTGTGGCGGTCGTGAAGTTATCAAAATTTTAGGATATTGTTGAATGTTGATGCTTTTGATCGGGGGCATAAAACGCATTGCTTATGAACATATATTAAGTGTTACAAGAACAAAATGAAAAAAAAGATGAAGCACATGCGAGGGTGGGTGCGGGGGTGGGAGAGAGAAAGAGTGGCAGGAGAAAGAACGGAGGAACACAGAGACTGAACCAACATGGTTTGGACCTCTTGTATCAAATTGCTAGCATACCATTCAAATTTCATTACTTAAATTAGCCAATAAGAGTCCTTATTCAAGTAATGTGATACCTAAGAAGCTTCCAGAAAGTTACAGAGGAACTGTAATCACTAAAAAACACACTGAACAATTACGTATGCATAGGTAATTATATAAAAATACAAACAAACATAAGAAAGTTGAACTGCGTCGAAAATAACAATTATATGGACCAACCCAACAATGTCCTAGTACATTTTAAACACTGTAATTGTAATTCGTCCCCCTTCCTTTCCAGTCCTGAAGAAGGGTCTCAGCCTGAAATGTCAACTGTTTATCCCTTTGCATAGATGTTGCCTGACTTGTTGAGTTCCTCTAGCATTTTGTGCTTGTTGCTTTAGCTTTCCAGCGTCTGTAGAATTTCTTATGTTTATAATCATAAGCTGTTGTTATGGTTGGATCTTCAGAGACACAGCAAGGAAATGAAGGAAAAACTATCGGCAGCTTTCTCCGAATGGAGGAAGCAGTTGGAAGATGATGAGAAATTGGCGCTGAAGATGATTGATGAAGAAGAGAACCGGGTACTCTCCCAGATCAAGAGCTCCTCTGATTCACTGTTGAAGAAAATGGAAGAAATTCAAATAATAGACAAGGAAGCCCAGGGTCAAGTGCAGGAGGATCCTCTCTCCTTCATTCAGGTACTCATTGTGATCTACCCATCTACACACAGTAGCCACCGTATTAGGTATATCTGTACACTTGTTTGTTAATGTAAATATCTAATCAGCTAATCATGTGGCAGCAACTCAGTGCATAAAAGCATGCAGACATGGTCAACTGACCTGCTGGTGAGTAGGACACTGCCTTTTCCTGGGGTGCCTCATGGCTGTATGAAGCACCACAGATCTTAAATTATTTGAAAGGAGACAGAAAAATAAAGTGAGTTTAAATCAATATGTAGTCATATTGTATGCAAATAATAATTATTATGGATATTTACAAATATACACAGATGCTTCAAAAATGGTAATAGTAGATTAGGGGTAGGATTTGTAGTGCCTGAAAAAGCAGGTGAGGATGCATGATGATTTCTCAGTGTGTACAGGTGAAATGACAGCTGGACTGTGACCCTTACAGAGAGCGTGGAGGAAGTGAGACTGATGAGAGTTGTAAAATTGTCTCTTTCAAGCACAACAATCAGAAGTCTAGAAGGTTTCCATCCTGAGGCAGGACCAGACATTATGTGTGAGACAATACAAACCTTAGTTAGACTCAATGCTGGGACTCTATATGTTCTATGTGGATTCCAGCACATGTTGGTATTGGAGGTAAGGGGCAAGAGAGTAAATCAGGAAAGAGACAACTAGATGAGCAGATGGGGATATTGAAATAAATTACAGTAAAGGAGAATTGAAAAATACTGTTAAAAGTGGAGTCAAAAATGTGGAGAAAATTGGATGAAGAGAGAACAGGAAGGTATCTTTATACTATCCAGAAAGAAGTGGGGTGGTCGAGGAATGCAGGAAAGAGCAGGAGAGAGGAGGTGATGGTATAATATCAAGATTGAAATTTGGCACACAAGGTTAAATAGAACATTGTTTTTAATGAAGAAACACATATAATAGGAGGCATGAGTATTGTAATCAACTAGAAACCGTTGAGCATGTACTGGTGAGGTGTCCAAGGTATAATTAAGAGAGGGGATGGTTGATTTTAAAGTTATCATGGAATTAAACACAATTTAACATTAATGATATTTTGCACAAAAGATCACAGGAACATTGCTTTAAACAGGTAATGCAGAATACAGGCCTTTTTATAGAATTTGATACAATATGTAGGATTTCAATATCCTGACTCTCACTGCAATTCAGAAGGAGGCAGTAATGCACCTTAAAACTGTTTGCCAACCGCCATAAAACCTCAGAAGAAGAACTGAGCTGCTGCATTTAGTGACACAGACTCACTCTGAAAGTTCTCCGCTCTGAATTACAGATCCACTTCTTTTCATTGATTTTAATTGACTTCTTGTTTTTATTGACAGGATGTGAAGCAGCTTCTTTCGAGGTGAGTCTCATTGTGTGGAACATGCTGGGATTTATTTATCAGTTATTTATTGATTATTATGATCTGCTTTTTAATGTATTTTGTATAGTTTGACTTCAGTTGCACATTGGTTGTTTGCCTATGTTTGTGCATAGTTTTACATTGATTCTATTGTGTTTCTTTGTTCCTACTGTGAATGCCCGCAATAAAATGAATTTCAAGGTAGGATATGGTGACATGTACGCACCTTGATAATAAATCTATTTTTTGACCTTTGAAAATAGGTCCTGAGTTATTCAAGACTTTGGCAGTCCTACTCTTTTGTCTCTTTTGTTCATAACTTTCCTGGTTTTGTTTAACCCTTCTGAGTCTCTGCGTGATCCTGTGCATGGGGTGCAAAGATGCAATATGACACACTGCTAAAATCACTGTCTGCTGTGGACGAACAACTGAACGGATTGGAAAAGGCTGCAGAAGGATGTACACTCAGCCAGCTCCATCATGGGCACTGGCCTCCCCAGCATTGAGAATATCTTCCAAAAGGGCAGCATCCATCATTAAGGACTCCCGTCACCCAGGACAAGCCCTCTTCTCATTGTTACCATCAAGGAGGAGATACAAGACACACACTCCACACTTTAAAAACAGCTTCATCCCCTCCACCATCAGATTTTTCAACAGACAGGAACCCATGAACATGATATCACTATTTTTGCTCTCTTTTTGCACTGCATATCTTTAATATATATGTATGTATGTATATACATGTGTGTGTGTGTGTGTGTGTATATATATATATGTATGTGTGTGTGTATATGAGTAATTTATACTTTTATTAAAGCATGGCACTATACTGCTGCTGCAAAACAACAAATTTTATGACATAAGCCAGTGATAGTAAACATGATTCCGATTTTGATATCTAATTACTACATTTTACAGATTCTTTCCAGATAACAGTTTGTGTTATTTTTATCATTACAGATATTCACAACTTCAACTTTCCCAGGCTACCATCAATAAACAGGAGATAAATGCTAGCACAGCACCTGGCTTCTCATTCGGTTCACTGCAGACCAAGCAGAGCAGGTACTCCATCTATCCATTAATCCCTTTCCAGATTAATCAGGGACTAATGTACAATGTTTGATTAACCGGCAGATCGGTATGTCTTTGAACTGTGGGAGGAAACTGCAGCACGTGGAGGAAACCCACACACTCTCTGAGGAGACATAAAAACTCGTTAGAGAGGTCATCGTGCTTGAACTCTGAACTCTGACACTCTGAGCTGTAAGAGTGTTGTGCTAACTGCTACACTGCCGTGGTGCCCATGGTTACTAACATCTCATTCTTTAAATTTCAGAAACTTTGAAGCAAGGCATATTTTTAAAATCTCTAAGAGCCTAATCATATAGCCCCAACTCCAACCAGCGTAGCTCTCTGGGTCAGTGAGGCACACAAGTTTTCAAACCACGACAAGGTTGTGGTCCTCTTGAAGGATCTCAGCTCAATCATAGTTTTTTTTTAAACAGGTGCTGGATTGTGATGTTTTAAACCAGGGTTCTTTTGGATATCAGGAAAGAGGCACAAAATCTGTTGCTTCATGATAGTTTTATTAAGCAGTAATAGAGCAAAGGAAGTTGAAAAGATGGGCAGTAACAGAGGCTAGGAGCTGTAGGCAGACAGGATACAAAAGCGATGGGGGCACTGTGTGGTCAGCTCGTTCCATTCAATTTCACAGATACGAGTCAATCAAACAGATCGCTCCTATTTAAATAATGCAATACCAAGAGAAGCTTCCAGAGCTTTCCAGAATTATACCAATAAGACAATGAACAATTGCATTTGTATGTTGTGACCACGAGGAAACATACTAGTTTCTCACTATAGAAAATATCTTCTCTATATAGTCCTTTCAATGTTCAGCTCTCCCCTCATTCTTCTAAATTCCAGCGAGTCCAGGCCCAGAGCCATCAAACGCTCCTCATATGCTAGCCCTTCCACTCCCAGAATCATTCTTATCAACCTCTACTGGACCTAAAGCACAGCCCTGAATTCCTTCCAGCTTAATGATGTCTTATCCCCTGGACACCAAAGATATCATCCGTCTCCCTCAAAGCTGTGCCATTTCTTTTGAGTTAATATCTCTTTAAAGATAATAATAACAATAATAATAATAGTACTTTATTGACCCAAGTGAGAAATTATTTCATTACAACATTAAAAACATACTTAGCAGTATGCAGACTTAACTAATAATAAAAATACAAAATAATAATATAACAATAATAATGTACCAATGTGCAATAATAATGTACAAAATAATAAAGCAGACTATTGTCCTATGATGCCTGGTCTCCTGCTGCACAGAGATAAATTGTTACGAATGGTATGCTGGCATTTATAGCAAGAGGATTCGAGTACAGGAGCAGAGAGGTACTACTGCAGTTGTACAAGGCCTTGGTGAGACCACACCTGGAGTATTGTGTGCAGTTTTGGTCCCCTAATCTGAGGAAAGACATCCTTGCTATAGAGGGAGTACAAAGAAGGTTCATCAGATTGATTCCTGGGATGGCAGGACTTTCATATGATGAAAGACTGGATGAACTAGGCTTATACTCTCTGGAATTTAGAAGATTGAGGGAGGATCTTATTGAAACGTATAAAATCCTAAAGGGATTGGACAGAATAGATGCAGGAAGATTGTTTCCAATGTTAGGGAAGTCCAGAACGAGGGGTCACAGTTTGAGGATAAAGGGGAAGGCTTTTAGGACCGAGATTAGGAAAAACTTCTTCACACAGAGAGTGGTGAATCTGTGGAATTCTCTGCCACAGGAAACAGTTGAGGCCAGTTCATTGGCTATATTTAAGAGGGAGTTAGATATGGCCCTTGTGGCTAAAGGGATCAGGAGGTATGGAGGGAAGGCTGGTACAGGGTTCTGAGTTGGATGATCAGCCATGATCATACTGAATGGTGGGGCAGGCTCGAAGGGCCAAATGGCCTATTCCTGCACCTATTTTCTATGTTTCTATGTTTCTATATGCTTATTGCACTTGGTAGGAAAGATTTTCTGTAACGATCCTTGTGACAGTGGAGCTGAATGATTTTGTTTGAAATGG
Source organism: Mobula birostris (assembly GCF_030028105.1). Classification (NCBI taxonomy): domain Eukaryota; kingdom Metazoa; phylum Chordata; class Chondrichthyes; order Myliobatiformes; family Myliobatidae; genus Mobula; species Mobula birostris. The sequence goes on along the minus strand of NC_092375.1, from coordinate 7,862,997 downwards.
TGCTCCGCTGCTTATTCAGTAGGTCATGGAGAGGATGTGCCAGATTGTCTATAACAGGTAACAGTTTGTTTAGTAACTTCCTCTCCACCACTAATTTAAAAGAGTCGAGGTTGTAGCCAAGGACAGACCCAGTCTTTCTGCATATTCTCAATCTTTATTATTCTCGGCAACATTATCCTCACATTGTTTGTAGTGTTTGGTCTGAAATTCCATTCTTCACCATCTCCACATTTCCATCTTTCTCTTAAACACAAAATAATCTGCAGATGCTGGGGTCAAAGCAACACTCACCTTTTCCAGGGATGCTGCCTGACCTGCTGAGTTCCTCCAGTGTGTTGTGAGTGTTCCATCTTTCTCTTTCCTCTTTTAAGTATTCATAAACACTGATGTCTTCAACTAAGTTTATTCCCTGTTATCCCTAGAAATCCCTATTTTTGCTCCCTTTTTGTACTACTTAGTTAATTTAATTTATATATAATTCATACTTTTTTAATGCGTGGAAAAGCACTGTTGATGCAAAATAACAAATTTCATGACGTTATGTCAGTGATATTAAACATGATTCTGTTATCTAATTACCTAATTTTACTGACTCTTATTTGTTAATTAACTGCTGCTTTTCATCTATCCTGTTTATTCCAGATAACAGTTTGTGTTATTTTTATCGTTACAGACATTCACTATTTCATGCTTTGCACCAGAAGGGAAATGCTCAGATGCCATTTGATAATTATTGCATCGTACTCAGTCCACCGCCAATGGAGCCGAACAGGTACTCCATCCATCCATAAATCCCTTCCCAGATTAATCAGGGGCCAATGTACAATGTTTGATTAACCCGCGGATCGGTCCGTCTTTGAACTGTGGGAGGACTCTGCAGCACCTGGAGGAAACCCACACACTCTGTGAGGGGACATAAAAACTCCTTAGAGAGGACATCGGGCTTGAACTCTGAACTCTGACACACTGAGCTGTAATAGTGTTGCGCTAACCTCTACACTACTGTGGCGCCTGTGGTTATTTTAACCGACTACTTACATCTCATTCATTAAATTTCAAAATCTTTGAAGCAAGACAGAGATAAACTGTTATATATGCTTATTGCATTTGGTAGGAAAGATTTCTCTAATCTTGATTGAGAATACTAAAGTACTCATTCAGATAATTAATGATGGACTAAACAAATCTTAACCAAGAATAAAGGTGGAATGAAGATTTAGTTCCATCCACAAGGGAGCAGAAAATGAAATAGGAAGGCAATTTTTTCAATGAGAAAAATTCAATGTGATAAGAGTCAGTTAATTTCTCATGGGTTTGGAAAATCCTTTGTGCATGGCTCACCACAGAACAAGCTCAACAGATCAGGGTTAAATTTTAATTACAGGATCTGGGTATGACCAACCTGTCTAACATTTGTTATTTCTAAATAGTTTGCAGGATGGTGGGAAGAGATTTGATCAGCTGGAGGTTGAGACAGTATCTTGATATACTGCAGTGTTTGTGGCAAAGATAATCCATAGTGTGGGAACTAGACGAGTCTTTGTTAATGTCACGTTATAAATCCAGATTATTCAAATAATTAAATTTAAATTCCTCGTTTTCTGTGTGGGAATTTGAACTCAGATCCACTGATTCCTATTCCAGATCTCTGGATTATTAATTATATAACACAACGGATTGACAGACGTTGCAATAGCCACTGCTCTACATCCTGTCCTTACACATTTGGAGAAGAAGGATGCTTATGTGAGGATGCTGTTCAGCATTCAACACCATAGTTCCATCTAGGCTTGACAAGAAGCTCATAAACTTCAGCCTTGCCCCTGCCTTGTGCAGCTGGATCCTGGACTTCCTGTCAGATCGCTGGCAGGTGGTAAGAGTGGGCTCCCTCACCTCCACCTCTCTGACTCTCAGTACAGGAGACCCTCAGGGCTGTGTAATAAGTCCCCTCCTTTACTCGTTGTATACCCATGACTGTGTCAGCACCCACAGCTCTAAACTGCTAATTAAATTTGCTGACAACACTACATTGATTGGCCTAATCTCAAACAATAACGAGGTGGCCTACAGGGAAGAAGCCATCTCTCTGACACAGTGGTGTTAAGAAAGCAATCTGTCCTTCAATGTTGCAAAAACAAAGGAGCTGGTTGTGGATTACAGGAGGAATGGAGATGGGCTAACCCCTATTGATATCAATGGATCTGGGGTTGAGAGGGTAAACAGCTTTAAGTTCTTCGGCATCCACATCACCAAGGACTTCACGTGGTCTATACACACCAGCTGTGTGGTGAAAAAGGCACAACAGCGCCTCTTTCACCTCAGACAGTTGAGGAAGTTTGGTACGGGCCCCCAAATCCTAAGAACTTTCTCCAGGGGCATTGAGAGCATCCTGACTGGCTGCATCAGTGCTTGGCATGGGAACTGTATTTCTCTCAATTGCAGGATTCTGCAGAGAGTGGTGCGGACAGCCCAGCGCATCTGTAGTTGTGGACTTCCTATAATCCAGGACATTTATTAGGGAAGGTGTGTAAAAAGGGCCCATAGGATCATTGGGGACCCGAGTCACCCCAAACACAATCTATTGCAGCTGCTACTATCCAGGAAACGGTACCGCGGCAATAAGCCAGGACCAACACTTACGGGACAGCTTCTTCCACCAGGCCATCAGACTGATTAACTCATGCTGATCTGAGTGTACTTTATGTTACATTGACTGTTCTATTTATTATAATTATAAATTACTATGATTGCACATTTAGGCGGAGGCGTAACGTAAAGATCTTTACTCCTCATATATGTGAAGGATGTAAGAAATAAAGCCAATTCAATTTAATTCAATACCATTTGGTAACATTATATAGTTACTAGTTGGTCCATTTGGTCAAAGCTGGCCCACAGCAATCACCTTCCCCCCCGCCACCCCCAGCCCCACCCGCATTTCATTTCCCAATAGATGGATGTCCATCTAGAACAGAGTTGAGTGGAAATTTCTTTAACCAGAAAGTGGAGAATCTGTGGAATTCATTGCCACAAATGGCTGTGGAAGCTAAGTCATTGGGTATATTTAAATCAAAGGTTGATACCACTCAGTTGCAATATCCCCACAGCTATTATATCAAGTCAGTAAAGAGTTAAGGATCTTTCAAAGCGATTTCCTCTCATTTTGCAGAAGTATTAATGTTAAGCATTCTGCTTAATGCCATTTAAAAGACCATATGGCTGAGGAGCCAATCCATTCAGCCTATCAAATCTATTCTGACTTTCTATCATGCTGGTTTATTATCTGTCTCAACCCCATTCTTTGATGTCCTAATGATTCATGAACCTGTCTCTGTTCACTTTGGGATGTATATATACTGTGCCTTCCGAATTGCTCCCAGAAGTTCCAGCCATTGCTGTTCTGCTGTCACCCCACCAGTGTTCTTTTCCAATCAATTCTGGCCAGTTCCTCTCTCATGCCTCTGTAGTTCCCTTTAAACTGATACATCTGACTTTAGATTCTGCTTTTCAGAATTCAAGATGAATTGGATCATATTATGATCACTTGCTCCTAAGGGTTCTTTTACCTTAAGGTCTTTAATCACTTCCGGTTCATTGCACAACACCCAATCCAGAATATCTGATCTCCTAGTGGGCTCAGCCATGAGCTGTTCAAAAAAGCCATCTCGTAGGCATCTAGAAACTCGCCCTGTTGCAATCCAGTACCAGCCTTAATTTCCCAATCTAACTGCATATTGAAATGCCTAAGACTATTGTAAACTTTTCCCTTTTAGCATGCATTTTCTATCTCCCATTGCAAATCTGTAGGCAACATCCTTACAATTGGGGGTCTGTATATGACTCCCATCGGAGTCTTTTTATCCTTGCAGTGCCTTAGCTCTATACACAATGATTTAACACCTTCTGACCCCATGCCACCACTTTCTAATGATTTGATTTCATTTTTTACCAACAAAACAACACCACCCCCTCTGCCTTCCTGCCTGTCCTTTTGATACAATGTGTATCCTTGGACATTAAGCTACCAGGAATAATATTCTTTCAGCCATGGTTCAGTGATGCCTACAACATCATACCTGCCAATCTGTAGTTGTGCTTGAAGTTCGTCTACCTTATTCCGTATACTGCGCACATTCAAATATAGCACCCTCGATTCTCTGGTCACTCTTTTTGATTTTGTCCACATTTTACGTTGCAACTCATCCTTTTGACTGCAGTTTTGTCCTATGATTGGCCTCTCCTTGCTAGGAGTCTCACTACATTGCCTCTGTTTGTAAACCAACTTCCTCATCTTCAGCAATATCACTCTGGTTCCCGTCTCACTGCCAAGTTAGTTTAAACCCATCCGAACAGCCCTATCGAACCTATCCACAAGGATACTGGATGGCCTTGGGTTCAGGTGTAACCCATCCCTTTTGTACAGGTCATACCTTCCCCAGAAGAGATCCCAATGATCCATAGATCTGAAGCCCATTTCCTAAGCCATGCATTCACTTGCCAAATCATTCTATTCTTACACTCACTGGCACATGGCACAGGCAACAATCCAGAGATTACTACTCTGGAGGTCCTGTTTCTCAGCTTTCTGCCTAGCTCCTTAAAATTTCTCTTTAGGACCTGCTCACCTTGCTTGCCTATGTCATTGGTGCCAATACGCACCAAGACTTCTGGCTGCTTACCCTAGCTCTTGAGAATGCCTTGGACCCCAGCTGAGACGTCACTGATCCTGCCACCAGAATGCAACATGCCATCCAAGTGTCTCTATTGCGCCCACAGAACCTCATCTCTGTACCTCTGACTGAGGAATCACCTATCAACAGTGCACTCCTCTTCACCTCTCCGCTATTCACGGCCACAGCACCAGACTCAGTGCCAGAGACCCTGTCAGTGTGGCTTCCCCTAGTAGGTCAACCCCCTCAATAGTATTTAAAGTTGTATACATATTATAGAGGAGAACAGCCACAGGTGTACTCTGCCTTGGCTGTGCATTCCCCCTTCTTCTCCTGACAGTCACCCAGTTACCTGTCCCCTGCAACCTAGGGGTGACTACCTCCCTATAGCTCCAGTCACAAGCAAGAGACAATCCGCAGATGCTGGAAATCCAAGCAAACACACACAAGATACTGGAGGAACTCAGCAGGACAGGCAGCATTGATGGTAAAGTGTACAGCTGAGGTTTTGTGCCAAGACCCTTCAGCAGAATTGGGAAAATCAGGTTGTTGCAGGATTCGAAGAGAAAGAATTTGTAGAGAAACCCTTAGGAGTCAGTGATCATAATCTGATAGAATTCACCTGCAGTTTGAGAGGGAGAAGCTAAAATCAGATGTATTGGTATTACAGTGGAGTAAAATGAATTATAGAGGCATAAGAGAGGAGCTGGCCAAAATTGATTAGGAGGGAACACAAGCAGGCAGTCCATCAGAACAGCAATGGCTGGTGTTTCTGGGGGCAATTCAGAAGGCACAGGATAGATACATCCCAAAGATGAAGAAATATTCTAAAGAGAGAAGGAGGCAACCATGGCTGACAAGGGAAGTCAAAGACAGCATAAAAGCAAAAGAGAGGGCATATACTGTAATATTGAAAAATTAGTGGGAAATTAGAGGACTGGAAAGCTTTTAAAAATACAACAGACGGCAATGACCAGTAAGGAGAGAAATGATGAAACATGAAGTTAAGCTATCTGATAATATAGAAGAGTTTACAAAAGTTCTTTTTTCAGATACAGAGAGGCACAAGTGGATTTAGATCAGTGGAAAATGGTGCTGGAGAAGTAGTAACTGGGTGAATGAACTCCAAGTAAGACACCAGGAGTATGCCAGAAATTCAAGTGTCAGGGGGCAGAAGTGAGTGTAGTTGCTATTACCAAAGAGAAGGTGCTTGAGAAGCTGAAAGGTCTGAAGGTAGATGAGTCACCTGACCAGATTAACTATACCCCAGGGTTCTGAAGGAGGTAGTAGCTGAAGAGACGGGGACTGATGCCAGCGTGGCATTGTGGCCAGTCCAACCAATCTTCGAGTTGTTCAAGAAGGTTACCAGGAAAGTTGATGAAAGAAAGGCAGTGGATGTTGCCTTCATGGACCTTAGCAAGACCTTTGACAAGGTCCTGCATGGGAAGTTGGTCAAGATGATGTAGTAAATCGAAATAGACGTTGTTTTTGTGGGAGAAGCCAGAGAGTGGTAGAAGATGGTTGCCTATTTGACTGGAGGCATTTGACTAGTGGGAGTGCCACAGGGATCGGTGCTGGGTCCTTTGTTGTTTGTCATCTATATCAATGATCTGGATGATGATCTGGTAAACTGGATCAGCAAATTTGCAGATGATACAAAGGTTGGGGGTGTTGTGGATAATGGCACAGAAGTTGGAGGTATCGTGGATAGTGTGGAGGGCTGTCAGAGGTTACAGCGGGACATTGATAGGAAGCAAAACTGGGCTGAGAAGTGGCAGATGGAGTTCAATCCAGATAAGTGTGAGGTGGTTCATTTTGGTTGGTCAAATATGATGACAGTAAGTTAAAGTTAAAGTCTGTCCCAAGCCTTATAGGCTCATCAGGCCGGTGCTTATGCTGGTTTTTGTGGTGTGAAGCGACTGAGAGTACGAGACTCCCCCCCCCGGATAGGACGCCAGTCTATCGCGAGGTTAACCCCCAGCATTTTGCCGGTACCCATTCTCAACTGGGTGGACTGGAGCGGTGTGTGGTTAAGTGCCTTGCTCAAAGACACAACACGCTGCCCTGGCTGAGATTCGAACCCACGACCTTCAGATCTCTAGTCCAACGACTTAACCACTTGGCCATGCACCACCAAATATGTTGGCAGAATGTAGTATTCATGGTAAGACTCTTGGTAGTGTGAAGGAACAGAGGGATCTTGGGGTCTGAGTCCATAGGATGCTCAAAGCTGCTGTGCAGGTTGACTCTGTGGTTAAGAAGGCATACGGTGCATTGGCCTTCATCAACCATGGGATTGAGTTTAAGAGCGGAGAGGTAATGTTACAGCTATATGGGACCCTGGTCAGACCCCACTTGGAGTACTGTGCTCAGTTCTGGTCGCCTCATTACAGGAAGGATGTGGAAACTATAGAAAGGGTGCAGAGGAGATTTACAAGGGTTGGCGAGCATGCCTTATGAGAATAGGTTGAGTGAACTCAGCCTTATCTCCTTGTAGCGGTAGAGGATGAGAGGTGACCTGACAGAGGTGTATAAGATGATGAGAGGCATTGATCATGTGGATAGTCAGAGGCTTTTTCCCAGGGCTGGAATGGCTAACATAAGAGGGCGCAGTTTTAAGGGGCTTGGAAGTAGGTACAGAGGAGATGTCAGGGGTAAATTTTTTATGCAGAGAGTGGTGAGTGCGTGGAATGGGCTGCCGGTGACGGTGGTGGAGGAAGATATGATAGGGTCTTTTAAGAGACTCCTGGATAGGTACATGGAGCTCAGAAAAATAGAGGGCTATGGGTACCCCTAGGTAATTTCTAAAGTACATGTTTGGCACAGCATTGAGGGCCAAAGGGCCCGTGTTGTGCTGTAGGTTTTCTATTTTCTATAACACCAAGACTGGGTGAAATAGAAATTATAAATTACAATACAAAAGTATATATTAAAATAATTAAATGTGTAGTGGAAATAGAAGGGGAAAATACTGAGGAACTGTTCATGGGTTCATTATCCATTCAGAAAATTGATGGCGGAGTGGAGGAGGCTCTTCCTGAAACAGTGAGTGTATGTCCCGAGGCTCCTGTACCACCTCCTTGATGGTAGCAATGAGAGGAAGCATGTCCTGGGTGATGGGGTTCCCTGTTGATAGCTGCTGCATTCTTGAGGCATCACCTGCTGGGGGTGCTTTGGATCCCGGGGAGGCTAGTGCCCATGATAGAGCTGGCTGAGTTTTCAACTTTTTCAGATCCTGTGCAGGCACCTGTTCATTCCAGTGATGCAGCCAGTCAGAATGCTCTCCACGGTACATCTGTAGAAATTTGCAAGTGTCTTATGCGACAACAATTCTCCTGAAACTACTGAGGAAATATAGCCACTGCTGTGCCTTCCTTGTAATTGCATCAATATGTTGACCAGGATAGGTCATCAGAAAAGCTGACGCCAGGAACTCGAAACTGTTCATCCTTTCCACTTCTGATCCCTCGATGATGACTGGTGCGTGTTCCCTTGACTTGCCTTTCCTGCAGTCCACAATCAGTTCCCTGGTCTTACTGATGCTGAGTGCAAGACTGCTTCTCCTGTACACCTTGTCACCATCTGATACTCTGCCAACAGTAGTTGTGTCATTGGCAAATTTATGAATGGTGTTGGACCTGTTTCTAGGTACAGAGTCGTAGGTGTAGAGAGAGTATAACAGTGGGCTAATCATGTGTCCTTGAGGTGTGCCAGTGTTGAATGTCACGAAGTTATTTCCAATCCGTACGGACTGTGGTCTCTCCTGGCGAGGAAGTCAAGCATCCAATTGCAGAGGGAGATACAGAGGCCCAGATTTTGGAGCTTGTTAATTGGAACTGAGGGTATGAGTGTATTGAATGCTGAGTTGTAGTTAATGATCAGCAGCCTGATATAAGTATTACTGTTTTCCAGGTGATCCAAGGCAAATGAGATTGCAACCACTGTAGAGCTATTGTGGTGACAGGCAAATTGCAGCGGGTTCATGCCTTTGTTTAAGCAGGAGTTGATTCTGGCCATGAGCAACCTCTCAAAGCATTTAATTATAGTAGATGTGTATGCCACTGGGTGATGTTGGTCACTGGTATCATCAGCGCTAGGAATACAGTGTAGGGAAGTGTATGGTCTTGCACATTTGCAGAAGATGTAGACTATTTCCCAAATGGGGAGAAAATTCAGAAATCAGAGGCTCAAAGGCACTTGGGAGCCATAGTGCAGGATTCCCTAAAGGTTAATTTCCAGGTTGAGATGGTAGTAAGGAAAGCACATGCAATGTTAATGTTCATTTTGAGAGGACTAGACTGTAAAAGCCAGGGTGTAATGCTGAAGTGTTATGAGGTATTGGTCAAATCGCTTTTCAGAATCAGGGAGAATCAGAATCAGGTTTATTATCACTGGCATGTGACATGAAATTTGTTAACTTAGCAGCAGCAGTTCAATGCAATTCATAATCTAGTAGAGAGAGAAAAATAAAATAAAACCATAATAAATAAACAATTAAATCAATTACATATATTGATTAGATTTTTTTAAAGTGCAAAAACAGAAATACTGTATATTAAGAAAGTGAGGTAGTGTCCAAAGCTTCAATGTCCATTTAGGAATCGGATGGCAGAGGGGAAGAAGCTGTTCCTGAATCACTGAGTGTGTGTCATCAGGCTTCTGTACCTCCTGCCTGATGGTAACAGTGAGAAAAGGTAGGAGATACAGAAGCTTGATAATGGATGCTGCCTTTCTGCTCCCTAAAGATGTCCTGGGTACTTGTAGGCTAGTGCCCAAGATGGAGCCGACTAAATTTACAACCTTCTGCAGCTTCTTTCGGTCCTGTACAGTAGCCCCTCCATACCAGACAGTGATGCAGCCTGTCAGAATGCTCTCCATGGTACAACTATAGAAGTTTTTAAGTGTATTTGTTGACATGCCAAATCTCTTCAAACTCCTAATAAAGTATAGCCGCTGTCTTGCCTTCTTTATAACTGCATCGATATGTTGGGACCAGGTTAGGTCCTCAGAGATCTTCACACCCAGGGACTTGAAACTGCTCACTCTCTCCACTTCTGATCCCTCTATGAGGATTGGTATGTGTTCCTTCATCTTACCCTTCCTGAAGTCCACAATCAGCTCTTTCGTCTTACTGACATTGAGTGCCAGGTTGTTGCTGCGGCACCACTCCACTAGTTGGCATATCTCACTCCTGTACATCACCACCTGAGATTCTACCAGCAATGGCTGTATTGTCAGCAAATTTGCGGATGGTATTTGAGCTATGCCTAGCCACACGGTCATGTGTATACAGAGAGTAGAGCAGTGGGCTAAGCACACACCCCTGAGATACGCCAGTATTGATCGTCAGTGAAGAAGATATGTTATCACCAATCCACACAGGTTGTGGTCTTCTGGTTAGGAAGTCGAGGATTGAGTTGCAGAGGGAGGTACAGAGGCCCAGGTTCTGCAACTTCTCAATCAGGATTGTGGGAATGATGGTATTTAGTGCTGAGCTATAGTCGATGAACAGCATCCTGACATAGGTATTTGTGTTGTCCAGGTGGTCTAATGCCATGTGGAGAGTCATTTGAAGCCATTTTGAAGTATTGTGAGCACTAAGATAATATTCCTCTGCCTGTCATCAAACATAATGATACTGTTCGTCTTGTCTCCCACAGACACAGACACCTACATGCACACACGTCTCATCCATGCTGTCAGTTAATTTGACACAGATGGATTCCAGTTGGTCCATTTGGTCAAAGTTGGTTCTGAGTAATCCCATTTCCTCCCACTTCATTTCCCAACAGAAGGACGTCCATGTAGAACAGAGATCAGGCCGAATTTCTTTAGTCAGAGGGTGATGACTTTGTGGAATTCGTTACCTCGGATGGCTGTGGAAGCTTAGTCATGAGGTATATTTAAAGTGGAAGTTGTAGTTTCTTGATTGGTAAGGGTGTCAAATGTTATGGGGAGAAGGCAGGAGAATGTGATTGAGAGGAAAAATAAATCACCCATGATTGAATGTGGAGAGACTTAATGGGCTGAGTGGCCTAATTCTGCTCCTACAGTATATCTTACTGTCTTATGGTCTTATGGTTCTTTTTCTAAATTCCCCTAATACACAAAGATATAGCGATCACTGACATTCATCATGTTTCCAAAGAGCTTTCTTCATAATCAGGTTTAATATCACTGATATACATTGTGAAATTTGTTGTTTTGCGGCAGCAGTGCATTACAATATATCATAATTCAAAAAAAAACTAAATTACTATACATATACATAACCCAAGTTTCTAAGTCCACACACACACACGTAAATACACCAATCAAATAGCAGAAGGCAGCACCAATGGGGGGCACCAACCCTCCAGCCCAGCAAGGGTGACACACTGCACCGCCTCCAACAGCTTCTCTCCTGGATTGGTCCAACAGGCAAGCCATGGCTTGAGGCCTCGCCCTTGCTACAACTGAGGTCAGGCAGCTCGCCTGCAGACTTTTGCGCCATTGCACATAAGAGACAGATTTGTAGGACTTTACATTATCAATGTCCAATAGGGTCTTGCGATCACAAGAGAAACATCCAAGACAATCATTTGCTGTTAGATTACAGTATTGTGACTTTCAGTGGAACTACGACACCAGGTCCTAACATGTGTAGATAAGTTTGAGGGATATGGGTCAATAGCAGGGGAATGGTAATTGCTCGGATGGACAACTCGATCAGGCTGGCTGAGTTAGGCCTGCTTCAGTGCTCTATTACTCTATGATGCTATAGAACATGGAATGGTACTGCATACTTTCATTGGATCAGTCCTTGGACCAGCACATAAGAAAACATGGCAGCACCGCTACTTTCTTAGAAGCTTGTGAAGATTTGACGTCATCTAAAATTTTGACGAACTTCTGAAGATGTGTGGTGGAGAATATATCGTCTGGCTGCATCATGGCCTGGTATGGAAACACCAATGCCCTTGAACGGAAAAGTCTATAGAAAGTAGTGGATACAACCCAGTCCGTCATGGGTAAAGCCCTCCCCATCACTGAGCATGTTTACATAGAACATCCGTTAGTCTTGCAAGACTGTGGATCTGCGCCTGGAAAGTCTCCAGGGCGCAGGCCTGGGCAAGGTTGTATGGAAGACTGGCAGTTGCCCATGCTGCAAGTCTCCCCTCTCCACGACACTAATGTTGTCCAAGGGAAGGGCATTAACACCCATACAGCTTGGCACCAGTGTCGTGGCAGAGCAATGTGTGGTTAAGTGCCTTGCTCAAGGACACAGCACATTCCCTCGGCTGGGGCTTGAACTCACTACCTTCAGGTCGCTAGTCCAATGCCTTAACCACTTGGCCATGTGCCCACATAGAGCACTGTCACAGGAAAGCAGCATCCATTATCAAGGACCCCCACCTTATGATGTGGATGATCATGGTCTTTCCATGCCCATGATTGTTCTTGCCAATTTTTTCTACAGAAATGGTTTGCCATGCCTCCTTCTGGGCAGTGCCTTTACAAGATGGGTGACCCCAGCCATTGTCAATACTCTTCAGAGATTGTCTGCCTGGCATCAGTGGTTGCATAACCAGGATTTGTGATTACACCAGCTACTCATATAACCATCCATTACTTGCGCCCATGGCCTCAGGTGATGCTGATCGAGGATGGGGCTATGCAGGTGCTACATCTTGCCCAAGGGTAACCTGCAGGCTAGCGTGGGGAAGGAGCATCTCACACCTCCTCTGGTAGAGATATATTTCCACCCTGCCACCCGATTCCATGTTGATGCTCCTAAAGGTCCTGTCATTTACTGTACACCTGACCTCACCCTTGACCAGTTCAAAGGTTTATTTTATTGTCAAAGTATGCATGTACAATACAACTCTTATATTTGTCTTCTCTAGATGGCCATGAAATACAGAAAGACCATGGGGGTTGATGAAAGAAGAGACATCAACTCCCCCCTCCCCTGGCCTGAAAAAGAAAAGAAACAAAATTTGCAGACCCCAAAATCCCCCACCCCCTCCCTACAGAAAAAAATCAGCAACAGTAAGAATTCCTGATCCCCTCACTCGCAGCAAAACAGTGACAATAACAATCCCTGACCCCCTCACACGCGGAAAAAAATCAGTAACGCTGACAGTCACTGATCCCCTCACTCGCAAAAAAACAGTAATAACAATCCCCGATTACGTCACTGACAGACAAGAGCACTGACACAAAAAATTACCTGACACCCACCCGCGAATTGGCCTCGATGAAGAAAACACTGAAGAACTGAAGGAAGCCAATGTAAAGTACAGTCCAATAATCAAATAAGTCTCTGAATATTGGAAACATCTTTTCGTCTGTATACAAGCCGAGTGGCTGCATGAACTCAGTCCTTCCTCAAAGAGTGACCACTGACCTGCGTCCGAACACGTCGATCTGACTGCCGACCATCGTCGCCCCAGTGGCCTCCATTGGGAGTCATCGTTAACCCCCTCCGCATTCACCTTGATGCTTCAATCTTCCCTGCTGCTTTGAGGTGGAGTCATTCATGAATGAATGGAGTCATTCATGACTCCACTCCTCGTCTCTGGTCAGCTTGTGTCCTTTTTGGTCTCTTGTCTCTAATCTCCATGAGGTAGCTCTCCAGACACAGCATAGCGCTGGATCCTTCGATTGAGATCCGAACTGTATGTCACAGGCTCCAACAGTTTCTGTAACAGAAACAAGACAACAAGAACAAGCAGAAAACGTGAAATAATTGGGGAGATTAGCTATCTGAAAGATGTTGCCAGAGGGATCGTTGTTCACTGGTGCCATCTTGCCACCTCTCTGCCTACATTTTCATCTGATTTCTAACTAGGGCAATGCAGTGGAGTAGCGGTAAGCGCATCATTTTACAACGCCAACCATAAGATCAGGTGTTGATTCATGCTGCTGTCTATAAGGAGTTTGTACATTCTACAAGCGACTCGTTTCCTCCCAAATTCAAAAGGTGCATGGGTTAGGGTTAGTGACTTGTGGATGTGCAATGTGGCGCCGGATGTGTTGCGACCCTTGTGGGCTGCACCAGAACAATCCTCACTGATTTGACTTGACACAAATTTCACATTTCACTGTAAGTTTTTACGTACATAGGACAAGTGAACATAGAACATAGAAACCTACAGCACATTACAGACCCTTCGGCCCACAATGTTGTGCTGACTATATGACCTACTCTAGAAACTGCCTAGAATTTCCCTACTGCATAGCCCTCTATTTTTCTAAGCTCCATGTACCTATCTGAGAGTCTCTTAAAATACCTATTGTAGCCACCTCCACCAACGTAGCCAGAAGTGCATTCCAGGCACCCATCATTCTCTGTGTGAAAAACTTACCTCTGTACCTACTCCTAAGCACTATGCCCCTTGTGTTAGTCATTTCAGCCCTGGGAAAAAGCCTCTGTCTATCTACATGCCCTCAACATCTTATACACCTCTATCAGGTCTCCTTTCATCCTCCGTCGCTCCAAGGAGAAAAGGCCAAGTTCGTTCAGCCTATTCTCATAGGGCACACACTCCAATCTAAGCAACATCCTTGTCAATCTCCTCTGCACTCTACAGTATCTACACCCTTCCTGTAATGAGGTGACCAGAATTGAGCACAGTACTCCAAGAGGGGACTAACTAACGTCTTATATAGCTGTAACTTGACTTCATGGCTCTTGAATTCAATCCCATGGTTGATGAATGCCAACACATCACACGCCTTCTTAACAATGCTGTCAACCTGCGCAGCAGCTTTGAGTATCCTATAGACATGGACCCCAAGATCTCTCAGACCCTCCACACTGCCAAGAGTCTTACAACTAATATTATATTCTGTCTTCAAATTGGACCTGTCAAAAACACTTATCTGGTTGAACTCCATCTGCTACTTCTCAGCCCAGTTCTGCATCCTATCAATGTCCAACTGTAACCTCTGATAACCCTCCAACTATCTACAGCACCCCCAACTTTTGTGTCATCAGCAAATTTACTAACCCACCCTTCTACTTCCTCATCCAGGTCATTTATAAAAATCACAAAGAGGAGGGGTCCCAGAACAGATTCCTGTGGAACACCACTGGTCACCATCCTCCATGCAAAATACAAACCATCTACAACCAACCTTTGCTTTCTGTGGGCAATCAAATTCTGAATCCACAAAGCAAAGTCTCCTTGGATCCTGGCCTCTTTACTTTCTGAATGAGCTTCTTATCGGGAGCCTTATCAAATACCTCACTAAAATCCATATACACTACATCCACTGCTTTACCTTCATCAATGTGTTTTGTTACATCCTCAATGAATTCAATCAGGCTCATAAGGCATGGCCTTCCCTTGACAAAACCATACTAACTATTTCTAATCAGATTATGTCTCTCCAAATGCTCATAAATCCTGCCTCTCAGGATGTTCTCCAACAACTTGCCCACCACTGAAGTAAGACTCACTTTTCTATGATTTCCTGGGTTATCTCTACTCCCTTTCTTGAACAAGGGAACAACATTTGCAACCCTCCAATCCTCGGTACTTCCCTTGCCCCTATTGATGGTTGCCAGGGGCTCAGCAATCTCCTTCCTCCCCACGGCAGCCTGGCGTATACTTCGTCTGGTCCCGGCCACTTATCTAACTTAACACCTTTCAAAAGCTTCAGCATGTCCTCTTTCTTAATGTCTATATGCTCAAGTGTTTCAGTCCACTGTAAGTCATCCCCACAATGGCCAAGGTCCCTTTCCCTGGTGAATACTGAAACAAAATATTCACTAAATACCTCCGCTATCTCCTTGACTCCATGCACACGTTTCCACTATCACACCTGATTGGTCCTATTCTCACACGCTCATCCTCTTGCTCTTCCATCCTCTTACATACTTGTAGAATGCCTTTGGGTTTTTCTTAATCCTGCTCTCCAAGGCCTTCTCATGGTCCCTTCTTGCTCTCCTAATTTCATTTCTAAGCTCCTTTCTAGCAACCTTGTAATTTTCCAGAACTCTATCAGTACCTGGTTTCTTGAACCTTTCGTAAGCTTTCCTTTTCTTCTTAACTAGATTTTCTACATACTTTGTACACCATGGCTCTTTTGCCCTACCATCCTTTCCCTGCCTCAATGGAACGTACCTATGCAGAATGCCATGCAAATGTTCCTTGAACATTTGCCACATTTCTGCCCTGCATTTCCCTGAGAACATATGCTCCCAAGTTCCTATCTAATGGCATCATATTTCCCTCTACACCAATGAAATGTTTTTCCCAAATTGTCTGCTCCTATCTCTCTCCAGTGCTCTGGTAAAGGAGATAGAGTTGTGATCACTACCTCCAAAATGCTGTCCC
Source organism: Mobula birostris (assembly GCF_030028105.1). Taxonomy (NCBI): domain Eukaryota; kingdom Metazoa; phylum Chordata; class Chondrichthyes; order Myliobatiformes; family Myliobatidae; genus Mobula; species Mobula birostris. The sequence continues at coordinate 7,847,000 of NC_092375.1, read as the reverse complement.
AACAAGAAATGTGACACCTGACCAAGTACAGCCTCTCCTCTAGTTGGCTTATCTACATACTGCATCAGGAAACCTTCCTGAACACACCTAACAAACTCCACCCCATCTAAACCCTTTGCTCTAAGGAGATGCCAATCAATATTAGGAAAGTTAAAATCTCCCATTACAACAACTCTATTATTATTGCACTGTTCCAGAATTTGCCTCCCTATCTGCTCCTCAATGTTGCTATTACTGTTGGGGGGTCTATAAAAACACCCAGTAGATTTATTGCCCCCTTCCTCTTTCTGAGTTTTACCCACAATGACTGAGTAGACAATCCTTCCATGACATGCTCCTTTTCAGCAGCTGTGACACTGTCCTTAATGTGCAATGCCATGCCCCCACCTCTTTTGCCTCCCTTCCTGTCCTTTTTGAAAGATCTAAAGCCTGAAACACTCAGCAGCCATTCCTGCTCCTGAGACATCCAAGTCTCTCTCATGGCCACAACATCATAGTTCCACGTATTGATCCACGCTCTAAACTTATCCGCCTTGTTTATGATACTCCTTGCATTAAAATAGACACATCTCAAACCATCAGGCTGAGTGTGGCTTTGCTCTAACGTCTGCCTATCCTTCCTCACAAACTCCCTTTAAGCTGTCGCTACTTGTACTCTGCCTCTTCACTTCAGTTCCTATCCCCCTGCAAATCTAGTTTAAACCCTCCCCAGTAGCATTAGCAAACCTCTCCGCTTGGATATTGGTCCTCCTCGGATTCAAGTGCAACCCGTCCTTTTTTGTACAGGTCACACCTGCCCCAGAAGAGGTCCCAATGATCCAAAAATCTGAATCTTTGCCCCCTGCTCCAATCCTCCACCTCATTCTATTCCTATACTCACTGTCGCGTGGCACAGGCAGCAATCCTAAGATTACTACCATTGAGGTCCTGCCTCTCAACTTCCTTCCTAACTCCCTCTCTGCTTTCAAGATCTCTTTTTCTACCTTTTTCTACCTTTGTCATTGGTACCAATAGGTACCACGATCTCACCCTCTCATTTCAGGATATTGTGGATGCACTCAGAAACATCACGGACCCTGGCACCTGGGAGGCAAATTGTTATCTGTGTTTATTTTTCGTGCCCACAGAATCGCCTATTTGTCCCTCTAACTATAGGGTCTTCTATTACTGCTGCCATCCTCCTCCATTCCTTACCCTCCTGAGCCACGGGGCCAGACTCTGTGCCAGAGGCACGGCCACTGTTACTTCCCCCAACGTTACTCAAAATGGAGTACTTATTGTTGAAGTGTCAGCCACAGGGATGCTCTTCAGTAACGATATCCCTTCCCTTTCCTGACAGTCACCCACTTAGCTGTCTCCTGTGGCTCTAGTGTGACTACCTGCCTATAACTCCTGTCTATCACCTCACTGTCCCTAACAAGCCGAAGCTCGTCGAGCTGCAGCTCCAGTTCCTGAACATGGGCTCTAATGAGCTGCAGCTCGAAGCACCTGGCCAAGGTGTGGCCATCAGGGAGGCTGGATATCCGACATCTGGCACCCAGAGCAGAACACTGGGCCTGCAGTAATACCCTCTATTCTTACGTCAGAGGGAAAAAGAGAGAGTGCAGAGGAGATTTACAAGGATGTTGCCTTATGAGAACAGGTTGAGTGAACTTGGCTTTTTCTCCTTGGAGTGATGGAGGATGAGAGGTGGCCTGATAGAGGTGTATAAGATGATGAGAGGCATTGATTGTTGGATACCCAGAGGCTTTTTCCCAGAGCAGAAATGGCTAACATAATTTTATGATGTGTGGAAGTAGGTACAGAGAGGATGTCAGGGGTAAGTTTTTCACACAGAGTGATGGGTGCATAGAAAAGTCTTTTAAGAGCCTCTTAGATAGGTACATGGAGCTTAGAATAATAGAGGCCTATGCAGTAGGGAAATCATAAGCAGTTTCTAGAGTGGGTTTCATGGTCAGCACAACATTCTGAGCTGAAGGGCCTGTGATGTACTGTAGATTTCTATGTTTCTATTATCAAAGTACCGAAATGTCACCAGATATTACCGTGAGATTCATTTTCTTGCAGGCATATCCGGTAAAACAAAGAGACACAATAAAATTTATGATCAACTATACTTAAACAAAGATCTACAAATAACCAATATGCAAAATAAGACAAATCATGCAAATTAATACAAAAATATGTTGTAGAGGGTTTGATAGTGAGCCCATAGGCTGTGGAATCAGTTCAGAGTTGAGGTGAGTGAAGTTATCCATGCAGGTATAGGTACTGGAGTCTAATGGTTGAAGGGTACAAACTGTTCCTGAACCCGGTGGTGTGTGACCAAAGGCTCCTGTACCTTCTTGATGGCAGTAGTGAGAAGAGAGCATGGTCTGGATGGTGGGGATCCTTGATGATGGATGCTGCTTTTCCTGCAACAACGCTTCTTGCAGATGTGCCCAATGGTGGAAGGGCTTACTTGTGGGCTGTATCCACTACATTTTATAGGCTTTTCTGTTCATGGACATTGGTGTTTCCAGACCAGGCTGTGACACAAACAGTCAGGATACTCTCAGAAAGGAATACATGAAATAATCTTCCCTGGTTACTCCATCTGCTAAGAGACTGGCGATGGAACATAGACAGAAGTTTGTGCGGCGTTTTCAGTGTCTGTAGATTAGTGAACTGTTAATGAAAGCAGTGTTTACTCTTGCATTACAGAGCTACAAAGCCACAGCGCATAATCCTGAATGTGTCTGCTATCAGGACTGCTATGCAGAATAAATTTTGGGAATACCAGAAGTACCAGTCGACCATATTGCAGGCACTAGGTAAGGAAAATTAAGGCACATTAGCTTTAAAAGTTCACTCCCTGCAGCCCTATTATGGGTAACGGCTGCAGGTCGACTGCAGTAATTTAACAAATTAATCAGTAACCAACAACCCAAACAAATTTACTTTCAAATTCTTCTTCAACATCCTCTGTAACTCCTGTCTCAGAGTGGCTCTTGTCTCAGTATAACCCCTTGCTCAGTGTAACTCCTCCCTCAGTGAAACTCCTCTCAGCGTTACCAGTATTCTCATGGGCAGGTTTGTTAGAGCTGTTGGAGAGGGTTTAAACTAATTTGACAGGGCTGTGGGAACGGGAGTGAAGCAATTCAGGACAGAACGGATAGTTAAAAAAATAAAGATAGCGTGCAGTCAGACTGTCAGGAAAGGCAGGCAGATGATAGGACAAAATTGCAGCCAGCAGGGTAAGTATCAGTGCATTAGGGATGCAAAATCAAAAAGGGTAGCAAATACATAAATCAACCTGATATATCTCAATGCACAGAGTATAAGAAATAAGATGAATGATCTTGTTGCATTATTACAGATTCCACGTAGGATGATTTGGCCATCACTAAATCGCGATGGATAGCTGCAGTTGGGAACTGAATGCCCAAGGTTACACATTGTATCAGAGGGATAGGAAAATAGGCAGAGGGGGTGGTGTGGCTCTGCTGGTAAAGAATGGCATCAAATCATTAGAAAGATGTGACATAGGATCAGAAGATGTTGAATCCTTGTGGGTTGAGTTAAGAAACTGAGGGTAAAAGGACTGTGATGCAGTTATATAAAGGCCTACAAACAGTAGCTGGGATGGGATGTGGTCTACAGAATATAATGGGAAATAGAAAAGGCATGCCTAAAGGGTAATGTTATGATAGGTTGGTAATGGATCCCAAGAGAGTGAATTTGTTAAATGCCTAAGAGATAGCTTTTTGAAACAATTTGTCATTGAGACTACTAGGCAATCAGCTATACTGGATTGGGTGTTAGTCAATGAACCAAAGGAGATTAGGGAGCTTAAGGTAAAGGAACCCTCTGGAGACAGTGATCACAATATGAAAATTTGGTAAGGAGAAAGCAGTATGACATAGCAGTATTTCAGTGGAGTAAGGGAAATTACAGTGGTATGAGAGAGGAGTTGGCCAAAGGAAATTGGAAGGAGATGCCGGCCGGGATGACAGCAGAACAGCATGGCTGGAGTTAGTGGGAAAAATGAGGAAGGTACAGGATGGATGTATTCCAAAAACAAAGCGATGTTCAAATGGCAAAATAGTACAACCGTGGTTGACAAGGGAAGTCAAAGCTAATGTTAAAGCAAAAGAGAGGGCATACAATGAAGCAAAAATTAATGGGAAGATAGAAGATTGGGAAGCTTTTGAAAACCTTACAGAAAGCAACTAAAAGAATCATTAGGAGGGAAAAGATGAAAAATGAAAGTAAGCTAGCAAACAATATCAAAATGGATGAAAAAAGATTTTTCAAGTATACTGTACATTCTGAAATTCTTTTTCTTCACAAACATCCGCGAAAACGGAGGAGTGCCGCAAAGAATGAATGACAGTTAAATGTTAGGACCCCGAAGTCCCCCCAACTCCCCCCATCCACGCACAAGCAGCAGCAAAGCAACGACCCCCACACCAGCAAAAAAAGCATCTGCGCCGCCCCCCCCCCCCCACTGAGTACTCAAGTGTACAGCAAAGATCAATAAAGAAACAGACTTGCAGTACCCCAAAGACTACTTGTTCATCTGGAAATTCAACATGCCACAGGCTCTCTCTCCCCCTAACAAGGGAAAAAGAGATGTCCCTGTTTCACAGCGAGGTGGAGACATAACAAAACAACTCACTGATTTACGATGTAAAAAGTCTGTTGCGTCGCTTCTTCCGAGCTCTGTACCCAAGGAACTCGGGTCTCTGGGCACACAGCCAGCAGTCAGCTTGCTGCTTTCAATCTTCTGCCTCCCACGACACACCAGTTTCCTGCGGTGACACTGACCTCGAGTGTGCCCGCCTCCAGAGCCATGAAATCCCAGAACCCTGAAAGCACTCTAGTCTTCTAGGCCGCGTCCTTGGCATGTCGAATAGTGGCCAGTCGTGAGACCACAAGAGCGGGTCCCACTCCCGCAAAGAACCGTGGTCAGTGTGTAACTCCAGGTCAGGGTCTTCAAAACAACCCTGAAAGGGGAAAATAGAAATATTAAAGATAGAAATAGGGCTGTTTCCGAAGATGCAAGCAGAGGAGTTGCCATTAAGTGCCATCGTTCTCCTAAGCTCCTCCTCTTTCAAGAGGTCTAGAAAGAGCAGGGATGTGATGCTGAGGATTAAGAAGGCACTGGTGAGGCTTCACCTTGAGTATTGTGAACAGTTTTGGACATCTCATCTAAGAAAAGATGTTCTGGCATTGGAAAGTGTTCAGAGGAGGTTCACAAGGATGATTCCAGGAATGAAAAGGTTATTTGAGAAATATTTGGTAACTCTGTGCCTACACTCAATGGAAATTAGAAGGATGAGGGGAGATCTCATGAATACCTTTCAAATGTTGAGAGGCCTAGACGGAGTAGATGAAAAAACAATGTTTCCCATGGTAGGAGAGTCTAGGACAAGAGGGCACAGCCTCAGGATAGAGGGGTGTCCATTTAAAACAGGGAGGGGAGAAATTTCTTTATCTGGAGAGTGCTGAATTTGTGGAATTTGTTACCACAGGCAGCAGTGGAGGCCGGGTTGTTGGGTGTACTTAAGGCATAGATTGATTGGCCATGGCACCAAAGGTTATGTGGAGAAAGCTAGGGAGTGAGGCTAAGGAGGGACAAAAAAAAAAAGAATGAGCCATGATTGAATGTGGAGCAAACTCAATGGGCCAAACAGTCTAATTCTGCTCCTATGTTTTATGGTCTAAACCTCTCTCAGTGTCACCCTCTCTCGGCGCGACCCCTCTCTCACTGTAACCCTGACTCAGTGCAACCCCCTTCTCAGTGTCACCCTCTCTCGGCGCGACCCCTCTCTCACTGTAACCCTGACTCAGTGCAACCCCTCTCTCAGTGCAACCCCTCTCTCAGTGTCACCCTCTCTCGGCGCGACCCCTCTCTCACTGTAACCCTGACTCAGTGCAACCCCTCTCTCAGTGTCAACCCCTCTCTGTGCAACACTGAGGTCCGATGTAGATTGGGGGACCGTTTTGTTGAGCACCTTCACTGTGTCTGTAACATGGAGGATTTCTCAGTGCCAACCATTTCCACGTTCTTCTCCAATACCATGATGAGACCTCTCTCATGTTGGAGTAGCAACACATCACATTTTGTTTGTGTAGCCTCCAAACTAGTGCCATGAACATCGTTTTCTTCAGCTTCTGGTTATTTCACCCTTTCCCCCTTCGCTCCTTTCCCATTTCACTTTGTGGCCGCACTCTCTACCCATCTCTTCTTACCTGCTTATCACCTCCATCTGATTCCCCTCCTGCTCCCCTTGTTGCCGTGGTCCACTCTCCTCTTCCTTTTTCTTCAGCCCTTCACCATTTCCACCGGAAACCTCCTAGCTTCTTACTTCACCCACCCTGCCTCTCACCTACCACCTGCCAGTTTATATTCCTTCCCATTTGCCCCACCTTCTTATTTTGCTTTCTTCCCGCTTCCTTTCCAGAACTGAAGAAGGATCTCAGCCCAAAACATCAACTCATTATTCTTCTCCATAGATGCTGTCTGACTTACTGAGTTCCTCCGGAATTTTTTGCGTGTTGTTTGGAATTTCAAGCGTCTGCAGAAAGTTTTGTCTTCTGTGTCCTGTCATTAATGAAGGACCATAGAACAGTACAGCACAGGAACTGGCCCTACAGCCCACAGTATTGTGCCAAAGCAGCTAAAAAGAATATCAAAAGCACCCAGATACTAATCTTTCTCACCTACACAAGGTCCATATCCTTCCATCTTCCTTACATCCATGTGCCTATCTAAACATCTCTTAACAGACTCTAATGTATTTGCCTCAACCACTGTACCAGGCTGCACATTCCAGTCATCCACCACTCTCTGAGTAAAAAAACTTACCCTCGCATCCCCCTTGAAACTTACACCCTGCCACCTTCAATGCATGCCTTTTGGTATTAGACATTTCAACCCTAGGAGATGGATAATCCCTGTTCTGTCTTATCTATGCCTCTCATAATCTTTTCAAACTCTATCAGACCTCCTCTCAGCTTCTGACACTCCAGAGAAAACAACCCAAGTTTATCCAACCTCTAAACCAGGCAACATCCTGGTAGACCTCTTCTACACCCTCTCCAAAGCCTCGACATTCTTCCTATAGTGAGGCGACCAAAGTTGTACACAATACTGCAGATACGAGCTAACCGGAGTTTTATAAAGTTGCAACATAACTTTGTGACTTTTGAACTCAGTGCCTCGACAAATAAAACCAGGCATTCCCCATAGGCAATCACCTTATTGACCAGTGTGGACACTTTCAAGGAGATATGAACTTGGATCCCAAGATCTCTCTGCTCAGCAACAGTGTTAAGGGTTTTGCCCTTAACAGTATACTATGTCCTTGTATTTCCCCTATCGAGGTGCAGCACCTCATATTTATCTTGGTTAAACTCCATCTGCCATTTCTCAACCCATTTCTGCAACTGATCTATTTCATGCTGTTATTTGACAGTCTTCCACACTATCCACAACTCCACCAATCTTGGTATCATCCGCAAACTTACTAATCCGCCCGTCTGCATATCATCCAGGTCATTCATAGGTCCCAGTTCAGTACCCAGTGAAACACCACTAATTACAGACCTCCACTTGAATAAGCCCCTTTAGCCACTATCCTCTGTCTTCTACGCGCATCAGTTCCGAATCCATACAGTTAATTCACTGCAAACTCAGTCCATCTTAGTCTTCTGGATTAACCACCCGTGAGGGACTTTGTCAGATGCCTTACTGAAATCCATGTAGACAACATCCAGTGTCCTACTTTCATTATTCTCTCTCATCATCTTGTCAAAAAACTCATCCAAGTTGTTAAGACACAGCCTGCCCTTCATAAAGCCTACTGGCTCTCCCCAATTAGGCCGCGGGTTTCTAAATGCTAATATATCTTATCCCTAAGAATTTTCTTCAGCAATATCCTGACAGCCTACCTGAGACTCACCAGTCTATAGTTCCCAGGATTTTCCCTTGTTCCTTTCTTACATAAAGCTGCAACATTGGCCACTGGCCAGTCCTCTGGTACCTTACCTGTGCCTAGAGAGGATGTGAAGATACTGGTTAAAGCCCCAACAATCTCATCTCTTGCCTCCTTCAATAACATGGGATAAATCCCATCATGCGCTGGAGACTTCTCAAGTGGAGGTCTGTAATTAGTGGTGTTTTGCTGGGTACTGTACTGGGATCTCTGCTGTTTTTGATGTATATGAATTACTCACTAGGAGACCCAACACTTCCTCCTTGACCTCTAAAATGCCCCAACATATTTATGCACTCAGCACTAATCAAAGTGGTAAATACTGAAGCAAAGTACTCATTCAGTACCTCACTCATGTTCTCCGCATCCAAGCACCCCACCCCTTTATCCTTGAGTGATTACACCCTGTTTCTAGTTACCCTCTTGCTCTTGATGTATGTATAAAACGCCTTGGGATTCACCCTAATTCTTCTTGCGAAAGACTTGTCATGGCCCCTCCTAGCTTTCCTAATTCCCTTCTTTAGTCCTTTTCTGGCCTCTTTAATCTCATCGAGTGCTTTGTTTGATCCAAACTTCAGAAGCTTTACACACTTTTCCTTTGTCTTCTTGACTAAATTCATCTCCTTTTGGACATCCAGGGTTCTCTTATCTTTCCTTCTCAGTCCTTCCTTCTGTCAGGAAGATACTTCTCCGGTACTCTGTGCAATTGATCTTCAATCTCCCTACACATGCCCAATGTGGACTTGCCCATAAAAAAGGTGTTCCCAATTAACTCTTCTTTGTTCCTGACTGATGCCCTCATAATTTGCCAAAAACCAATTTAAAACTCTCCCACAAGGACCGGACCTATCCTTATCTATAGCTATCCTGAAAGTTAAGGAGTTGTGTTCACTGTTCCCTAACAGTTCAACCACTGAAAGGTCAGTCACCTATCTAGGCTCACTGCCCAACACCAGGTCCAGTAGGGCACCTCCCCTGTCATTGGACCAAACGCATATTGATTTAAGAAATATTCCTGGACAAATTCTGACCCATCTAAACCCCTTGCAATAAGGTCCCAGTTTATAATAGGGAAGTTGAAATCCCCCATGACAACAACCCTATTACTTCTACACACTTCCTTAATGTGATTATATATCTGTTCCTCAATGTCCCCATGGCTGTTGGGGAGTCCGCAGTAGAATCTCATCAGTGTGATTGCGCCCTTCCTATTCCTGAAATGTCCCTGATACTGCATCTTCTCAACCCTTTACCTCCTCTCTCCTTTCTAAAACCTTGAAAACCTGGTAAATTAATCACCCATTCTGCCCCTCTTTCAGCAAGGTTTCAGTAATGGCTACAACATCATCGTTCCATGTACTGATGCATGCTCATCACCCTGACTCATAATACTCCTAGCATTAAAATACACTCGCTTCAAACTATCCAACTAACTTGCTTTTGTTGTTCTGTAATTGAACACCCAGTTCACCAACCTCTCACACCTTCCCTCGTATTAACTTGCTGTATGATTTTCCGAATTATGGGATGTGACATCAAGGAGATACAATTATTGTGTCCTCATTTATTTTATCTTCTCACATGCCTGTCACCTCCCCCTGGTGCGCCTCCTCCTTCCCTTTCTCCCGTGGACCATTCTCCTCTCCTATTAGATTCCTTCCTCTCCAGCCCTTTACTTTCCCAGTCACCTGGCTTCAACTATCACCATCTAGCTAGCCTCCTCCCCATCCCCTCCAGCTTTATATTCTGGCATTTTACCCTTTCCTTTCTAGTCCTGATGAAGGGTCTTGCCCCAAAGCATTGACTGTTTATTCATTTCCATAGATGCTGCCTGACCTGCGAGTTCCCCTTGCATTTTGTGTGTGTGTTGCTCTGGATTTCCAGCAACTCTTGTGACCTGACGAAGAGTCTCGGCCTGAAACGACGACTGTACCTCTTCCTAGAGATGCTGCCTGGCCGCTGCGTTCACCAGCAATGTTGATGTGTGTTGCTTGTGTTCTGTTATTGTTTTTTGTTGTTTTGTTATTGAGCACCCAGTTCCCAGACCCTCTCACACCTTAACTTGGAAAAGGTTAAAGGTTGGAGAGGCCAGACTAAGAGTGGTCACTGCTGGTCCAGGTTTGGGGGTTCAGTTCATGGCTAAGAACCCTAAATGGTCAAAAAACAAAACTGTTACAGAAACAGCAATGAAGAATCTGTCTGTACAGACAGAGATGGAGGATGTTCATTGCTGTCCTAAATGCCAATAGCTTAATGTGCAGGTCTGTGTGCTGTAGATGTTGCCTGACTGCTGAGTTTCTCCAGCATTTTGTGTGTGTTGTTCGGGATTTCCAGTGTCTGCAGACTTACTCATGTTTGTATCTATTTTCTGTTTATTTTTCATTTCAGTGTGCTCGTAGATGATGAATTAATTTCGGATGAAGAGGGATTTCCTTAGAAAATGGTCATGGAGAAACCGCATTATGACTGCAACTGAATTTCTGCACCTTGGATTCAAGAGATTGAGCTGCCACCCCCTTTTCTTTGTCTATTGCTTTTCTTCAGATTTTTGGATGTGATTAAGTAGGGTTTTTCACAATATTCTGATGTGTCCATTTGAAGTTGTAGTGAGGGTAAACATCTCACAATCAGATTCATAGTCATACTCTATTGAGTAATCACTTATTGCGTAGACTTGATCATCTCAAGTAGTGAAGGTCTTTGGTATGGGTTTCAGTGGGGTGGAGATATTATTGATGATGGGTCTTCTTCATTGGTCGGTCAATCAGTAGGTTATGGATTCAAGTCCCAATTGTATTCAAGGAAAGAAAGCATCAGAGTTTTAAAGAGGAGCAACAGTGTCCCTTCACTAAAATGTATCATTGTCACAGTGAGCGCTGGCAACGACTAAACCCAGGTGTGGAGGAACAACAGACTCTCATGTAGAGACAGAAACAAGAGGTTATGCTTAAGAATTCCAATGGAACATCAGTGGCACAACCGAGCAACACTGTGAGACAGCTGATTCTCAACACCAGGACCCTGTGATGAGTGCTAATTGGGAGTCCACTTTAAATAATCACAGTAGGTAGAAAACCCATTCCAGTAACAATGACCTTGACAAGATTAAACATAAACTACAAGAGCTTCGTGTCATCCGCAAACTTGGAGATGCTGCATTTAATTCCCTCATCCAAGTCATTAATATATATTGTAAACAACTGGGGTCCCAGCACTGAGCCTTGCGGTACCCCACTAGTCACTGCCTGCCATTCTGAAAAATTAAAGAGCAAGTAATTTCTGTCTGAGTCTGATTTGTTTTCTGTGTGTCCCTATGCAATGATATGGTGAATCCTGATCTACGGCAGAAGTGACACGAAGCGGATGACATGAAGTTGGGTGGCAGTGTTAGCTGTGAGGAGGATGCTAAGAGGATGCAGGGTGACTTGGATAGGTTGGGTGAGTGGGCAAATTCATGGCAGATGCAATTTAATGTGGATAAATGTGAAGTTATCCACTTTGGTGGCAAAAATAGGAAAACAGATTATTATCTGAATGGTGGCCGATTAGGAAAAGGGGAGGTGCAACGAGACCTGGGTGTCATTATACACCAGTCATTGAAAGTGGGCATGCAGGTACAGCAGGCGGTGAAAAAGGCGAATGGTATGCTGGCATTTATAGCGAGAGGATTCGAGTACAGGAGCAGGGAGGTACTACTGCAGTTGTACAAGGCCTTGGTGAGACCACACCTGGAGTATTGTGTGCAGTTTTGGTCCCCTAATCTGAGGAAAGACATCCTTGCCATAGAGGGAGTACAAAGAAGGTTCACCAGATTGATTCCTGAGATGGCAGGACTTTCATATGAAGAAAGACTGGATGAACTGGGCTTGTACTCGTTGGAATTTAGAAGATTGAGGGGGGATCTGATTGAAACGTATAAGATCCTAAAGGGATTGGACAGGCTAGATGCAGGAAGATTGTTCCCGATGTTGGGGAAGTCCAGAACGAGGGGCCACAGTTTGAGGATAGAGGGGAAGCCTTTTAGGACCGAGATTAGGAAAAACTTCTTCACACAGAGAGTGGTGAATCTGTGGAATTCTCTGCCACAGGAAACAGTTGAAGCCAGTTCATTGGCTATATTTAAGAGGGAGTTAGATATGGCCCTTGTGGCTACGGGGGTCAGGGGGTATGGAGGGAAGGCTGGGGCGGGGTTCTGAGTTGGGATGATCAGCCATGATCATAATAAATGGCGGTTCAGGCTCGAAGGGCCGAATGGCCTACTCCTGCACCTATTTTCTATGTTTCTATGTTTCTATACCACAGGGCCGTTGTAGACCATCTCTGTACCCCACCTCATGATCAATGTGGCAAGTGACTAGAAGGTCAGATGCTTCCATCCTTCTGGAGTGCTGCAGGGCATGTGCCAGCCCTTTGACAGGGCCTGTTCTGCAGTGCACTGCATTATGGAAATATTCACCCACCATTGTTGGCTGGCTTGCCGCAAAATCCACAGCAATTCATTTGTAATGGGAAAATATGAGGGTGAAAATCAGGGACAATGTGAATTCTTTGCCCTGGGGATCAGGGAAAGAGTAGAGCAAATTCCAATAGCATTATCAAATAGAACAGCACAGGAACAGGCCCTTTGGCCCACAAATATGTTCAAAGTTCAAAATAAATTATGAAAGTACATATCTGTCGCCATATTGGAAATAATTTGGACGATGTGTAGCTCGGGTGGTTGATAGTTGGTTTGTGGTGTTCTCTGATCGTGGCAATTTACTTGCAAATGGTTTGTGACCATAGGAGAAGACATCATCAGAGCCCTTTTGATCTCATTGAAACATTTCAAATTTTGAAAGGCTTAGACTGAGTAGATGTGGAAAGGACGTTTCCCATGGTGGGAGAGTCTAGGACAAGAGAGCACGGCCTCAGGATAGAGGGGTGTCCATTTAAAACAGAGTTGCAGAGAAATTTCTTTATCCAGAGGGTGGTGAATTTGTGGAATTTGTTGCCACAGGCAACTGTGACGGCTAGGTCATTTGTTGTATTTAAGGCAGAGGTTCTTGATTGGACACGGCATCAAAGGTTACAGGGAGAAGGCTGGGGAGTGGGGCTGAGGAGGGGTGAAGAGGATCAGCCATGATTGAATGACAGAACAGAATCGATGTGCCAAGTTCTGCTCCTCTGCCTGATGGGTAGATGAGGATAGGGCACTGGATGTTGTCTCTGTGGACTTTAGCAAGTTCTTTGATAAGATCCTTCATGGCAGGCTAGTCTGAAAGGTTAGATCACATAGGATTCAAGGGGAGAAAGCTGATTACATTCAGAGTTGGTTCTGTGGTATGAAGTAGAGGTTGTTGCTTGAGAATTGTTTCTGAGACTGGAGCTGTGCTTAGTGGAGTTCCACAAGGGTCAGTGCTGGGATCTGGTTGTTCGCAATTTACTTAAAATGATTTGATATACAAAAAGTAGTGGATATGGCCCAGTCCCTCGCAGATAAAGCCCCCCCCCCACCCACCTCTCCCCACCATTGAGCACGTCTATGCAGAGCGCTGCCACTGGAAAGTGTCCATTATCAAGGGGCCCCACCACCCAGGCCATGCTGTCTCATTGCTGCTGGCATCAGGAAGGAGGAACAGGAACAGGAGCCTCAAGTCCCACAGCACCAGGTTCAGGAACATTCATTATCCCTCAACCATTAGGCTCTTGAACCATCGTGGATAACTTCACGCACCCTGACACTGAACTGATTCCACAACCGACAGACTCACTTTTAAGGACTTTACTTTTAAAGTAAGCAAATAGCACTCAGAACTCAAGCTTACCAAAGTGAGCGCGCGTCCACTGTCATCGCTCTGTAACTGATTCAGGAGCAGGCCACGGCCTCAGTTCAATGCACAGTTTGGTAAACATCATGGAGCAGTGAGCTGAACCGGCCCGTCCCTCAGCTCAAGCCCCAAACACCCTGACCTTGTCGACCTGGCCTGGCACTTGTCACAGGTACAGTGAAACGCATCATTTGCGTCAATGACCAACAGAGTTCAAATATACGCTAAGTGTCACCACACTTCCGGCGCCAACATCGCATGCCCACGAGTTAATGACTCAAACCGTAGCCCTTTGAAATGTAGGAGGAAACTGGAGCATCCGGAGGAAACCCATGTAGTCTCTGGAAAAATGAACAACTCCTTCCAGACAGCGAGGGGAACTGAACCCCAGTCACTGGAACTGTAAAGTGTTACACTGACTGCTACAGCGCCGTGCCACCCCTTATTCCAGGAGGGAGGAACGTCTTCCTATGGCCCTGTTGGTCAGACTGTCTGTGATCGCTGGCAGGATTGGACCCAAATGTGAGAAACGGCAGACTCTGTCACAGTGAGCACTGGCAACGACGTGACCCCTGGAGCAGAGGAACAACAGACCCCGTCACAGTGAGTACTGGCAACGACGCGACCCCTGGAGCAGAGGAACAACAGACCCCGTCACAGTGAGTACTGGTAATGACTCGACCCCAGGATCAGAGGAACAGCAAACTCTCACAGTGAGCACTGGCAACGACTCGACCCCTGGAGCAGAGGAACGACAGACTCTGTCACAGTGAGCACTGGCAATGACTCGACCCCAGGATCAGAGGAACAACAGACTCTGTCACAGTGAGCACTGGCAACGACTCGACCCCGGGATCAGAGGAACAACAGACTCTGTCACAGTGAGCACTGGCAACGACTCGACCCCGGGATCAGAGGAACAACAGACTCTGTCACAGTGAGCACTGGCAACGACTCGGCCCCGGGATCAGAGGAACAGCAAACTCTCACAGTGAGCACTGGCAATGACTCAACCCCTGGAGCAGAGGAACAACAGACTCTGTCACAGTGAGCACTGGCAACGACTCGACCCCGGGATCAGGGGAACAACAGACTCTGTCACAGTGAGCACTGGCAATGACTCGGCCCCGGGATCAGAGGAACAGCAAACTCTCACAGTGAGCACTGGCAATGACTCAACCCCTGGAGCAGAGGAACAACAGACTCTGTCACAGTGAGCACTGGCAACGACTCGACCCCAGGAGCAGAGGAATGACAAACTCTCACAGTGAGCACTGGCAACGACTCGGCCCCAGGAGCAGAGGAACGGCAGACACCCCATGAAGAGACCAAGACTGGAGTTTAGACGGAGGAATAACAACAGAGACAATATGAGACAAATCATTCTCCACAAACACAAGGACTCCTTTATAACATGCAGAAAACTGGTACCAGTCACAATTAACTTGTCAAGATTAAACAGAAAGCAGAAGGGCTTAATGACTCTAGTTAAGACAATGACTAGTAAATAAGGTATTTGAAGCCCAACGCGTACAGCAAGCCGCAGGACTTATGACATGGACAGAATGGAAACAATACGGAGATGAAAGTCCCCAGGCGCCCTTGGAACACAAATGTACTGTACTCCAGTTTTTCCAGATTTTACATCCCTGAGTTCCCTAAAATACTTGGAACCTCTTCAATTTCACCATTTACTGCAACTCTCTAATTCCCAGTATTCTGCCCACCCCTAATTGCCTAAAGACAAATGGAGAATAAGCTGTGGGCATGCTGTGCTGGCACCAGAAACATGGAGACACTTGTGGGCTACCCCTAGCACATCCTTGGACTGTGTTGGTTGTTGATGCAAAACAATATATTTCACTGTGTGCTTGATGTTTCAATGTACATCTGACAAATAAAGCTGATCTAAACTGATCTAATTTTGCAACCTTTCCCTGCAACCGAATTAAACAGAAGATCCCCTAGCCCCATATTTTCCAGGAACATTTTTCCCAGTCCTGCTAATTTCATGCTTACTGGAATATCCTCCTAGTCCCACCTTCACTGCAGGCCTCCACTAATTCTCGAATAGTGAAAGCCATTTGCTAGTCCTTGGCCCACTGACCTAAAGGGCGTAAAATGGCACTGGTGAATCACAGAGAGTCTGTGAATGAACCCTCTTTGTGGAACAGTTCAAAATGCCACCTGCTTGCGTTTATTGTTTGCAAGACGTGTTTTTTTCCTCTCTGCACTTTGAGTGTTTTATGGTCCTCATTTTAATGGGTTCTTTGATTTGTGCCTGCCTTTTAGGAGACAGATCTCAAGGCTGTGTAAAGTATGTGAATCCCCCTGGTTTCCTTGGCTGCATAAGTCCAGGGAAGACACTCTCAAGACCTGGCAAACTGGTGAGATTGAGACGGCTCGTCCCACGCCAAACCCCGGTTTGTGTGGATGCTGTGTAATTTGCTATCCTGTTACAAATTAGTGCCACAAAACAACAGACAGCACACTGCATGCGATTAAAGGAATTATATTTATGAATCTTAACTTAGTGAAGAATAACAAAAAGAAAAGGGCCCATTCTAATTAAACAGTCAAATGTGCACAAGTTGGAGGTCACCTTGAACTTCTCCATCACTCACACACTGGGCCCTCGGTCAACGTGAACGCCCACACCGCCTTCCGAGCGCCGTCCGCAATCCATCTCAAACAAACCGGTCTCCCATCGGATCGGATCCTACGACTGGTTTACCCCAGCGTCCTCTCTCTTCATCTCCCGGCGAACAAAAACCCAAGACCAATTTAATTGTCCCTCACCAAGAAAGCCTCCCGCTAATTGGATGGCACGCATTCCACTTCATCCCTGATCTTCAACAGTAACCCAACCAGGCTGAAAGCAGAACAAACAGCTCTTACAGAACTGCTAAACGAAATACCTACAGCATAGTAGTAAAGATGTGAACCAGGGCATTACACATACATACTTTGATAATAAATGTACTTTGAAGTCTGAACTTTAAATCGAATTTTTAATTCCCCATCCGTTTCCCTGATCAGTCAGACCTACTTGCATCCACCAGGGGGCAGGCTCAGCTTGGCCCATGACTCCCAACTTCTGCCTCACTGAACGTAAAATACTCTTCAATCCTTAAACAGGTAACTCCTGCAGGATTGAGACTGAGGCAAAGACTATAAGACATAGGAGCAGAATTTGCCATTCGGCCCATCGAGCCTGTTCTGCTATTCCATCACGGCTAATTTATTAACCCTCTCCTGCCTTCTCCCTGCAAACTTTGATGCCCTGAACCTGAAAAATCAAGAACCTATCAACCTGCGCTTTAAATATACCCAGTGGCCTGGCCTCCACAGTCGTCTGTGGCAACCAATTCCACAGATTTACCATTGCTGTTCCAAAGGGGCACCCTTGTATTCTGAGGTTGTGCCCTCTGGTCCTCAAATAAGAGGGAGATGAAGTGTTTTCTTTCTCAGAAGTCATGTATCTTCCTCAAAAGTCCTGACGAAGGGTCTCGGCCTGAAACATCGACTGCACCTCTTCCTACAGATGCTGCCTGGCCTGCTGCGTTCACCAGCAACTTTGATGTGTGTTGTTTATCTTCCTCAAAATCTTAGATTGTCTTTAGATTTTAAGGATTAGCTTTATTTGTCACAAGTATATTGAAAGGGTGGAGGGTTGGAGATACTTTTCACCAAACGAGATGTAAGGTGCTCCTTCCCTCTGCTGACCTGCAGGGCACCCTTGGGCAAGGTGTAGCACCTGCTTAGCCCCCCGTTCAGGATCATGAGAAGCCATGGGAATGTGGTAGATGGTCATACGAGCAGCTGGTGCATATCACAGGTCCTGGTTATGTGACCACTGATGTCAGGCAGACAGTCTTTAAACAGTATTGATAATAGCTGGGGTCACCCATCTTGTAAAGACACTGCCCAGAAGAAGGCAATGGCAAACCACTTCTGTAGAAAAATTCGGCAAGACCTATCATGGTCATGGAAAGACCGTGATTGTCCACATCATACGATGCAACACATACCAAATGAACGATATTGAAACATACAGTGATATGCGTCATTTGTGCAAGCACAGTCTGAGGGTGTGCTGGGAGCAGCTCACAAATGTCAACAGGTTTCCTGCTCCAACGTAGCATTCCCTCAGCTTCTAACCCCAACTTCTTCATCTTTGTAATGTGGGAGAAAAGCAGAGAACCCAGTGGTAATGGGGAGAATGTACAGCATGGAGAGATCATCCATCACAAACCGCTTGGCTGTCCTTGAATTTCATCACCCCACTAATGGTAGTGAAATCCTCAATTCAGAAATGTTTCTCTGTGTGTCAGTGTCCCTGCATTTCTATGTATCTGCATCCCAATGAACCTGGGTCTCTCCACCTCTGTCAAAGTCAAAGTAAATTTATTATCAAAATGCATATATGTCACCATATACTACCCTGAGATTCATTTTCTTGTGGGCATTCACAGTAAGTATTAAGAAACACTATAGAATCAATGAAAAACTGCACACAAAGACTGACAATGTGCAAGAGAACACAACTTGTGCAAGTACAAAAAAACTAAATAATAGTAATAAATAAGCAATAAATATTGATAACATGAGATTACATGTCCTTGGAAATGAATCGATAGTTTATGGAATCAGTTCAGAGTTGCAGTGAGTGAAGTTGTCCACACTGGTTCAAGAGCCCTGATGGTTGTAGGGTAATAACTGTTCCTGAACCTGGTGGTGTGGGTCCTGAGACTCCTGTACCTCCTTCCTGATGGCAGCAGTGAGCAAAAGCAGGCCTTAGGTGATGGGGGTCCTTGATCATGGATGGTACTTACCTGAAAAACACTCCTTGTAAGTGTGCTCAGTGGTGTCTCTGCATCTCCGCAGATCTCACTCAATCTCAAAAACAAACATTGGGCCTGTTCCAGCGCCGCTTGTTAAGTATTGTTTGATCACATTGCCAAATATCCCTGGCATATTTGAAAGACCTGTCTTCAAACAGGTGAGAAACCCCTGCAATTGTGCTGGGAGCTCCCTGTACCACTAGGTGGCGCCAGATGCCTGCCTACAGAATTATGCCTTTCCACAGTGTTGCTCACTGCCCTGAGGTGTCCTGTTGGCTGCAGATTGATTGATTGATTGATTTATTTAGAGATACAGCTTGGAACAGGCCTTTCGGGCCCACCAATTTAACTCCTGGGATAACCACAGGACAATTTACAATGACTAATAAACCTGTTAATTAATAACTAAAACTATGACTAAGCACAACTCCAGTGCCATATTTAAGTGCGCTAATCAAGTCAAGTCAAGTTACTTTTTATTGTCATTTCGACCATAACTGCTGGTACAATACACAGTAAAAACGAGACAACGTTTTTCAGGACCATGGTGCTACATGAAACAATACAAAAACTACACTGAACTATGCAAAACAACACAAAAACGACACTAGACTACAGACCTACCCAGGACTGCATAAAGAGCACAAAACAGTGCTGGCTTTACAATAAATAATAAACAAGACAATAGGCACAGTAGAGGGCAGTAGGTTGGTGTCAGTCCAGGCTCTGGGTATTGAGGAGTCTGATGGCTTGGGGGAAGAAACTGTTACATAGCCTGGTCATGAGAGCCCGAATGCTTCGGTGCCTTTTGCCAGATGGCGGGGGGGAGAAGAGTTTATCTGAGAGGTGCGTGGGGTCCTTCATAATGCTGTTTGCTTTACGGATACAGCGTGTGGTGTAAATGTCTGTAATGGTGGGAAGAGAGACCCTGATGATCTTCTCAGCTGACCTCACTCTCCGCTGCAGGGTCTTGCGATCGGAGAATGACAGCACTGCCGTAGGCCAAGTCAAAGCTGGTGACATAGAAGGGAGAAGATGACACCAGCTTACAACGCAACCAAGGGCAATATCCTTCAGACAATTCACAAAACGACTTCTTCTGGTTCTTTTACATCTTTTTTTCCAGGTGTGGTTCTGCTACTGTTGGAGCCTGTGATCTGCTGTTTTGGTGATGTGTTTTCAGGTCGATTGAGCAATCTGGCACTTTCCTGTCTCTGAGGGCCTTTTGTGCAGCCTGGAGACAGGGCTTGCCGATCTCCATTTCTCACTGATTAAAGTGTCGAAGATGATTGAAATCATCGAGGAGAGCGCAGAAGGTGAGGTGGGTGTTCAGTGCTGTCTACCAGCCTCTGGAAATGGTTCAAATGGTTCCGTTTATTATCAGAGAATGTATACTGTATACAATCATACTTATCTTTGCAGACATCCGTGAAAAGCAGAACCCCAAAAGAATGAACAAAGGAAAAGGGTTTGAACCCCGAAGCCCCCTCTCCCCCTCCATGCACAAGCATCAATGCATTGATCTCCCACCCTCCCCACCCATTTCAACAAAAAGCCTCAGTGTCCATCGCCAACCATGCAACAGAGCACCCCGAAGAGAGACCATCAACAAAACTATTGCTCATCTGACAGTTTGACATTTCTCTCTCACTAACAAGAGGCAGAGAGATATATTCATCTCACAGTGAAAGGGGAGACTGGCAGTCACTGTTACTTTTTACTCCAACTTTAGAATCGGCAGCAAACTCTCCCACCATTGAGAGAGAGAGAGAGAGAGAGAGAGAGAGAGTACAACCGCTCGACTACAGAGTCCTCTGTCCATACATCCACCATAGAGAAATCCTGATGTCCAAAGAATTCCAACAGATTTGTCAGACAAGGTTTTCTCTTGGGGAAACCACACTGAGTATGGCCTATTTTATTATGCACCTTCAACTACTCCGAGACCTCATCCTGAAAAATCGACTCCGACATCTTCCCAACCACTGACGTCAGAGTAACTGGCCTATAGTTTGCTTTCTTCTGTCTCTCTCCCTTCTTGAAGAGTAGAGTAGTATTTGCAATTTTCCGGTCTTCCAACTAATACGGAATCGAGTGATTCTTGAAAGATCATTATGAATGCCTCCATAATCTCTTCGGCCACCTCTTTCAGAACCCTTGGATACCATCTGGTTCATGTGACTTTAGCTTCTCCTTCTCAAATTTCCAGGTGAATTCAATCATATTATGATCACATACCCATAAGGGTTCTTTTACCTTAAGCTCTCTAATCAGTTCTCGTTCATTGCATAGCAGCAAATCCAGAATGACTGATCCTCTAGTGAGCTCAACTGGGAGTTGAGCTGAAAAGCCATCTGATAGGCAATCTAGAAATTCTTCCTCTTGTAATCCAGCACCAACCTAATTTTTTCACTCTACCTGCATATTGAAATCTTCCATGATTATTGTAGCATTGCCCTTTTAGCATGCATTTTCTGTCTCCCATTGTAAATTGTAGACCACATCCTTGCTGTATGCAATTCCCACTGAGGTCTTTTCACTCTTGCAGTTCCTTAGCTCTGTCCACAATGATTCAACATGTTCTGACCCGATGTCACCTCTTTCTAATGATTTGATATCATTGAGCACATCTACATGAAGTGCTGTCACAGGAAAGCAGCATCCATTATCCAGACCCCCACCATCCAGGTCATGCTCTCTTCTCACTGCTGCCATCAGGAAGAAGGTACAGGAGGCTCAGGACTCATCCCACCAGGTTTAGGAACAGTTACTACCCCTCAGTCATCAGTCTCTTGAACCAAAGGGGATAACTTCACTCAACTTCATTCAAACTTCCTCCCAGCAACACTCTTTCAGTGGATACTAAAGGATTATAGAGTATAATGGACATGTGTTATTAGTTGATCCTCACCAATTCTTATTGTTGCCCTGAGAAAGAATCTGATTCTGAAGAAGCAGAGCTTGGTGTGACAACTGATCTGTACAAGATTGTAACTATTGAGCACATCTACAGGAAACATCCTTGATCAGGGACCCTTACCACCCAAGATATGCTTTCTTCTCACTGCTACCATCAGGAAAAAGGTACAAGAGCTCAGAACTCCACAACCAGGTTTAGGAGCAGTTACTAATCCTCAACCATCAGGCTCCTGAGCCAAAGGGGATAACTTCACTTGCCCATCATTGAAATGTTCCCACAACCAATGGACTCATTTTCAAGGAATCTTCATCTCACTTTCTCAATATTTATTGCTTATATACTCATTATTTCTTTCTTTTCATACTTGCACAGTTTGTTGTCTTCTGCACTCTGATTGAATACCCTAGTTGGGCAGTCTTTCACTGATTCTGTTACAGTTATTTTTCTATAGGTTTGTTGAATATGCCTACAAAATGAATCTCAGGGACTGTATATGGTGACGTATACGTACTTTGATAATAAAATTTGCTTTGAACTTTAAAGAAATGGCAGGAAGTTATGACCATAAGACCATAAGAGGCCAAGTGAAGGTCAAGTCATTGGGTTTATTTAAAGTGAAGGTTGAAAGGTTCTTGATTATTAAGGACGTCAAAAGTTACAGGGAGAAAGCAGTAAAATGGGGTTGAGAGCGACAGAGCAGACTCGATGGGCTGAAAGATCTCATTCTGCTCTTATGTCTCATGGTCTTATGGGCTCTGGAATGTGGGATGAAAGCTGAGCTCCCGGAGGTAACCCATAAGGGGAAATGTAGGAACACCTTACACACTGCAGTGAAATCAGAATCAGGTTTCATATCACTGGCATATGTTATGAAATTTGTTCTTTTGCAGCAGCAGTACATTGCAGTACATAATAATAAAAACTATACATTACAATAAGAAATACATATAAAAATAAATTAATTAAGTAGCGCAAAATCAATGAGGTAGTGTACATGGGTTCATTGTCCATCCTGAAATCTGATGGCAGAGGGGAAGATGCTGTTCTTGAAATGTTGTGTGTCAGGATAATCAAGGACACAACCCCCCCATCCCTCTTCCCTCTGGGAGAAGGCTCAGGAGCTTGAAGACTCGTACGGCCAGATTTGGGAATAGCTTCTTTCCAACTGTGATAAGACTGCTGAACGGATCCTGACCCGGATCTGGGCCGTACCCTCCAAATATCCGGACCTGCCTCTCGGTTTTTTTGCACTACCTTACTTTCCATTTTTCTATTTTCTATTTATGATTTATAATTTAAATTTTTAATATTTACTATCGATTTGTAATCCGGGGAGCGGGAAGCGCAGAATCAAATATCGCTGTGATGATTGTACGTTCTAGTATCAATTGTTTGGCGACAATAAAGTATAAAGTATAAAGTGTTTTCAGACTCCCGTAGCTCCTCCTCGATGGTGGCAATGAGAAGAGGGGATGTCATGGGTGACGGGGGTCCTTGATGATGGATGCTGTCTTATTGAGGCAACGCGTTTTGAAGATGCTTTTGACGCTGGGGTGGCACACAGAAAAACTGCCACGATGTTCGCTGGCAATACTGGAGCCCATCTGTGGAGGAAAGACCAACTCCTGACGTAGAAACAGCAAAAAAAGTTTATTCATAATTCCAAAAGAATATCGGTGGCTCAGCCGACTGACACCACAAGAAGTAACATTCTCAAAACTAGGGCCCCGCGATTAGCACTAATCGGGCATCCACTTAAATAATGCAAGTCACGCAGAAACCCTGAGCTTATCAAAATAAACTTAGCAGGTTTAAACAAAAGGCCACATTAGAAAGAGTAACTCATTCAAGAAAATCACAAACTCTAATGGATTAACGACTCTCATTGAACAACAATTAACCAATTCAGGTGCTCTAAAACCCTCAGAGCCCAACACTCTCTTGTGACTCCATAGGTCTGAAGGACTCATTACAGAGAACAAGTGGCAGCTGTGAGAGACTAAACAATCATAAGACCCAACCATTAAACACAGCCACCACCTACTCTTACTCACATTGCCCCAGAATACGTGGATCCCAGAGCGAGCTCTACAGCCACCATGACAACCCAACAATAGACAACCCCTTAGGAGAACATCATACTCAACTCAAGTGATTTCACCACTACCACTACGATTCTGAATCTTTGATTCAATTCCAGCAAGCAACTTACTCTCAGGTACCTATTATTCAGTATGTAAACCATATAAACACTAAGATTCTAGCCTTAACTCACCTCCAAACATATACAGTACTGTACAAAAGTCTTAGGTACTGTGTAGATATATAGTTAGGGTGCATGTAGTATATGTATTGTACTGTACTGCTACCACAAAAAAACTAATCTCATGACATATGCCAGTGATAATATACCTGATTCTGATATGGGTCTCTGTTGTGGACTGAGAGTGGGAATGGGGCACAGAGAGGGGAATCATGGCTGGGAAAAGGGGAAGGGAGCCTTCCCAGGAGAACAGAGGCTGTGTGGGAGATACTTATACTTTATACTTTATTGTCGCCAAACAATTGATACTAGAACGTACAATCATCACAGTGATATTTGATTCTGCACTTCCCACTCCCTGGATTACAAATATTAAATATTAAAATATTAAAAATAGTAAAAATTAATACATATTAAAATTTAAATTATAAATCATAAACAGAAAATAGAAAAATGGAAAGTAAGGTAGTGCCAAAAAACGAAGAGGCGGGTCCGGATATTTGGAGGGTACGGCCCAGATCCGGGTCAGGATCCGTTCAGCAGTCTTATCACAGTTGGAAAGAAGCTGTTCCCGAATCTGGCCGTACGAGTCGTACGAGTACAATTTTGTGCTGGTTTGGGGAACAGGCCCCTCCCATCAGAGCTGGCTTCCAGTGTTTACACTCAGTGGAATGCAAGCTAGATAGCGTTCATTTCTGGAACTGCTGCAGGCTTGTTTTTGCAGAAGCGTGGGTCCAGGACAATATGCCATGTACCATCAATCTGCAGGACATGCCACTCAAGGACTTGGGCTATATTATTTATTTATTGTGCTCATATGTTTTAATGCTATTATGATTATTTGTGCCTTGTGCTATGTGTGACTGTACCGGTGTGTCCTGTGTTTTGCACCTTTGGCCCCAAGGGAACACTGTTTTGTTTGGCTGTATTCCTGTGCATGGTTGAATGACAATTAAACTTGAACCTGATATGCAGGAGTGGAGAGATATGGATCCTATGCAGGTAAAAGAGATTTAGTTCAATGCATCATCATTTTTGGGGGCAGACCTTGTGAGCTGAAGGACCTATACCTGTGCAGTATGGTTCTGTTCTATGTTTGATATGTGGTTAAGAAAAATCTCTCAAACACTCTCAGTCATTCTCTGAATTCTGCAGCTTGAACAAGATAAGGATAAAGTGGCAGAAAACTGTCATCTCACGGTAACTATTGATACAGGGAATATTCAGTGAGGGGTTGATCCATACTCTGATTCTGCAGTTTGATTGACACGAGGCAGCCAATTAAAGAATGGTCTCTGAGAATTGATAACGTGACTACTCTCACTCCAGCTTGCCAACAATGTTCAATAAATCGATTTCCCCTGGGTACTGGGAGAAGATCTTCAACCTGGCCTCCAACTGTTAGCTGGTAAAATAATCTCTGAAAAATTAATCCACTTGCAATGATAGATGGAGTTTCTGCTGGGGAGGATCGATGGCATTTAGTGGTGACAGGCCGTTCAATGTTGAGATTATTTACGGAAAAACCCTCCCAGATCCTGTCACACAGACACTGGGAGTGGACCATAAGGACCTGCGTCACTGGCAGAATCAGGGGCCCAGGTTGGACTGGATCAACGACTGGAGCCTAGAGGCCCAATGTATGAGAGGTCGGGATGCCCGGGGACAGAGGTGGCTTGTCCTGGGGTTGGATGACTGTCTGTGTGTGTGAGTGGCTGGGAAAGAGGCTTAATTTTCTGAAGCTGTCTTCTTTTATTTATGTAAACTCACACGTTCATGGGGAGAACGTACAACCTCTTCACAGGCAGCAGTGGGGTTTGATTTGTTGCTTGTATTGTTCTGCCGAGCAACGTGGATGTGCTAAGTTGGCACTGGAATGTGTGGTGACACTGGTGGGCTGCCCCCAGCACATACTTGGGTGTGATGGCTGCTTACGCAAATGGACCATTTCACTGTGTGTATCGATGTACATGAGACAAGTAAATCTGAATCTGAGTGGCCCGGTGGGTAAGTCATTGTCTCACCATGTTGATGGGCTGGGTTCAATACTGATCACTGGCTCTGTCTGTGTGGAGTACGTATGCTCTCCCTGTGACAGTTTGGGTTTCCTTTGGGTCCTCTGGTTTCCTCTCATGTTCCAAAGACATGTCAGTTGTTAGATTAACTGGCTGCAATGGTTAACCTCCAGTGGGTAAATGACTGGTCCAACAGTTTCTGCTGGTGACTGGGAGAGTTGTTGGGAACGTGGGGAGAGTAAACTGGGATCTGTGTGAGATTATGTACTTACTTAAACCCATCACTCGTACTGGGGAACAGGCTGCCAACAGCAGCTTGCCAGAGTCCTCTGTCCTGGGCCAGTCTTTCAGGTCATCCCATCTTCTCCTTCCTCTCCCTGTGATGATGCCCTTGGAGTTTCTGGTGACATGCCTGTAGCACTAGGTGTTTATGGGATGGTCTACCCTCCTCGTTTGCAGCGTTGGGTTTAGGGTTGTGTACTTAATGGATAGAATGGACTTAAGTCTCAGACCCTAGAGGAGCAGATTCTCTCCACGGCACAACCCTCCCTTCATCAGGGACACCTTCAAATACAGTCACTCAATAAGGCAGCATCCATCATTAAAGACCCTCACCATCTGGGATATGCTCTCTTCTCATTACTATCATCAAGGAGGAAATAAGGGAGCCTGAAGACTCACACTCAATGTTTTAGGAACACTGTCATCAGATCTGTCTGTCTTTCATAGTATTTTCTATAAATATCCTGTGTAAAGGGTGAAAACGTTCAGAATTCACAACCACTGACATTGGGTTGGAGGTTGGGGTTCAGAGTGGTCTGACGTGCTGATGTAATTACGTAAAAGTCTTTTACCGCTCGGTGTTCAGTTTTTGCTGTTCAATATATGAGTTGTTACGGTTTGTCTTAAACATAAAACACCTTCACCATTTTACTGGTGAAAACCTACACAATCATGGGAAATCACCTCCGGTGGACTGGGCAGGTGAGATCTACAGTGAGATCCAGTGGCCACAAATGTGGTTCTACAATGACCCCGTGGAGAGTGAAGGGCATTCATTGCAAAGCATAGAATATTCGTGGTCCATCCGCTGCAGCCAAGGATGACCCTGGCCAGTCTGTACCTATGGACCTGGACTTCTGAGGTTGAGAGAGTGGAGCTGTCCCACTGCAATGGCTTTTCCACTTCTTTAAAAACTCCTGTCATTGTCAGACACAATGGACAACCACCAACCAACCACAGTAACTTTTATGTATTGCAATGTACTGCTGCCACAAAACAACACATTTCGCAACATAAGTCAGTGATAATAAACCTGATTCTGATTCTGATTCTAACTCTTCCTGGTGCTTGGTCTCCCCAGGACTTGGCTCCCAAAGCTCCTGATTTCAGTGCTGTATATCTCTGAGAATCCTTAAGGAACTCAGGGAGAATCAGCACCTTCTGGCACTTGAGGTGGCACAGTGGTTCAGCTAGTAGGTCAGCTGACAGCACCAGAGAATTGGGTTTGATCCTGACCCGAGGTGCTGTTTATGTGGAGTCTGCATGTTCTCCCCATGACTACCTGAACTTCGTCCAGGCGCTCTGGTTTTCTCCTGCATCCCAGATGTGTGTCTGTTGTAGGTTAATTGGCTGCTGTAAGTTGATCCTAATATGAGGGTGAGGGGTGGAATCTGAAGGAATATTGATGAAAATTTGGGGAAAATAAAAGAAATGGGGTTAGAACATCGAACATAGAACCATACGGCATAGATTAGGCCCTCAATATTGTACCGAACTCTTAGCCTGCTCTAAGGTCAATCTAAGCTTTCCCTGCAACATAGCCCTCCATTTTTCTTTCATCCATGTGTCTATCTAACAGTCTCTTAAATAGCCCTAATGTATCTGCCTCTACCACCACCCCGGTAGGATGTGCCCACCACTCTCAAGTAAGTAAATAAAACTTATCTCTGACATCTTCCTTGTACTTTCCTCCAATCACCTCAAAATTATTCCCTTTTGTATTACAATTTCCACCCAGGAAAATATCTTAGATTATCCTCTTATTACCTTTATCAAATCACCTCTCACTCTCCTTTTCTCAAAAATGAGAAGTCCTAGCTCACTCAACCTATCCTCATTGCCTGGTCAAAGGACTGGTCTAGGTTCATTGTAAATCAAAGTTCAAGATAAATTTATTATCACTGTAGCATACGTGTGTCTCCATATACAACCCTGAGATTTATTTTCACAAAAAATCCAAGAAACACAATAGAATAAATGAAAGACTACAAACAACAGGATGGACAAGACAAGCTGTGAAAATACAAAAAGGAAAAAATATAATTAATAATAATAATAAATAAACTAGCAATAAATATCAAGAATGTGAAATAAAGAGTCCTTGAAAGTGAGAGCTTAGGTTGTGGGAGCAGTTCAGTGATGGGGTGAGTGAAATTGAGTGGATCTGGTTCAAGATCCTGATGGTTGAGGGGTAATAACTGTTCCTGAACCTGGTGGATCCTGAGGCTCCTGTACCACACCTCCTTCCTGATGTCAGCAATGAGAAAAGAGAAAAGGCATGCATGGTGGGGGTCCCTGATGATAGATATTGCTTTCCTGCAACAGCATTTCCTGTCGATGTGCTCATTGGTGTAAGTAAGCATGTGTAGTAAGCACAAGGTTGTGATTGTGGGAGATTTTAATTTTCCACACATAGACTGGGAAGCCCATCCTGTAAAAGGGCTGGATGGTTTGGAGTTTGTGAAATGTGTGCAAGATAGTCTTTTGCAGCAATACATAGAGGTACCAACTAGAGAAGGGACAGTGTTAGATCGCCTGTTAGGGAATGAGATAGGGCAGGTGACGGAGGTATGTGTTGGGGAGCACTTCGGGTCTAGTAATCACAATATCATTAGTTTCAATATAATTATGGAGAAGGATAGGTCTGGACCCAGGGTTGAGATTTTTGATTGGAGAAAGGCTAACTTTGAGGAGATGCGAAAGGATTTAGAAGGAGTGGATTGGGACAACTTACTTTATGGGAAGGGTGTAATAGAGAAATAGAGGTCATTTAAAGGTGAAATTTTGAGGGTACAGAATCTTTATGTTCCTGATAGGTTGAAAGGAAAGGTTAAAAGTTTGAGAGAGCCATGGTTTTCAAGGGATATTGGAAACTTGGTTCGGAAAAAGAGAGGGATCTACAATAAATATAGGCAGCTTGGAGTAAATGAGGTGCTTGAGGAATGTAAAGAATGTAAAAAGAATCTTAAGAAAGAAATTAGAAAAGCTAAAAGAAGATTAAGAGGCTGCTTTGGCAAGTAAGGTAAATCCAAAGGGTTTCTACAGTTATATTAATAGCAAAAGGATAGTGAGGGGTAAAATTGGTCCCTTAGAGAATCAGAGTGGACGGCTATGTGTGGAGCCAAAAGAGATGGGGGAGATTTTGAACAATTTCTTTTCTTCGGTATTCACTAAGGAGAAGGATATTGAGTTGTGTAAGGTAAAGAAAACAAGAAGGGTAGTTATGGAAACTATGATGATTAAAGAAGAGGAAGTACTGGCGCTTTTAAGGAATATAAAAGTGGATAAGTCTCCGGGTCCGGACAGGATATTCCCTAGGACCCTGAGGGAAGTTAGTGTGGAAATAGCAGGGGCTCTGACAGAAATATTTCAAATGTCATTAGAAACGGGGATGGTGCCGGAGGATTGGCGTATTGCTCATGTTGTCTCACTGTTTAAAAAGGGTTCTAAGAGTAAACCTTGCAATTATCGGCCTGTGAGTTTGACGTCAGTGGTGGGTAAATTGATGGAAAGTATTCTTAGAGATGGTATATATAATTATCTGGATAGACAGGGTCTGATTAGGAACAGTCAACATGGATTTGTGCGTGGAAGGCCACGTTTGGCAAACCTGATTGAATTTTTTGAAGAGGTTACTAGGAAAGTTGACGAGAGTAAAGCAGTGGATGTTGTCTATATGGGCTTCAGTAAGGCCTTTGACAAGGTTCCACACGAAAGGTTAGTTAGGAAGGTTCAATCGTTAGGTATTAATATTAAAGTAGTAAAATGGATTCAGCAGTGGCTGGATAGGAGAACGCCAGAGAGTAGTGGTGTGTGTCAGATTGGAGGACAGTATCTAGTAGTGTGCCACAAGGATCCGTACTGGGTCCAATGTTGTTTGTCATATATATTAATGATCTGGATGATGGGGTGGTAAATTGGATTAGTAAGTATGCAGATGATACTAAGATAGGTGGCGTTGTGGATAATGAAGTAGGCTTTCAAAGCTTGCAGAGAGATTTAGTCCAGTTAGAAGAGTGGGCTGAAAGATGGCAGATGGAGTTTAATGCTGATAAATGTGAGGTGCTACATTTTGGTAGAACTAATCAAAATAGGACATACATGGTAAATGGTAGGGCATTGAAGAATGCTGTAGAACAGAGGGATCTAGGAATAATGATGCATAGTTCCCTGAAGGTGGAATCTCATGTGGATAGGGTGATGAAGAAAACTTTTGGTATGATGGCCTTTATAAATCAGAGCATTGAGTATAGGAGTTGGGATGTAATGTTGAAATTGTATAAGGCATTGGTGAGGCCAAATTTGGAGTATCGTGTACAGTTCTGGTCACTGAATTCTAGGAAAGATGTCAATAAAATTGAGGGAGTACAGAGGAGACTTACTAAAATGTTGCCTGGGTTTCATCTCCTAAGTTACAGAGAAAGGTTGAACAAGTTAGATCTTTATTCTTTGGAGCATAGAAGGTTGAGGGGGGACTTGATAGAGGTGTTTAAAATTATGAGGGGGATTGATAGAGTTGACGTGGATAGGCTTTTTCCATTGAGAGTGGAGGAGATTCAAACAAGAGGACATGAGTTGAGAGTTAAAGGGCAAAAGTTTAGGGGTAACATGAGGGGGGAACTTCTTTTCTCAGAGAAAGGCAGCTGTGTGGAACGAGCTTCCGGCAGAAGTGGTTGAGGCAGGTTCGATGTTGTCGTTTAAAGTTAAATTGGATAGATATATGAACAGGACAGGAATGGAGGGTTATGGGCTGAGTGCAGGTCAGTGGGACTAGGTGAGAGTAAGAGTTCGGCATGGACTAGAAGGGCCAAGATGGCCTGTTTCCAAGCTGTAATTGTTATATGGTTATATGGTGGAGAGGGCTTTATTTTGATGGACTGGGCAGTATCCACTACCTTTTGTATGCTTTTCCATACCAGGCCATGATGCAGCCAGTCAATATACCCTCCACTGGACATCTATAGGGATGAGTGATTGATGGTCATTGTGTGTTTGAAGGGCCAGTTTTGTGTTACTTCTTCCTACAATCCTATGCTGTGTCCCATGGACTAGAGACTTCCTTGGTTGCAGTGGATGACCATGGCACCTTCTGTGCCTCGTCATGCCCTTTGCTGTCACATAGAAATAGCTACTTGGAGCCACAAGTGAGAGCAGGGTGTCCATGGTAACTGAAGGTGAGTGAGCTGTCCCAGAATGGACAAGGCAAGCCCATTTACCAGAGGTGTTAGCCCTGCCTTGACATCCCATACACGCCAATTCATTGCCAATAGTCATGATGATAATCACTTGCAAGCAATAAATATTGGACCGCACGTTTCCTTTTAGAGTAACAGGCCTTTCCAGCCCATCAAGCCCACTCCACCCAGTTGCACCCATGTGACCAAATACCTACTAACCCGTAAGTCTTTTGAACATGGGAAGAAATCAATGTGGTCACAGGGAAAACATACAAACTTCTTATAGACAGTGGCGGAAACTTAACCGGGGTACTGGTGCTGTAATAGAGTACATTAACCGCTACATTACTGTGTCGTTCATTTTATTTACACTTGTAGACAAAGGCATCCATTTTAACGCCCAAACTTTGAATAAAAATGAACGTTGAAGTCCTCATACTTAGGTTAATTTCTGAGTCATTGAATTCCCCTCAGCAAGTTTGGTGTTTATCTGATACCAGCCATGCAGTCTAAGATGTTGCAGGACATGTTGTTCCCATTTCCTGCACTGCTGGCTGCAATAGCACTTCGGAGGAAAATGGCGCTTCCCAGGAGCAGTAATTGAAACGCGATGGGTCTGGTTAAATCAGTTTTTCCCAAACTTTTTTAGACCTATTCTCCTCTAAGGCACCCTCATACTTACCAACACCCCCTAAAGCACCTTCATACTTTCCAACTCCACTCTGAGGCACAATATACTTTCCAGCACTTGGGTAGTGTAAAAACATGTCTATTACATGCTAACAGGAGAAAATGATTCTGCTTTAAATTTTTATTTGTCTTTAAACCTAGTACCTGTGCACTGTATAGCAGCTTTGATATCAATGTGATTCTTAAATTAGATGGTTTGTAGCAAGAGTTGAAATATCTGATTCAAGTTGTAACAGCAAAAGCCTTAAGTCCCCACACACAGCAATGTCCAAGCGGTTTCGATTTTTTGTGAGTATGTGGTTCACTGCACTGAAGTCTCTTTCAACAAGGTGGGAGGATGGAAATGAAATGAAAAGCAGTTTGGCTATTCTCCAAAGACCAGGAAACTTCTGTGACA
This sequence comes from Mobula birostris, assembly GCF_030028105.1. Classification (NCBI taxonomy): domain Eukaryota; kingdom Metazoa; phylum Chordata; class Chondrichthyes; order Myliobatiformes; family Myliobatidae; genus Mobula; species Mobula birostris. Next base: position 7,814,620 of record NC_092375.1, on the reverse strand, counting down.
GTGTAGCCACATAACCCAAAAGCCAACATTTTTGAAAAGCATTTATGCTTCGTCATCATTCTGAATTTTGATAATTTCTTTTTGCAAGCTCTCTTCTTGTTCTTCCACCCTGTAAAGAAATGGGTTAATTACCCAGTCTGGAATTTCCAGGTTGTTCAAATCCTTGAATCAATTCTGAAAATCCTTCTTCAGTGACCACAGGTGTAAGCAGTACTCTTGCAAATCACTGTCTGTGAAAGAGAATACCATATCTTCCATGCAGGGAAAATGTGAGAACATTCTTCTCTCCATGTTTTGCTTACATATTTCTATAAAAGAGGACACTGAACTTTTTGCCTGAATTAAGTTAAAATTCTCACCCTGCAGTTTCATATTTAGGATATTCACTTTGTCATACAGATTGGCTGGGTATGCCATATCTCCAAGTAAAAATTCTATCTTGTTGCCCAAGCTCTTATCAATTTTGAGCAAAAAATCAATCACAGTGTCAAAAAGATCAAAGAAACATTTTAAGCAGTAGCCTTTTGACAGCCAATGCACATCAGTTTGAAGAAGCAAGTGTTCAAACTCTTCATCGTTATCTTGGCATAACTAGTGAAATATTCTGCTATTTAATGGATAGGCTTTAATTTTCTTGATAGCAGATATTACAAGAGTCATGCTTGAAAAATGTCACTGGCTGAAGTTTTTGGCTGCGAGATGTTGATGATGAATTACACAATGGTTTGCAAACTGACTTGCAATTTCTTTTTCGTAAATGCCACTAAACTAGCATGGTGACCTGTCATATATGGTGCTCCATTTGTTGCACAAGAAAGCATGATCCTAATCGGAATACTTTTATCCTCCATATACATTTTAAGCTCATCGTAGATTGATTCTCCATTGATATTTGATTTTCACTTTTTACAAAAGAAAATCTCTTTATAAACTTTTCCATTTTTGATCAACTTTACATATGCCATTAGTAATATCTCGTTATCTTGCACAGTTGACTCATCCAGTTGATTCTCAAATTCTGTTTTTTGTAGCTCTGTGCATAATTGATACTCAATGTCTTCACTCATTTTGTCAATACAATGAGCTGCAGAATTATTACTCAGAGGAACTGATTTTAAAATACTGGTATCCATTTTGAGAATGGTGGTGAGCACTTCTGATACAACAGACATTAGTAATCTTTCACCAATTGTATGAGATTTTCCACACTTTGCTATCATTTTGGAGATGTTATAGGAAGCAATTAGACCACTATCAAGGTAATTTTTAGTTTTCTTGGCAAATGTCTTAAGAGTGCAACATTTTTCAAATGCTGCTTTCACCTTCTGAAACTGAGTAATACCATAAGTAGCCTCTTCAGGGTGCCTTTTACAGAAGTGTTCCTGCAATCTTGATGGTTTCATGGCTGTATTAGACACTACAGTATTACAAATAAGACACATGGGGTGTTGCTGATCTGATGGGAATGGAATAAAACCATACTCCAGGTATGTAACATTGTATTGATGCACTTTCTATAGTTTCTGTTTCTTAGCAGGATTAGAATTCAAGGCTTCATTGCCTTCAGACTCATGGAGATTATGCCGTACATATTTATCCAGCTTTAACACAAACTGGGAAAGCCTATTGCATGTTGATGATGGCAGTGAGTTGACCTGGATGGAACAATGGTAGTGGTACGCAAAGGAATAGCGAGACAACGATGAAGATGATCACAACAGCGAACTTTACACTGGCAAGGATTCAAATTGGATTCTGAACATTAGTTGGGATAGCATTGGTGTTTCGCAAGCTACGATTAAACTATTCCATTTGGCGTGATTGACTAATCACGTAAGGTCTCATAATTATAGTGCCATAGTCGGGGTGCCACTTACTGCACCCCCCCGCCCCCAGGAAGAATCTTGAATGCTCCCCGATGACTTCTGTTTTCCCTAACACCCCCTTACGTAACTGCAAACATTGGGAATCAGTGGGTTAAGGTTTTCTGAATGGCTGATGAACACTGCCCCGCAGACATTGGGAATCACTGGGTTAAAGTTTTCCGAATGGCCAGTGAACACTGCCTCACTATTTTCCTCTCTTTTTGCATGAATTATTTATTTTTAATATATTCTTATTGTAATTTATTGTAATTCTTTATGCATTGCACTGTATTTCTGCTGCAAAACAACAAATTTCATAATCTGTGATAATAAACGTGATTCAGAGTAGATGGGAATGAACATCATCAATAGCCTCTCGCTCGATGCTGCCGGAAGATGGTGCCAGTGTCTTAGGTATTGGGAAAGGTTTAATCAAAGCAGTTTGTGGATTGGACTCTATAGTTCATGTTTTATGTGTTTCTTGTTTCTGGTTTCTCCTTTTTTTATCGCTATTTTGTGTGATTTTGATCAGGGCGGACTGGCTCTGCAGCCAGCAGTCAGCGAATGACACGGAACTCAGCTGAACATTCCTAGACTGTCTCAATTACTCTGTGGTTTGATGTTGTATATTCCGTTCTTTTCCCACTCGCTTTTAGCTGTTTGCGTGATTTGTTCTTTTTTTTGCGTGTTGGGTGTTTGATGTTCTTCTTTGAACGGCTTCCACGGTGTTTCTTTGTTTCGTGGCTGTCTCTGGGAAGATGAATCTCAGGGTTGTATACTGAATAAATAAATAAAGGCATCCGTTAGTCTTGCAAGACCATGGATCTGCGCCTGGAAAGTCTTCACTCTCCAGGGCACAGGCCTGGGCAAGGTTGTATGGAAGACCAGCAGTTGCCCATGCTGCAAGTCTCCCCTCTCCACGACACCAATGTTGTCCAAGGGAAGGGCATTAGGACTCATACAGCTTGGCACCGGTGTCGTCGCAGAGCAATGTGTGATTAAGTGCCTCGCTCAAGGACACAACACATTCCCTCGGCTGGGGCTTGAACTCACAACCTTCAGATCACTAGTCAAATGCCTTAACCACTTGGCCACGTGCCCACTGCATGCATACATACATTGATAATTAATATACTTTGAACCTTTGAATCCCAGTCCAACTATGTGGACACTACGGCCAAGGAAGCTCACCAGCACCTCTTCTTCCTCAACAGGCTAAAGAAATTTGGCATGTCCCCATCAGCCCTCACCAATTTTTATCAATGCCCAATAGAGCATCCTACCTGGCATGGTGTGGCAACACGCGACTTCAAGAGACTGCAGAGAATTGTGGACACAGGTCAGCACATCAGAGAAACCAGCCTCTCCTTCATGGACTCTGTCTACATTTCTCACTGCTCAGTAAAGCAGACAGCATAATCAAAGACCCCCACCCACCTGGAATTCTCCCTTCCCCCTTTCTCATAGGGCAGAAGATACAAAAGCCTAAAACCACAAAACACCAGGCTCAAGAACAACTTCTACCCCACCGTGCGATAAGTTAGACTCTTGACCTCACAATCTACTTTGTTATGATCTTTCACCTTCTTGTCTGCCTGCACTCCACTCTCTCTGTAGCTATAAAATTCTACTCTGCATTCTGTTATTATTTTATTCTGTACAACATCTGTGTACTGATGGGATGAAATTATTTGTACGGATGGCATGCAAAATAGTTTTTCACTTCCCTTGGTACATATGAGAATAATAAACCAATTTCCCAAATTAAAAAATACTTACATGCGATATTGACTCGTGTATATTGACCACAAAGTACTAGAGAGAGCTTCCCTGCTCAACTGTGGAAAAGCAGGAGGGATGTCCACTAGGGAGAACAGTGGAGATCTTGTCTTGTCCAACATATGACATCTCCGATCTTGTGGTGCACCCTCCATACTTCACTGGAGCTTCTGACTATTGTCTCAGAAGGGAAGTTGACCTGCCCCACAATTCCCACTGGATCCCTTCCCTTTAGGGACAGCCGATATGTGACTCCTTTCCAGATCAAAGTGGTTGACTGCCACCTGCCTTGGAAAGTCACTCATTGCATAGGGTCCTGATGAAGTGTCTTGGCCTGAAAGGTTGACTATTTATCCCCCACCATGTACACTGCCTGACCCGATGAGTTCTTCCAGCATTTTGTGTGTGTGTGTGTGTGTGTGTTAGTTACTCTGGATCTTCAGCACCTGCAGAATCTCTTGCCTTTGTGTAGGCAATAGTTAAAGGCCTTCCCAGTGAAGCTCACATGTGGAGAATGAATAATCAGCGTAATTGGACAATAGCATCTCATCCATCTATGTAGAGCTCTTGCCCTCACATCACCGTTTCTATATTTATCCTATTGATTCCAGTCTGAGGCTCCTCTGCACAAAAGTCATATCCAGGTAAAATCAATAGGCACTTGAACAACAGAATCCTTATTGACAAGTGTTTTTGACTGCAGACTGCAGGTACGAAAGTATAAAGGGAGCTGCTTCCCAAGTGTGGGAGGCTACCAGGGATTATAAAAGGCTAATTATGTTCAATATCAATGTCTCTAAGGAATCCTGAGCAAATCAGAACAATTGGAAAACAGAAATGGAGTACTATCCAATTCCAAGCTCTAATCAATGGCTAGTCTTTTGCCTTCAAGGGCTCACTCTGAGTATCTGTGGGATTTTACACTGTTCTTGGAATTCTGGAATGTGAATCTCCAAAAGATAGCATACAGATCCATCATGTGGTGACAGGGTCCGGGCTGTTCTCCGTGTGCACAAGTAAATAAAGTGCAATTGAGGAACATGTGCAGGCTTTCAGAGTGAAGGAGTGGTGACAGAGTTTTGAGTCACAATGGTGCGTGGCTTGGAGGGCAAATTCTCGGTGATGGTGCTCCCTTTATTTATGCTGCTCTTGCCCTTCTGCCTAAGTGGTGTGATGCTCCCTCAGTACTATGCTCAGCGGGAGCCCGAGTCTGTGAATCTCTGCAAGCCCTCTGGGGAGAAGGAAGGCCCATGACTTGGCCTCCACGCCATTGGTCTATGAGCCCAAGCCTGATGGAGGCTGGAGGGCTGAGGCTGAGAGCAGCCTGTTGTGGGGTTGGAGGACCCTGTATGTGCGGCGGTGGGAGGGAAGAAAGAGCCTTGTTTTGTTTGGTGCTGAGCTGCCGGCCATTGTGGGCATGTTATGTTGGTACTGGAATGTGTGGCAACACTTGACGGCTGCCCCCAGCACATCCTTGGGTTGGTTGTTAACACAAATAATGTATTTCATTGTGTGTTATAATGTACATATGATAAATAAATTTGACTATTGAATCTTGAAACCTGACAAAGCAACACTCCCTCATTACGGCCCTCGTACAGCCCTGCGTTCCCTCAGAACTGTCTCTTGCACTCTGCAGCACTCCCTCAGTACTGCTCTTCCAACAGTGTGGTGGTCTTTAACTCTTAAACCTAAAACATAAGTTGTTTAAGGCTGGTGAATCCGTGGAAGCCATTGCCACAGACGGCTGTGGAGGCCAAGTCACTGGGTAAATTTAAAGTGGAGATTGATAGGTTTTTGATTAGTCAGAGAGTTAAATGTTACAGGGTGAAGGCAGGTGAGTAGGGTTGAGGGGGATAATAAATCGGCCATGAGTGAATGGCAAGGCAGACTTGATGGGCCAAATGGCCTAATTCTGCTCCTTTGTTTATGATCTTAGGTTTTAATGCAATTATTAACCCCTCTAGGGCTTGGTGACTGCTGGCACTGATGACCGTGTTCGACGGCGATGGGGTTGTGGGGCTCCGACTGGTGTGTGGGAGACCTTGGGGAGAATGCGAAACTCACCAAATAAACTGCTTCATTTTTGTTCAAAAGAATCCCACAAGCCTGCCAATTATAAAACTGCCTCCTGACTGCTCGCTAATGGAAGATTGATTCTGGTAATTGCCGAAGCCGTGTGTTGCCGGGTCCCTGATCGGTGGCAACGCGTAAGGTCTGAGACAGTTAACAGGACCACAAGCTGTTCCTCAAATCACCAGCTCGTCACAAATGTGTTTCTCCCGCTGTTGATATCCCACGGTCACCCCTCAATCTCCCCTCCTCCTTACAATCCCGGCTCTGCTCTTGTTAATTGCTGCAATGAAATATTAAGCAGGGTTTTCACAGTGGGGGGCTCACACTACATGAGCTCTGGAAAAGCCATGAATGCAGGGAGCTGCAGGAGCTTCCAACGAGTAACTACTGTATTTGCTCTGTCATATCTTTGTCAACTATTTCAAAGAGCTCTCTGTTCATTCCATTCCCTGCTTCAGGTGAGATATTACCAGTTCAAGAGCCATGTGGTAACGCTGCAGCTCTATAAGACCACAAGATATAGGAGCTGAATTAGACCATTTGGCCCATCAAGTCTGCTCCGCCATTTCATCATGGCTGGTCCATTTTCCTCTCAGACTCAATCTCCCACCTTCTCCCCGTAAACCTTCATTCTCTGACCAATCAAGAATCTATCAACTTTCATCTTAAATATATCCAATGACTTGACCTCTACAGCTGTCTGTGGCAATGAATTCCACAGTGCCACCACTCTCTAACTAAAGAAATTCCTCTTCATCTCTGTTCTAAATGGACTTCCCTCAAATCTGAGGCTGCCTCTAATCTATCCCCAGTCTTAGACTCCCCAACATAGGAAACATTCTCTCCACATCTATCAAGGCTTTTCAGCATTCAATGTTTCAATGAGATCCCCGCTCATTCTTCTGAGTTCTAGTGATATGATAAGCCTTTCAATCCCAGAATAATTTTCATGAACCTCCTTTGAGCTCTTTCCAATGCCAGCACATCCTTTAAGGGTCCCAAAACCGCTTGCAATTCTCCAACTGAGACCTGACCAGTGCCTTATAAAGCACTAAGTACATCTTTCACTCCTCCCCCTCTACTTTCCGCAAGGATTGCTCCATATGTGACTCCCTTGTCCATTTGTCCCCCCCATCCCTCCCCACCGATCTCCCTCCTGGCATTTATCCTTGTAAGCAGAACAAGTGCTACACATGCCCTTACACTTCCTCCCTTACAACCATTCAGGGCCCCAGACAGTCCTTCCAGGTGAGGCAACACTTCACCTGTGAGTCGGCTGGGGTGATATACTGTGTCCGGTGCTCCCGATGTGGCCTTCTATACATTGGCGAGACCCGATGCAGACTGGGAGATTGTTTTGCTGAACACCTATGCTCTGTCCGCCAGAGAAAGCAGGATCTCCCAGTGGCCACACGTTTTAATTCCACGTCCCATTCCCATTCTGATATGTCTATCCATGGCCTCCTCTACTGTAAAGATGAAGCCACACTCAGGTTGGAGGAACAACACCTTATATTCCGTCTGGGTAGCCTCCAACCTGATGGCATGAACATTGACTTATCTAACGTCTGCTAATGCCCCACCTTCCCTTCGTACCCCATCCGTTATTTATTTATATATTCTTTTTCTCCCTCTGTCCCTCTCACTATACCCCTTGCCCATCCTCTGGGTTTTCCCCCCCTCCCCCTTTTCTTTCTCCCTGGGCCTCCTGCCCCATGATCCTCCCATATCCCCTTTTGCCAATCACCTGTCCAGCTCTTGGCTCCATCCCTCCCCCTCCTGTCTTCTCCTATCATTTTGGATCTCCCCCTCCCACTTTCAAATCTCTTACTAGCTCTTCTTTCAGTTAGTCCTGACAAAGGGTCTCAGCCAGAGATGTTGACTGTACTTCCTAGAGATGCTGCCTGGCCTGCTGTGTTCACCAGCAACTTTTATGTGTGTTGCTTGAAATACCAGCATCTGCAGATTTCCTCGTGCTTGGAGTATTGTGTTCGGTTCTAGTCACCTCATTATTGGAAGGATGTTGAAGCTTCAGACAGGGTGCAGAAGAGATTTACCAGGGTGGATTAGAAGGCATGTTGTATGAAGATAGGTTGAGCAAGCTTAGGCTTTTCTCTTTGGAGAGAATGAGGATGAGAGGTTACTTAATACAGGTGCTTATTTATTTATGTACTGTTTAGAAATACAAGGTGGAACAGGCCCTTCCAGCCCAATGAGCCCATGTTGCCCAGAAACCACTTACTTAACACTAGCCTAATCACAGGACAATTGAAAATGACCAGTATGTCTACTGACCTACTGATTAGTATGTCTTTGGATTGTGTGAACAAACTGGAGCACATGGACGAAACCCACACATTCCACAGGGAGGATGCACAGACTCCTTACAAGTGACATCAGAATTGAACTCTGAACTCCGACACCCCAAGTAATAGCCTCGCGCTAACCACTACACTACCACGGAGAGGCACAGATGGAGTGCATAGACAGAGTTTTTTCTTCCCCAAGTCAGAAATGGCTATACAAGGGGAATAATTTTACCACCAGCCCTGGCAACATGTTCCACACACCTACCATTCTTTGTAAAAAAAAAACAGCTCTGACAATTCCTCCAAACTTCTGTCTAATCACCTTTATCTTACGACTCCTTGTATCCATAAGAGGATTTTGTAACTCTTTTACCATCAAGGATTTCTGCAATAGGACATTCAGCAACCATTTTCTATCTGAACTACCCCAGAACCACTGAAGATTGTGTGACCGTTCCCTTTGCTACCTTCAGGGAGGAGTATGTCCACAATCAATGTCTTAGGAACAGCTTCTTCCTCCTCACTATCAGATTTCTGAATGGTCCATGAATCCATGAACACTACCTCATCAATTCCTTTTCTTTACCCTCTTTAGTTATTTTTAATTTATAGTAATTTTTGTCTTTGCACTGTACTACTGCCGCAAAACAATGAATTTAATGCGTTATGTTGCATCTCTGTTTAATTTCTGGTCCTTAGGGTTCTTCCAGGAGTCAAGAATGGTGAGCAGTCATAATTCCAGGATTTCAGTTCATTTTAGAGTACAAACAAACATACAAATACGAAGCAAACTAAATAAGGAGCTGAGAAACCATGCTAAGCGGGGAATTAATGCTAAGGAGTGTAAGACAAAGGAATAAAGATGGCATTTCTGAAAAATCTATCATTTTTATAGACGAGATAAAGAAAATTCCTTAGATAGCGATGAATTAGCTAATAGGCTACATAATTAAAACAATTACATCACATAGGTAACTAGCTAATACTTACCTGATGAAAAATGGCAATGGTGATAAATTGCTATACCGTTTTCTGCCAGTGCATGTGAAAAATACGAGTTCGTTAAGAAGTACAAATCCTGTGAAAAGTATTATTTTAAAAAAAACAGTGGTTTCCAGCAATGATAAGACATTGATAATAAACCTGATTCTAATTCTGATTCTGATTCATGTGATTTTTTAACACCACAGGCCATTCAGCCCATCAAACAGATACGCCTATTCCTTTTATCCCATCCAGTTACCTATTTCTTTGGAATTAGATTAGATTAGGTTATGAGGACACTCAGTCCTCATTTATTGTCATTTAGAAATGCATGCATTAAAAAATGATACCACGTTCCCCAGAATGATATCACAAGAAAAACACAGAACAAACCAAGACTAAAACTGACAAAACCACATAATTATAACATATAGTTACAACAGTGCAAAGCAATACAATAATTTGATAAAAAGCAGACCATGGGCACGGTAAAAAAAGTCTCAAAGTCCGGATAGACTCATCATCTCACGCAGGCGGCAGAAGGGAGGAACTCTCCCAGCCATGAACCTCCAAGTGCCGCCAACTTGCCAATGCAGCACCATTGGAAGCACCCGACCGCAGCGGACTCTGAGTCCGTCTGAAAACTTCGAGCCTCCAATCAGCCCCTCCGACACAGCCTCTCCGAGCACCATCCTCTGCCGAGCACCTCAACCCCGCCCCGGCCGCCGAGCAACAAGCAAAGCCGAGGACTCGGGGCCTTCCTCTCCGGAGATTCTGGATCACACAGTGGCAGCAGCAGTGAAACAGGCATTTCAGAAGTTTCCCCAGATGTTCCTCTGTACTCTCACGTCCATCTCCATCAAATCAGGATTGTGCCAGCACCCTACTTGACAAATAATAGACATCACCACCGGAGTGGCCACTGCAAGCTGTGTTGCGCCGCCATCTTCTCCTCCTCTATTCTCTCTCACATAAATTCAAAGATCTATAAAGCACAGAAGCAGACCCTCAGCCCAATTTGTCTATGTTGACTAAGGTATCTACCTAAGCTTGTCCCATATGACCTGTTCCCTTTTAAACTAGGGGTTCCCAACCTTTTACCATTAACCGAAGGGTCTGGGGACTCCAGGTTGGGAATTCCTGCTCTAAACCATTCCTATACTATACCTCCCGGATGTCTTTAAGTTCCAAGGTTCAAGGTACATTTATTATCAAAATATGTATGCAATATACAACTCTGCAACTTGACTTCTCCAGGCAGCCATGAAACAAAGAAAACCATGGCAATCGTTCAGGGAAGAACATCAGTACACCTCACGCGATAAGAAACAATTCACGCAAAGGGTAACAAGAACATCAAACCCCTCCCCAACGCACAAAGAAAAACAAATCACGCAAACAGCAAAAAGCACATCAAACTCCCTCCCCCAACATGCAAAAAAAAACCAAGTCCCACAAATGGCAACAGGAACATGAAATCCCCTCCCCAATGCACAAGAAAAACCAAATCATGCAAACTGCAACAAGAACATCAAGCCCCAACCCCCCCATTGTAAAATGTTACTATTGTACCCACTTCTAACACCTCCTCTCATAAGTCGTTCTATACATCCACCGCCCCCTGCATGAAAACCTTGTCCATCAGGTCTCCCTTCAGTCTTCCCCCTCTCAACTTAAACCTATTCCTGCTTGCTTTGGACTCGCCTACCCTGGGAAAGAAAGACTGTGACCATTCACCATGAGAGCCCTCCTGATATTATAAACCCCTACAATGTCTCCCCCAGCTTCCTAACAACTGCTGCCTATTTAGTGTCTCCTTATGACTTAAGTCCTCCAGTCACTGGTAACATCATTGTGAAACACAATGAAACAAAAGTATGTGACGACATTTGTAAGGTGTCCCAGCACACCCTTAGATTGTGTTGGCTGCTGATGCAATTGACACATTTCGAGATTCATAATACAAGATTGAAGATTGTTTAATGTCATTTCCTGTACACAAGTGTGAAGGAGAACGAAATAATTGTTACTCTGGATTTAATGCAGCCCAAGAAATCACAATAAGGTAAAGAACACAATAATAAACAAAACAGTAAGCATACTATACTATGAAAAAGTCTTTGGCACATACATATAGCTAGGGTGCCTAAGACTTTTTCACAGTACTGTATTTATCAATGTGGAGCAGAGAGCTAGTCTGTAAACCTGACGGGAGCAAAGAATGTTGTGAATAGTGAGCGTGAAGTGTCTGTGATAATGAATTCCACACATTCACCACCCTCTGACTAAATAGCAAATGTTAGCAACTGTTTCTCTCTGTATGGATGCTGCCTGACCTGTTGAGTCTTTCCAGCATTTTCTGTTTTTGTTTAAGATTTCCATCATCTGTGTTTTGTTATGATAGGACAATGTGATTGGAGGCACAGAGAAGTTATAATGGGCAAAGCGACCAGTCTGTGATGAGGTATTTCTCAGGGAAAAGTTGATCGATAAGCCTTCTGGCTGACTGCATGCTCTCTGTACATTTGGGGATAAACGAGGCACATATCAGCTAAGTGTGTTCAGAATCCATGAATATCCCTCGACATTAAGACTGAGATCACAGTTCACCTCAGCAATAATGAGACATGACAGCAAAGTTAGAGGGATTTCAGGAGTTACCCTCTCCTGCTTCTCCTTCAAGCAGTTTAGGAAGCAGAAGAAAGATTTTGAACTCAGTATTAAAGCATGCAATAACATTGTCAGGTCAGCTCTTTTCAGTATTTAATACAATTTTCTTCCCTTTCCTTATGAAGATAGAAGCCTATTGGCAGAGTCCTCAGTCATAATTCCAGCAGAGAAGCAAGACTCCTGCTTAATAGAACACAGAACATGGAACAGTACAGAACAGGAACAATCCCCTTGTTCCGTGATGCTGTGCCAAAGTAATTATACTCGTAATTAATTTCCTAACTAATCCCTACACAGGGATTATGTATATATGGGCAAACTCGACAGTTACTGTACATTGTGTTTTATAAGATTGTTTTCAGGTTTCTATTTTTGTGTCTTTTATGCTTATCGTATTTTTTATGCTGCATCGGATCCGGAGTAACAATCCGATTGATTGTCTCTCTGTCTAGTATGGCGAGGGCACTACATGGGATCAGAAAAATCTGCAGAAAGTTGTAAGCTCAGCCAGCACATCATGGGGACGAGCTTCACCAGTATCAAGTACACCTTCAAAAAGTGATGTCTCAAAAAGGTGACATCCATCATTACGGACCCCATCACCCAGGGCATGCCCCCTTCATCTTGATACCATCAAGGAGGTACAGGAGCCTAAAGACAAACATTCAACAATTCAGGAACAAATCTGCCATCAGATTTCAGAATGGACAATGAACCCATGAACATTACCTCATTATTTTTCACTCTCTCTTTGAGCTACTTATTTAATTTATTTTTATATATGCTCATATTGTAATTTATAGTTTTTATCACTATGTACTGCAATGAACAGCTGCTGCAAAACAACAAATTTTGTGGCAAACAACAGGAATTCTGCAGATGCTGGAAATTCAAGCAACACACATCAAAGTTGCTGGTGAATGCAGCAGGCCAGGCAGCATCTCTAGGAAGAGGTATAGTCGACGTTTCAGGCCGAGACCCTTTGTCAGGACTAACTGAAGGAAGAGTGAGTAAGGGATTTGAAAGTGGGAGGGGCAGGGGAAGATCCAAAATGATAGGAGAAGACAGGAGGGGGAGGGATGGAGCCAAGAGCTGGACAGGTGATTGGCAAAGGGGATATGAGAGGATCATGGGACAGGAGGTCCGGGAAGAAAGACGGGGGGGGGGGAACCCAGAGGATGGGCAAGGGGTATATTCAGAGGGAAAGAGGGAGAAAAAGGAGAGAGAGAGAGAAAGAATGTGTGTATAAAAATAAATAACAAATGGGGTATGAGGGGGAGGTGGGGCATTAGCAGAAGTTAGAGAAGTTAGAGAATTTTGTGGCACATTCCAGTGATATTAAACCTGATTCTGATTTCAGCAATTATTTTATTCTCCTTGACACTTGTGTCCTGAAGAATGACAGTAAATACATTTGAATCTTCAGTTTTGATGGGGTCCGTATCTCTCCATTCTCCGCACATTCATGTGCTTGCCTAAGAACCTTTTAAATGCCTCGGTTGTATTTGCCTCCACAACCACCCCTGGAAATGCATTCCAGGCACTCATCACTCTCTGTGTTTAAAACACCTCCTTTGACCTTTCCCCCTTCACTTTAAATGCATGGCCTTTAACAATAGATATTTCAACCCTCGGGAAAATGCATGGTGCAATGGCATGGCGGTGTAGCGATTAGCAGCGACACAGGTTCAATTTCTGCTGCTCACTGTAAGTAGTTTGTATGTTCTCCCTCTGAGCATGTAGGTTTCCTCCCACATTCCAAAGATGTATGGGTTATTAGGTTAATTGGTCGCATGAGTGTAATTGGGTGGTGCAGGTTCGTTGACCCAGAAGGTCCTGTCACTGTGCTTTATCTCTGAATAAGTAAAAATAAATAAGAATGATGCCAGCTGTCTTACTCTATCTAATCCGCTCTTAATTTTACAAAACTTCCTCTGGAGAACTGGTTTATCAAGTCCAAGTTGACCATTAACACTTTTTTTTACACAAATTCTACCCCAGCCTATGTTATTCTCTCCCCCCCCCCCCGTAATGAATCTACCATTTATCTGTACACTTGGAAGCAACTTACAATTCCCACCAACCCACCAACCTAGTGTTTTGGGATATGGAATGAAAACAGAACATTTGTAGTAAATCCATACACTCACTGGGAGAGCATGCAAACTCCACACAGGCAGCACTGGATGTTAGGATTGAATCTGGCTCATCGGGATGTAAAGCAGCAGCACTCCAATCTGTACCATGGTGCCTACCCCCACTTTGTTTTTCACCAGTGTCTTCTGTCCTGCCCAACGATTTTGATGTCTGTAACCAATGTTGCTCCACTTTCAAATAAAATGCTCGATGAAAGGGTACTGAATAAAATATGAAGATGGACCATGGCTTGGTATGTCAATTTCTCTGCCTGTAACCAGAAGAAATTGAAGAGAGATACACTTGGGACATTTAAGCGGTTCGTAGATAGGCACAGAGATGATAGCAAAATGGACGGTTATGTGGGAAGAAAGGGTTAGATTGATCTCAGAATAGGTTATAAGATTGGCACAACATCGTGGGCTGTACTGTACTGTGGTGTTCTGTGTTCCGTGAATTGTCGACACAAATTAGTCCATCACAGAAACCAACGTCCCTTCCATGCATGATGTGTGTTGGCAGTTTCAGAACCCAAGTGCACAGGAATTGGGTTCTGATTTTGAGGGATTTCAATATGGGAATATTAGGTTGGTGCTGGATCCGAACAGGAAGAATTTGTAGAACGCTGACACGATAGCATTTTAGAGCAGTTCATGTTAGAGTCCAATAGGGTATCAGATATTCTGGATTGGGTGTCGTACAATGAACCAGAATTGATTAGAGAGATTAAGGTAAGGGAACTCTCAAGTATCAGTAATCATAATCTGTTAGAATTTTCCCTGCAATTTGAGAAGGAGAAGCTAAAGTCAGAAGTTTCAGTATAACAGTAGGTGCATGAGAGAGGAGCCGTGCAAAATTCAAAATCGGAATCAGGTTTATTATCACTGGCATTTGTTGTGAAATTCGCTAACTTAGCAGCAGTAGTACAATGATAATATAGACAGAAAAACAAATAAGTAAATCAATTACAATAAGTATATATACAGTATATGTATATTAAATAGATTAAAATAGTGCAAAAACAGAAAAAAATATATATTTTTTTAAGGTGAGGTAGTGTTCATGGGTTCAATATCTATTTATGAGTCATATGGCAGAGGGGGAGAAACTGTTCTTGAATCACTGAATGTGTGCCTTCAGGCTTCTGTACCTCCTTCCTGATGGTGATAATGAGAAGTGGGCATGCCCTGGGTAATGGGATCCTTAATAATGGATGTCACCTTTCTGAGGCACTGCTCCTTGAAGATGTCTTGGATACTATGGAGGCTAGTACCCAAGATGGAGCTTACTAATTTTACAACTTTCTGTAGCCTCTTTTGATCCTGTGCAGTAGCCCCCACCATACCTGACAATGATACAGCCTGCAAAATTAATTGTCTATCAATATTTATTGCAAAGGAACAGTAGCAGGGTTTACAGTGGAGCAGCAATGGCTGGAGTTTTCTGGGAGCAATTTGGAAGGTGCAGGATTGATAAATCCCAAAGAAGAAGGCAGGATAACACAACTGTGACTAATAAGAGAAGTCAATGCCAACATAAAAGCCAAAGAAAGGGCATATAATAGAGCAAAATATAATGGAAAGTTAGACAATTGGGAACCTTTTAAAAACCAACAGAAGGTAACTAATAAGGTCATAAAGAAGGAAAAGATGGAATAGAAAAGTAAGTTAGCCAATAATATTAAAGAGGATACCATACATTTCATCAGACATATAAAGTGTAAAAGGGAGGTGAAGGTAGATATCTGACCATAAGAAAATGTTGCTGGAGAGTTAGTAATAGGGGACAAGGAAATGGCAGATGAACTGAATAAGTATTTTTAATTAGTGTTCACTATGGAAGACACTAACATTATGCTAGAAGTTCGAGAGTGTCAAGGGGCAGAAATGAGTGAAGTTGCCATTATGGGGGGAAGAAGCTTGAAAAAACTGAAAGGTCTGAAGGTAGATAATTCACCTGGACCAGATGGTCTACACCCCAGCATTCTGAATGAGGTATCTGAAGATTTTGTGGAAACATTAGTAATGATCTTTCAAGAATCAATAAATTCTGACATGGTTTCGAAGGACTGAAAAATTAAAAATGTCACTCCACATTTCAAGAAGCGAGGGAGGCAGAAGAAAGGAAAATACAGGCCTGTTAGTCTGACCTCAGTGGTTGAGAAGATGTTAGAGTCGATTGTTAAGTATGTGGTTTTGGGGTACTTGGGAGCATATGATAAAATCAGCCACAGTCAGCATGCTTCCTTAAGGGAATATCTTGCCTGATAAATCTGGTGGAATTCCTTGAGGAAATAACAAGCAGGATAGTCAAAGGAGAATTGGTGGATATTGTGTATTTGGATTTTGAGAAGGCCTTTGACAAGGCACCACACATGAGGCTACTTAACAAGAGCCCATAGTATTACAGGAAAGATACTAGCATGGATAGAGCACTGTTTGATTTGCAGGAGGCAAAGAGTGGTGATAAATAGAGTCTTTACTGGTTGGCTGCTGGTGACCAGTGGTGTTCCACAGCAGTCTGTGTTGTCTGTGTTGAGACCACTTCTTTTTACAATATATGCCATGATTGGGTTGAAGGAATTGATGGTCTGGTTGACAAATTTGCAGATGATTCAAAGAAAGGTAAAGGGGCAGGTAGTGTTGAGGAAGCTGAGATGCTACAGAAGACTTAAACAGATTAGGAGAATGGGCAAAGATGTGGCAGATAGAATACAGTGTCGGGATGTGTATGGTCATGCACTTTGGTCGAAGAAATAAAACTGTAGACTATATTCTAAATGGGGAGAAAATTGAAAAATCTGAGGTGCAAAGGGACTTGGGAATCGTTGTATAGGATTCTCTGAAAATTAATTTGCAGGTTGAGTTAGTGGTGAGAATGGCAAATGAAATGTTAGCATTTATTTTGAGAGGATTAGAATATAAAAGCAAGGATATAATGTTAAGGCTTTATAAGGTGCTGATGAGGCATCTTTTAGAGTATTGCGAGCAGCTTTGGGCCCCTTATCTTAGAAGGGATCTGCTGACTTTGGAGAGGGTTCAAAGGAGGCTCATTAAATGGATTCTCAGATGTCCAAGTCAAATGGTACAAACAAGTGTCACAAACTGGGGTCTTCCGTGGTTGCAGTGGATGACCATGATGTCTTTTGAGCCTTGATCACCCACGTCATACGACACAGCACAAGATTGGATAAATCTGGGAAACATTCAGTTGGCGATGGGGCTTTTAAACCCCTGACAGAACCTTCTATGTGGCTTCTGCTGACTAAACAAACAGAGGAAGGTGAGGGGATTTATGTACACATGCAATAAATGAGGATGGGTAGGCTGTTAACAAAAATAGATAAGATCTTTGGCTTTATAAATCTAGGCTTTGATGAGTTTGTAGTGTCAATAATCCCCTTATCCATTTTTACTGTGCTGTACACATTCAAAAGGAGGCAGTTACTCCCTTGCCATTTTGAACACCTCTCTTAAATCTTAGTCTATTAACGAGCAAGAAATCTCTGGTTTTAGTACACTGTGAAACCTTCTTCTTGACAAAAACACACAAAGTACTGGAGAAACTCAGCAGGTCAGGCCGTATCTATGGAGAGGAATAAACAGTTGATGTTTCAGGCCTTCATCAGGACTGGAAAGGAAGGTGGCAGAATCCAACAATAAGAAGGTAGGAAGAGGGGAAAGAGTACAAACTGGCAGGTGGTAGATGAGAGACCATGTGAGGGAGAAAGTATACGGGTGGGGGAGAGGTGACTGAAGCAAGAAGTAAGAAGCTAGGAGGTGATAGGTGGAAAAGGTAAAGCACTGAAAAAGAAGGAATCTGATAGGAGAGGAGAGTTGACCATGAGAGAAAGCGAAGGAGGAGGAGGCAGCAGAGGGAGGTGATGGGGACATGAGGGGAAGAGAAGGGGTGAGAGGGCAACCAGAATGGGAAATGGAAAAGGAGAAAAAAGGTCCAGTAAATTACTGGAAGTTAGAGAAATTGATGTTCATGCCATCAGGTTGGAGGCTACCCAAACAGAATATGAGATGGTGCTCCTCAAACTTAAGTGTGGATTCATCTTCCTCTAGAGAATTGTGTTTAATTCTGGGCACCACACTTTAAAGGAGGTTCATTCAAATAATGCTAAAGTTGAAGGACATTAGTTATAAAACAAGATGATTGAAAATGGGTATTGTTCTCCTTTGAGAAGATGAGTCTGCAGGTGATTTAAGAGGGGTGCTCAAAATATCAAGGGGTTTTCATGTCATAAATTAGGAGAAATTGCCTCCATTTGTGAGCATTTTGGGAATCACAGGATAACACTTGGTGCAATTGACAAATGAACGTGGAGGTTGTTAAGGAAAGGCTCCCTAGAATCAGAATCAGGTTTAGTACTACCAGCATGTGCTGTGAAATTTGTTGTTATGCGGCAGCTGTATGATGCAATATATAATAATAGAGAAAAAGTGTAAATTACAGTAAATATGTATATAATAGCCAAATTAAATAAGTAGTGCAAAAATAGAAGTAAAAATGTAGTGACGCAAACACGAGGAAATCTGCAGATGCTGGAAATTCAAGCTACACACACAAAATGCTGGTGGAATGCAGCAGGCCAGGCAGCATCTATAGAAAGAAGTACAGTCAACGTTTCTTCCTATAGATGCTGCCTGGCCTGCTGCGTTCCACCAGCGATTTGTGTGTGTTGCTTAAAAATGTAGTGAGGTAGTTTTCATGAATTCAACGTCCATTCAGAAATCGTATGGTAGAGGGGAAGAAGCTGTTCTTAAATGACTGAGTGTGTGCCTTCAGGCGTCTTTACCTCCTCCCTGATAGTAACAATGAGAACAAAGCATGACCTCGATGATGGGGTCCTTAATGATGGACCCCACCTCTTTGAGGCATCACTCCTTGAAGATATCCTGATACTACCGAGGCCAGTGCCCATGATAGAGCTGACTAAGTTTCTAACACTGCAACTTACTTTAATCCTGTGCAGTAGCCCACCCCTCTCCATACCAGACAGTGATACAGCCAGATAGAATGCTCTCCACTGTATATCTGTGGAAATTTTTGAGCATTTTTGGAGACATACTAAATCTTCTCTAACTCCTGGTGAAATCTAGCTGCTGTCGTGCCTTCTTTGTAGCTGCATCGATAGGCTGGGTCTAGCTTAGATCCTCAGAGATATTGACACCCAGGAACTTGAAATTGCTCACTCTTTCCAATTCTGATCCCTCGATGAGGACTGCTGTGTGTTCCCTCATCTTACCTTTCTGAACTCACAATTGATTGATTCTTTGACCTTACTGACATTGAGTGCAAGGTTGTTGCTATGACACCACTCAATTAGCTGATATATCTCACTCCTGTACACCCTCTCACCATCTGAAATTCTGCCAACAATGGTTGTGTCATCAGAAAACTGATAGATGGCATTTATAGTACGTCATCAACATTGTAACGTCCCTGCCAGAGTGTGCAATGGAAGCAGATTCAACAGGAGTTTACAAAAGTGAATTAGATAAATTAGCGTTATAGAGTCATAGAACAATACAGAATAAGTACAGGCCCTTCAGCCCAATCAGTTTATGCCAAACAGAATGCTCACCCAGCTCGTCCCAATTTCCTGCATTCAGCCCAGATCCAAGCCCTGCCCCCCAGTGTACCTAATTCTTGATTAATAATGCGGAATGTTTTCCCTATTCTGCTAAATGTGCGTTCTGCGGTGGACTAATGTGTTGTAGATGGAACTGAGACAGATACACAGCTACAAACCGGTACAATTTTGGATTTGTCTTTTTTATGGAAATTGTGAACAGCAGCCAGAGATGTGGAGACCTTATGTTTGATGCATTTGGTTTCTCATTATTGCTCTTTGGCTGTTTGGCACATTCTCAAACAATTTACACAACTCCATTCTGACAAAGTGTCAGTCTCAAAGTTTAGGTTATTCTCCCTGTGGCAAGTTCAGAACTGCCATAGTACAGCGTCCAGGAAATGGAGAGGACCAAGTCAGCAGTGTCCAACATTAATGGGAATGGGTGCTATTTGCCTTAAAATGGTGCAGTCTTTGTACATTATGACAATGTATCTGCAATATTTAAAGGGGTTAGATCATACTTCTTAAACATATCAGGTTGATTATGCTAAATATGCAAAGCAGTGATTGGTGTTCTAATCTGGTACTGGAACGGAGGTCCATAAGGGTGGCAAGTTCCAGGCGAGGGTGGGGATTGTAAAGGCTGGTGACCTCTCCTCCAGGTCAGCAGAGGTTGATATGGCTGTTAAGCATATACCATATGCCTTCTTAACCATCCTATCAACTTGCGTGGCAACTTTGAAGGATCTATGGACTTGGACCCCAAGATCCATCTGTTCCTCCGTTCTGTTAAAAATCCTGTCATTAACCTTCTGCTCTTCCTTCAAGTTTGGCCTTCCAAAGCTTTCTGAATTTCTTCGCACTTTTCTGCATTGAACCCCATCTTCCATTTCTCAGCCCAGCTCTGCGTCCTTTCTGTATCTTGTTTCAACCCTTGGCAACCTCCTTGACTAACCACAACAGCACCAACCTCTGCATCATCTACAAACTTATTATCCCACCCTTCCACTTCCTCATCCAAGTTATCATAAATCATAAAGAGCAGGGGTCCCAGAACTGATCTCTGCAGAACACTGTAGTGTAATAGTTGGAACAGTGCTTTACTGTACAGATGACACGGGTTCATTTCCTGCCGCTGCCTGTAAGGAGTTTATACGTTCTCCCCGTGACCAAATGGGTTTTCTCCGAGGGCTCTGGTTTCTTCCCACAGTCCAAAGACATACCGGTTGGTAGGTTAATTGGTCATTGTAGGTTGTCCTGTGATTGGGTTAGGATCAAATTGCGAGATCACTGGCGGCACAGCTTGGAGGGCTGGAAGGGCCTGTTCCTCTTGATCTGTCAATATGAATTAATTCTCAAAAGAATACGACTGTTCATGAACCTCCAGGCAGAATACGTTCCATATACCACAACCCTCTGTCTTCTGCGGGAAAGCTAATTACAAAATGAGTCGAGCTGCAAGGTAATTCTATAAAACCCTGGTTAGACCACACAGAATATTGTGTTCAGATCTGGTCACCTCATTTTAGGGAGGATGTAGAGCTTTAGAGCAGGTGCAGAGGATATTTACCTGGATGATACCTGGATTAAAGATCATGCCTCATGAAGGTAGGTTGAGTGAGCTAGGCTTTTCTCTTTGAAGCAAAGGAGGATGAGAGTTGAATTGATAGAGGTGTACAGGATGGTAAGAGATACAAATCGAGCGGACAGCCAGAGAATTTCTCCCAGGCCAGATATGACCAATACCAGGGGCATAATTTTAAGGTGATTGGAGGAAAGTATTGGGAGGGATGTCAGAGGTTGTTTTTGCACAGAGAGTGGTGAATGCATGGAACACACTGAAAGATAGTGGTGGTAGAGATGGGTACATTACAAGGGCATTTAAAAAAAATTTAGATAGTCACACAGCTGAGAGGAAAATAGAGGGCCAGGTAGGAGGGAAGCGTTAGATTGATCTTACAAAAGGTTAAAAAGTCAGCACAACATCATGGACTGATGGACCTGTACTGTGCTGTAATGTTCTATACTCTATGAATCCATACAGTCAAGTTTCCATGAGTCCCATGCCTCACGTCAACACCACAGCAATCCCTTTTCTCATTTTCCATAGTAACTTAGTGTAGGTCCTGCTCAGACCCGAGCACTTATCTGTCTTAATGTTTGCTTCTTTCGTAATCTCGATGTGTTCTAGCATATTCACCTGTTCTCCACTGACCGCTCAGAGTGTAAGATTCTGCACAGACAGAGCAAGCGAGAGGAAGCTTGGGCTATTGGGAATATGCAAAACATGAAAGAATAAAATGGATATAATGCATTGGAATTGGCATATTAATGTATTATAGGCATCCGTTAGTCTCATGAGACCATGGATTTGTGCCTTGGAAGGTTTCCAGGGTGCAGGCCTGGGCAAGGTTGTATGGAAGACCAGAAGTTGCCCATAATGCAAGTCTCCCCTCTCCACACCACCGATGTTGTCCAAGGGAAGGGCATTAGGACCCATATAGCTTGGCACCGGTGTTGTCGCAGAGCAATGTGTGATTAAGTGCTTTGCTCAAGGACACACACGTTGCCTCAGCCAAGGCTCGAACTAGTAACCTTTGAATCACTAGACAAATGCCTTAACCACTTGGCCATGCGCCAACACATTAATGTCTTACAGTGCTGGCAAACAGCAATCAGGGTTCAATTCCCGCCATCTCTGTAAGCAGTTTGCACTTCCTCCCTGTGACTGCGTAGGTTTCCTCCAGATGCTTTGGTTTCCTCCCACATTCCAAAGCCATATGGGCTAGGGCTAGTAAGACGTGGGCATGCTATGTTGCTGCCGCAGAAGTGTGGTGACCCGAGCGGGCTACCGCCAGCACGTCCTTGGCTGTTGGCTGAAGTGACACATTTCACTGCATGCTTCAATGTTTTGATGTACATATGACAAATAAAGCTAACTTTTCACAAAGATGAGAAAACCTGCAGATGCTGGAAGCAACACACACAAATTGGTGGAAGAACTCAGCAAGTCAAGCATCTTCTGTGGAAAAGAGTAAGCAGTCAACGTTTCGGGCCGAGATTCTCTTTCAAGACTGGAAAGAAAGAGGAGAAGTCACAGTAAGAAGGTGTGGGGAGGGGAGGAAGAATTACCAGGTTGTTGGTGATAGGTGAAACTGGGAGAGGGGGAGGGGTGAAGTAAAGAGCTAGAAAGCTGATTGGTGAAGAAGAACGGGCTGGAGAAGGGGGAATCTGACAGGAGAGGATAGAAGACCGTGGTCGAAAGGGAAGGGGAGGAGCACCAGAGGGATGTGATGGGCAGGGGAGGAGATAAAGGGAGAGAGGGAAACAGGAATGGGGAATGGCGAAGGAGGGTGGGGGAGCAATTACTGGAAGTTCGAGAAGTTTGTGAAATCGATGTTCATTGAATTGAAGATGATGGACACTGGGAGATCCTGCTTTTTCTGGCGTCGGTGCTCAGCCAAGCAGTCTCCCAATCTACGTCAGGTCTCCCTGATAGACAAGAGGCCACACTGGAAGCATCGAGTACAGAGGATGGCTCCAACAGACTCACAGGCGAAGTGAAGTGTCACCTTATCTGGAAGGACTGTTTGGGGCCCTGAATGGTAGTAAGGGAGGAGGAGTTGGGTAGGTGTAACACTTGTTCCGCTTGCAAGGATAAGTACCGGAGGGAGATCAGTGGGGAAGGATGAGTGGCCAAGGGAGTCTAATAGGGAGCAATCCCTATGGAAAGCAGAAAGTGGGATGGGGGGAGGGAAAGACGTGCTTGATGGTAGGATCCCGTTGTAGATGGCAGAAGTTACAGAGAATTGTGTGTTGGACGTGGAGGCTAGTGGGGTGTTATGTGCCCAACAGACTTGCAGGTGAAGTGTTGCCTCAGCTGAAAGGACTATTTGGGGCTCTGAATGGCAGTGAGGGAAGTGATGTAGGGGCAGGTGTGGTATTTGTTCCGCTTGCAATGAAAGCTAATCATTGTGGACTTCAGGAAGGTGCAAACAAACTATCCCCCTTTGTGAATACGTGGCTCCTCTGTAGAGAGAGTTAAGTGCACCAAGTTCCTGGGAGCTCACATTATAGATGACCCCACCTGGTCGCTTAATTTCACTTCCCCGAAGAAGGCACAGCAGTGCCTCCTCTTAACTGTATTTTATAGGAGCACCATTGAGGGCATCTTGACAAGTTGCACCCCCATCTGGTATGGGAGCAATTGAGCATCGGACCAGAAATCCCTACAAAGGACTATGAGAACTGCTGAGAGGATCACAGGGGCCTCCCTAACATCCATCGGGGACACTTATCAGGAGCGATGAATAAGCAGGGCCCTTAGTATTATGAAGGATCCCATCCACCCTCTTTGACTTCCTACCATCAGGCAGGAGACTACGATGCAGAAAAACAATAATGGTTAGAATGAGAAACAGTTTCTTGCCCAAAGCTATTAGGCTTCTGAACTCTCTGCCGCATCGTATTGAAAGTGTTACTAGTTAATCTGCCCCATACTTTACAATATTTAATATTAATACACTTTAGTTTGCTACTTATGTGTGATTCATCTGTAGATTTTATCCTTACTTTCATAAGTTATTGTGTGTTATGTGTGTTTGTGGACTCCTGTGCTTTACATCCTGGTTTGGAGAGACATTGTCTCGTTTCTATACACATTATATGGTTATATACAGTACATTATATACATGTATATACTGTTGCTAAATGACAAAAAAACTGACTTGACTAAATGTAACTGCTTTCATTGTCCTTGACCAATGTGTTACTCGGTTTGGTATTTCAGTGAGAAGTGAATTGTGAGTGAACACACACCATTCCTCACCTCGTAATGATCTGCTCAATGGCTGAGATCAAAAGTCAGGGGAAGAATTGAATTAAGATTCCCATCTTGTTTTTGCAGAGAATTAGTTTGTGCCTCCAGAAGGCACAGTACAGTACATCAGGTGCTTGTTGTCAGACGCTGACAATCAGCCGTCAGCTTCTGCTGCCTGAGCTCGAGGCCCTCAGTATTGCAACAGAGGTCCCACTCGAATTTTAAAGATTTCTCCCTGACACTTTAAATTTAGTTGAAATAAATTAACCATTGAAACTCTACAGGGAGAAACCTCTCGGGCACAAGTTCTCTCAAATGCACAGAATTTAACCGAACAGATCAGGCATCATTTATAGAAGAGAATAAACAATCGATGTTTCAGTCCGAGGACATTCATTAGGTCATCGAGTCAGGAGTCATGAAGAAGGATCTCGGCCCAAAACGTAGACTGTTTATTCCTCTCCATAGATGCTGCCTGACCTGCTGAGTTCCTCCAGCATTTTGTGTGTGTTGCTCTGGATTTTCAGCATCTGCAGAATCTCTCATGTTTATATAATGTAGCGACTACTTGTAAACAAGCTAAACATCGCTGAGAGGTGAAGTGAGGGAGTATCACACTGTATGACCTGCTTCCAACTGAATTCCAAGTCGAAGAGGTACATTTAATCCTTTATTACAAACCAACAATAAAATCATTCAACTCTTCTGTAATTCATGTAAAACAAAGATGAGCAATCAACAGAAAATATGTGCTCCCTACTCACCCTCTCTCTATGCCACCTTGTAGGTGAACAGGTGACCATATTCATTCATTTTTACCACTATCTAAACCCACGTGCTAAACCTACGTGACAAAATCCCTTAATCCAGAGTGAAGATGTGTATCATAAATACTGTGCAGACAGACAGTAGATAGATACATGGCTCTGACAGAGAACTTAAACCATTCTCAGCATGAGACCACAAAAACATTTAGAGAGTTGTAGATGCAACTCAGCACATCACAGAGACTAACCTTCCCTCCATGGACTCTGTCTACACTTCTTGCTGTCTTGGTACAGCCAATGTAATCAAAGATCCCTTCCATCTCAAGTATTCTGTCTTCTTCCATGTCCCACAGCCTGAAAGCAAGTACCAGGTTCAAGGACACCTTCTGCCCCACGGTTATGAGACTATTAAATGTTTCCTTACTCTGATAAGTTGGACTCATGACCTCACAATCTACCTCACCACAGTGTTACATCTTCTATTAGAGTTAGAATTGGTTTGTTATTCTCACATGTTCTGAGATACAGTGAAAAGTTTGTCTTGCACACTGTTCATACAGATCAACTCATTACCCAGTGCATGGTAAAGCAATAACAGAATGCAGGATAAAGTGCAACAGCACAGAGCTGTCTGCCTGCAATGCATTTTCCCTGTAACTGCATTATTCTGCATTCTGTTATTGCACTTCTTGTACTATCTCAATATGCTAACATAATAGAATAATCTATATGGACGGCATGCAAAGCAAAGTTTCTCACTGTATCTCGGTACAATAGGTTCAATAGGTACATTTAATGTCAGGGAAATGTATACAATATACATCCTGAAATTCTCTTTCATTGCAAACATCCATGAAAACAGAGGAGTGCCCCAAAGAATGAATGACAGTTAAATGTTAGAACCACAAAGCGCCCCCCCCCAGCTCCCCCCCCACGTACAAGTAGCAGCAAGGCAACGACCCCCTCTCCCACCAGCAAAATAGCATCAGCACCCTCCACCAAGCACTCAAGCATGCAGCAAAGCATCAATAAAGACACAGACTTGCAATATTCCAAGACTACTTGTTCACCCAGTAATTCGACTTACCACAGGCTCTCTCCCTCCCAAATAAGGGAAAACGAGGTGTCCCCTTTACACAGCGAGAGGGGAGACATAACAAACAACTCCCTGATTTATGAGGTTAAAAGTCCGTTGTGTCGCTTTTTCTGAGCTCTGCGCCCAGAGGTTTGGCCCCAGAAAGGAGCATTTTGGTGAAGAATGGCTATGCGGTGCTGAACTGAACAAAACTACTGATTTGATGTTTGATATTCTATGAGTTGTTCAATTGCTTTTGCCAGTTGAGCAATTTGTTCTTTTTCAGACGTTGGGTGCTTTGATGTTTTCTTGAATGGGTTCCATGGTGTTTCTTTGTTTCGTGGCTGCCTGTGGGAGGGCAAATCTCAGAGTTGCATTCTGTATACATACCTTGAATCTTTGAAATGTTGGCAACCTGAAGAGTTTGTAAGTTGGAAATGTGGCTGCAAACCAAGGTCTTACACAGCAGAAGATGTCTGCAGCCTCATAGCAATTGACCCTACCAGTCAGTCTCCCAAACACTCATTTATGTGAATAGGCTACACCTAGTTCTGGTGTTTGTAAGCTGGGTATTGGAATTGGTTTATTGTTGTCACATGTACCAAGATCCAGTGAAAATCTTGTCTCACATACTGTTCATACAGATCAGGTCATTACACAGTGCATCGTACTAAAATAAAGTGAAACAATAACAATGCAGAATAAAGTATAGCAGCTACTATTGACACAGTTTTGGTCTCCAAATTTGAGGAAGGACATTCTTGCTATTGAGGGAGTGCAGCAGAGGTTCACGAGGTTAATTCCTGGGGTGGCGAGACTGTCATATGTTGAAAGATTGGAGCAACTGGGCTTGTACACACTGAAATTTAGAAGGATGAGAGGGGATCTGATTGAAACATATAAGATTATTAAGGGATTGGACACGTTAGAGGCAGGAAACATTTTTCCGATGTTGGGGGAGTCCAGAACCAAAGGCCACAATTTGAGAATAAGGGGTAGGCCATTTAGAACGGAGTTGAGGAAAAACTTTTTCACCCAGAGTGTTGTGGATCTGTGGAATGCTCTGCCTCAGAAGGCAGTGGAGGCCAATTCTCTGGATGCCTTGAAGAAAGAATTAGATAGAACTCTTAATGATAGTGGAGTCAAGGGATATGGGAGGAAGGCAGGAACGGGTTACTGATTGTGGATGATCAGCCATGATCACAGTGAAAGGCGGTGCTGGCTCGAAGGGCTGAATGGCCTACTCCTGCACCTATTGTCTATTGTCTACACAGAAAGTGCAGTACAGGTGCAAGATCATAGGGATTGGTGTTGCATTTGTGACTCTTCACAGCAGTTATTGTTGAGAATTGGGTGGCAGGCTGGAGATACGTCTCTACCAAAGGAGGTGTAAGGTGTTCCTTCCCTCCACTAGCCTGCAGGTCACCCTTGTGCCAAGGTGTAGTACCTGCATAGCCCCCCGAGCAGGGTCACATGAAGCCATGGAGCAGGTGGTGGATGGTTGTATGAGCAGCTGGTGCAAATCACGAGCCCTGGTTATGTGACCAATGATGCTGTGCAGATAACCTCTGAAGAGTGTTGATAATGACTGGGGTCACCCGTCTTGTAAAGACACTGCCCAGAAGAAGGCAATGGCAAACCACTTCTGTTGGAAAATTTGCCAAGAGCAATTATGGTTATGGAAAGACCACAATCATCCACAATATAAAATACAGCACTTAATGAACAAACGACGAGCGGGTGTTGGGGAAGCAGGGGGTCTGCAGAAGGACTTGGACAGATTAGGACAATGTGCAAAGAAGTGGCAGATGGAAAATGGTACAGTATAAGGAATGTAGATTTCAAGGACAAGAGTTTTTTTTATTGTATAGGAGGTCCATTCACGAGTATTATAACAGTGGGTTAGAAGCTGCCCCTGATCCTGGTGGTGTGTTTTTTCTTGCTTCTGTATCTTCTGCCCAATGGGAAAGGGGAGGGAGTTATATGATTATGCTGGCTGCTTTGCTGAGGCTGTGAGGAGTGTAGACAGAGCCCAGTGTTGGCTGGTACCAGACAACATCCATTTGAGGTGAGTGGGGGGAGATATTAGGGGGAATGACAGAGGTAGTTTTTTTTTAAACACAGAGTATGGTGAGTGTCTGCAGTGCACTGCTGGGGGTGATGCTAGGGGCTAATATATTAGGGACATTTAAGAGACTTGTGGACTGTCACATGGATAAAAGAAAAATGGAGAGTTATAGGCTGTATATGGAGGAAGGGTTAGGTTGATCATGGAGCAGGTTAAAAGGTCTGCACAACATTGTGGGCCGAAGGGCCTGTACTATGCTGCATTGTTCCACGTTCTTGGTTCTAGGTTCCAACCTCAAGCTCCTGAGAGGCATTGGAGGAGTCAGTACACAAAGGCACGTGCAGTCTAACAGCGAATGATGGTCTTAGTCACTTTTCCTGCGATCGCAAGACACAGTTGGACAATGTTACATGGAACGCTGCAAGTCCGATTCATTGATTTATTGGTGAACTGCAAGGGGGCAGACAGCAGGGGAGCTGCATGGCCTTCGTCACAGCGAGAACAAGCCCTCACGCTGTGATGTCACCTGTCTACAGCCATCCAAGAGAGAGGGATTGGAGTCAGTGAACGTCAAGTGTGGTGGGGCGTCCAGGCTGGAGTCACTGCTGCCCTCCAGTGTTCACTTTGCAGAAGACAAGCTGTATTGTGTTCATTTATTGACAACTGCAACTTTGATGGACTCAGGGTCTTGGACTATATTGTTCTGTGTAACTGCATTTTACTGATAGCTTATATGTGCTTGTTATCTTATAAGTTTATTACTATCTTTTCTGTGCTATATGTGCCTTGCGTTGTGTATGACTGTTGGCATTGTGTTCTGCACCTTGGCCCCAGAGTAACACTGTTTGTTTGGTTGTATTCATGGGTATTCATGTACGATCATATGAAAATTGAATTTGAACTTGAATTAACAACAGATACATTTTTGGAAATGTTCAGATGGATACGGCCAAACTTGTGCAAATGCAACTGGTTTAGATGGGTATCTGGGTTAGCATACTCATTTTTGTGTCAACAGTTTTGGGCCCCATATCTCAGAAAGGATGTGTTGTTATTGGAGAGAGTTCCAGAGGAGGCTCATGAGGATGATTCTGGGAATGAAGGGGTTAACATATCAGGAATATTTGGCATCTTTGGGCCTGTACTCACTGGAATTTAGAAGAATGAGAGGGGAGTCTCACTGAAACCTACCAAGTGCTGAAAAGACTAGATAGGGTGGATGTGGAGAGGATAAGGTGGAGGTATCCAGAACTAGAGGTCACAGCTCAAGATTGAGGGGTGACCCTTTAGAACAGAGGTAAGGAGGAAATTTTTTAGCCAGAGAATATTGAATCTGTGGAATGCTCTGCCACAGACTGTGATGGAGGCCATCAACATTTAAGGCGAATGTTGATGGATTCCTGATCAGGAAGGGCATGAAAGGATATAGCGAGAGAGCGTTGAGTGAGATGCGGGATCAGCCATGATGGAACGGCAGAGCAGACTCAATGGGGTGAATGGGCCTAATTCTGCTTCTATGTCTTATGGTCTCGTGCTCCAGATGGGCCGAACGTGTTGTTTCCATGCTGTATGATGTCATGACTGCCACTTAAATATTTCAAGATTGAAGAGTACATCGAAACATAGAACGAAATGCATCGTTTTGCATCAACAACCAATGCACTCAAGGATGTGCTGGTGACAGCCCACAAGTGCTGGTACAGATTCAGGCAACAACGTGGCAATACCCTCAATGTTCATTTCAATACTTGGTTGACTCCATCTGGGCCAGTTGGGTAGAGATACAAGTTCCTGCTGCCTCTGGTGTTACTTATCCTGAGAACCTGGTTCTCATTTTCTTGTTCTTAAGAAGAAATAGACATCAAAAGATCATCTGGGGAAAAGACAACAAATCATAGCCTTGCCTAAGTTCCAAGAACAAATATACATTAAGAATCTTTTTCTTCAATTGCTCGTCATTACTAATGGGAAATCTCTCTGTAGAGCATCTGTTCGTTGCCGATATACTTGATTAATGATTTTAATTTGTCCTTGCTCCCCTCCACTGCTGCTGCCTCCTGGACCCTGATTATCAGAAAGGCTCGATCCAGTTGCTTGCTAATTATTCCATTGAAATGCTCCATCAGTGTCAGGCTGGCCTGCGTTAGCTTAACCTTTAGTATTTCAGTTCTGTGTTCCATAAATAAAGCTGGTGGGGAAACAGCCACGGCAATGCACAGCAAATGGTGGAGGGTATCAGTAGGTCAGGCAGCATCTATGGAGGGGAATAAACAATCGACGTTTCGGGCCAAGCATGAAGGGTCTCGGGATATGATAGGGAGGCTCTTCTGCAACATTGTTCAGGCCATGACGTGGATCCTGAATTTCCAATATCTTATCACTTTAATTGCCACAGCCACGTACTCTGCTGCAGTGTCTATATGCCCCCACAGGCTGGCGGCATAGCAGTTCTGGCAATTGCTTATTGCTTGTGAGTATGCACGATCCAGTTAATTACTGTGTCATTACAAACGAGAGAAACTCTGCAGATGCTGGAACTCCAAGCAACACACACAAAATGCCGGAGGAACCCAGCAGGCCAGGCAGCATCTGTAGAAAAGAGTACAAGCAACATTTCGTGTCGAAACCCTTCATCAGTCCCCGGCCTGCTGAGTTCCTCTGGCATTTTGTGTGTGTTGCTTGGAGTTCCATTCGTATTTAATTCCCTTCTTTTCATTCTGGTCTTGTGAGACTTGACCAAAAGCACAGCAACATTTGCCCTCCCTGCTTGCCCTCATCCCTGTCTAAGAGAGAGGATTGCCATTTCGACTGACACGGTCAAGAGCAGTATTCATTTAGTATTTAGTTATTGTTTCCAGCCAGAATATTGTCGTTTAACGTTCATTCTGAGAGTTTTAGTTAACGGCCCTGTTGGCCTAGCATTTATTGTTTTTTTCTTTCCCTTTAAATTCTGCAACTGTTCTCATTAAAGTCAGTGAACTGTTGCCCAGCTTCAGTACATCTCTCTCTCCGAACTTGGGCCATATTCAAACATTTTGACATTAATTTCCCATCTCACCAGCATTCTGACCTTTCTGACTCTGACTGCTAACGCTGTTTCAATGCAGCCCAATGGAATCCAAGCACCCAACAACCTTCCCGAAGACTAAAAACAATCTGCAACACATGCAAAATGCGGAAGGAACTCAGCAGGTCAGGCAGATCAAAGGAAAGGAATAAACAGTCAATGTTTTGGGCCAAGATCCTTCATCAGGGCTGGAAAGGAAGGGGGCAGAAGGCAGACTAAGAAGGTGGGATGGGGAAGGAGTACAAGCTGACAGATGATAGGTGAGGCCAGGTGAGGGGGAAGATGTGTGGGCGGGGGAGGGGAAGAAGTAAGAAGCTGTGAGGCGATAGGTGCAAAAATTAAAGGGCTGAAGAAGAAGGAATCTGATAGGAGAGGAGAGTGGACCATGGGAGAAAGGGAAGGAAGAGGGCAACCAGAGGGAGGTGATGGGCAGGTGAGGAGAAGAGAAGGGGTGATGGAGGAAGCAGAATGCAGAATGACAAAAGAAAGAAGTAGGAAGCGATAAAATTACTGGTAGTTAGATAAACTGATGTTCATGACATTAGATTGGAGGTTACCCAGATTAATATGAGATGTTGTTCCTCTAACTTGAGTTTGGCCTCCTTGTGGGCTGAAACAAATTGTACCTGAACAGCCTGTATCTTTGGAGTTTTTCTACATCTAAGGAGGTGCTTTAAAATGTTATTTAATTGCTAATTTATTTAGTGATACCACGCAAAAAGGCCCTTCAAACCCGATGAGCCATACTGCCCAGTAGCCCTGGCCTAATCACAGGACAATTTACAATGAACAATTAACCTACTAACCAGTACATCTTTGGACACCCAGAGGAAACCCATGTGGTCACGAGGATGACGTACAAACTCCTTATAGATGGCACTGGAATTGAACTCTGAACTCTGATGCCCCAAGCTGTAATAGTGTTGCGCTAGCCGTGAACAACTTTGGTGCCCTTTTGTGATTCTGATTCTCGTTTACAACAATTGGTTAACAGGAGTGTTGGTGAAGGGTCTCGGCCCAAAATGTCGACTGTTTATTCCCCTCTATTTATGTCACCTGACCTGCTGAGTTCCTCCAGAATTTTGTGGCATTGTGTGTTGTTGCTCACTGACATTCAGAGGAGCAGAACCCTTGCACGAGACTGGCACTTTCACTGTTTAATGATAATATCAGTAATAGAGGGGCCATGAAGACAAGGTGAAGGTTCTTTTAATATTTGCTCTTCAGCCTGTCTCAGTGGGTGCAGAAAACCATTTGAAATTTACTCATTCAACAACAAGCAAAAATAAAACCTCCCTCCTCTCCATTCTTGCAGGCAGCACAAATACTCTCAGAACTCCAACAGAGAACTGTTTCAATCAGGTAAGTTCTGACGGGAAGCAGTGACTGAAGATGCACGCTATCCTGGAGTGTTATTGAGTGATGGAGACAAATCAGCGAGGTATTCTGCATTTGCCTGCTATTTGTTAGAAAAGTTTGGAACAGTGAAGGTAGAAGTTACAGCAGAACACCCCCCCCCCACCCCTGTGTGCTGACTGTGTTTCAGTGGTGGCACTCAGTTTTGTTCCGAGTTCAAACTGAATTTAGATTAGATTCGATTATGAAGACACTCAGTCCTCGTTTATTGTCATTTAGAAGTGCATGCATTAAAAAATGATACAATGTTCCTCCAGAAAGATATCGCAGAAACACAGGACAAACCAAGACTAAAACTGACAAAACCACATAATTATAACATATAGCTACAACAGTGCAAAGCAATACCATAATTTGATAAGAGCAGACCATGGGCACGGTAAAAAAAAAGTCTCAAGTCCCGATAGCCCATCATCTCACACAGACGGTAGAAGGGAGAAACTCTCCCTGCCATGAACCGTCCGAAAACTTCGAGCCTTCGACCAGCCCCTCCGACACAGCCTCTCTGAGCACCATCCTCTGCCGAGCGCTTCAACCCCACCCCGGCCGCCCAGCAA
The DNA here is from genome assembly GCF_030028105.1 of Mobula birostris. NCBI lineage: Eukaryota > Metazoa > Chordata > Chondrichthyes > Myliobatiformes > Myliobatidae > Mobula > Mobula birostris. The sequence continues at coordinate 7,781,448 of NC_092375.1, read as the reverse complement.
CAAGCAAAGCCGAGGACTCGGGGCCTTCTCCTCCGGAGATTCTGGATCACACAGTAGCAGCAGCAGCGAAGCAGGCATTTCAGAAGTTTCACCAGATGTTCCTCCGTGCTTCTCACGTCCGTCTCCATCAAATCAGGATTGTACACGGCACCTACTTAACAGATAACAGATATCACCACCGGAGTGGCCGCTGCGTGCTGCGTCGTGCCGCCATCTTCTCCTCCTGCCAATTTTCCCAGCGAATCACCAAAGATTCCATAACCACAAGAGATTCTGCAGATTAACACATACATGATAGTGTAGCGGTTAGCAGGACACTAATACAGCTTGTTCATAGTTTGGAGTTCAATCCTGGCTGTTGTATATGCAATATATCAATAATATTTGAGTAATATTGTAAATTGTTTGATTAGGCATTCTCTGCTGTTTAAATAATTCTTTCTTTTTCAATCTTTTTATTAATTTCAAAATATAGAAACAAAACATAGCAATAATACAGATAATATGAGATGTATTGTTACATTTAAAAAAAGAGTAATTGCAAAACCAAATAGTGGAAATTACCAAAACTCCCATACATGTAGAACTGATCACAGATAATATAAAGCAAAAAAAAAAGAAAGAAAGAAAAAGAGAAAAAAAAACCCATCCCAAAAGAAAAAAAACTAAACTAAACTAAAAGACTTGGGCAAAACTAACAACTTAAAAATGGAAAAGAAGAAAACCTCAGCGTTGACGATTCCATTCCCCTCCAACAACAGTACAGAGAAATAAAACCAGTTTGGAAATGATCAAATTACATCAAATGAAAATGCTGAATAAATGGCCTCCAAATTTTTTCAAACTTAATGGAAGAGTCATAAACTGCACTTCTAATTTTCTCCAGATTCAGACACACCATAGTTTGTGAAAACCAATGAAATACTGTAGGAGGGTTGATCTCTTTCCAATTCAACAAAATGGACCTTCTAGCTACTAAAGTAAGAAATGCAATCATCCTTCGTGATGAAGAGGTTAAATTATTTGAGTCTATCATTGGTAGTCCAAAGATAGCAGTAATTGGATGAGGTTGTAAGTCTATGTTTAGGACCGTTGAAATAATATCAAAAATATCTTTCCAATATTTCTCCAACAAGGGACATGACCAAAACATGTGAGTTAGAGAAGCAATCTCAGACTGGCATCTGTCACATATTGGATTAATATAAGAGTAATAATGAGATAGTTTATCTTTGGACATATGAGCCCTGTGAATTACTTTAAACTGTATCAACCTATGCTTAGCACATACAGAGGATGAATTCACCAACAGAAAAATTTTTTCCCATTTTTCAGTCGGTATATTAATCTCAAGTTCTCTTTCCCAGTCAGCTTTAATTTTATTAGAGGCATCAGGACATAAATTCATAATTATATTATATACAATTGCTATTACACCTTTCTGAGAAAAATTTAAGTCTAAGATTTTTTCCAAAGTGTCCATTGGATATGGGTGTGGAAAATTAGAAGAGACAGTAATTAAAAAGTTTCTAATCTGTAAATATCTAAAAAAGTGAGATCTGGGTAAGTTATATTTATTAGAGAGTTGATCAAAAGACATAAAACAGTTATCCAAGAATAAATCGCGAAAAGATATTATACCTTTGGTTTTCCAATCAAAGTAAGCTTGATCCATCATGGAAGGTTGAAAAAGAAAATTTGATATAATGGGACTTGCTAGAATGAATTGATTAAACCCAAAAAATCTTCGGAATTGAAACCATATACATAAAGTATGTTTAACTATTGGGTTATTCATTTGTTTATATGATTTAAAAGAAGTAAAAGGAAGTAAAGTTCCTAAAACCGAACCCGAGGAAAACCCTTGTAATGAATTAGATTCAAGATTTACCCAATGAGGGTTTAAAGATGCGTCCAAATCTTGTAGCCAAAATTTTAAATATCAAATATTAATTGCCCAATAATAGAATCTAAAATTTGCTGTTTAAATAATTCATTATTATTATTTATACAAAATAGATGAACAGAATATGTCATCACTCCACCATGTGATATACATGCACGCCTCGCTTAAAGTAAAAACTAGTGCATGACTTATTTCCCGGCTCCCTTCTTTCCCTTTCACTTAGTTTAATGTTTTGAAGTTACAAAACATGACAGTGGCGACGAGGTATTTTAAAAATGAACCAGACATGACCACCTACCTGTTGAAGCACAGCAAGATGTTTGAGGTAAAAAAATGCACAGTGAGAAACAGTTAAGTTAAAAAAAAGAGTAGCACATTTTCGTCCTTTGGAGCGGCACATTTTCTTCTCAAAAGGAAAGATGATCAAATAAATAAAAGGCAGAAGATGGAAGAAATCATGGGTTCATAAATAATGAGTACCAGATGATAATAATCATAAAAAAGAGTAGAAATGGCTGGCAACATTGGAAAGGCTTGTTCTGTACTGTATCCCTACAAAAAATAAATAAAATAAATTACTGAAGAAACTCAGCAGATCAGGCAACGTTTATTGAAAGGAATGAAGAGTCAGTGTTTCTGGCCAAAACCATTCATCAGGACTGCAGATGCTGGCCATACAGAATAGCACATACAAAATACTGGAGGAACTCAGCACGTCAGGATGGATGGGAATAAACTGTCGATGGTTTGGGCTGAGACCCACCATCAAGAATGAAAAGAATGAAAGGGTTATCATTTGTGCAGAAATTGAAGGTTCTGGGCCTGTCATTGTCAACCATAGCTGATGAACCCTATCTGTCCAGAGTGACTGGTTTTAAGATGCCAGAAACCGGCTTTTTCTCCTTTTGTCAGTAGAAAAGACTTGGCTTGGCTTGGTAGCTTGACTTGGTTGTCAGAGGCAATTTCAGATGCACACCATTGGCAGTATTTAATAGGTAGTGGGAGCTTATCGCCTGACCACCCTTGACTTGGCCTCCACAGCCGCTGGTGGTAACAAATTCCACAGATTTACCACCCTCTGACTAAAGTGATTTCTCCACATTTCAGTTCTAAATGGACATCCTTCAATCCTGAAGTTGTGCCCTCTTGTCCTAGAATCCCCTACCATGGGAAATAACTTTGCCATATCTAATCTGTTCAGGCCTTTTAACATTCAGAATGTTTCTACGAGATCCCCCTTCATTCTCCTGAACTCCAGGGAATACAGACCAAGAGCTACCAGACGTTCCTCATACGGTAACCCTTTCATTCCTGGAATCATTCTTGTGAATCTTCTGAATCCTCTCCAATGTCAATATATCCTTTCTAAAATAAGGAGCCCAAAACTGCATACAATACTCCAAGTGTGGTCTCACAAGTGCCTTATAGAGCCTCAACATCACATCCCTGCTCTTATATTCTATACCTCTAGAAATGAATGCCAACATTGCATTCACCTTCTTCACTACTGACTCAACCTGGAGGTTAACCTTTAGGGTATCCTGCACAAGGACTCCCAAGTCCCTTTGCACCTCTGCATTTTGAGTTCTCTCCCCATCTAAATAATAGTCTGCCCATTTATTTCCTCCACCAAAGTGCATGACCATACACTTTCCAACATTTTATTTAATTTGCCACTTCTTTGCCCATTCCCCTAACTATCTAAGTCTCTCTGCAGGCTCTCTGTTTCCTCAACACTACCCACTCCTCTACCTATCTTTGTATCATTGGCAAATTTAGTCACAAATCCATTAATCCCACAGTCTAAATCATTGACGTACATCGTAAAAAGTAGCAGTCCGAAGACTGACCCCTGGCACTGACCCCTGTGGAACTCCATTGGTAACTAGCAGCCAGTCAGAATAGGATCTCTTTATTCCCACTCTCTGTTTTCTGCTGACCAGCCAATGCTCCACCCATGCTAGTAACTTCCCTATAATTCCATGGGCTCTTATCTTGCTAAGCAGCCTCATGTGCGGCATCTTGTCAAAAGTCTACTGAAAATCCAAGTACACCACGTCTACTGCATCTCCATTGTCTAGGCTGCTTGTAATTTCCTCAAAGAATTGCAGTAGGGTTGTCAGGCAGGATTTCCCTTTCAGGAAACCATGCTGGCTTTGGCCTATCTTGTCATGTGCCTCCAGCTACTCCGTAATGCCATCCCTAACAATCGATTCTAACAACGTCCCAACCACTGATGTCAAGCTAACAGGTTTATAGTATCCTTTCTGCTGCCTCCCACCCTTCTTAAATAGCAGAGTAACATTTGCAGTTTTCCAGTCATCCGGTACAATGCTAAGTAAATTCAAGTAAAGCCACTTGAATCTGGCTATTTTATAGGTTAATTATTATCACTGGAATCTTTGTTGTCTCTGGTCTGAGAATGAGATGAGCATGGCTGCTTTTTCCTTCATCTTTTCGTACTATTGGCTTGTCTTTAGCCATTCTTTGTTCTTGTAACACAGGTTTTATGCCTCATTCTTAACTCCTGAAGAAGCTTTGGAGCACAAAACATCAGGATCCAATTGCGGGAAGAGATTTAAAAGAGACCTGATGGGGCAATCTCTTCACACAGAGGGTGGTAAGTATATGGAACAGGATGTCATAGAATGCAGTTGAGGCAGGTATAATCACAACTTTTAAAAGACATCTTAATGAGTACAGCAATGTGCAAAAGTCTTAGATACATACATACACACACACACACACACACACACACACACACACACACACACCAACGCACGCATGCACGCACACACAAAGACACATGCATATATATAGCTTAGATTTTTGCACAGTACTGTATATTATATCTTTCCAGTTACCAAAAACACTTAATACTACTGAGCTAACACAAAGGTTCATACTCTTGTGTCTGCTTCCCAACCACCTTCCTATTGTAACCAATATACAGTCTTAGTCACCTCAGCTATGTACGTGCCTCAGCTTTTTGCATGGTGCTGTAAATGGATAGGAAAGGTTTAGAGAAGTGATTCCCAACATTTTTGGGTTACCACCCCCTTCTCTTCCAGACCACATCCTCAGTGTCCCCTTCACCCTTTCTGGCCATTACATAAAAACTATAAAGAATTTTTCTTTACGATGCACAGAGAAAGAACGAAAGGGTTATCATATGAGGAACATATGATGACTCTGGGTCTGTACTCACTGGAGTTCAGAAGGATGAGGGGTGAATCTCATTGAAACCTTTGGAATGTTGAAAGGCCTAGACAGAGTAGAGGTGGAAAGGATGTTTCCCATGGTGGGAGAGTCTAGGGCAAGAGGGCACAGCCTCAGGATAGAGGGGCGCCCTTTCAAAACAAATATGCAGAAAAATTTCTTTAACTGAAGGGTGGTGAATTTGTGGAGTTTGTTGCTGCATGCAGCTGTAGAGGCCGGGTCCTTGGGTGGATTTAAGACAGAGATTGTAAGGTTCTTGATTGGACATGGTGTTTTGATGAGATCCCCCTTCATCCTTTAAGTTCCTGCGAGTACAGAGCCAGAGACGTCAAACGTTCCTCATATGATAACCCTTTCATTCCCGGATAACCCTTTCATATTTGTATATGGCAAATAAACTCTTCTCAGGCCTCTAGCCGGGTACAGGTATCAATTTAGATGACAAACTCTGCCATCTTCATCAGGGCTGATGCCTGAGCACGTCTACTCTTATGGTATATACACCCCCATTGTCCATTCCCCCGATTAGTCCTCATCCAATCAGTTTTCCGCTAACCCACCTTGTTTATAATCGAATTCCAGTTCTTACTTAGAGTGAGACCTTCGTCTTTGTCAATATTCTTTTCCTCTAGTTTGATTTCAGTCATTGGTGCAGCACAATAGTTTTGTGCCATCAAAGTCAATCCTATGGCCATTGCGAATGCAATGTTCTGCTACCGCCAATATCTCTGGGTAACACAAACAGATACACCTCTTGTGCTTCTTCATGTTGGTTTCCACTGTGTGTCCTGCCTGGCTGATATACGCTGCTCCTCAATCACAGGGAATCCTGTAAGTCCCAGCTGTCCAAGAGTCCCAGGTCATCCTTGATGCCCATAAGCTTTGATTTGACTTCCTCACAGGTTTGCGTATGACATAGGATTGGAAGATGTTGAATCCTCGTGGATTGAGTTAAGAAGCTGCAAGAGTAAAAGGATGTTAATGGTAGTTATATACAGGTCTCACAACGGTGGCTGGGAGGTGGACTGCAGGTTACTACAGGAAGTAGAAAAGATGAGTCAAAAGGGCAATTTATGGTAGTCATGGGAGATTTGGGAAAATCTGGTTGGTAATGAACCTCAAGAGAGTAAGTTTCTTGAATGCCTAAAAGATAGCTTTTTAGAGCAGTTTGTCATTGAGCCTACTAGGGGGTCAGCTATATTGGATTGGGTATTATGTAATGAACCAGAGGCAATTAAGGAGCTTAAGGTAAAAGAATACTTGGGAACCAGTGATCACAATATGATTGTGTTCAACTTGAAATTTGATAGGGAGAAAGTAAAGTCTGACATAGCAGTATTTCATTGGAGTAAGGGAAATTACAGTGGTGTGAGAGAGGAGTTGGCCGAAGTAAATTGGAAGGAGCTGCTGGAAGGGATATCAGCAGAGCAGCAATGGTGTGCGTTTCTGGGAAAAACGAGGAAGGTGCAGGACATGTGTATTCCAAAAATAAAGAAATGCTCAAATAGTAAACTAGTACAACTGGTGCTGACAAGAGAAGTCAAAGCTATTGTAAAAGCAAAAAAAAAAAGGGCATAGATCAAAGCAAAAATTAGTGGGAAGATAGAGGATTGGGAAGTTTTTAAAAACCTACAGAGAGCATATAAAAATCATTAAAAGGGAAAAGATGAACTATGAAAGCAAACTAACAAATAATATCAAAGTGGATGGTAACAGGTTTTTTCAAGTATGTTAAAAATAAAAGAGAAATGAGAGTGGATATAGAACCACTAGAAAATGAGGCAGGAGAAATAATAACAGGGGACAAGGAGATGGCTGATGAATTAAATAAGTATTTTGTGTCAGTCCTCACTGTGGATGTTTGCCTGATGTTGTAGTGTGTGAAGGAAGAGAAGTGGGTACAGTTACCAAGAGAGAAGGTGCTCAAAAAGCTGAAAGACCTAAAGGTACATAAATCACCTGGACCAGAAGAACTGTACCCTAGTTTTCTGAAAGAGGTAGCATTAGAGATTGTGGTGGCATTAAAAATGATCTTTCAAAAATCATTAGACTCTTGCATGGTGCCAGAGGACCGGAAATTGCTAATGTTACTCCACTCTTTAAGAAAGGAGGAAGGCAGCAGAAAGGAAATTATAGACCAGTTAGCTTCATCTCAGTGGTCGGGAAGATGTTAGAGTCAATTGTTAAGGATGAGTTGATGGAGTACTTGGTGACACAGGACAAGATAGTGCAAAGTCAGCATGGTTTCCTTCAGGGAAAATCCTGCCTGATGAACTTGTTGGAATTCTTTGAGATTACAAGTAGGATAGATAAAGGGGATGCAGTGGATATTGTATATTTGGACTTTTAGAAGGCCTTTGACAAGGTGCCACACATGAGGTTGCTTACCAAGGTAAGAGCCCATGGTATTACATGAAAGTTACTAACATGGGTAGATAATTGGCTGATTGGAAGGAGGTAGCATGTGAGCATAAAAGGGTTCTTTTCTGATTGGCTGCCAGTGACTAGTGGTGTTCCACAGGGGTCGGTGTTGGGACCACTTCCTTTTATGCTGTATATAAATGATTTAGATGATGGAATAGATGGCTTTGTTACCAAATTTGCAGATGATACGAAAATTGGTGGAGGGGCAGGTAGTGTTGAGGAAACAGGTAGGATGCAGAAGGACTTAAACAGATTAGGAGAATGAGCAACAAAGTGGCGAATGAAATACAATGATGGAAAATGCATGGCCAGGCACTTTGGTAGTAGAAATAAATGTGTGGAATATTTTCTAAACAGGGAGAAAATCCAGGAATCTGAGATGCAGAGGGAGTTGGGAGTCTTTGTGCAGAACACCCTGAAGGTTAAGTTGCAGATTGAGTCAGTGCTGAGGAAAGCAAATACCATGTTAGCATTCATTTCAAGAGGTCTAGAATACAAGGGCAACGATGTGATCCTGAGGCTTTATAAGGCACTGGTGAGGCCTCACCTTGAGTATTGTGAACATTTTTGGGCCCCTCATCTTAGAAAAGATGTGCTGGCATTGGAGAGGGTCCAGAGAAGTTTCACAAGGACGATTCCAGGAATGAAAGGGCTATCATACAAAGAATGTTTGATGGCTCTGGGTCTGTACTTACTGGAATTATGAAAGATGAAGGGAGATCTCATTGACACCTTTCAAATGTTGGAAGGTCTAGATAGAGTAGATGTGGAAAGGATGTTTCTGATGGTGGAGAGTCTAGGACAAGTGGGCAAAGCCTCAGGATAGAGGGGCGGCCTTTCAAAACAGAGATGTGGAGAAAAATGTCTTTAGCCAAATGGTGGTGAATTTGTGGAATTTGTTGCCACATGCAGCTGTGCAGGCCAGGTCGTTGGATGTATTTAGGGCAGAGATTGATAGGTTCTTGATTGGACATGGCATCAAAGGTTATGGGAAGAAAGCTGGGACTGGAGTTGAGTAGGAGATAAGAAAAATGGATCAGCCATGACTGAATGGCAGAGCAGACTTGATGGGCCAGATGGCCTAATTCTGCTCCTATGTCTTATGGTGTTCTGTAGGAATGTCATATGTATTTATCATATTTCCTCATGGAGACCCTCCAGGTCCAAGATAGTTTTCACATGGTTAATCAAAGTAGAAAGAACCGCTCTACATTGGCAGGCACGATGGTGGCTGTTATTGTTGTGGTACCAGTCCGCATGAGTGGGTTTCCCATAGATGCCATACCTGAGGCTACCAACTGGTTTCCGTCATATTAGAATGCCCAGGAACAGGGGGCAGCCATTCTTCATGATAATAATGGCACTTTTCTGGCACCTTCCTGTAAATATGTTCTCTCTCCAACCCTAATAAGGTGTCAACTGAGTGTTATGTTATGGTCTTCTGCTGCTGTAGTCCATCCACGTCAAGGTTCGACGTGTTATGTGTTCAGAGATGCTGTTCTGCACACGACTGTTGTATCGTGTGGTTCTTGAATTACTATGGCTTTGAACCAGTCTGGCCATTCTTCTCTGACCTCTCTAATTAAGAGTTGTTTTTGCCCCCAGAACTGTTGTATATGTAAATCCCAGGAGATCAGCAGTTTCTAAGCTACTCAAACCATCCCATCTGGCACTAATGATCATTCCTCAGTCGAAGTCACTTAGATCACATTTCTTTCTCATTCTGATGTTTGTTCTGAACAACAACTGAATCTCTTGACCATGTCTGCGTGCTTTTCTGCATGGAGTTGCTGCCATATGTTTGGCCGATTAGACATTTGCATTAAGGAGCAGGGGTACAAGTGTATCTAATAGTGACTGAATATATGGGAACTGAGTACTCGAGGACTTTTCATCGGATTTCTGAATTCCTCTCCTTTCATTACTAACGATATTGTTGAATCTGAAGAAAATTCGGTGAGCCAAAATGTTAACTGTTTCTGCCTTCACAGATATTGAATGGTTTCTGCTGTTTAGTTTTTAATGAAATGTTGGGCCCTAGGTTTGGAAGAGCTGCTTTTGGAATAAGATATTAAACTGAATCCCCTGCCTCCCCTCCCGGAAAGAACATAGAACACAGACCAGTACAGCACCGGACAGGCCATTTGGCCCACAAGGTTGTGCCGATCTTCTTGCCAATTTGTAAAGATTTGATAAAGCTTAACTTTCTTTGGCACGTGTATGTGAAAGCATCAAAATATGAAGTTAGGATCAGAATCAGGTAAATATCACTAGCATATGTCATGTAATATGTAATATCAAATAGGGGAGGGAACGTCGACTCAGACCATGAGAGGCCTGCGTCGGGCATTTTCATGCCTTACAAGGCACAGATTGGAAGTCTGGGTGGGGCGCCACTCCTCGCACAGACTAGAGCAATGTGTGGTTAAGTGCCTTGCTCAAGGGCACAAACACACTGCCACAGCTGAGGCTCGAACTAGCAACCTTGAGGTAACTAGACGAACGCCTTAACCACTTGGCCACGTGCCCAACACAATATTAAATAATAGTGCAAAAAGAGAGAGGAAACAATAGTGAGGTAGCATACATGGGTTCATTGGCCATTCAGAAGGCAGAGTGGAAGAAGCTGTTCCTGAAACACTGAGTGTGGGTCTTCAGACTCCTGTACCTCCTCCCTGATGGTAGCAATGAGAAGAGGGCACGTCCTGAGTGATGAGGGTCTTTACTGACAGATGCTGCCTTTTTGAGGCATCGCCTTTTGAAGGTAAATGTCCACAGTTCAAAGCTCAAAGTAAGTTTATTATCAAAGAACATATATTTCAGCACACGCATCCCTGAGATCTATTTTCTTGTTGGCATTCACCATAATACAAGAAATACAATAGAATCAATGGAAAATTGCACCGAAACTGCAAAAGACATAAAAATCTGTGCAAATACAAAAGGAAAAAAAGAAATAAAAGTAAAGGCATTCGTTAGTCTTGCGAGACCATGGATCTGCGCCTGGAAAGTCTTCACTCTCCAGGGCACAGGCCTGGGCAAGGTTGTATGGAAGACCAGCAGTTGCTCATGCTGCAAGTCTCCCCTCTCCACGACACCAATGTTGTCCAAGGGAAGGGCATTAGGATACATACAGCTTGGAACCAGTGTCGTCGCAGAGCACTGTGTGATAAGTGCCTTGCTCAAAGACACAACACGTTCCCTCAGGTGGGGCTCGAACTCATGACCTTCAGGTCACTGGTCCAATGCCTTAACCACTTGGCCACGTGCCCACACTAAAAAAAAAATTGATCATAATAAATAAGTAAGCAATAAGTATTGAAAACATGAGATGAATAGTCCTTGGAATTGAGTAGGTTGTGAGAATAATTCAGTATTGTGGTAAGTGAAATTGAGTGAAGTTATAAACTCTGGTTCAAGAGCCTGATGGTTGAGGAGTAATGACTGTTTCTGAACCTGGTGATGTGGCCCCTGATGCTCCTGCATTGTCACAGGAGAGCAGCATCCATCATCAGGGACCCTCACCACCCAGGTCATGCTCTCTTCCCACTGCTGTGATCAGGGTGAAGGTGCAGGAAACTCAGGACTCACACTATCAAGTTCAGCAACAGTTATTACCCTTCAACCATCAGGCTCTTGAACCAAAGTGGATAACTTCACTCACCTTCACTTGCCCCAACACTGAACTGTTCCCACAACTTATGGACTCATTTTCAAGTTCTTGACACTTATTGCTTATTTATTATTACTTTTTTAAATTTCTTTTTGTATTTGCACAGTTTGTTGTCTTCTGCTCGCTGGTTGTCCACCCTGTTTGGTGTGGTCTTCCATTGTTTCAATTACAGTTATTGGACTTATTGAGTACGCCTGCAAGAAAATGAATCTCACGGTCGTATATGGTGACATATATATACTTTCATAATAAATTACTTTGAACTTTGAACGCTGGAGTTAGACATTTTTACCTTGTGAAAAGGTTCTATCTGACTTTCCTCTCTATGGAAGGACAAGTACTATGTAGATAACTATATGACACTATTCTGCTTTGACATCTTTTTCATTCGCCTGCCTTCAGGAGGATCAGTGCCAGAGGGCACAGAATGGCAGAAGGAGTGGCATAGCAGTTAATGTAACACTATTATAGGGCCAGTGACCCGGGTTCAATTCCAGCACTGTCTTTAAAAAGTTTATACCCTCTCCCTCTGGGTGGAGGTTCACAGTGTCAAAGAGTCACAGAGCACTACAGCACAGAAACAGGCCTACAGGCCCTTTGGCCAAATTATTATTCTCATCTGCCTGCACCTGGCCTACACCCTTCCATACTCCTCCCATCCATGTACTTACCCAAACTTCTCTCAACTGTTGCAATCGACCCCACCACTTCTGCTGCCAGCTCATTCCACACTCATATCACCCTCTGAGTGAGGAAGTTCCCTCTCTTGTTCCTCTTAAATATTTCACCTTTCATCCTTATCCTATGACCTATGACAGCAGTGCTAGTCCGATCAAACTCAGAGGAAAAAGCCCGGTACTCCAGTTTCCTCCCACATTCCAAAGCCGTGTGGGTTAGTGAGTTAATTGGTCACATGGGTGTAATTGGGCGCCGCAGCCTTGTTGGGCCGAGAGGGCCTGTTACTGTGCTGTATGGTTAAATATCTAAAAGAACAAAGGGCAAATCTGTTTCCATGGCCAGCTGCTGTAACCCGAAGCAAAGGTAGAAACAGGCTTAAACCAAACTTTCAAAAGGGAAAGCAGAGAGATTTGCATGGAGCTGGGGAAATGACAAGGGAATGAGACCCTTTGATTGGCTCTTTCAAAGAGGGATTACTGACTGTCACAGGTGACCTGAGCGACAGGCATCAAACCTCTAACCCAGCCCTGAACACAGCTGATGTGCACATCATTATTCTTTTCTTTCTTTTTAAATCTTTTTATTGAATTAGTACACAAAAGGTAAACCATGTAGACACTAATACACTGTTGCAATATAAATTTACAAGAGATACTAATACACAAAAAAAGTTAGTACAAACAGTGCAGTTTAGATATAAAAAAAGAGGTAATATAATAGTATACTAATTTTCCATACATATCAATAAAGAGAAGAAAAAACCCCAAAAAACAACCCACCGTGCAACTAATCTAAAAAGCAAAGCAAAGCAATGGGCTAACTAGGTATCAAGTAGACTTAAACAACTTAAAACAATCACGTCCTCAAACCCGACCTCCATTAAAAACAGTTAAAAAAGCAAGAAGGGAATGTAAATATGGGCAAAGAGAGAAAAAAAATTACATTAAATGAAAATGTTGAATAAAAGATCTCCAGGTCTGTTCAAATTTAACTGAGGTATCATAAAGATTACTTCTGATTTTCTCCAAATTTAAACATAGTATCGTCTGAGAAAACCAAAAGAACGTAGTTGGGGCATTAATCTCCTTCCAATGTTGTAAAATACATCTTTTCGCCATTAAAGTAAGAAATGCAATCATTCTACGGGCTGAAGGAGAAAGATTACTGGAAATTTTAGGTAATCCAAACATAGCAGTAATAGGATGGGGAGAAATATCTATATTCAATACCTTTGAAATAATATTAAAAATGTCTTTCCAAAAAGTTTCCAAAGTAGGACAGGACCAAAACATATAAGTTAAGGAAGCAATCTCCCCATGACATCTGTCACAAAGAGGGTTAATATGAGAATAAAAACGAGCTAATTTATCTTTAGACATATGTGCTCTATGAACAACTTTAAATTGAATTAGGAAATGTTTGGAACAGATAGAGGAAGTATTGACTAGTTGTAAAATATGCGCCCAGTCATCCGCCGAGTTAATAAAGCCCAATTCCTTTTCCCAATCTGACCTAATCTTATCGAATGGAGCTTTCCTAAGTTTCATGATAGTATTATAAATAATAGCCGTTACACCTTTCTGACATGGGTTAAGGTTAATTATAGTATCTAAAATATATGTAGGAGGCAACATCGGAAAGGAGGAGAGCATAGTACTTAGGAAATTTCTAACTTGGAGATATCTAAAAAAATGTATTCTTGGTAAGTTATATTTGTTAGATAATTGTTCAAAAGACATAAGGAAGCCATCTAAAAATAAATTCAAAAACCGTGATATACCATTAGTCCTCCAAATTTGAAAGGCACAGTCCGTGGAAGACGGGGGAAAGAATATGTTGCCTAAAATAGGAATCGCAAGCCCAAATTGATTAAGATCGAAAAATTTTCAGAATTGAAACCAAATACGTAACGTATATTTAACTATCGGGTTACAAACCTGTTTGTGGCGTTTCAAATTGAAAGGAAGAGAAGAACCTAAAATGGAGCCAAGTGCATAACCTTGAGCAGATTGTAATTCCAATACTACCCATTTAGGAATGGATAGTGTATCTTGGTAAAGTAACCAAAATTTCATGTGTCGAATGTTAATTGCCCAATAATAGAATCTAAAGTTAGGTAATGCCAAACCTCCATCTCTCTTAGCTTTCTGTAGATGTATCCTACCCAATCTCGGGTTTTTATTTTGCCAAATAAATGAAGAAATTTTAGAGAAAACTTTGTCAAAAAAGGATTTTGGAACAAAAATGGGTAGTGCTTGAAATACATATAAAAATTTTGGCAGAATAAACATCTTAACAGCATTAATACGACCAATCAAAGTTAAATAAAGTGGAGACCATTTAAATGAAAGTTGAGTAATGTGATCAATTAAGGGTAGAAAATCAGTCTTAAGTAAATCTTTATGTTTACAGGTAATTTTAATCCCAAGATATGAAAAATGGTTATTAACCAATTTAAATGGGAGGTTCTGATATAAGGGAACTTGCTTATTAATCGGGCAATTTCACTCTTACTGAGATTTAACTTATAACCTGAAAAAAGACTAAATTGTGCTAATAAATCTAAAGCAGCAGGAATAGATTTTTGAGGATTAGAGATATATAAAAGTAAGTCATCAGCATAAAGTGATACTTTATGAGACTTTAAACCACGAGATATACCAATAATATTTGGAGCTTCTCGAATAGCAATTGCAAGAGGTTCTAATGCAATATCAAATAATTAAGGACTAAGAGGACAACCTTGTCCAGTACCTCGAAAAAGAAGAAAAAAAGGTGAGTTTAAAGAGTTAGTATGAACTGAGGCCATAGGAGAATGATATAACAATTTGATCCAGGATATAAATTTTGGGCTGAAATTAAACATTTCAAGCACCTTAAATAAGTAAGGTCATTCGACTCTGTCGAAGGCTTTTTCAGCGTCTAAGGAAATTCAGGATCATTTTGTGACGGGGTTTAGACAATGTTTAACAGTGTACGAATATTATAAAAAGAGTAACGACCTTTAATAAAACCGTTTGGTCTTCCGAAATAATATAAGGAAGTGCTTTTTCTAATCTGTTTGCTAATAATTTAGAAAAAATTTTAGAGTCAACATCTGGTAAGGATATTGGTCTATAAGATGCACATTGAGCAGGATCTTTATCCTTCTTTAATATTAAAGAGATTGATGCTTTATAAAAGGATTCGGGAAGCTTACCAAGTTTTAATGAGGACTCATTATTCATTAAACTGTACATTCAACAGAAATCATTCGGCTTCTGTGGACTCCTGAATCGGCTGCAGTGATGAACTTTAGTTCTGAATGCTGTTTGCACAATTTAAAAAATGTGTCTGCTCTTTGGGTGTTTAATGGTCTTCCTTTGTTTTTAATGGGTTCTATTGTTTTTTTTCATAGCTACTTTTAATGAGAGAACATAAGAACATAACAAATAGGCCATCATTCAATAAGATCTTCCCCTGCTAAGCGAAAAAAAAGGAATCTGAAGGATGTATAAAGAATGCATACTTTGATAATAAATGTACTTTGAACTTTGAACAGTAAGGCACAGGAACAGACCGTAAACCCATGATGCCTCTGCTGTCCTGAATGTCGATCCCTTTGACCTGCACAGGATCCATAGCTCTCTATTCTCTGTATGACCATATACTCATCAAAGAGCCTCTTAAACACTATTCTCATATATATATATATATATGCTTTTGGATCTTCCCTCCCCTCCCATTGGGCAGAAAATATAAAAGCCTGAAATCACATACCACCAGGCTCAAGGATAGTTTTTACCCCGCTGTTATAAGACTATAGAACTGTCCTCTATTTCGATAAGGCACAGCAGCGTAATGCTATTATAGCAACAACGATCACCCACTGGGATTCAATTCCCACTACTGTCTGTAAGGAGTCTGTTCATTCTCCTCATGACCATGTGGCTTTCCTCTGGGTGCACTGGTTTCCTCCCAGAGTCCAAAGACATATGGGACAGTGTTACCGAGCTGTGGGAAAGTCATGTTGGCATGACAATCCTTGCAGGCAGCTCAGAACAATCCCTGCTGATATGATTTTATGGAAAAAGATGCATTTCACTGAATGTTTGATACATAAGTGACAAATGTGGGCACGTGGCCAAGTGGTTAAGGCATTCGACTAGCGATCTGAAGGTTGTGAGTTTGAGCCCCAGCCAAGGCAGAGTGTTGTGTCCTTGAGCAAGGCACTTAACCACACATTGCTCTGCGACGACACCGGTGCCAAGCTGTATGGGCCCTAATGCCCTTCCCTTGGACAACATCGATGTCGTGGAGAGGGGAGACTTGCAGCATGGGCAACTGCTGGTCTTCCATACAACCTTGCCCAGGCCTGCACCCTGGAGAGTGAAGACTTTCCAGACGCAGATCCATGGTCTCGCAAGACTAACGAATGCCTTTCAATGGGACAAATACATTTAAACTTTCTATTTTCCCTTGAAGCGCTTTGACCTCAAAATCTATCTCGTTTTGATCTTGCATCTTATTGTCTGCCAGCACTGCACTTTCTCTGTAACTGTAACACTTTATTCTGTATTTGGTTTTTGTGTTAACTTGTACTACCTCACCGTTATAATGCAATGAAATGATATAGATGGATGGTATGCAATATAATTTTTTCACTGTACATGACAATAAGAAAACAATTTCCCACAATGTTTCAGGAAGCCACCACTCTCTGTGTAAAAGAATATTATTAACGTCAAGGTTTCAGGTACTTGGAGGCACATGATAAAATAGGCCAGAATTAGCATGAGAAATCTTGCCTGACAAATCTGCTGGAATTCTTTCCAGGAATAACAGACAGGGTAGATGAAGTCAGTGTCAGTGGATGCTGTTTATTTGGATTTTCAGGCCCGTCACAATGTGCCACACATGAAGCTGCTTAACAAGGTAAGAGTCTATAGTATTACAGGAAAGATATTAGCATGGGTAAAATATTGGCTGACTGGCAAGAGGCAAGGAGTGACAGTAAAAGGGGCCTTTCTGGATGGCTGCTGATGACTAGTGGTGTTCTACAGGGATCAGTGTTGGGACTGTTGTAGCGTGGTTGAAATTACCGGAGAGACAGAGTCACTGGTAGATACAAAGCAGCTTCTTTATTCGACACAGCAAGGTACAGCAGGCATCTTATGGACAGAGACGCTTTCCGCAGAAAGGTCTGCTAGCTCAGTGTGGGCTCGACACTTATATGTTAAACACGAAGGCAATCGCTATTTAAAAAGTTACAGACAATGCATAGACAATGCTTCCTATTGAAGCTACATACAAAATATCACACCATTCTTTCCTTCCGATGCCGACATGTCTGGGTTGCAAGTTAAAACCACAATACATTTATTTGGCATTTTACGTGCTAACATAGAAGACAATTAATATTTATAATGTATAGATAATACTGTCTTTGAAACTACAGCATCAGGTCAAACTACGGCGCCAGAAACATTTGGTATTTACACCTTTTTAGGAAGCCCATTGTGGTGGGCTCAATCCACAATACTTTTGACAAATAGAAGTCTGGTGGCCAAAGTCATTTAAGTGTAAACAAATCACCTCCCAAAAAACTCACTCTAACAGGGACTGCTTCTTTTCAGTGATGTGTCAATGATTTGGAGGATGGAATCGATGGTTTTGTGGTCAAATTTGTGGACGATATGAAGGTTGGTGGAGGGGCAGGTAGTGTTGAGGAAGAAAAGAGTCTACAGAATGACTTGGACAGATTGGGAGAATGAGCAAAGAAATGGCAGATGAATATAGTATAGGGAAGTGTGTGGTCATGCACCTTGGGAGAAGGAATAAAGGAATAGACTATTTTCTAAACAGGAAGAAAATTCAAAACTCCGAGGCACAAAGGGATTGTACAGGGTTCCCAGAAGGTGAACTTGCAGATTAAATCAGTGGTAAGAAAGGCAAATGCAATGTTAGGATTCATTTCAAGAGAATTAGAATATAAAAGCAAGCAAGTAACACTGAGGCTTTATAAAGTATTGGTCAGAATGCATTGAGAGTATTACGAACAAGTTTGGGCCCCTAACCTAAGAAAGGATGTGCTGGCATTAGAAAGTGTCGAGAGGAGGTTCATGAGAATGCGTGTGTGAATGAAAGGCTGAATTATGAGGAGCATTTGATGGCTCTGGACCTGTACTCACTGGAGTTGAGAAGAATGAGGGAGGAATCTTATTGAAACTTGTCAAAAATGAAAGGCCTAACTGGAGTGGATGTGGAGAGGAGAATTCCTATGATGGGGGAATCTAGGGCTAGAGGGCACAGTCTGGGATTAGAGAGACGTCCATTTACAAGGAGTGATTGATAAGTTCGTGGCCTAAAGTAGAAGGGGTCAATTTTAGAAAACCAAGCTCATTTATTTTTCAACATAGCCCCCTCCTACATTTACACACTTAGTCCAGCGGTCATGGAGCATACAGATCTTGGACCTCCAGAAAGTGTCCACAGCATGGGTGATTGATAAGTTCGTGCACATGCCGTTTAACTCTTTGAGTGATAATGCAGAAAGTTTGAAGTTAATAACTCATCTCCTTCTACCTTAGGCCGCAAACTTATCAATCACCCCTGATGAGTTATTAACTGATGAGTTATTAACTTCAAACTTTCTGCATAACCACTCAAAGAGTTGAACTGCACGTGCATGTAACAAGAGCTGTATAACTCATCTCCTTCTATCTTAGGCCACAAACTTATCAATCACCCCTCGTAGAACAGAGATAATGAGGGATTTCTTTAGCAAGAGGGTGATGAATTTGTGGAATTTGTTGCCACAGACAGCTGTGGAGGCCAAGTCATTGAGTATTTTTAAAGTGGAGGTTGATAGGTTCTTGATAGTCAGGACATCGAATGGTTCAGGGAGATACAGGAGGATGAGGTTGATAGGGATAATAAGTCAGCCATGATGGAATGGTGGAGCAGACTGAATGGGCTGAATGGCCTAATTCTGCTCCTGTGTCTTACGGTCTTAGGTCACATTCTCCTTAAACTTTGACCCATATCACCTTAAAACTATGTCCTCCTTTATAACATTTCCACTCCGGCAAAAAGATTTGACTGTCAGACTCCTCCAGCTGGCGGTGCACACACAGCTTCATGCTGTCCCTGCCCTGGGAGTGTGTGATGGGACGGTGTAGAGGGAGCTTCACACTGTATCTAACTGTTGCTGCCTTGGGAGTGTGTGATGGGACAGTGTAGAGGGAGTTTCATGTCCTTGTTTGAGAATTTTTGAGATGAACACTCTGTCTGAGATGAGAAATACCCAGTGTGCCATCAATCACAGCTCTCACTTTGATAAGCATGAAATTAATTCACATAAAGCGGTCACTGCCTTTTATTAAATTGCTCCATGGTCTTCTTTACATATCAACATTTCATTTTCTGCCTGGTGAGAGGGAAGAGAATTTGCCCGCTGGCTGTGTTTGGCTTCGAGTTGCTAAATCTTTAGATGACACTTGTTATTAATATTCATGGTGCTGTATAGGAGGTTGGGGATGGGAGACTGGAACATTCACACTGAATAATTATCTCCCATCTGTGCAGTGTTTCTTGGCTGAATGTCAGGGTTAAGGGTGAGGCCTGAAGGACAGCTGCTAGCGTTGATACCCAACGGGAAGTTAATGAATTTCAAGATCTGGTCTTGGCCAAGATTTAGGGCATCTGCTGTCTTCGTTCTGAGCACAGCTCAGACTTGTATGACAGAGACAAAACCATATCGTCTCCCATCCATTCACTCACCACACCTCTACTCCTAGATTCTGATCCTCTCTGGTGATGAGGGAGGGTGAAGGGACTGTCTGTGGTGAAGAGGGAGAGTGGAAGGACTCTCGCTGGTGAAGAGAGAGAGAGAGAGCAGTGGAACTCACTCTAGTCATGAGGGAGAGTGGAGGAACTCTTTTTGGTGGAGGGAAGGTGAAGAGGGGGAATTGAGGGATTCTGTCCAGTGAAGAGGGAGAGAGGGAGAGTGAAAGGAATCTCTGGTGAAGAGGAAGACTGGAGTGACACTCTCTCTCATGAAGAGGCAGAGTAGAGGAATTCTCTCTGGAGAAGAGGGATAGGGAACAGTCTCGCACTCTGGTGAAGAGAGTGAGTGGAATGAATCTCTCTCTGGTGAAGAGGTACAGTGCAGGGACTCTTCCTGAGGAAAAGGAAGGATGGAGGGGCTGTTGCTGGTGAAAAGGAACAGTGAAGGGACTTTCTTTGGTGAAGAGGGAGAGTAAAGGGACTCACACTGTTGTGAAGTGGGAGAAGGGAGAGATTCACTCTCTGGTGAAGAAGGAGTAAAGGGATTCATGCTTTTGATGAGGGAGAGCAGAGGGACTCTATGGTGAAGAAGGAGAGTGGAGATACTCTCTCCAGTGAAGAAAAACAGTGCAGAGACTGGTGAAAAGGCAGACTGGAGGGATTTATTCTGATGAAGAGGGAGAGAGGTGGCACTCTCTCTGGTGGAGGAAGAATGGAGTGGCTCTCTCTTAATAAGAGGTAGAGTTGTGTGACTCTCTCCAGTGAAGAGAGGGAGAGGAGGGCTCCTTGGTGAAGGAGAAGTGTAGAAGGATTCCCTCTGGTGAAGATTGCGATTGGAGGAACCCTCTCTCTTACAGGGATAGTAGAGGGACTCTCTGATGAAGAGAGAGTTTTTTGTGACTCTATTGGGTGAAGAGGGAGAGTGGAGGGACCCTCTCTGGTGAAGAGGGATAGTGAAGGAACTCTCTCTGGTGGAGGGAGAGTGGAGAGACTCCCTTTGGTGAAGATGGAAAGTGGAGGGATTCACTCTCTGGTGAAGAGGGAGAGTGAAGGTTCTCTCTGTTGAAGAACAAGAGAGGACGAAGTCTCTCTGGTGAAGAGGGAGAGTAGAGGGTCTCTATCACTGATGAATAGGCAGAGTGGAGGGACACTGACAGATGAAGAGTGAGAGTGGAGGGACTCTCTCTGGTGAAGAGGGGGAATTGGGGGACTGCCTCACTGGTGAACAGGGAGAGTGTGGGGATTCTCTGGTGGAGAAAGAGTGGAGGATTTCACTCTCTGGTGAAGAAGGAGAGTGAAGTGTCTCTCTCTGGTGAAGAGAGAGAGAGTAGAGTGACTCATTCTAGTGAAAGTGAGTGTGCAGGAACTCTCTCCCTGTTGAAAAGGGTGAATGGAGGGACCCTGGTGAAGAGGGAGAGTGGCGGGACTCCCTCTGGAGAAGAGGGAGTGTGGAGGAATTCTCCGCTGATGAGGCACAGTGGAGGGGCTCTCTCCCTGTTGAATATGGAGAGTGGAGGTAATCTCACCCTGATGAAGTGGGAGAGTGGAAAGGCACTCTCTCTGGTGAAGAGGGATAGTGGTGGGACCGTCTCTGGTGGAGGAAGAGTAGACGGACTCTCTCTGTTTAAGTGGGAGAGTGGAGGGTCGCTCTCTCTGGTGAAGTTTAAGAGTAAAGGGCCTCTCTCTGGTGAAGATAGTGATTGGAGGAACCCTTTCCCTTAGAGGGAGAGTGGAGGGTCTCTGATGAAGAAAGATATTTGTGTGAAGAGGGTGCATTGAGGAACTCTCTCTGGTGGATGTAGAGCGGAGTGACTCTCTCTTTCAGGTTTGTTAGGTGTGTCAGCAAGGTTTCTTGACACAATATGTAGATAAACCAACTAGAGGAGAGGCTGTACTTGATCTGATATTGGGAAATGAACCTGGTCAGTGGGAGAGCATTTTGGAGGTAGTGATCACAACTCTAACTGCTTTACCATAGTACTGGAGAGGGATAGGAGCAGACAACTTGGAAAAACATTTAATTGGGGTAGGGGGAAATATGATACTATTAGACAGGAACTTGGAAGCATAAATTGGGAGCAGATGTTCTCAGGGAAATGCATGGCAGAAATGTGGCAAATGTTTAGGGAACATTTGCATAGGTACGTTCCATTGAGACAGGGGAAAGGTGGTAAGGTAAAAGAACCATGGTGTACAAAGAATGTGGAAAATCTAGTTAAGAAGAAAAGAAAAGCTTATGAAGGTTCAAGAATCTAGGTACTGATAGACTTTTAGAAAATTACTAGGTTTCCAGGAAGGAGCACAAGAATGAAATTAAGAGAGCTAGAAAGGGCCATGAGAAGGCCTTGGTGAGCAGGATTAAGGAAAACCCCAAGGCATTCTACAAGTATGTGAAGAGCAAGAGGATGAGCCATGTGAGAATAGGACCAATCGGGTGCGATAGTGGAAACACGTGCATGGAGTCGCAGGTTGTAGCATTGGTTATAATGATGGAGCATTCTCTCTAGTGAAGAGGGAGCGTAGAGTGACTCTCTCGGGTGAAGGTGGAGAGTAGAGAGACCCTGTGGTGAAGAGGGAGAGTGGACAACTGTCTACGGTGAAGAGTAAGAGGGGAGGTATTCACTCTCTGGTGAAGAGGGACAGTGAAGGCATTCTCTGGTGAAGAGAGTGGAGGGACTCTACTTGTGAAAAGGGAGAGTGTTGAGACTGACTTGTGAAGAGTGAGACTGGAGGATCTCTCACTGGTGAAGGGGACAGTGGAGGGACTCTTTCTGGTAAAGAGGGAGAGTAGGGGAATCTCTCTCTTTCTGGTGGACAGGGTGAATGGTGGAACTCTCTTTTGTTGAGGGAGAGTGGCGGAACTCTATAGTGAAGAGGGAAAACGGACTTGTCTCTGGTGAAGAGGGAGAGTGGAGGAACTCTCTCTGGTGAAGGACTCGATCTGGTGAAGAAGGATAGTGGAGGGACTCTCTGATAAAGAAGGAAAGGGGAGAAACTCTCTCTGGTGAAGAGGATGAGGTGAAGACTCTCTCCCTGATGAGGGAGTGTGGAAGGCTTCCTCTTATGATGAGGGAAAGTGATATGACATCCTCTGATGAAGAGGGAGAGTGGGGTGTCACTCCCTTGTGAAGATGCAGAGTGGAGGGACTCTCTCTGGAGAAGAGGCAAACTGTAGGATTTGTCCTCTGGTGAAGAGAGAGGGTGAAGTGACTATGGTGAAGAGGAAGAGTGGTGGGGCTCTCTCAAGGTAAAGTGGAGTTAATATCTTTGGTGGAGGGTGATTGAAGGGGCTCTCTCTAGTGAAGAGGCAGAGTGGTGAGACACTCCTTGGTAAGGAGGGAGAGTGGATGGACTCTAGTGTGGGGAAGTGAAAGGAGCCTCTCTAATGAAGAACGGGAATAGTGGGACTTTCTGTGATAAAGAGTAAGAGTGGAGAAACTCTCTATGGATGAGTCAGAGTGGAGGAAGTCTCTCTCTCTGGTGGAGGGGTAGTGGATTGGACTCCATGGTGAAGAGGGAAAGTGACCCCACCCTGCAGGGTGAGAGTGGGGGGCTCTTTGTGTGAAGACGGAGGGGTAGAAAGACGCTCGCTGGTGAAGAAGAAGAGATATGGGGCTCCCTCTCTTTGGTGAAGAGGGAATGTGGAGAGATTCACTCTGGTGAAGAGGGAGTCTAGAGCGACTCTCTCAGGTGATATGGGAGAGCAAAGGGATTCCTTCTCTGATGAAGAGGGGGAGTTACATGACTCTCCCTCGGGAGATTCTTCTCTGGTGAAGAGGGAGAGTAGAGGGTCTCTCTCTCTGTTGAAGAGCAAGAGCAAAGGACTCCCTGATGAAGAGCGAGAGTTGTGTGACTTTCTCTGGTGAAGAGGGAGAGAGGGATTTTCTCTGATTAAGAGGGAGAGTGGTGGGACTATCTTGTGAAGAGTGAGAGTAGAGGCTCTCTCTCTAGTGAAGAGGGAGAGTGAAGGAACTCTCTGGTCGAGGGATTCTCTCTGGTGAAGAGGGAGAGTGGAAGAACTCTCTATGGTTGAGGGAGAGGAGGGAATCTCTCTGGTGAAGATGGATTGTGGATTGGTCTCTATGATGAAAAGGGAGAGCGAAGTGACTCTGCTGAAGATTAAGATTGAGAGTGGAAGGTCTCTCTCTGGTGAAGAGGGAGAGTGGAGGAAATGTCTCTAGTGGAGGGACTTGCTCTGGTGAAAAAGGAGAGTGGAGGGTCTCTTCCTGGTGAAGAGGGGGAATAGGGTTCTCTTTCTCTGTCTGGAGAAGAGAGAGAGTAGAGGAACTCCCTCTGGCTGAGAGAGAACGGAGGGACTTTCTCTATGGTGAAGAGGGAGAGTGCAAGAATTCTCTTTGGATGTCGGAGAGTGGACTACTCTCTCTGGTTAAAAGATGGACAGTGGAGTGGCTTTCTGGTGAAGGGGGAGAGTGGAGGAACTCTCCCTGATGGAGGAAGTGTGGAGGGGCTTTCTCTGATAAACAGGGATAATGGTGGACTTCTCTCTCTGGGAAAGAGGAAGTGTGGAGGGACTCTCTCTGGTGAAGAGGGAGAGGGGAGGGAATCTCTCTCTCTGGTAAAGAACGATAATGGATTGGACTCTGGTGGAGGGGGAGGAACTCTATGGATGATGGAGAGTGGAGGAGATCTCTCACTCTGGTGAAGAGGGATAGCAGATTGAACTCTCTGGTAAAGAGGAAAAGTGACTTGACTATGCAGAAGACCGAGAGTGGGGGGACTCTTTTAGGTGAAGATGGAGAGTGGAATGACACTCCCTGGTGAAGAGGGAGAGATGTGGGGTTGCCTCTCTCTCTGGTGAAGAGTGAGTGTGGAGGAACTCTATGGATGATGGAGAGCGGAGGAAATCTCTCACTCTGGTGAAGAGGGAGAGTAGATTGAACTCTCTATGGTGAAGAGGGAAAGTGACCCACCTCTGCAGAAGACTGGGTGTGGGGGGGAATCTCTCGGATGAAGAGTGAGAGTGGAAAGACACTCTCTAATGAAGAGGGAGAAACATGGTGCTCACTCTCTCTGGTGAAGAGGGAGTGTGGAGGAAGAATGGAGTGACTCTTTCTCATGAAGATGCAGAGTGATGTAACACGTGTGAAGGGACTCTGGCTGGTGGAGGGACAGCAGCAGGGCACACCTGATGAAGAAGGAGACTGGTGAGACTCTCTCTGGTGAAGAGGAAGGGTGGAGGGATTCACTCCCTAGTGAAGAGGGAGAGTGGAGGTTCACTCTCTGCTGAAGAAAGAGAGTAGAGGGACCCTCAGGTGAAGAGGAGGAGTGGATGTACTCCCTCTCTGGTGAAGGTAGAGGGTGGGGGAACTCTTTCTGCTGGTAGGAGAGTGGAGAGACTCTCTTTGGTGGAGTGTGATTGAAGGGACTCTCTCTAATGAAGAGGCAGAGTGGTGAGTCATTCTCTGGTGAAGAGGAAGAGTGGAGGCACTCTGTTGCAGGAACAGTGGATGGAGACTGAAGAAGAGCGAGAGTGGTGGGACTCTCTCTGGTGAAGAGTGAGAGTGACTACTCTCACTGGTGGAGAATGGCGGGACTCTCTCTATCAACCTCCGCCTGAATTGCACCCAATGACCTGACCCCACAGCCATCTGTGGTAACAAGTTCCACAAATTCACCACCCTCTGGCTAAAGAAGTTTCTCTGCATCTCTGTTTTAAATGGTTGTCCCTCTCCTGTGGCTGTGCCCTCTTGTCCTAGGCTCCCTCACCATGGGAAACATTCTTTCCACATCTCCTCTATACAGGCCTTTCAACATTCAAAAGGTTTCAATGAGTTCCCCCCTCATCCTTCTGAATTCCAGCGAGCACAGACCCAGAGCCATCAAACGTTCCTCATATGATAACTCTTTCATTCTCAGAATGATTCTTGTAAACCTCATCTGAACCCTCTCCAATGCCAGTACATATTATGTGAGATAAGGAGCCCAAAACTGTTCATAATACTCAAGGTGAGGCCTCACCAGTGCCTTGAGAAGCCTCAGTGTCGCAACTCTGCTCTTGTATTCTTGACTTCTTGAAATGAATACTAACATTGGATTTGCCTTCCTCACCACCAACTCAACTTGCAAGTTAAGCTTTAGGTTGTTCTGCACAAGGACTTCCAAGTCTGTTTGCATCTTAGATTTTTGGATTTTCTCCCCATTTAGAAATTGTTTGCACATGCATTTTCCAACATTTTATTTCAATTTCCACTCTTCGCCCATTCTCCTAAAATGTCTAAGCCTTCTGCAGCCTTCCTGTTTCCTCAATACTACCTGTCCCTCCACCATTTACAAACATGGCATTAAGCCAACTATTCCGTCATCTAAATCATTGATATACAGCATAAAAAGAAGTGGTCCCAACACCAACACAGCAGAACACCACTAGCCACTGGCAGCCAACTAGGTAAGGATCTTTTTCTTCCCACTCACTGCCTCCTACCAATCAGCCAATGCTCTAACCACATTAGAAACTTTCCTGTAATACCATGGGCTCTTAACTTGGTAAGCAGCCTCATGTGTAGCATCTTGTCAAAGGCCTTCTGAAAATCCAAATATACAACATGCAGTGCATTCCCTTTATCTATCCTACCTGTAATGTCCTCAAAGAATTCCAACAGGCTTGTTAGGTAAGACTTTCCCTTAAGGAAACCATGCTGACTTTGTCCATTCTTGTCCTGTGTACTCCATAACCTCATCATTAACAATTGACTCCAATATCTTCTCAGCCAGTGAGGTCAAGCTAACTGGACTGTAATTTCCTTTCTGCTGCCCTCCTCCTTTCTTAAAGCGTGGAGTAACATTTGCAATCTTCCAGTCCTCTGGAACCATGCCAGAGTCCAATGATTTTTGAAAGACCATTACTGTCTCCACAATCTCTACCACTACCTCTTTCAGAACCCTAGGGTGCAGTTCATCTGGTCTGGGTGACTTGAGCACCCTTGGATCTTACAGCTTTTTAGCACCTTCTCCCTTGTAATAGTAACTGCATTCACCTCTCTTCCCTCACATCCTTCAACACTTGGCACACTGCTAGTGTCTTCCACAACGAAGACTGATGCAAAATACTTACTTAGTTCATCTGCCATCTCCTTGTCCCCCTTTATTATTTCTCCATCCTAATTTTCTGGTGGTCCTATATCCACTCTCATCTCCTTTTGTACTCGCTCATACCACTGTAATTTCCTTTACTCCACTGACATACTGCTACATCAGAGTTTTCTTTCTTCCTATCAAGTTTTCAAGTTGAACTCAATTATATTATGATCACTGTCTCAAAGGGGTTCTTTTGCCTTAAGCTCTCTAATCGCCTCCAGTTCATTACATAACATCCAGTCCAGTATAGATGATCCCCTAGTAGGCTATACAACAAACTGCTCAAAAAAGCCATCTCTTAGGCATTCAACAAATTCACTCCCTTGAGATCCATTACCACCTGATTTTCCCCAATCTAACTGCATGTTAAAATCTCCCATGACTATCATAATATTGCCCTTTTGTTAAGCGTTTTCAATTTCCCATTGCAATCTGTGGTCCACATCCCAGCTATTGTTTGGAGGGCTGTATATAACTGCCATCAGGGTCCTTTTACCCTTGCAGTTTCTTATCTCAACCCACAAGGATTCTACATCTTCCGATCTTATGTCTCATCTTTCTAATGTTTGATGCCATTCTTTAACAATAGATCCACGCCACCCCCTCTGCCTGCCTTCCTATCCCTCTGATACAATGTGTAACCTTGGACATTCAGCTCCCAACTACATCCATCCTTCAGCCACGATTCAGTGATGGCCACAACATCATACCTGGCAATCTGCAAATGTGCAACAAAATCATCCACCTTATTTTTTATACTCCGTGCATTGAGATGTAACACTTTGAGTGCTGTATCTGCTACCCTTTTTGATTCTGAATCCCTAATGCACTGATACTCACCCTGATGACTGCCATTTTTTTCTTATCATCTGCCTACCCTTACTGACAGTTCAACTGCATGCTATCTTTGCTTTTTTACCATCCGTCCTATCCCGAGTTCCTTCACTTCTGTTCCCATCCCACAGCCAAATTAGTTTAAACCATCCCCAACAGCTCTAACAAACCTGACTGCGAGAATATTAGCCCCCCCCTCAGCTTTAGGTACAACCTGTCACATCTCCTCCAGAAGAGATCCTAATGATTAAGGAGCCCAAAGCTCTGCCCCATGCACCATCTTCTTAGCCACACATTTATCTGCCTAATCATCCTGCTTCTACCCTAACTCATGCGTGGCACAAGAGTTAGGGTAGAAGCAGAAATTACTACCCTGGAGGTCCTGCTTCTTAGCTTTCTGGCTAGCTTTCTAAATTCTTTCTACAAGACCACTTTACTTTCCTTCCCAGGTCAATGGTACCAATATGTACCAAGACATCTGGCTGCTCTTCCTCCCCCTCCAAAATGCTCTGGACACGATCTGAGATGTGCCTAACCCAGGCACCTGGAAACAACATACCTTCAGGTTGTCCTGTTCACCTCCACAGAATCTCGTATTTATTCCCCTGACTATGGACACAGAGGCTGGTGGGTGTATGGAACAGAACGAGTGGTGGGTGTATTCAGTGCAGAGAGAGGTGGGTGTATGGATAACAGACTGGTGGGTGTATGGAATACAGAGAGAGTGGTGGGTGTATAGAAAACAGACTGTGGTGGGTGGAACAGATAGAGTGTTGTGTGTATGGAACAGCAAATAGTGGGTATACGGAACAGAGCCTGATTTCTGTATGGAACAGACAGTGGTGGGTGTATGGAACACTGTGGTGGATGTATTGAATACAGAGAACACTGTGTGCATGGAAAATAGAAAGTGGTGTGTGTGGATCAGAGGAGTAATGGGTGTGTGGAAAACAGGGAGCGGTGGGTGTATGAAACACAGAGTTTTGGTGTATTGAACATAGAGACTGTTGACTGTATAGGACACCGACAGTGGTGGGTGTATGGAACACAGAGAGCTGTGGGTGTGTATGGAACTCACAAAGAGTGTTGGGTGTATGGAACACAGAGAGAGTGGTGTGTGTATGGAAAACAGAGAATGGTGTGTGTGTTTGGAACACAGAGAACCATGGGTGGTTCAAACAGAAGTTAGTTGGTGTATGGAATAAAGAAAGAGTTGAGTTTATGGAACAGAGATTGGTTCTTGTATGGAACAGAGAATAGTGGGTGCATGGAACACAGAGTGGTGTGTGTGTGGAACAGAGGGTGGTGATATATGGAACAGAACTGTTAGGTGTATGAAACGGAGAGTGGTGTGAATTGAACACTGAGTTGTGGGTGTACGGATCGGGGTGGGTTGTGGGTGTACGGATCGGGGTGGGTGTACGGATCGGTGTGGGTTGTGGGTGTACGGATCGGGGTGGGTGTACGGATCGGTGTGGGTTGTGGGTGTACGGATCGGGGTGGGTGTACGGATCGGAGTGGGTGGTGGGTGTACGGATCAGGGTGTGGGTTGTGGGTGTACGGATCAGGGTGTGGGTGTACAGATCGGTGTGGGTTGTGGGTGTACGGATCAGGGTGGGTGGTGGGTGTACGGATCGGGGTGGGTGGTGGGTGTACGGATCAGGGTGGGTGTACGGATCGGGGTGTGTTGTGGGTGTACGGATCAGTGTGGGTGGTGGGTGTACGGATCCATGTGTGTTGTGGGTGTACGGATCAGGGTGTGGGTGTACGGATCGGTGTGGGTGGTGGGTGTACGGATCGGGGTGGCTGGTGGGTGTACAGATCAGTGTGTGGCTGGTGGGTGTACGGATCAGGGTGTGGGTGGTGGGTGAATGGATCGGGGTGAGCTGCGTGTGAATGGATCGGGGTGGGTGGTGGGTGTATGGATCGGGGTGTGGGTTGTGGGTGTACGGATCGGGGTGTGGGTTGTGGGTGTACGGATCGGGGTGTGGGTTGTGGGTGTACGGATCGGGGTGGGTGGTGGGTGTACGGATCAAGGTGGGTTGTGGATGTACGGATCGGGGTGGGTGGTGGGTGTACGGATCGGGGTGGGTGTACGGATCGGGGTTTGTTGTGGGTGTACGGATCAGGGTGTGGGTGGTGGGTGTACGGATCGGGGTGGCTGGTGGGTGTACGGATCAGTGTGTGGCTGGTGGGTGTACGGATCGGGGTGGCTGGTGGGTGTACGGATCAGGGTGTGGGTGGTGGGTGAATGGATCGGGGTGAGTTGCGTGTGAATGGATCGGGGTGGCTGCTGGGTGTACAGATCGGGGTGGGTGGTGGGTGTACGGATCAGGGTGGGTTGTGGGTGTACGGATCGGGGTGTGGGTTGTGGGTGTACGGATCGGGGCGGGTGGTGGGTGTACGGATCGGGGCGGCTGGTGGGTGTACGGATCAGTGTGTGGGTGGTGGGTGAATGGATCGGGGTGAGTTGTGGGTGTACGGATCAGTGTGTGTTGTGGGTGTACGGATCAGTGTGTGGCTGGTGGGTGTACGGATCAAGGTGGGTTGTGGGTGTACGGATCGGGGTGAGTTGTGTGTGAATGGATTGGGGTGGGTGGTGGGTGTACGGATCGGGGTGGGTGGTGGGTGTACGGATCGGGGTGGGTGGTGGGTGTACGGATCGGGGTGGGTGTACAGATCGGGGTTTGTTGTGGGTGTACGGATCAGTGTGGGTGGTGGGTGTACGGATCCATGTGTGTTGTGGGTGTACGGATCGGGGTGTGGGTTGTGGGTGTACGGATCGGGGCGGGTGGTGGGTGTACGGATCGGGGCGGCTGGTGGGTGTACGGATCGGGGCGGCTGGTGGGTGTACGGATCGGGGTGAGTTGTGTGTGAATGGATCAGGGTGTGTTGTGGGTGTACGGATCAAGGTGGGTTGTGGGTGTACGGATCGGGGTGAGTTGTGTGTGAATGGATTGGGCTGGGTTGTGGGTGTACGGATCGGGCTGGGTGTACGGATCGGGCTGGGTGTACAGATCGGGGTGGGTGGTGGATGTACGGATCAGGGTGGGTGTACGGATCGGGGTGGGTTGTGGGTATACTGATCGGAGTGGGTTGGGGGTGTACGGATCAGTGTGTGGGTGGTGGGTGAACGGATCAGGGTGGGCGGTGGGTGTACGGATCAGTGTGTGTTATGGGTGTATGGAACAGAGAGTGGTGGCTCTATGGAACAGAAGTTGGTCGGTGCATGGAATACGCTGCCAGTGATGGTGGTAGAAAATGACACTACATGGATATTTAAAGGACTTAATTCTGCATCTGAATGTTAGACAAATGGATTGAAATGATAGATTTTTTGGAAGAAATATTTTTTATCGAATGTACATTGAAACGTACAATGAAATTGATTGATTGCATGAAATCGGATGTGCGTGAATTGTGTTCGGGACAGTCTGCAAGTGTTGCCATACTTCTGGCACCCACACAGTATGCACACAATTTATTCAGCCCACTAAATTCCATTTTGGCTTAAGCCTGTTATTTAACATAAATTTATTATGTTTGCCTCATGATTTTTTTAAATTTATGAAACAACAAAAAAGAGATTAATTTCAAGAAAAGGTTCTTTTCAAGGAAGGGAGGCCAAAATTTCATTCTCTACTCAAAACTGCAGTGACAATTATTTTTGGATTATTACATCTCCAACTTACTGAGCACATTAACCTGCTGTGAGATGCAGATATAATAATTTTTACATAGTGATTCCCTGAGACCTGAAAACTATTTGAAGGGTTCCTCCTGAGTAAAAAGATTGAGAAAGGCTGATTTAGAGATACAACATTGTAATTGTCCCTTCTGCCCAATGAGTCTGTACCACCCAGTTACACCGATGTGACCAATTAACCCACCAGTCCCTTTGAATGAGGGAGGAAACCGAACCCATGGAAGAAACTCACCTAGTCACAGAGAGAATGTACAAACTCCTTAGTGACAGTGCTGGGAATTAAACCTCCTAATGTAATTTATAGTTTTTATCATTATGTATGGCAATGTACTGCTGCTGCATAACCTTTCACTCATACATAGCCCTCCATTTTTCTATCATCTCTGTGCCTATCTAAGAATCTCTTAAATGCCCCCAATGTATCTGCCTCTACCACCACCCATGGCAGGGCGTTCCATACATCCACCACAGTCTGTGTAAACAATCTCCCTCTGACATCCCAACTATGCTTTTCTCTAGTCACCTAAGTACATGCCACCTCATATTTTTAGATTATGAAGACACGCAGTCCTCTTTTATTGTCATTTAGTAATGCATGCATTAAGAAATGATACAATATTTCCTCCCTTGTGATATCACAAAACACAGGACAGACCAAGACTGAAAAAACTGACAAAACCACATAATTATAACATATAGTTTCAACAGTGTAACAATACCATAACTTGATGAAGAAGTCCATGAGCACAGTAAAAGTTCAAAGTCTCTCAAATGTCCCACATCTCACGCAGACGGGAGAAGGAAGAAAAATTCTCCCTGCCATGCCAACCATAGTTCGACTCTGAGTCATCCCAAAACTTCGAGCTCTGATCAGCTCTCCAACACCGAGTACTGAGCGCCATCTCTGTCCGAACGATTTGACCTCGACCTCGGTCGCCAACAACAGGCAAAGCCGGGGATTTTGAGGCCTACCCTCCAAAAGATTCCCCACCACGCAGTAACAACAGCAGCAAATGAGCGTTTCAGAAATTTCTCCAGATGTTCCTCTGTGCTTTCACGTCCATTCTCCATCAAATCAGAATTGTCCACGGCCCCTATTTAACAGATACGATATCATTTTTCACCAGAGGGCTGCGCACGCGCAGGTGCATTGCTCTTTCACCTCCCGCCTCCTTGTAAAGTTGACATTTCAGTCCGAAACCCTTCAGCAGAGCAGTCCTGCTGAAGGGTTTTTGTCTTAAACGTCGACTGTACTTTTTCCTATAGATGCTGCCTGGCCTGCTGAGTTCCTCCAGTATTTTTGTGTGTTGTTTGGATTTCCAGCATCTACAGATTTTCTCTTGTTTGCCACTTATGTTAGCTATTTTGATCCTAGGTAAAGGTCTCTGGCTATCCATTCAATCTATGCATCTTATCATCTTGTACACGTCAATCTAGTAACCTTTCATTCTTCTTTTCTCCAGAAAGAAAATCCCTAGGTTATTCAACTTATCCTCTCTAACGCAGGAATAGCATTCTGGTAAATCTCCTCTGCACCCTCTCTAAAGCTTCCACATCCTTCCTATAATGAGGTGACCAGAATGAAACACATTATTCCAAGATTGATTTAACTCAATCCCCTGACTAATGTCAGTCAACACAGAATAAGGTTTAATATCACTGACATACACTATGAAATTTCTTGTTACGCGGCAGCAATGCATTGCAATACATAGTAATAAAAACTATAAATTACGTTGAGGAATATATATTAAAAAGTTAAATTCAATACTTTATTTAAAAATTTGTAAATTTGACTTACAATAAGTATAATCTCAAGTAAGAAGATATCAGTACTGAATATACATGTAAAAATGAAACTAGCATTTTAGGCAATAATTTTGAAAAATAATTTTTTTCAGGAAAATTTTTTTCAATGCTATTATATATGAAAATTTGATGTGGTAATAAAGAGCATGTGCTCACCAAGAAAAGCAAATTTAACTTCCTTTCAAAATATGCTAAGTACCTGGTATTTAATGGAAGTTGTGGTAGATAACGAGGCAATGGTAGACTTCACGCGTTCTCACCTCTTTGCAGTTTAGCCGTTTCTGGCAGATGACCCACTGCAGTAGCTGCAGCCTCCAAGTCACGTTTCCCAATGACTGTAACACACGTGGGTCAGCGGAAGGCAGACAGAACCAGCCTCATTGACCGGCCTTGTTGCTGACTGCTGCGCCCGATCTGCACTTTGTGATTTGGGGGGTGGATGTGGATTGGGGAGCGGGCCACCCTGTGGGGTGTGAATGGTGATTTGTGCATGCATGGTCAAGCTGGAGCAAAGAGAACGACTGATGTAGCCGGCCCCCTCATCCCCAAACACAGACTATGGGCTTTAGCTGCCTTATTTGCATCATGTAGCATATTTTTCCAATCACTTCATTCAGGGTTCCAATTAAATTATGTACATATATTCATTTCTTTTTTATTTATATTTTTAGTAATATTTCATTAAAACAGTAAACTTATCATAGCCTGTTCAGAAAGTCCTGTGGCCCTCATTTTCTTGTTTTTCACTTGTGGCCCCTACAAAATCTACCATGGTCCCCTGGAAAGTCATATGGCCCACGTTGCTCCAGTCCCCTCAAAGTGAATGCTAATATTGCACTTGCATTCCTTACCACTGACTCAACTAGCAAGTTAACTTTTAGGGAATCCTGCAAAAGCATTCCCAAGTCCCTTTGCACCTCTGATTTTTTTATATTTCGCTCTGTTTAGGAGAAAATCTTCACTTCTCTTCCTTCTAGCAGACTTCTTGACAATACACTTCCCTACACTATATTCCATCTGCCACTTCTTTGCTCATTCTCCTAATCTGTTCAAGTCCTTCTACTGACTCCCTGCTTCCTCAACACTACCTGCAACCCCCCCCCTCCCATCTGTCTTTGTACAATCCAAAAAGCTCGGCCACAAAGCCATCAATTCCATCATCCAAATCACTGAGATATTATGTAAAGAGTCGGTCCCAACACAGATCCCAGTGGAACACCACTAGTCACTGGCAGCCTACCAGAAAAGGCTCCCTTTATCCCCACTCTTTGGCTCCTGCCAACCAGCCACTGCTTTATCCATGCTAGCATCTTTTTGTAATACCATTGGCTCTTAACTTGTAAAGCAGCCACTTGTGCAGCACCTCATCAACGGCCTTCTAAAAATCTAAGTAAATACTATCTGCAGACTCTCCTTTGTCTATCCTGCCTGTTACTTCCTCAAAATATTCCAACAGATTTGACAGGCAAACTCTCCCCTTAAGGAAACTATGATGACTTTGGACTATTTTATCATGTGCCTCCAAGTACTCTGAAACCTGATCCTTAGTAATAGACTCCAGTATGTTCCCAACCACTGAAGTCAGGCTAA
Source organism: Mobula birostris (assembly GCF_030028105.1). Taxonomy (NCBI): domain Eukaryota; kingdom Metazoa; phylum Chordata; class Chondrichthyes; order Myliobatiformes; family Myliobatidae; genus Mobula; species Mobula birostris. The sequence continues at coordinate 7,746,747 of NC_092375.1, read as the reverse complement.
CTGGCCTATAATTTCCTTTCTTCTGCCTCTCTCTTTCTTAATATCATGTATTGCAATGTGCTGCTGCTGAACAACAACATGTCAGTGATATTAAACCTGATCCTGACTCTGATTTCCTGACAATATTACAGTACGATTGTACTATGCCATTTACCAACCACAGTATGAGGGTTAGACGTGAGTGAACCACAGTTTAATTGAGTTGCATAGCAAGCTGCATGTCTTCATTCTCTTCACGGAATGTTAAAACATGCTCTCAAGATGAGCTGCAGAAATGCAAACTCTTGTCATCTACAATTTTCTTTGACATCTTCAAAGTCTCCTTTACCGATGACAGATTTTTTTAAAAATCCCGAATGAATGTCAGCTACCACAGGTGGATTTGAAATGTCAATCACCTATCAGGTTTAGGAGTTTTGTTACAAATTAGGCAATACAGTCGCTGCAGACCCGGGTGACATTCATGTCATACAAGTTCCATGGATAATGAGTGAATATAGTATTGACCTTTGAACAACACTAAGGTGCTTGAGTGATTGTATACTCTCTTGGCTTGAAAGCAGATAATTGAATCAGAATTAAAATCAGAATTAGGTTTATTATCATTGACATATATTCAGTAGCCACTTTATTAGATACCTCCTTTACCTAACAATGTGGTCGCTGAGTGTGCATTCGTGGTCTTCGGCTGCTGTAGCCCATCCACTTTAAGGTTCGATGTGTCATGCATTCAGAGATGCTCTTCTGCACACCACTGTTTAAACGTGATTATTTGAGTTAATATCCTCCCTTACTTCAGTGATACATCAGGTGTGTTATAAAAACCAGCAGCAACAGAGATGAATTTGAGTCGAGTTTTTATAAAACATACAACGATATTTATTAACCTCTACTCAAATAAACATGGAACAGTAAACGAATGACTAACTTAAACGGATGTTAACAGCGGTATGCTTCCATAGTTATCAAACAGTTGAACTTAAAGACAATTCTTAACAGATCTTATTGAAGCACAGTCTTAAGGTGGTAATTTAATAAGTCCAAATGATTCCTGAAATATTCGAGAGGAGAGACTTTTCAAACCAGCTTAGGAACAGTCGCCGAAGTAACGACGTCACTGCTGACGCAGCTCCCAGCCGAAATGTCTTGTCCGAAGTTATGACGCAGAATACGATTTCTCAAAGTAACTGACCTTTCAACAAAGTGATCATAGCACAACCCAAACTGTGTCAGGTTTAACAAAACGTGCGTGCCACGTACGGACGGTTCCAAATGTCAGTCACACCTGTAATGCACCGAGTGCCACTGGTTAACTCCTTTCCTTTTGGGGTTCGTTCGGAGCTGGGGATTCTTCACTCTCACTCTTTCTTCTCTGATGACCTAACTACCAACAGTGGACTCCCAACAAAATGAACTATGCAACAATTGCGGATTCCCCTTCTATACCAGTTGGAACATGCCATCATGTGACATCACATCACCCCACTATCACAAGACAGTTACATCATTGCAATGGCATGAGACCATTACATCATTCCAGTAGCATAAAACAATTACACCATATTCACAAGATACTCACGGGACAGGTAACAGGAGGCAATCTTGTCATTCCTTTAACATCTGTCTGCTTTATGAGGCCGAGTTGCTAGCTCGATGCTCAATCCAACATGGATGGAAAGCGTGCAAGGAGCCGACCAGATTCGAACCTGGGACCACTCACCCTGAAGTCTGGTACCAATACACCACTGTCTGACATTCTCCTCTGACCTCCCACATTAACAAGGTATTTTTGTCCTCAGAACTGCTGCTCATTGAATGTTTTTTTTTTGTTTTTCACATCATTCTATGTAAATTCTAGAGACTGTTGTGTGGAAAAACTACAGGAGATCAGCAAATTCTAAGATACTCAAATCACCCCATCTGGCACCAACAATCTTTCCACAGTCAAAGTCATTTAGATCACATTTCTTCGCTAACCACTACTACCTGAACAACTACTGAACCTCTTGACCATGTCCACGTGCTACTATACATTGAGTTGCTTCCCCATGATTGACTGATTAGATATTTCCATTAACAAGCAGCTCTACAGGTGCACCTAATAAAATAGCCACTGAGGGTATGTTTTGAAATTTGTTGTTTTGTGGCAGGCAGCAGTACTGAGCAATACATAAAGTATACTATAAATTATACTATAAATTCTGTTCTACCATTCTGGTCATGGCTGATTTATTATCCTCTCAACCCCATTCTCCTGACTTCTGTCTGTAACCTTTGCCCCTTACTAATCAAGAACCTATCAATCTCCACTTTAAAAATACCCAGTGACTTGGCCTCCACAGCTGTCTGTGGCAAAGAAACCTACCACCCTCTGGCTAAAGAAGTTGCTTCTCTTGTCAACCAATACCCAAATGTACACTTCTTCATAGTCAATTTTCCAAATCTTTGCCTTTCCAATTAATCTCCATTTCAATCCATTTGCCACATTCTTTCCCATCTCTGTGTCACTGGTATATTTAACACCATGCATTTGGTTTCTTTATCTAGTGACGTAAAAATTGCAATTTAGCTCTACCCACCACAAAAAGTAAGTTTTCCTGGTGGCAACCATTTTGATTCTATTTCCCATTCCCATTCTGACATGTCAGTCCATAGAACCCTCTACTGACACCATGAGCTCACTCTCAGGTTGGAGAAGCAACACCTCATGTTCAACCTGTTGGCTTGAACATTGATTTTTCTAACTTCCAGTAATTTCTCCCCCTCCTTCTTCTGTCTTTTTCCATTCTCCTTTGTGACTTCCCTCAAACTCCTTCTCTTCTCACATGCTCATCACCTCCCCCTGGTGCTTCTCCTCCTTCCCATTCTCCAAGTTCCAATTTCTTCCTCTGTCAGATTCCTTCTTCTTCAGCCCATTATCTTTTCCACCTATCACCTCCCAACTTCTCACTTCATTTGCCACCCCCCACCCACTTTCCTTTCCCCTCACCTGGTCTCGCCTATCACCTGTCAGCTTGTTCTCCTCCCCCTCCCCCCACCTTTTTATTCTGGCTTCTTCCTGCTCCCTATCCAATCCTAAGAAAGGGCCTGAAACATCAACTGTATACTTATTTCCTGACCAGCTGAGTTCCTCCAGCATTTTGTGAGTGTGGCTCTGGATTACCAGTATTGAAGAATCTCTTGTGTTTAAGTTCTGTAGGATATAGTGTCACAATTGCAGAGAAAGATCTTTGCAGGTTGACAGAGGTAGAGCCCCATCACTATTCCTTGTGGCCCATCTTGCTTTACAACCTGCCAATTAGAAAAACATCCACTGATAACTCATCTTTCTAAAGTTTCACATTAATAGTTTATCTTCTGCAGCATAAACCTTTATTTTCTCCATAATCTTTTAAATGCCCTGAGGATTTCCAACTCGTTCTTCCTTATCTACAGCACGTGCTGTTTCTTTAATGAATAAGTTAATCAATCGTGATCTGTGTGTGTGCATGTATGGGACAGGGCTTTTTTTGCTCTTGTGTTCTATTTTGTTGTGCCTTGTGTTGTTCTGCCAAGCATTGCAGGCATGCTATACTAGCTCCAGACTGTGACGACCTTGCGGGCTGCCCCCAGCAATTCTTTGATTGTGTTGGTTGTTAATGCAAATGAAAACTTCCACTGTATGTTTTGATGTACACATGATAAATAAACTGGAATTTTGAATCTTTGCTCCCTCTATCCATTTATCTGGGAAGTTTCTCAGTGCCTGATATGTTCAGCTAACTGGCCCTGGTTTTCCATCCCCACTCCCTCCAACATTTTCAAGTTACATTCAGGCAGAGTCATGGTCATAGGGAAACACAGGACGTTCGGTCCAACTCATCCCTGTTGACCAAGTTTCCTACCTAAGCTCAACTCATTTGCCTGCATTTGATCCGTTTCCCTCTAAACCAGGGATTCCCAACCTTTTTAATGCTAATAAGCCTTACTATTAACTGAGGTGTCTATGGATCCCAGGTTGGGAACCTCCGCTCTAAACCTTTCCTACCGAGTACCCATCCAAGTGTCTTTTAAATGCTTTTAAACATATCTGCCTCAACCATTTCCTCTGTATATTCATTACACCCATCTCTCCGTTCACATTTACATTTGCTCTTCACCAATTAAGTGGAACCTTCAGTGAATCTAAAATAATTTGGAAAATTAAAGCCAGCATATCATCCACATTATTTCTTCTGAGATCCTTGGATAAAGTCCATCAGGTTCCAGAGACTTGTCAACCACAGCTCCAACAACCTACTTCCCAGGTGAGAGTAGAGTTCTGGGCTCCTCACTCCCAACCAATTCCCAATTTCATCTATTTCTGGGATGACATTTGTATTGTTTATGGTGAAGGCTAGTACACAGTTCCTTTTTAATTCATCCTTTTTTTTATCTATCTATCTATCCATCTATTTATTTAGGGATACAGTGCAAAACAGGTCCTTCTGGCACTACCCAACAACCCATCTATTTAACCTTAGCCTAATCACAGAACAATTTACAATGACCAATTAACCTAACAACTGGTACATCGTTGGAATGTGTGAGGAAACCAGAGAACCCAGAGGAAACCCATGCATTCACCAGGAGGACCGTGTAAACTCCTTACAGATGACATCAGGATTGAACTCCACATTCTGATGCCCTGAGCCGCTTTAGTGCCGTGCTAACCACTACGCTGCTGTTATTAATACCCCAGACTCACTTTCTTAGGACCAATGTCATTTCATCAATTTTTTTCATAGAAACTCCAGCAATCCACCTTGATCCATCATTGAGTTTTTCTTGCCTTATTTGTTTTATATTCATTCTTTGCTCTTTTTATATTCTATCTTCTATACTAACGTTAATCTTTGCACTGAATTGAGGCTATGGCCTGCAACTAACAGGACACTGTGGCCCGGACACTGAATCGGCTGCAGTGACTGCCGACTCACTTTCATGAACTTCAGTTCTGAATGACGTTTCTTACTTTTATTGTTTGCACAATTTTTACGTCTCTCTGCACACTGGGTGTTTGACAGTCTTCTTTTGTTTTAATGGGTTCTATTGGGTTCCCTTGTTTTGTGGCTGCCTGTAAGAAGACAAATCTCAATGCTATATAAAATATACAACCGTTCATTTATTATCAAAGCATACCACTCTGAAATCCTTCTTCTCCAGATAGCCACAAAACCAAGAAAAGAATGGCAGCACAATCATCAACCCCAAATCTCCCCTCCCCGCACACAAAATCAAATAAAATCTGAGCAAGCACATGAACCCCCAAATCCCCCTCTCCTGCACACTAAAAAAATGAGAAGGCTCAGGCGAAAACCACAGAATATAAAAAAAAGACTGAAAAAAAGGTCCTTAATCAAAGTCTATATCCAAAAATGCAGAAAACCTGGGTAACATTGTCCAGGCACAGTGGCAGGCTTTCCGTTCTCTGATCTGGTAGCAGAACGATCCCCCAGTGATCAAAAGGCAGTCGCCCCTCTCCAACAGCAGAACAATTTCACCAGTGATCAAAATGCAGTGTCCCTTCTCCATAGGAGAGTGACCCCACCAGCAATCAAAATGCAGTGTCCCTTCTCCATAGGAGAGTGATCCCACCAGCAATCAAAATGCAGTGTCCCTTCTCCATAGGAGAGTGACCCCACCAGCAATCAAAATGCAGTGTCCCCTCTCCATAGCAGTGATCCCACCAGCAATCAAAATGCAGTGTCCCCTCTCCATAGCAGTGATCCCACCAGCAATCAAAATGCAGTGTCCCTTCTCCATAGGAGAGTGATCCCACCAGCAATCAAAATGCAGTGTCCCCTCTCCATAGCAGTGATCCCACCAGCAATCAAAATGCAGTGTCCCCTCTCCATAGCAGAGTGATCCCACCAGCAATCAAAATACAGGTGGCCAGCGTTCACCTTCTGCATTCATCTTCCCTCGTCACTTTAATTGGCGAGCAATGGAAGCTTTAATCGGCGAAATGGAGTCGAACATCGGCTCACACCCTGTCCTGCTGCCTTCTTGCCACGATGCTTGCATACACTGCCTCAGTCTCCCAGAACCCTTTCGGAGACTGCAGAGTGCTGAGACACCCAAGTGATCTCCAAAACTACATACTTTGATAATAAAGGTATTAGAACCATAGAAACTACAGCACAGAACAGGCCCTTTGGCCCTTCTTGGCTGTGCCGAACCATTTTCTGCCTAGTCCCACTGACCTGCACACGGACCATATCCCTCCATACACCTCCCATCCATGTATCTGTCCAATTTATTCTTAAATGTTAAAAAGGAACCCGCATTTACCATCTTGTCTGGCAGCTCATTCCATACTCTCACCACTCTCTGTGTGAAGAAGCCCCCCCCTAATGTTCCCTTTAAACTTTTCCTCCCTCACCCTTATCCCATGTCCTCTGGTTTTTTTCTCCCCTTGCCTCAGTGGAAAAAGCCTGCTTGCGTTCACTCTATCTATACCCATCATAATTTTATATACCTCTATCAAATCTCCCCTCATTCTTCTACGCTCCAGGGAATAAAGTCCTAACCTGTTCAACCTTTCTCTGTAACTGAGTTTCTCAAGTCCTGGCAACATCCTTGTAAACCTTCTCTGCACTCTTTCAACCTTATTAATATCCTTCCTGTAATTTGGTAACCAAAACTGAACACAATACTCCAGATTCGGCCTCACCAATGCCTTATACAACCTCATCATAACATTCCAGCTCTTATATTCAATACTTCGATTAATAAAGGCCAATGTACCAAAAGCTCTCTTTACGACCCTATCTACCTGTGATGACACTTTTAGGGAATTTTGTATCTGTATTCCCAGATCCCTCTGTTCCACTGCACTCCTCAGTGCCTTACCATTAACCCTGTATGTTCTACATTGGTTTGTCCTTCCAACGTGCAATACCTCACACTTGTCAGTATTAAACTCCATCTGCCATTTTTCAGCCCATTTTTCCAGATGGTCCAAGTCCCTCTGCAGGCTCTGAAAATCTTCCTCACTGTCTACTACACCTCCAATCTTTGTATCATCAGCAAACTTGCTGATCCAATTTACCACATTATCATCCAGATCATTGATATAGATGACAAATAACAATGGACCCAGCACTGATCCTTGTGGCACACCACTAGTCACAGGCCTCCACTCAGAGAGAAGCAATTCTCTACCACCACTCTCTGGCTTCTTCCATCGAGCCAATGTCTAATCCAATTTACCACCTCTCCATGTATACCTAGCGACTGAATTTTCCTAACTAACCTCCCATGCGGGACCTTGTCAAAGGTCTTAGTGAAGTCCATGTAGACAATATCCACTGCCTTCCCTTCATCCACTTTCCTGGTAACCTCCTCGAAAAACTCCAACAGATTGGTCAAACATGACCTACCACGCACAAAGTCATGTTGACTCTCCCTAATAAACCCCTGTCTATCCAAATGCTTGTAGATTCTGTCTCTTAGTACTCCCTCCAATAACTTACCTACTACTGACGTTAAACTCACCGGCCTATAATTTCCCGGATTACTTTTCGATCCTTTTTTAAACAACGGAACAACATGAGCCACTCTCCAATCCTCCGGCACTTTACCCGTAGACAGCGACATTTTAAATATTTCTGCCAAGGCCCCCGCAATTTCAACACTAGTCTCCTTCAAGGTCTGAGGGAAGACTCTGTCAGGTCCCGGGGATTTATCCACTTTAATTTTCCTCAAGACAGCAAGCACCTCCTCCTTTTCAATCTGTACAGTTTCCGTGGTCTCACTACTTGATTCCCTCAATTCCATAGATTTCATGCCAGCTTCCTTAGTAAATACAGACGCAAAAAACCTATTTAAGATCTCCCCCATTTCCTTTGGTTCCGCACAAAGCCGACCACTCTGATCTTCAAGAGGACCAATTTTATCCCTTACAATCCTTTTGCTCTTAATATACTTGTAAAAGCTCTTTGGATTATCTTTCACTTTGACTGCCAAGGCAACCTCATGTCTTCTTTTAGCCCTCCTGATTTCTTTCTTAAGTATTTTCTTGCACTTCTTATACTCCTCAAGCACCTGATTTACCCCCTGTTTCCTATACATTTCATACAACTCCCTCTTCTTCTTTATCAGAGTTGCAATATCCCTTGAGAACCAAGGTTCCTTATTCCTATTCAATTTGCCTTTAATCCTGACAGGAACATACAAGCTTTGCACTCTCAAAATTTCCCCTTTGAAGGCTTCCCACCTACCAATCACATCTTTGCCAGAGAACAACCTGCCCCAATCCACGCTTTTTAGATCCTTTCTCATTTCTTCAAATTTGGCCTTCTTCCAGTTCAGAACCTCAACCCTAGGACCAGATCTATCCTTGTCCATGATCAAATTGAAACTAATGGTGTTATGATCACTAGAACCAAAGTGCTCCCTTACACAGACTTCTGTCACTTGCCCTAATTCGTTTCCTAACAGGAGATCCAATATTGCATCCCCTCTAGTTGGACCCTCTATATATTGATTTAGAAAACTTTCCTGAACACATTTTACAAACTCTAAACCATCTAGACCCCTAACAGTATGGGAGTCCCAATCAATGTATGGAAAATTAAAATCCCCTACCACCACAACTTTATGTTTCCTGCAGTTGCCTGCTATCTCTCTGCAGATTTGCTCTTCCAAGTCTCGTTGACTATTGGGTGGTCTGTAATACAATCCCACTAACGTGACCATACCTTTCCTGTTTCTCAGCTCCACCCATAAGGACTCAGTAGACAAGCCCTCTATTCTGTCCTGCCTGAGCACTGCTGTAATATTCTGAACTTTGAACAATTAAATGATTTTTCCTTTAAGTTTGTTACTACCTTCAAATATTCAAATTAACTACAAAAGGTGCTCTTTGAAATTTTCATTCTTGTTGAAATGTATCTGCTCCATGCATTTTGAAGGATCCTCTGAAATGCCTGTCACTGCATCTCGGCTGAATGTTGCTTTAACCTAATTTGCTAGCACATTGCTTTCTTATCCATAGAATTTCTCTTATTTAAATTTAAAATATTAGACCTAGATTTACTCTTCCTCTTGAACAGACTGAAAATGAGATTCTATATTATGATTGTTCCTTCTTATTTCTATGATTTCAGGGAAGGTGGCTGAGACAGCATTTCAATGCCCATTCCTAATTATCTTTGAGAAGGTGCTGATGAGCTGCCTTCTTGAATTTCTGCTGTCATTGAGGTGTGGGATTCATCCACAGTGCTGTTAGGAAAGGATTTCCAGGACTTTGACAAAGCGGTGGTGAAGAAATGTTGATAAATTTCCAAATCAGGATGGTGTGTGGCTTGGTGGGCAACTTCCAGGGAGTACGGAGTGTTGATTACAGGAAGAAGAAGATAGAGGTCGGAGGTGGAGAGGGCCAATAGTTTAAACTCCGTGGTGTTATCGTATCAGAGGATCTGGCCTGGAACCAGTATGTAAATGCCATCACAAAGAAGGCACAATAGTGTCTCTACCTTCTTAGATTCAGCATCCCAACAAAAACTTTGACAATCTTCTATCGATGACCAGTGGAGAGTATCCTAATTGGTTATATCGTGGCCTGGTATAGAAACATCAATACCCAGGAATGGAAAAACCAACAAAAAGTAGTGGATACAGTCCAGTCCATCACATCACAGACAAAGCTCTCCCCACCACTGAGGACATTTACATGGAGCGCTGCCACAAGAAATAAGCATCCATCATCAAGGAGCCCCACCATGCCCTTTCTCACTCCTGCCATTGAGCAGGAGATACAGAAGCCTCAGGTTCCACACCACCAGGTTGAGGAACAGTTATTGCCCCTCAACCATCAGGCTCCTGAACTGGCATGGATAACTTCACTCAACTCAGCACTGAACTGATTCCACAACCTACAGATTCACTTTCAAGGACTTTACAACCCATGTTCTCAATATTGTTTACTTTTATTTTCTCAGTTTGTCTTCTTTTGCACATTGATAGTTTGTCTGTCTTTGTGTATGTCTCATTTTTCATAAATTCTGTTGCATTTCTTTATTTTCCTCTAAGTGCCTGCAAGAAAATAAATCCCAGATTTACACGGTGACATATGTGTACTGTATGTACTTTGATAATATATTTACCTTGAATTTACCTCTTAACATAGAAACATAGAAAACCGATACAGGGCCTTCAGCCCACAATGCTGTGCCGAACATATACTTACTTTAGAAATTACCTAGAGTTACCCATAGCCTTCTATTCTTCTAAGCTCCATGTACCTGTCCAAGAGTCTCTTAAAAGACCGTATCATATCCACCTCCACTACCGCTTCCAGCAGCCCATTCTACGCACTCACCACTCTCTGCGTCAAAAAAACTTACCCCTGACATCTCCTCTGTACCTACTTCCAAGCACCTTAAAACTATGCCTTCTCATGTTAGCCATTTCAGCCCTGGGAAAAAGCCTCTGACTTTCCACAAGATCAATGCCTCTCATCATCTTATACACCTCTATCAGGTCACCTCTCATCCTCTGCTGCTCCAAGTTTACTTTGAACTTGGATCAAACCTGGTCCACTCTGCCATGTTCATTTCTGGTTGCCTCAATTTAGGAAGGATGAGGAAGCTTTAGAGAGAGTGCAGAGGAGATTTACCAGGATGCTGCCTGGACTAGAAAGCATGTCTTATGAGGATAGGTTGAGTGAGCTAGGGCTTTTGTGTTTGCAGTGAAGGAGAATAAGAGGTAACTTTATAGAGGCATAGATAGGGTGGACAGTCAGAGACATTTTCCTGGAATGGAAATGAATAATACAAGGGGGCATTATAGGCATCCGTTAGTCTCATGAGATCATGGATCTGCACCTGGAAAGTCTTCACTCTCCAGGGCGCAGGCCTGGGCAAGGTTGTATGGAAGACCAGCAGTTGCCCATGCTGCAAGTCTCCCCTCTCCACGACACCAATGTTGTCCAAGGGAAGGGCATTAGGACCCATACAGATTGGCACCAGTGTCGTGGCAGAGCAATGTGTGGTTAAGTGCCTTGCTGAAGGATACACACACTGCCTCAGCCAAGGCTCGAACTAGCGACCTTCAAAACACTAGATGAACGCCTTAACCGCTTGGCCACTCGCCAACACATTCAGGACACTTTCTTAGGTGGGTACACCCAGGACCATCCTGAGACTCAGCTGTACTGGGTCTGACATTATACAAAGAGAAGGAACATAGAACACAGAACATTGGACACACTATGGCCTTTTGGTCCACGATATAATACTGAGATTTTAAACTGCTCTAAGCTCAGCCCTCCCACATAGCCCTCCATTTCCCTAATATCCATGTGTTTATCTAAGAGTTCCTTAAATGCCCATAATGTACCTGCCTCTACCAACACCTACGACAGGGCATAATACTTTACTTTATACTTTATTGTTGCCAAACAATTGGTACTAGAATGTACAATCATCACAGCGATATTTGATTCTGTGCTTCACACCCCCTGGATTACAAATATTAAATATTAAAGATATTAAAAATAGTTAAAATTAGTAAACATTAAAAATTTAAATTATAAATCATAAATAGAAAATAGAAAAATGGAAAGTAAGGTAGTGCAAAAAAATCAAGATGCAGGTCCAGATATTTGGAGGGTATGGCCCAGAACCGGGTCAGGATCCATTCAGCAGTCTTATCACAGTTGGAAAGAAGCTGTTCCCAAATCTGGCCGTACGAGTCTTCAAGCTCCTGAGTCTTCTCCCAGAGGGAAGAGGGACGAAAAGTCTGGTATTCCACACATCCAGAACTCTCAGTGTTAAAAATACAAGCAGGCCTAATTTTAAGATAATTAGATGAAAATATAGGGGGGAAGGAATTTGTCAGAGGTAGATTTTTAACACTGAGAGTGCTGGATATGTGGAATGCCCTGTCGTAGGTGTTGGTGGAGGCAGGTACATTACGGGCATTTAAGGAACTCTCAGATAAACACATGGATATTAGGGAAATGGAGGGCTATGTGGGAGGGAAGGGTGAGACTGAACTTAGAGTAGTTTAAAATCTCAGTACTATATCGTGGACCAAAAGGCCATAGTGTGTCCAGTGTTCTGTGTTCTATGTTCCTTCTCCTTGTACAATGTCAGACCCTGTACAGCTGAGTCTCGGGATGGTCCTGGGTGTACCCACCTAAGAAATTGTCCTGAATGTACTCTGTAAAGCGCTCATCCAGGCTCTCTTTTGTAGAGTTTGGTTCAATGAACACTCTGTTGCTCTATGTTTGCCACTGTAAAAGCTCTGCTTCTTATTGATCGCCAACACCATTAGCATAGGATGTGTTTTCAGCAGGAGAAAGCCCGTCTTCCCTTTTTGTTTCGTCACAGGCAGTGGTGGAGCAAGTAGAGAGAATCGAGATGGAACACTTGAAGGAATTGCAGGTCTCTTTGTCTGTCACTCAGTGTTGGAGCCGGTCCAGCTGTTCACTGTCTTCCAGTGAACAACAGAGATGGCTCGAGGCCAAGAGAGCAAACAGTGACACTAATGTGCTTCAGAGTTTACCTGCTTCTCAGGCAGGGAACACACTGTCTGCGTGTGTGTAATTGCATATTATTGTGTTGTGTTGTGTTTACATGCCTCTGTGTATTTGGGCATATGTGTTCTTATATTAGTGTAAATTTTTGTGTTTATTTGTGTACGCATGGGCATGTGTATATGTGTGCATATTCATGAACTACATATATTTGTGTATATGCATTTAAATATTTGTGTGAATATTTATATATTTCTGTGTGGATGCAGGCAGGAATGTGTGTGTGTATATATATATATACACACACACACTATGTGCATGTGGGTGTGAGTGTGTGTGACAGACAGAAAGAAGAGAGAATGAGAGGAGAAGCAAGAGGAGAGGAGATATGGAGAGGGGAAAGAGTGAGAGAGCAAGCGAGAGAGAGAGAGAGAGAGAGAGGGAAAGTGAGAAAGGGCAAGGTCAAGTGCAGCAGTGCTTGGTGAAAGTGGCCTCAATCTGGAGAGTTGGGGCCTTTGCAGCAACAGGGAGAGTTTTACTCAATGTCAGCTATTGTAGGAAATGTATTCCTACCATACCTGTCAATGTACCTGTCCATCTGCTTATTAAATGTCATTAATATACCTGCATCAACTGCTTCCTCTGGCAGCTTGTTCAATGTATGCTTCACCTTCTCTTCAAAATGTTTGTCCCTCAGGTTCCTATTAAATCTCTCAGCGCAAGAGATTCTGCAGATGCTGGAAATCCAAAGCAACAGACACAAAATGCCAGAGGAACTCAGCAGGTCAGGCAGCATCTATAGAGAGGAATAAAAAGCTGATGCTTCGAGCTAAGACCTTTAATCAGACCCCTATTAAATCTCTGCCCTAGTTGTGTACATTCACCCTACCTGTTTCCTGTTGACTGTATTATGTACACTGTTCAGTGCTTTACAACATTCTGTGGGTGACATGAGGTACCGAATAGAAATGCAAAGCCTTCTGTACTACATACCTTCATGTTTTTTGCATCTTTGTGGGTGCCAAGGTAGTGTAGCAGTTAGAGTAATTGCTTTATAGAGCCAACCGTCACCGATTGGGGCTTGAATCGCACCGCTCTCTGTAAGATGTTTGTGTTCTCTTCCTTGACTATGTGGGTTGCCTCTGAGGGCTCTGGTTTCCTCCCACATGCCATTGATATACTGGTTAGTGAGTTGTGGGCATGCTATGTTGGCACAGAAGTGCGGGCACACAATCCTCACTGATTTGATGTATTTCACTGTATGTTTCAATGTACATTTGACAAATGAAGCTCATCGTAATCTTTATTCTTTTACCTGTGGTGTGATTCTACAGTTTGCACCTTTATTCAGTGCTTTGATAACGTGGAGAGCAGAGCAGTGCTCAGGAGGGTTGTCTGGAGAAGGATCGATAAGGCAATATGTGACAAGTACAGACACTGTTCCATTTTTATGTTTGGAAATGACGATCGATATGTTCTCTCAGGTGTGACACTTGGCAGTTGCTGCAGCTTCTTCCTTTTGAACCAGTAATTAGAAGTCTTGAAATCTGTCTGCTCTGTCCTGCCTGGAGACGCTTGAAGGACAGCAAACATAAGGTGATTTCCTTCACTGGACGATGTGCTGGGAGTTTACCATCTCCCAATTGATTCAGGCTATTCAAAAAGTTCAAAGTAAATTTATTATCAAAGTACGTATATGTCACCATATCCAACCCTGAGACTCATTTTCTTGCAGGCATTCACGGTAAGAACAAAGAAGCACAATAGAAACAATGAAAAGCTGCACACGGCAAAGAAGCTCAAACAACCAATGTGCAAATACAAAGAAGAAAAAAAACTAAATATTAATCATCATCATAAATAAATAATATTGAGAACATGAGCTGTGGTATCCCTGAAAGTGAGTCCATAGGTTGTGGGAACAGTTCAGTCATGGGGTGAGTGAAGTTGAGAGTGAAATTATCCCCTCTCATTCGAGAGCCTAATGGTTGAGGGGTAATAACTGTTCCTGAACCTGGTGCTGTGAGTCCTGAGATTCCTCTACCTCTTTCCTGGCAGCAGTGAGAAGAGAGCATGATCTGGGTGGTGGGACTCAGCAACTTGGGGAACAATCTACCAGTTAGTGTGAAAAAGACTGGCATGGACTCCCTTCAACCAATTCCCTAATTAATGTGAAGGCAGAATCATTAATGGCAGGATTTTTAGCAATATAGAGGAACAGTGGGGTCTTGTGGTAGATGCTAAAATTGTCATGCAAGTCGATAGGGTTGTTAAGGTGTATGGTGTGTTGGCCTTCAGTAGTTGGGGGAATGAGTTCTAAATGGAGATAAAATACAAAAAAACTGAGGTGCAAAGGGACTTGGGAGTCCTGGTGCAAGATTTCTTAAAGATTAATTTTCAGGTTGAATCTGTGGAGAGAAAGGCAAATGTGATGTTATCATTCATTTCAAGAGGACTAGAATATAAAAGAATTTAATATTGAGACTTTGTAAAGCACTGCTGAGGTCCCACATGGAGTATTGTGAGCAGTTTTGGGCCCCTTATCTTCAAAAGGATGGGTAAAACTGGAGAGGGTTGAAAGGAGGTTTATGAAAATGATTCCAGGGTTGAGCGGCTTGTTACATGAAGGGTGTTTGATGGTTCTGCACCTGTATTCACGCGAATTCATAAGAATAAGGGTTGATCTCATTAAAACCTATTGAATAGTGAAAGGTCTTGATAGTGTGGATGTGGAAAAGATGTTTCCTATGGAGGGAGAGTCTAAGATGAGAGGACACAGCCTCGGAGTAGAGGCCTTAGAGAACCGAGATGAGGAGGAATTTCTTTAGCCAGAGAGTGCAATTCATTGCCACAGACAGCGGTGGAGGCCAAGTCTTTATGTATGTTTAAGGAAGAGGATTGAGAGATTCTTGATTAGTCAGGGCATGAAGGGATACGGGGAGAAGGCAGGAGATTGAGGCTGAGAGGAAAAATGAATCAGCCATGATAAAATGGCAGAGCACATTCGATGGGGCAAATATCTTAATTCTGCCCCTATATGTTATCATCTAACAACCATGATGTAAAATTACAGCTCTATAAATCTCGGGTTCGACCACACTTAGAGTATTGTGTTCAGTTTTGTCCCCCTACTATAGGAAGGATGTGGAAGCTTTAGAGAGGGTGCAGAGGAGATTTTCCGGATGCTACATGGATTAGAGAGCATGCCTTGCGAGGATAGGTTGAACAAGCTAGAGCTCTTTTTCTCTTTGGAGTGAAGGAGAGTGATAGGTAATTTGATAGAGATATATAAGATGATAAGAGGCATAGATAAATTGGACAGCCAGAGACTTCCTCCCAGGGTATAAATGGCTAATACGAGGGGGCATAAATTTAAAGTGTTTGGAGGAAAACATAAGAGGGATGTCAGTGGAAGGTTTTTTTTATACACAGACAGTGTTAGGTGCATGGAACACATTGCTGAGTGTGGTGGCAAATACATTAGGGGCATTTGAAAAAGTTTTAGGTAGACACACAGATGATAGAAAAGTGGAGGACAAATGGAAGGGAAGATCTTAATGTTGGTTCAAAGGTCAGCACAACATTTTGGGTCGAAGAGTCTGTACTGTGCTGTAGTATTCTATGCTCTAGGAAACTGATAGGAGAGCAAAGTGGAACATGGAACTAAATAAGGGAGGGTTGGGGGCGAGCATTTGAGCGGGTCATTGGGAGCAGTGTGTGGGTAATGACCAGATGGAGTGGGGAGGAGAGGAAGGGAACAGGGAAAGGGAGGGCGAGGCAGTAGAGATAGTGCAAATATTTCCAAATGTGTAGATCAGACAGAGGAATGAAGTGGGATGAGGTAACCTGAATTTGCAATGTGTAAAACTGCCTTATCCAGGGATATTTTGATCAGTGAATACACAGTTGTTAAAGAGAGCTAAAGAGGAGATTTGTGATTGGGTGATCAAGTGAGATTGTGCTTCAAATGGTAATGGTGAGTCTCGGGATATTGGCACTATCATCACTTGTTTTAATATCTTGTCATCTCCACCCAGTCACAGCTTTTATTATTTCTCTGTCTCTCTATTTATTTGTTTGTTTGTTAATTTATTTATATGTAGATACAGTGCAGAACAGGCCCTACGGACCCAAAGGGCTGTGCTGTCCAGCAACACACCAATTTAATCTTGGCCTAATCCCAGGACAATTTACAACAGTCAAAGTTCAAAGAAAATTTATTATCAAAGTACATGTGTCATCATATAAAATCCTGAGATTCAAAGACTTCATGATTTTATCTTGAAAGAGGCTACACATTTAGTGATTATGCCTAGTCCATATACTGTGCTAACCTACAAACATACACTGTCACCACTTTATTAGGTACACTTGTACACCTGCTTGTTAATGAAAATATTTAATCAGCTAATCGTGGGGCAGTAACTTAATTCAAAAAGCATGCAGACATGGTGAAGAGGTTCAGTTGCTGTTCAGACCAAACATCACAATGAGGAAGGAGCGTGATCTAGGTGATTTTAACCATGGAATGATTGTTGGTGCCATATGGGGTGGATTGAGTATCTCAGGAAACGGTGATTTCCTGGGATTTTCATGCACAACATTATCTATAGTTTACAGAGAATGGTGTGAAAAACAAAAAGTCAACATTCAGTGAGCAGCAATTCTGTAGGTGAAGGTGCTTTGTTAATGAGAAAGTTCAAGACAGAATAGCCAGACTGGTTCAAGCTGACAGGAAGGCGACAGTATCTCAGATAACCACAGGTTACAACAGTGCTGTGAAGCACATCATCTCTGAATGCACAGCACATCGAACCTTGAAGTGGATGGGCTACAGCAGCAAAAACCACAAACATGCAGACAGTGGCCACTTTATTAGGCACAGGAGGTACTTAATAAGTGGTCACTGAGTGCAGGTCGAGCACACCAGGGTGAGGCAGGTCTCTGTGATGTGCATAGCTGTGTCCACAACGCTCTGCAGTTTCTTGCAGTCACGCGCAGAGCACTTGCCATGTCAAGGTGTTATGCATCCTGATTGGATGCTGTCTATGGTGTATTGATAACAATCGTAGGAGTCGATAAGAATCAGTATTCTGTGATCCAGATATTCCTGGGACATGTGTAAATGTGTTCGCTTCCCCAGGAACTTTACAGTTCTGCTGATGAATTCTCTTTGAGTACATTAGGTCAAATTCTGCAGGCTGTGAATTAAATGAAGATAAAAGCAGGTAGATGTTTATTAAGATTTCAATTTGATTTGAGCAGAAAAATGAAACTAGTCAACTTGAACTATTATGAAGTTTGGGAAACCTATGCCCTGTGGGGCTCAATGAAACTCAAGCGCTTCATAATCCAATATTTTTATGCTGTTTTATCTTTGAAACCACAAAGAGGCTATAGGCACCAAGAATGTAGGAACATTTTAATTTTCTTCACAAAGGTCCAACCTCAATTCACTGATCTTAAACAAACCATTGAAAACAGATTACTGGCTGCTTAAATTATTGACTGTATCACCGCTGATGTTAATCCAGGTCCCTCATCCTGTCACTCATGGACCCATCTCACTACCACGGAATCAGAATAAGCTATATTCTCAATTAAATGTGCTCTTGGTTTGTTTTGCAGCAGCAGTACAGTGTCTGAAAAAAATATGTTGTCTAATTTTTGTCTCATTTGTACTACTCATTATATGGTGGTTGGCATCCATCTGTCTCGAAGGACAATGAGCAATAATCATCATCACCAAAAGCCTGGGTGGAAGGTATGGGGGTCCTGAGTTGCCCAGTTGTCAAGATCCCACACTTGGCTTCACCAGTGTAGTCCAAAGGAAAGCTTATGAAGCAATACATTTGGCACCAGCTTGGCTGCAGGAGCTTCTGGAAGGATGTTCAACAGCTGTCTTAGAACTCCTCTCCAGATTTGCTGTCTGGGTTGACTCCCATAGCCTTCGACTCTCTTGAAACTGCCCACAAGGCAGTGGGGCTATTTACCCATAGCTGAGGACCTTATTATATATACACATATATTATATATACTGTACTGTGCAAAAGTCTTAGGCACCTATATATAGCTAGGATAGCTAAGACCTTTGCACAGTACTGTAGTAATTTTATGTATTGCACTGTACTGCTGCTGCAAAAAAGAAAACAAATTTCATGATATATGTGAGTGATGATAAACCTGATTCTGATACGGGTCTCTATTGTGGACTGAGAGTGGGAAGGGGGCAGTCCTTGCACTCCTCTGCCACCTGTTCAACACCCGTCCCATGGCGCTGCACCCTTGATATTCCCAATATCCTTTGCCTCCATCAGATTTACGAACTTGCTCTCTCTTGATGTTGACAAGTACAGTACCATGCAAAATTCTTAGGCACCCTAGCTATATATATGTGCCTAGGACCTTTCCTCAGTACCATGCCAGAATCTATCGACTTTTGAAAGATCATTGCTAATGCCTTCGCAATCTCCACAGCTACTTCCTTTAGAACACAAGGGTGCATTCCATTAAGTCTGGGAGATTTATCTACCCTTAGACTATTCAGCTTCCTGAGTACTTTCTCTGTCGTAATTGTGACTGCGCACACGTCTCTTCCCTAACACCCTTGAGTGTCCGGTATACTGCTGATGTCTTCCTCAGTGAAGACTGATGCAAAATACTCGTTCAGTTCCTCTGCCATCTCCTCATCTCCCATTACAATTTCTCCAGTATCATTTTCTATCGGTCCTATATCTACTCTCACCTGTCTTTTACTCTTTATATACTTGAAAAAGCTTTTAGTATCCTCTTTGATATTATTTGCTAGTTTCCTTTCATAGTTCATCTTTTCCCTCTTAATGAACTTCTTAGTTTCCTTTTGTAAACTTTTAAAAACTTCCTAATCCTCTGCCTTCCCACTAATTTTTGCTTCCTTGTATGCCCTCTCCTTTGCTTTGGCTTTGACTTCTCTTGTCAACCACGGTTGCATCCTTTTTCCATTTGAAAATTTCTTCTTTTTTGGAATATATCTGTCTTGCACCTTCCTCACTTCTCGCATAAACTCCAGCCACTGCTGCCCTGCCGTCCTTCCTGTGAGTGTCCCTTTCCAGTCAACTTTGGCCAGTTCCCTTCTCATGCCATTGTAATTTCCTTTACTCCACTGAAATACCAACACATCAGATTTCAGCTTCTCATTCTCAAATTTCACAGTGAACTCAATCACGTTATGATCACTGTCTCCTATGGGTTCCTTCACCTCAATCTCTCTAATCACCTCTGGTTCATTACACAATACCCAATCCAGTACAGCCAATCCCCTAGTGGGCTCAACAACAAGCTGTTCTAAAAAGCCATCTCGCAGACATTCTACAAATTCTCTCTCTTGAAATCCAGTGCCGACCTAATTTTCCCAATCCACTCGTATGTTAAAATCCCCCACAATTATCCCCCAAAAATCCCCCACTGCCCCCTGACAAGCCTTTTCTATTTCCTGTTATAATTTGTAATCCACATCACGGTAGCTGTTAGGAGGCCTATAAATAACTGCCATCAGGGTCCTTTTACCCCTGCGATTTCTTAGCTCAACCCATAAAGATTCTGCACCTTCCGATCTTACGTCACCTCTTTCCAATGACTTAGTATCATTTCCTACCAAAAAAGCCACGCCACCCCCTCTGCCTACCTTCCTATCCTTCCAATACACCGTGTATCCTTGGACGTTCAGCTCCCAGAGACATGCATCCTTTAGCCACGTCTCAGTGATGGCCACAATATCATACCTGCCAATCTGTAACTGTATGACAAGATCATCCACCTTATTCCTTATGCTGCGTGCATTTAAGTACAACACCTTAAGTCCAGTATTTGGTACTTTTTGCTTTGATTGCACTGCAACTCATCCTAATGCAGTTTCACTTGGAGTGCTGTGAGCAGTTCTGGGCCCCTTATCTAAAAAAAGGATGTGCTGACATTGGAAAAAGTTCAGAGGAGGTTCATGAGAATGATTCCAGGATTGAAATGGTTATTGTATGAGGAGGATTTGATGGCTCTAGGTCCATACAACGAGGTTGGATCTCATTGAAACATATCAAATGTTGAAAGTTCTAGATAGAGTGGATGTGAAGAGGATGTTTCCTATAGCTGGGGGGTCGAGGCCCAGAGAGAACAACCTCAGAGTAGAGGGACAACCATTTAGAATGGAGAAGAGGAGGAATTTCTTTAGCAATAGGGTGGTGAATCTGGAATTCGCAGCCAGAGGTAGCTGTGGAGGCCAGGCCTTAGGATGTATTTAAAGTGGAGGTTGATAGGTTCTTGATTAGTCTGGGTGTGAAAGGATATAGGGAGAAGCCAGGAGGGGCAGCATGGTAATGTAGTGGTTAGTACAACGCTTTACAGTACAGACAAAGTGGGTTCAAATCTCATCGCTGTCTGTAAGTAATTTGTAGGTTCTCCGCATGACCACGTGGGTTTCCTCCAGGTGCTCCAGTTTCCACCCACATTTCAGAGATATACTAGTAGGTAGGTTAATTGGTCATTATAAATTGTCCCATGATTTGGCTAGGATTTAATCGGGGAATTACTGGGCGGCCTAGCTTGAAGGTCCAGTGGGCCTGTTCTACACTATATCTCAATAAATAAGTGGGGTTGAGAGGAAAAATGGATCAGGTATGATAAAATGGCAGTGCAGACTCGATGGGCTGAATATCCTAATTCTTCTCCTATATCTTACGGTCTTATGCATGCTACACACTCATAAACATGCATGCTCAAATACACACACACTCTAACAGACACTACTTGCAACATATTCCTGACACTCCCTGCTCTCTCTTCTTTAAGCGGATTCCCATTTTTCCAAGGTTCTGCCCCCTTGCTTCACACTCAGGGCTGAAGGTCATGTTCTCCTGCACAGACACTTCCTCAGGCACTCCCTGGAATCCCAGTGGAACGTTGCAGTGAGATGGTACACAAGCAGGGGACCAAGCTATCTGTTCCAACCTGTCCCCACCTCTGAGGTTTTTATTGTTTTGAAATTCAATTTAGTGCTGATATGAATTAACAGTGCCCAGAATACAGGGTCAACTAATCCCAAGGGATCTGGGCGAGGAAGATTTCATTACACGTAATGAAGCTTGTCTGTCCGTCCAGTCACAGAAGGAATTGTAGCTCTGAAGTGATACAGACAGGATTTTAACTGACTGAAGGCTGCTGTGTACAAAAGGAAAATTGGGTTAGGGAGGAGTGATCTCTGCAGCGATTTAGATTGACATTTTCAGCAGCAGAGAAGGAATCACAAGCTCAACAGTGTGCTCAGGAGCCGGATATCTGGAGCTGATTTCTCACCTCCCTCGAATCTCACCACCAACCTGCACTACACTTTCTCTGTAAGTGTTCCCAGTGGCTATATCTCATTAGGAGTTTGAGGAGATTTGGTAGGTCACCAAAGACTCTTGCAAATTTCTACAGACGTACCACGGAATGAATTCCAACTGGCAACGTCTCTATCTTGTATGGGGGGTGGGGGTGGTGTGCAGCTAATGCACGGGATCAAAATAAGCTGCAGAGAGTTGTAAACTTAGTCAGCTCATCAAGGGCACTAGCCTTTGCAGTATCCAGGACGTCCTCAAGGAGCTTTGCCTTAAAAGGGCGGTGTCCATCATAAAGGGCCCCCGTCACCCAGAAACTGCCCTCTTCTCATTCCTACCATCAGGGAGGTGGTACAGGAGCCGAAAGGCACACACTTAGCATTTCAGGAACAGCTCCTTCCGCTCGGCCATCCGATTTCTGAATGGATAATGAACCCTTGAACACTACCTCACTATTATCCTTCTTATTTTTATTTTTGCACTACTTGTTTAATTTGACTATTTGATATAGAAATATAAATATACTTATTCAGAGTAGTGAATCTGTGCAATTAATAAAAAATCTAGGAGAAGGAGCGTTCTTGAAGTTGCTGCATTTTTATAACAGAGTGTGGGAGGAGGGAAGATTACCAAGTGCATGGAAAGAAGCAGTAGTAATTCCAATAAGGAAACCTGGCAAGGATCCGTCAAAACCCACTAGCTACAGACCAACAGCATTAACATCAAATATATGCAAGATAATGGAAAGGATGATAACAGAAAGGATATCGTATGAGCTTGAGAAGAGGGGAGTGCTGGCAAGTTACCAGAGTGGTTTTAGAAAGGGAAGGAATTCCATGGACTCAGTGATAATGTTAGAGACTGAAATAAGAAAGGCCCAGGCAAATAAAGAGTCAGTAGTTGCAGTGTTTTTTGACGCAGAAAAAGCCTATGATATAATGTGGAAGGAAGGATCGTTAATTAAACTGCACAAGATGGGGGTTGGTGGGAGAGTTCTTAATTGGATTAAAGATTTTTTGTTTGATAGAAAAATTCAAGTTTGGATTGGATCAGAATTATCAAATCAGTACATAGTGGGAAATGGCACACCTCAAGGTAGTGTGATTAGCCCGTTACTTTTCATCATTATGATCAATGATGTCTTCACAAAGGTACCAGTGGATATAGGTAGGTCACTGTTTGCGGATGTTGGGGCCTTATGGAAAAGAGGCAGGAACATGGAGCATATAATCAGGAAACTACAAGAAACAATTGATGAACTGGTGGAGTGGGGTTATGATTGGGGATGTAGATTTTCAGTAGAAAAAACTCAAACTATTTTTTTTACCAGGAAAAGAATTGAAGTAGGGAAGAAGTAAAGGATGTATGGGATTGAATTAGAAAGGGTTGGATCATTTAAATTTCTGGGGGTTATATTTGATTCACGATTAACATGGGCTGACCATATCAGGAAAGTTGAGGAAAATGTAAAAAAGTAATAAATGTGATGAGATGTTTGACTGGTAGGGAATGGGGAGCAAGTTGTTCAGCGTTGAAGAGAATGTATGTGGCTTTAGTAAGATCTGTGTTGGACTATGGAAATATAACATATGGATCAGCAGCTAGGTCTCTTATAAGGAAACTGGATGTGATTCAGACTCAAGCTTTGAGAGTGTGCAGTGGGGCTTTTAAAACATCACCAGTATCAGCCCTGCAAGTAGAAATAGGAGTAATGCCTTTGAAACTAAGAAAGATGCAATTGATGGCAAACTACTGGGCTAATTTGCAGGGACACAATGATTCTCACCCTGCTAAAGGAGTGTTGCAGGAGTGCTGGGAAAATGGGAGGTTTCAGAGGGATAACTTTAGTCGGGTAGGGAATAATATTGCTAAAGAATGTGGAGTGTTTGATCTAAGGATAAGTCCTTCTGTAGTTTATCCGGTTGTAGCTCCATGGAAGCTTGTATGGCCTGACATAGACTGGCATTTGTTAAAGGTAAAAAGAATAGGAAAATATAAAACTGATTTGGTAAGTGCATTTCACTATCATGTGATGGAAAAGTATAGTGATTATACTCAGATTTATACAGATGGTGCCAAACAACCTGAAACAGGAGTGACAGGGTTTGGGGTGACTATACCAGCAAAAAAAATTGGAATCAGCAGAAGAACATCTAATAAGTTAGGGGTGTTTACAGTGGAGATGCTGGCAGTGTTGTTTGCGTTGCGATGGGTGGAGAAAGCTAGACAAGTCAAGGTGCTGATATGCTCAGATTCAACCTCAGTTCTAGCAAGTTTAAGGACTTTTCACTCAAATGGTCAGGAAGATGTACTTTATGAAGTCCTTCAGTCAGTCACAAGAAATGCAAATCAGGGAGGTCAGATAAAATTTCCATGGGTTCCAGCACATGTAGGGGTGAAGGGGAATGAGAGGGTGGATGAGTTGGCAAAGAGGGTGTTAAAGAAAGAAAATATAGAAATGCACATTAGTGTCAGTAAAGCAGAGGTTAAGTGTGTAATCTGGGGAAAAAAAATCAACCAAATGTGGCAAGAAAGATGGGACAGGGAGGGGAAAGGGAGGCATTTATATCAAATACAACAACATGTTGCAGGTACTAGGGTAGGTAGTGGATCAGAAGAGAGGAAACTGTGGACTAGGTTAAGGCTGCGGCACTGTGCATTAAACAAAACATTGAAAATGATAGGGAAACACCAGACAGGATTGTGTGAGGAATGTCAGGAAGAGGAGTCAGTAGAACATGTAGTTCTGAGTTGCAGGAAGTATGGGATACAGAGAGAGATGATGAGAATTAATCTAAGTTAACTGGGGGTGCAGGAATTCACATTAAAAGGGTTGCTGGGCATGGGTGAGAGAGCACAGGTCAGGGTATTTTTAGCTTTAAGGGGTACAGGGGTTTTTTTATATAGGATATGATGGTTAAGCAGGAACAGGGTACTAGGATGGCCAAAGATGGGAGGATAAAGTGTAGGTTAGGGTATGTGTGTGTGTCTGATTGTGTGAAGGGATTTGGAATATAAGTCTATTGCACACTCCGGAGCAGAAGGTGGTGGTAATGCACCACTAAGCTGGGTGCCAACCGCTGTAAAACAAGATGAAGAAGAGGCAGAAGAAACTGTGCAATTCATTGTCACAGGCAGTGGTGGAAGCCAAGTCTTTATGTATGCTTAAGGCAGAGGTGACAGATCCTTGATTGGTCTGGGCATGAAGGGATACGTGGAGAAGGCTGAAGATTGGGGCTGGGAGGGAAAATGGATCAGCCATGACGAAATGGCAGAGCAGACTCGATGGGCCAAATGGCCTAATTCTGCTCCTAGATCTTATGGTCATCCTGTGAAAGGTGTTGTTCGAGTTATCGACCAACAGAGCCTGAAAATGTGCTGGGAGGATCCAATAAAGGTTGCTACGTTTCCAATGCCAACATAACATGCCTAGCTCAGATAGTCAATTTGGTCAGTATAGATGAGCTAGGACCAGCTTTTGCGCAGGACAACTACATAACTGCATGAGTTGGATTAGGCTGCCAACTATGCATAGACAGTGGCCACTTTATTAGCTACACTTGTTGTCCTGCTCATTAATGCAAATGTCCAGTCAGCCAATCATGTAGCAACAACTCAATGCATAAAAGTACGCAGATATGATCAAGAGGTTCAATTGTTGAGGACGAATCTCAGAACTGTATTTTGTATACATACCTTGAAAATAAATGTACTTTGAACTTTTGAACTTTGTTGCTCAGACCAGTGTCGGAATGGGGAAGGAATGTGAACTGAGTGACTTTGACTGTTGCATGATTTTTGATGCCGGATAAGGTGGTTTGAGTATCTCAGAAATTGCTGATCTCCTGGGAATTTCATGTACAGCAGTCACCAAAGTTTACAGAAAGTAGTGCAAGAAGAACAAAAAACATCCAGTAAAGCAATGCACACAATATACTGAAGGAACTCAGCAGGTCAGGCAGCATGTATGGTTTCGGGCCGAAACCCTTCAAGCAGGACAGCAGAAAGAGAGATGAGAAGTAGACCCGTCCAGCAAGCAGCAGTTCTGTGGGCAAAAACATCTTGTTAATGAGAGAGGTCAGAGGAGAATGGCCAGACTGGTTCAAGCTGACAGGAAGGTGTCTGTATTTCAAATAACTACGCATAAGAGCACCTCAGACTGCACAACACATCAAACACTGAGGTGGATGGACCACAGCAGCAACAATGTACACTCAGTGACCATTTTATTAGTTACATTCCTATATGTATAAAAGGACTGGCCCTCTTTGAATTCTGATTACTTCAGTTGCAAGAACCTCATCAACAATTCTACAGAAAAGCATTGCATTCTAACACAAACAGTTAGTGCGCATCAGCCTCCCTTATCCTGGTGACAGACGGCTGGCAGAAATGTTATCGTCTCTGCCTCCCACCTGCACATCCCAATTCCCTCCTCCAACACAGCCAGCCCATCTCCCTGTTTCCTAATCGCACACGATTTGATCTGAGACACAGCAACACGGGTCCTCAGTTCCCGGTGGACAGGCCACTCTGAATGACAGGTACTGTATGTTAGCCTAACGCCGCAGCCTCTGACATTACTGCCTCATCCAGAAAAGAGAGGTTTATTGTTCTTTGAACAGACACTGTCTCAAGCCTACAGATTAGTCCAGTCACATTACCAACCCACAGGGGGTTTCCAGTCCTTTCCAGTCCTGCTAATATTTAAATAATGTTTTTATCAGCAGTCATTCGGTGTCTAGTGGTGAAAGATCATCGAGTCTACAGGCCAATGGACTGACAATTCACATACAATAACAGAGTGAATTGTAAACTGATATCTAATCGAGCAGTCTGAGGAGTTATACATAGAACAAATAGCAGGGAGAGAGGTACAGGCTGAGTTCTGATTGAAGCGTTTGACTGGAGCAGTGGAGGAGGGAAGCAGTTGCGGTTTATGTATAGAATAACAGATACCCCAGACTGGGGAGCTGATTACCATCTAACTGAGGCATGCGAGGGAGTCATATACATGCAGTCACCATTTTTTTTTAGGTACGCCTGTGCACTGGCTCGTTAGTGGAAATATCTGATCAGTCAATCGTGTAGCAGCAACATAATGCACAAAAGCATGCAGACATGGTCAAGAGGTTCAGTTTTTGTTCAGACCAAAAAGGAGAATGGAGAAGAAATGTGATCTAAGTGACTTGGACCATGGAATAATTGTTGCTGCCAGATGGGGTGGTTTGAGTATCTTAGGAACTGCTGATCTCCCGGGATTTTCAAGCACAACAGTCTTTAGAGTTTACAGAGAATGGTGCAATAAACAAAATGTATATCCAGTGACTGGCAGTTCTGTGATGAAAATGCCTTGTTGTTGAGAGAGGTGTGAGGAGAATGGCCAGACTGGTTCAAGCTGATAGGAGAGTGACAGTATCTCAGCTAACCACATGTTACAACAGTGGTGTGCAGAAGAGTATCTCTGAATGCACAACACGTCAAACCTTGATGGAATTTTATTTTGGGGCTTGGGGGCTTATTATAGAATAACAAATCCCTGATTATTCCCACTCTTTGCTTCCTGTCTGCTAACCAATTCTCCACCCACACCAATACCTTACCCCCAATACCGTGTGCTTTAAGTTTGCACACTAATCTCCTGTGTGGGACCTTGTCAAAAGCCTTTTGAAAATCCAAATATACCACATCCACTGGTTCTCCCCTATCCACTCTACTAGTTACATCCTCAAAAAATTCTATGAGATTCGTCAGACATGATTTTCCTTTCACAAATCCATGCTGACTTTGTCCGATCATTTCACTGCTTTCCAAATGTGCTGTTATCACATCCTTGATAACTGACTCCAGCAGTTTCCCCACCACCGACGTTAGGCTAACCGGTCTATAATTCCCCGGTTTCTCTCTCCCTCCTTTTTAAAAAGTGGGGTTACATTAGCCACCCTCCAATCCTCAGGAACTAGTCCAGAATCTAACGAGTTTTGAAAAATTATCACTAATGCATCCACTATTTCTTGGGCTACTTCCTTAAGCACTCTAGGATGCAGACCATCTGGCCCTGGGGATTTATCTGCCTTCAATCCCTTCAATTTACCTAACACCACTTCCTTACTAACATGTATTTCGCTCAGTTCCTCCATCTCACTGGACCCTCTGTCCCCTACTATTTCCGGAAGATTATTTATGTCCTCCTTAGTGAAGACAGAACCAAAGTAATTATTCAATTGGTCTGCCATGTCCTTGCTCCCCATAATCAATTCACCCGTTTCTGTCTGCAGGGGACCTACATTTGTCTTTACCAGTCTTTTCCTTTTTACATATCTATAAAAGCTTTTACAGTCCGTTTTTATGTTCCCTGCCAATTTTCTCTCATAATCTTTTTTCCCCTTCCTAATTAAGCCCTTTGTCCTCCTCTGCTGAACTCTGAATTTCTCCCAGTCCTCAGGTGAGCCACTTTCTCTGGCTAATTTGTATGCTTCTTCCTTGGAATTGATACTATCCCTAATTTCTCTTGTCAGTCACGGGTGCACTACCTTCCTTGATTTATTCTTTTGGCAAACTGGGGTGAACAATTGTTGTAGTTCATCCATGCAACCTTTAAATGCTTGCCATTGCATATCCACCGTCAATCCTTTAAGTGTCATTTGCCAGTCTATCTTAGCTAATTCACGTCTCATACCTTCAAAGTTACCCCTCTTTAAGTTCAGAACCTTTGTTTCTGAATTAACTATGTCACTCTCCACCTTAATGAAGAATTCCACCATATTATGGTCACTCTTACCCAAGGGGCCTCTCACGACAAGATTGCTAATTAACCCTCCCTCATTGCTCAAAACCCAGTCCAGAATAGCCTGCTCTCTAGTTGGTTCCTCGACATGTTGGTTCAAAAAACCATCCTGCATACATTCCAAGAAATCCTCTTCCTCAGCACCTTTACCAATTTGGTTCACCCAATCTACATGTAGATTGAAGTCACCCATTATAACTGCTGTTCCTTTATTGCACACATTTCTAATTTCCTGTTTAATACCATCTCCGACCTCACTACTACTGTTAGGTGGCCTGTGCACAACTCCCACCAGCGTCTTCTGCCCCTTAGTGTTACGCAGCTCTACCCATATCGATTCCACATCTTCCCGGCTTATGTCCTTCCTTTCTATTGCGTTAATATCTTCTTTAACCAGCAACGCCACCCCACCTCCCCTTCCTTCATGTCTATCCCTCCTGAATATTGAATATCCCTGAACGTTGAGCTCCCATCCCTGGTCAGCCTGGAGCCATGTCTCTGTGATCCCAACTATATCATAATCATTAATAACAATCTGCACTTTCAATTCATCCACCTTATTACGAATGCTCCTTGCATTGACACACAAAGCCTTCAGGCGCTCTTTTACAACTCTCTTAGCCCTTATACAATTATGCTGAAAAGTGGCCCTTTTTAATGCTTGCCCTGGATTTGTCGGCCTGCCACTTTTACTTTTCTCCATAGTACTTTTTGCTTCTACCCTCACTTTACACCCCTCTGTCTCTCTGCACTGGTTCCCATCCCCCTGTTGTGAACTAACCTCTTCACGCCTAGCCTCTTTAATTTGATTCCCAACCCCCAACCATTCTAGTTTAAAGTCACCTCAGTAGCCCCCGCTAATCTCCCTGCCAGGATATTGGTCCCCCTAGGATTCAAGTGCAACCCGTCCTTTTTGTACAGGTCACGCCTGCGCCAAAAGAGGTCCCAATGATCCAAAAACTTGAATCCCTGCCCCCTGCTCCAATCCCTCAGCCACGCAATTATCCTCCACCTCATCGCATTCCTACTCTCACTGTCGCGTGGCACAGGCAGTAATCCCGAGATTACTACCTTTGCGGTCCTTTTTCTCAACTCCCTTCCTAGCTCCCTATATTCTCCTTTCAGGACCTCATCCCTTTTCCTACTTACGTCATTGGTACCTATATGTACCACGACCTCTGGCTCCTCACCCTCCCACTTCAGGATATCTTGGACACGATCAGAAATATCCCGGACCCTGGCACCAGGGAGGCAAACTACCATCCGGGTCTCTGGACTGCGTCCACAGAATCGCCTATCTGACCCCCTTACTATCGAGTCCCCTATCACAACTGATCTCCTCTTCCTTGCCCTATCCTTCTGAGCTACAGGGCCAGACTCTGTGCCAGAGGCACGGCCACTGTCGCTTCCCCCGGGTAAGCTGTCCCCCCCAACAGTACTCAGACAGGAGTACCTGTTGTTAAGGGGCACAGCCACCGGGGTACTCCCTATTACCTGACTTTTCCCCTTCCCCCTCCTAACCGTGACCCACTTGTCTGCCTCCCGTGGCCCCGGCGTGACCACCTGCCTGCAACTCCTCTCTATCACCTCCTCACTCTCCCTGACCAGACGAAGGTCATCGAGCTGCAGCTCCAGTTTCGTAACACGGTCCCTTAGGAGCTGCATCTCGATGCACTTGGCGCAGATGTAGACGTCCGGGAGGCTTGGAGACTCCAGGGCCTCCCACACCCGACACCGAGAACAGCAAACTGCCCTCACACTCATACTGCCCCTCTCCTCAAATAACAACAGAAAATGAATGCCAAACCTTCCTCGCCTGTTTCCGCCTAAGCCCGTTGAGCCGAAGCCCTTAAGTCTTCACTCTGCTCCCGGCTCACTCCGCAGCCCGCAAACTACGTTGCCCGCTCTATGAGGCTCTGTTCCTTTTAAATCTGCCGCACTGCACAGCCCGACGTCATACGCCTGCGCAGTCCCGCCTCTCAGAACGCCGTTGGAGAAAAAAAATAACGAAAATTTCAAAAATGTTTTGCAATATGTCTGCACATCAGTGTACATTGAAGGCCAAAAGAACAGAGGGGCTAGCCTGAGATCTGTTATGGTGACTAAGTGTCCTGCCCAGGGAATGATATGTGCAAGGTGTAGTATCAGTGACCTGCAACTACTTGGCACCACTAACCTCCTATTGCCTGGCTCCCCTCCCTGATAAAGGATGCCGTTGTGAAGGACATACACTGAACCACCTACCTGGGCGGTGTCATTAGCAGAGGTTAAGACCTTGGTTAACAGAGACTTTAACAAAGGATCAGACTGTTGTAACATGGTGGTGTTTTCTGGCACTTCCCACTGAACATCTGCCGCAGCATTTTCAAGCATTTCACAAGATAAAGGCGTATCAGCATGTTTCTCTAACCGCTGTTGCCGACGTGTCTTGCTGGGCCCTTTGGTTCCAGCATTGCACAGACTACCACACAAGTCTGGCAAAGGTTGTATTCCAGACTGAGCTTGGGTTTTTGCCTGGGACCATGTCATGACAAAACAAGAGACATGCATTTTCGGTTCTGACACAGGTTCACAAGCATTACAGAGACTTTTACCCCTGTTTAGGAGATTATACAGAACAGGCAAATCCCACCCCAAAAACATCTCCACTGGTAAATTCTCCACCACCCCACTGTCATCTGATACTTTTGTCCATCTACCTGTGGCTCCGGCTTATAGTCACCATATACACATAAAACCTCTGTTTGCTGGCTGTAGTCAATAGCACAGGGCACACAGCTTTTTCTTGTGAATGACATGGGACTACCAGAATCATGGAGAGCAGTAGGGGGTTTACCATCAACTTTTACTGGAACAGATCTAGACTCTCCCTCCCTGTCCTGGCAGTCACTCTGCTCACCTTGTCTAGGCACATAACACAGTCCAGTCAGTTTCGGTCTCTTCAGGGGGCAAACAGACACTTCATGTCCCTGCTGCTGACAATGATAGCATACCAAAGTCTTAGTAAATGACTGAGCAGTGTGTTCCTTGTCATTTGCATTCTGATTACCTTCAAAGTTCTTTGTAAAGCTATCCCTGGGGCGGTTGTAGTCCCTGGAATCCACCCGTGTTGGTCGTGATGGAGTCCCCTTTCTGGTGTTCAGGTACTGCATGGCCAACTTTGCTGCCGTCAGTCCATCCTCCGGTTCATGTTCTCTCTCCCATGTCCTGATGTCTGGAGGAAGCACCTGCAGCAGCTGCTCCAGGATGATGGTCTCCCCCAGCTGATCCTTACTCCTCTGTCCTGGCCGCATCCAGCGACAATAGAGGCCCTTCAGCCGGTGATACCTCTCTGTCGGTGTCTCCCCAGATGGTGTTGAGATGGTACCTGGAACTTCAACCTTTCAGACTCTGTGTGCGGCACGAAGCAGGCAAGGAGAACATCTCAGCGGACTTCCTTTCAAGACTGCCAAACATTGCAGGAGAGGAGGGTGGTAATGTGACAAAGGCCCATCACTGATTACAGACAGCACATGGTACCCTTGGTAAAACACTCATCCCCAGCAGTAACAGTGACTGGGTCTGAACCAGAGCTGCTGCATGGAGCTGTCTCATATAGAGGCAGCAGCAACCTGCACAGGTGTGCTGCTGGTGGAGGATACCACCTTTAACTGGATAATTGAGTTAATTAGCTTTTGGTTGGTCTAGGGGGAGGGGCTTAGCAGTTACAAGCCTCAGGTTACCAAGACTTTGGGGTTAGTTTTCTTTTGTGTTTAGTCTGAGGGTGGCTATGTATATTGTATTTTTTTTCAGTTTTTCTTGTTTTGAGGTAAACAAAAGCACCTCAGTCTATCTTTGCAACTCAAGCCATCTTGTTATTTTTCTTAAACAATTGACCCACAGTTTTTTGTGACACTCTGTGACCACATAGATTTCCTCCGGGTGCACCAGTTTCCTCTCATATTTCAAAGACATACAGGTTAATAGCTTAAGTGGTTACATAGATGTAACTGGACAATACGGGCTTGTTGTAGCAGAAGGCCCTGTTACTGTGCTGTATCTTGAATTAAAAATATATAATTGAATTGAATTGACTTTATTTCTTACATCCTTCATATACATGCGGAGTAAAACCCTTATGTTGCTTTTCCGTCTAAATGTGCAATCATAGTAATTTATAATAATATTATGTACAACAGGACAGTCAATATAACATAGAAATACAGTTGCATCAGCATGAGTTAATCAGTCTAATGGCCTGGTGGAAGAAGCTGTCCCGGAGCCTGTTGATCCTGGATTTAATGCTGTGGTACCGTTTCCTGGATGGTAGCAGCTAGAAAGTTGCTGGTGAACGCAGAAGGCCAGGCAGCATCTCTAGGGAGAGGTACAGTCGACGTTTCAGGCCGAGACCCTTTGTCAGGACTAACTGAAGGAAGAGCTAGTAAGAGATTTGAAAGTGGGAGGGGGAGGGGGAGATCCAAAATGATAGGAGAAGACAGGAGGGGGAGGGATGGAGCCAAGAGCTGGACAGGTGATAGGCAAAAGGGATATGAGAGGATCATGGGACGGGAGGCCCAGGGAGAAGGAAAAGGGGGAGGGGGAAACCCAGAGGATGG
Source organism: Mobula birostris (assembly GCF_030028105.1). Lineage (NCBI taxonomy): Eukaryota > Metazoa > Chordata > Chondrichthyes > Myliobatiformes > Myliobatidae > Mobula > Mobula birostris. Next base: position 7,713,513 of record NC_092375.1, on the reverse strand, counting down.
GCGAGGGTATAGTCAGAGGGACAGAGGGAGAAAAAGGAGAGGGAGAGAAAGAATGTGTGTATATAAATAAATAACGGATGGGGTACGAGGGGGAGGTGGAGCTTTAACAGAAGTTAGAGAAGTCAATGTTCATGCCATCAGGTTGGAGGCTACCCAGACGGAATATAAGGTGTTGTTCCTCCAACCTGAGTGTGGCTTCATCTTTACAGTAGAGGAGGCCGTGGATAGACATATTAGAATGGGAATGGGATGTGGAATTAAAATGTGTGGTCACTGGAAGATCCTGCTTTCTCTGGCGGACAGAGTGTAGGTGTTCAGCGAAACGGTCTCCCAGCCTGCGTTGGGTCTTGCCAATATATAGAAGGCCACATCGGGAGCACCGGACACAGTATATCACCCCAGCTGACTCACAGGTGACGTGTCGCCTCACCTGGAAGGACTGTCTGGGGCCCTGAGTGGTGGTAAGGGAGGAAGTGTAAGGGCATGTGTAACACTTGTTCCGCTTACAAGGATAAGTGCCAGGAGGGAGATCAGTGGGGAGGGTTGGGGGGGACGAATGGACAAGGGAGTCGTGGAGGAAGCGATCCCTGTGGAAAGCGGGGGGGGGGGTAGGGAAAAATGTGCTTAGTGGTGGGATCCCGTTGGATAGTGAGAGATGCTTCTGTATAAATGTTCCAATTTCTGAAGCAGCACACATAAAATGCTGAAGGAAGTCAGCAAGTCAGGCAGTCTCTATGGAAATGAATAAACAGTTGACATTTCGAGCAAAAAAAACCTTTCTTCAGGACTAGAAAGGAAAGGGAAGACACCAGAATAAGAAGGTAGGAGGAGGGGAAGGAAAATAGCTAGAAGGTGATAGGTGAAGTCAGGTGGGTGGGAAAGGTAAACGTCTGCAGTGGAAGGAATCTGACAGGAGAGGAAAGTGGACCACGGGAGAAAGGGAGGGAGGAGGGGCACCAGGAGGAGATGATAGGCAGTTGAGAAGAGGCCACAGGTCGGAGTGGGGAATAGAAGAAGGGTGAAGGGGGAGGGAAATATTTTTGACCAGAAGGTGAAATTGATGTTCATGCCATCATACTGGAGATTAGCCAGACAAAATATACGGTGTTGCTCTTCCACACTGAGAGTGGCCTCATTGTGGCAAAAGAGGAAGCCATGGACTAACATATGGAAAAGGGCTCTGTTCTGAGCCATACTGTTTTCATCAACCTATCCCTGCCCAGTAGTACTGAACTGTTTAATTGCTACCAGTTGTACCTTGTTTAACGAGCGTAGATTGTCCGTGTGAGACAGAAGTCTAAAATTTATGTGGGACGATATCGTATCTCAATGTCTGTGAGCTGTGATAAATATTCGGTGAGTTTACAGGGAGGAGGCATGAGAATAAAAGAGCATTCCTGATGAATCGCTTCGCCACAAAGCTATTCATCTTCCTATTGTCCGTACTCTTGTACTTGGAATGTGCGTTATCAATCATTCATCAAACTATTAATTTCAATGAAAAAGCCTCAAAAGGACAGATTAAAAGAGAGACTGTGAACTCTGCACAATAAAAGAAAGTATTTTTCTGAATTTAATTATCCAGCTTTTAAAATGCACTTTAAATCCCTCCACAGTTTCACAGTAAAGAATTCCTCTAATACCCCTCTCCCTACTTCTCATTTCCCATTTCCCATTCTGAATCCCCTTTTTGCCCTTTTCTTCTCCTCAAGCCCCTCTTGTTCCCCTCCTCCTTCCCTTTCTCCCTATGCCCTCCCCTGTCAGATCCTGGTCTGCAAGTCTGGTTCATAGGTTCATTGACGAGACTGATGGTGGGGGACCTGCATGGTCTCGGCCGTTGCTCAGACCAGGCCCTTGTGCCGCGGCGTCACCTGTCACAGCCACCCGGCGGAGGAGGTGTAGGAATGAACAGCGGGAGTGCTTGAATCCATGTTGGGTTGGAGACTGGCCCCTGCAAGCTGGTTGTCCTGTTGGAGCTCTCTGCAGTGTTCACTCCATGGAAGACAAGTTGGATTGCTTTTACAATACACATAAATGCTGGAAAAACTCAGCAGATCAGGCAGCATCTATGGAAATGAATAAATAGTTGATATTTTGGGCCAAGACCCTTCTTCAGTTCTGTAAAGAAAGGTGGAAGATACCGGGATAAAAGGATGAGGGGAGGGGAAGGAGGTTAGCTAGAAGTTGAGAGGTGAAGTCAGGTGGGTGAGAAAAGCAAAGGGCTGGAGATGACGGAACCTGATAGGAGAGGAGAGTGGGCCAGGGGAGAAAGGGAAGGGGAAGGTGATAGGCAGGTGTGAATTGGTAAAAAGCCAGAGTGGGAACTAGAAGAAGAGGGGAGCGAGAGGGAATTTTTTTTACTGGAAAGGGAAATTGATATTCAGGCCATTAGTTTAGAGATGGAAAATAAGGTATTTTTCCTCTAGCCCAAGGGTGGCTTCATCTTGACATAAGAGGAGGCCATAAACCAACGTATCAGAACAAGATAAGAAACTGCTGCATACGAGTTCTTGCAGAAACGTGGCTCCAGCACAACATCCCATGCATCATCAATCTTCAGACCATGCCACGCAGGAACATGTGCTAATATTAGTTTTAATATTATGCAGCATAACAGCCCATAACAGGTTGTGATGCAGTATGACTTGGTTTGTGCTATTGTAACTACGTATATCTGCAGTGTGTGATACTATGTGTTGTGTTTCGTACCTTGGCCTTAGAGGAACATTGTTCTATTTAGCTGTATAGATGTCTATGGTTGACTGACAATTAAACCTGAACTTGAACTTGTACATAAGAACATAAAAACATAAGAAATAGGAGCAGGAGTAGGCCATCTGGCCCATCAAGCCTGCCCTGCCATTTAATAAGATCATGGCTGATCTGTCCGTAAACTCAGCTCCATCTACCTGCCTTTTCCCTATAACCCTTAATTCCCCTACTACGTAAAAATCTATCTAACTGTATCTTAAATATATCTAGTGAGGAAGCCTCAACTGCTTCCCTGGGCAGAGAATTCCACAGATTCACCACTCCCTGGGAAAAACTGTTTCTCCTCATCTCCGTCCTAAATCTTCTCCCCTGAATCTTGAGGCAATGTCTTTCTGCTTCAGCCTATCACCTCCCAACTTCTCTCTTCATCACCCCTCCACCGATCCATTTATCTTTCCCCTAACTTTTCTTTACCTTTCATCTGTTAGTTTGTATTCCATCCCCTCCCCATAACCAACTGGTTCTGAATTTTTCCCCTCTTCCTTTCCAGTCCTGAAGAATGGTCTTGACCGAAAACATTAACTGTTTATTTTCCTCCATAAATGCTGCCTGACCTGCTGAGTTCCCCCAGCGTTTTGTATGTGCTGCTCCTCTAACATACCCTACTCCAATTTTGGCACATAATCCATTTTCATCATTCACTTACTGGCAGTCATAGTGATACCATGGCAAAGAAAGCATACCAACATTTCCACCTTGTCAGGAGTCTAAATATATTTGGCATGTCGTCTTTGATGCTCACCAATTTTCAAAGATGCACTGTAGAAAGGACAACGTCCAGATGCAGCACCACTTGGAATGACAACTGCTCTGCCCATGACTGACTGTACATCAAAACACTGAAACATATCGAGAATGCGCCAGGATGGTGTCGTGGTAATTGTGACGCTATTACAGCTCAGGGTCTCGGAGTCTGGAGTTCAATTCTGATGCCTTCCTGTAAGGAGCTTGTATATTCTTTCCTTTTCATTACAGGTTATATGTAAAATTACATGTCATCCATCATCACAGCACCAGGTCATAAGTGCGCACGTTGTTAAAAGTAAAAGTTAAGTTTACACGCAAAACCTCGGGCTCTCATTTTCCTTCCAATTAGCTTTATGTTTGCAGTTACAAAACATAACAGTAGCGATGAGGAAGTTTTAAATGAAGCCGAAATGACTTGTTCAAGTGCAGCAAGACGTTCAAGTTAGAAAAAAATCTCAGCACATGTTCTTCGGAGGGGAAGAAATGGTCGAGTTAGAAAGTAAAGCAGAAGTTCACAGGTTCATAAACAGTGAGTAAGAGGTGATAATAATCATAATTTTTTTAAAAAGCAGTAATGGCTGAATACATCAGAAATATAGATACATTTGATTGCATAAGAGATAACTGGATATTATATATGGAGCGAATTGAGCCAAATAAAAGTGAATGCCAGTTTTGCTGAGTGCATTGGGTGGAAAAACATACAGTTTCGAAGCAATCAAAACCATTGTATATTGCAGAAAGCTTTAGGTTTCATAAGCGGAATCAAAAGGAAAGGGAGTCCATTTCAGCTTATGCAGCTGAATTGAAGAGATTGTCTGAGCATTGTCAGTTCAGTGATGGGCTTAATAATGCACTGAGAGATCACTTAGATTGTGGAATCTTACAAGAGAGCTTTCAACAATGGCTCCTAACTGAAGCATAACTCAAATTTAAGAGAACAGTTTAAATTGCTGTATCAATGGAAACAGCAGACAAAACACAATTGTTTTGCTGTCAGGAATGAAAGTGAGTGTGAATAAAATTGCAACTTCTAAACAGAAACCTGCCTACAACCAGGTGCACGACATCCTGGTACGAAAGGGAAAGCAACCAGAAGTCGTGATACATGTTGGGACCAACGACATAGGCAGGAAGAAGGATGAGGTCCTAAAGTGTGAGTTTCAGGAACTAGGCAGAAGGCTGAAGAACAGGGCCTCAAGGGTGGCGTTCTCAGGATTGCTACCAGTGCTACGTGACAGTGATGGGAAGAATTAGAGGAGATGACAATTGAGTGCGTGGCTGAGGAGTTGGTGCAGGCCAGGGAGCAGGGTTTTAGATTTTTAGATCATTGGGATCTCTTCTGGGGAAGGTGGGACCTGTACAGATTGGATGGGTTGCACCTGAACTTGAGGGGGAGCAATATCCTTGCAGGTAGGTTTGCTAGCGTGGTTCGGGAGCGTTTAAACTAATTTGCAAGGGGGATGGGACCCAGAACGATAGAGCAGTGAAAGAAGTGCATGGAGTAAAGCCAGGTCTAACATATAGAGAGGCTTTGAGGAAAGAGAAGCAGAATAAACGGTGTAAAGACAGTAAGGTAGAAGGACTGAAATGTGTGTACCTCAATGCAAGAAGCATCAGGAACAAAGGTGATGAACTGAGAGCTTGGATACATACATGGAATTATGATGTAGTGGCCATTACAGAGACTTGGCTGGCACCAGGGCAGGAATGGATTCTCAATATCCCTGGATTTCAATGCTTTAAAAGGGATAGGGAGGGTGGAAAAAGGGGAGGAGGGGTGGCATTACTGGTCAGGGATACTATTACAGCTACAGAAAGGGTGGGTAATGTAGCAGGATCCTCTTTTGAGTCAATATGGGTGGAAGTCAGGAACAGGAAGGGAGCAGTTACTCTATTGGGTGTATTCTATAGGCCCCCTGGTAGCAGCAGAGATACAGAGGAGCAGATTGGGAGGCAGATTTTGGAAAGGTGCAAAAATAACAGGGTTGTTATCATGGGTGACTTTAACTTCCCTAATATTGATTGGCACCTGATTAGTTCCAAGGGTTTAGATGGAGCAGAGTTTGTTAAGGGTGTCCAGGACGGATTCCTGTCACAGTATGTGGACAGGCCGACCAGGGGGAATGCCATACTAGATCTATTACTAGGTAATGAACTGGGTCAGGTTACAGATCTCTCAGTGGGTGAGCATCTGGGGGACAGTGACCACCGCTCCCTGGCCTTTAGCATTATCATGGAAAAGGATAGAATCAGAGAGCACAGGAAAATTTTTAATTGGGGAAAGGCAAATTATGAGGCTATAAGGCTAGGACTTGCGGGTGTGAATTGGGATGATGTTTTTGCAGGGAAATGTACTATGGGCATGTGGTCAATGTTTAGAGATCTCTTGCGGGATGTTAGGGATAAAGTTGTCCCGGTGAGGAAGATAAAGAATGGTCGGGTGAAGGAACCATGGGTGACAAGTGAGGTGGAAAATCTAGTCCGGTGGAAGAAGGCAGCGTACATGAGGTTTAGGAAGCAAGGATCAGATGGGTCTATTCAGGAATATAGGAAAGCAAGAAGGGAGCTTAAGAAGGGGCTGAGAAGAGCAAGAAGGGGGCATGAGAAGGCCTTGGCGAGTAGGGTAAAGGAAAACCCCAAGGCATTCTTCAATTATGTGAAGAAAAAAAGGATGACAGGAGTGAAGGTAGGACCAATTAGAGATAAAGGTGGGAAGATGTGCCTGGAGGCTGTGGAAGTGAGCGAGGTCCTCAATGAATACTTCTCTTCGGTATTCACAAATGAGAGGGAACTTGATGATGGTGAGGACAATATGAGTGAGGTTGATGTTCTGGAACATGTTGATATTAAGGGAGAGGAGGTGTTGGAGTTGTTAAAATACATTAGGACAGATAAGTCCCCGGGGCCTGACAGAATATTCCCCAGGCTGCTCCACGAGGCTGAGCCTCTGGCTAGGATCTTTATGTCCTCGTTGTCCACGGGAATGGTACCAGAGGATTGGAGGGAGGTGAATGTTGTCCCCTTTTTCAAAAAAGGTAGTAGGGATAGTCCGGGTAATTATAGACCAATGAGTCTTACGTCTGTGGTGGGAAAGCTGTTGGAAAAGATTCTTCGAGATAGGATCTATAGGCATTTAGAGAACCATGGTCTGATCAGGGACAGTCAGCATGGCTTTGTGAAGGGCAGATCGTGTCTAACAAGCCTGATAGAGTTCTTTGAGGAGGTAACCAGGCATATAGATGAGGGTAGTGCAGTGGATGTGATCTATATGGATTTTAGTAAGGCATTTGACAAGGTTCCACATGGTAGGCTTATTCAGAAAGTTAGAAGGCATGGGATCCAGGAAAGTTTGGCCAGGTGGATTCAGAATTGGCTTGCCTGCAGAAGGCAGAGGGTGGTGGTGGAGGGAGTACATTCAGATTGGAGGATTGTAACTAGTGGTGTCCCACAAGGATCTGTTCTGGGACCTCTACTTTTCGTGATTTTTATTAACAACCTGAATGTGGGGGTAGAAAGGTGGGTTGGCAAGTTTGCAGATGACTCAAAGGTTGGTGGTGTTGTAGATAGTGTAGAGGATGGTCAAAGATTGCAGAGAGACATTGATAGGATGCAGAAGTGGTCTGAGAAGTGGCAGATGGAGTTCAACCCAGAGAAGTGTGAGGTGGTACACTTTGGAAGGACAAACTCCAAGGCAGAGTACAAAGTAAATGGCAGGATACTTGGTAGTGTGGAGGAGCAGAGGGATCTGGGGGTACATGTTCACAGATCCATGAAAGTTGCCTCACAGGTGGATAGGGTAGTTAAGAAAGCTTATGGGGTGTTAGCTTTCATAAGTCGAGGGATAGAGTTTAAGAGTCGCGATGTAATGATGCAGCTCTATAAAACTCTGGTTAGGCCACACTTGGAGTACTGTGTCCAGTTCTGGTCACCTCACTGTAGGAAGGATGTGGATGCATTGGAAAGGGTACAAAGGAGATTTACCAGGATGCTGCCTGGTTTAGAAAGTATGCATTATGATCAGAGATTAAGAGAGCTAGGGCTTTACTCTTTGGAGAGAAGGAGGATGAGAGGAGACATGATAGAGGTGTACAAGATAATAAGAGGAATAGATAGAATGGATAGCCAGCACCTCTTCCCCAGGGCACCACTGCTCAATACAAGAGGACATGGCTTCAAGGGGGATATTAGAGGAAGGTTTTTTACTCAGAGAGTGGTTGGTGTGTGGAATGCACTGCCTGAGTCAGTGGTGGAGGCAGATACACTAGTGAAGTTTAAGAGACTACTAGACAAGTATATGGAGGAATTTAAGGTGGGGGCTTATATGGGAAGCAGGGTTTGAGGGTCAGCACAACATTGTGGGCCGAAGGGCCCGTACTGTGCTGTACTATTCTATGTAACATTGTAGCAGGTGCTCACATACACCAGACCAATGCAGGTTTGAAGGCAAAATTTGCAGGAAAGTGCAACAAAGTAGGTCACATACAAAGAGCATGTTAAGCAGACAAAAATAAATGGATTGAACAGGCAATAGATAAAGATAAGTAGTGAAGATGCAGTTTCAAAAAGAGCACTAATCTGCATATTGTCGATGAATAATCTGATAATGATCAGAGTGACACAGGAATAGGTAGCCTTAAGATCTACAAAGTGAAAACTAACAATAGATAAGCAATATGGCTTATACCAGAGGTAAACAGCAAATTAATTAAAAAGGAGTTGGACACTGGCTTAGCTGTTTCAGTCATTTCACAAAATGAGTTTGAACGTCATTTCAAAGATACTGAACTAAAGCCTACACATATCCAGCTGAGAAGTTATACTGGAGAAAAAACATAGCAGTGAAATACAACAACCAACAAGCCCCACTGGGCTTGTAGGTGATGAAAACAGGTGGACTAGCACTATGAGGCCATGGTTGGCTGAGACAACTGCAACTTTATTTGCATGCCACATCCTCTGCAATTGAGTCAACTGAAAGCAAATTAAGAAATGTACTGGATGATTTCATAGCAGTGTTCAAGGATGGTTTTGGAAAAACACAAACATATCCAGGGTAAAATGTGTTAAATGAAAATGCCACACCCAAGTTCTGGAAAGCCTGTATGGTTCCTAATACCATCTGTGATTAAGAAGCTAGAGAGCTAGATTGCATGGAGGCTGAAGGAATTCTTTCCAAGGTTGAGTGGAGCCCATGGACAATGCCAGTGATCGCAGCAGCCAAGAAGAATGGGTCTGTGAGAATCTGTGGTGACTTTAAGATCATCATCAACCCAGTACTGAAAGTACATTAATTACTTCCGCCCAGGACAGAGGATATCTTTGCAACCCTTCTGGAGGAAAACACTTCAGCAAAGTGGACATAGCTGAGAGCTAGCTATAGACGGAGATGGAAGAAGAATCCAAAGTGTTTGTCACCATAAACACTCACAAAGGGCTTTATCGCTATATTCGGCTCGTTTTGGAGTGGCATCTGCATCTGCAATCTGGCAGAAAGCTATGGACTCAGTGCTGCATAACGTTTCTCAGGCACTCAGTGTTACCTGGATGACATCAGATAAGGATGAAAAGGAACATCTCCAAAGTGTCAAGGAAGCGCTAAAAACATCAGAGGTATGGGTTCAGAGTGTGATGCAACTAGGGTAAATTCTTTAAACCGAGCTTCACTTACTGTGGTCACGCCATTGAGGCACAAGAATCACACAAGTGTGCTGAGAAAATTCAAGCAATGGTGGATGGCCACAAAGCCGAAGTACGTACCACAGTTGCTGTCCTTTTTAGGGTTTGTCAATTACTATAACAGATTCCTGCCAAACATTGCCAATGTGCCCCACTCCTCGAACTCATTATTGCAGATTGGGAAGAATTTCCAATGGGCAAAGCAGTGTGATGTAACTCTCAGAAAGGTAAAGGAAATGGTAATGTCACACCCTGTACTCACACATTATGATCCCAATTGTCCAGTGAAACTTGCCTGTGACACCTTGTCTTGTGGAACAGGTGCAGTCATGTCACATATAATGAGTGATGGAACTTGCCCTTGATGGGGGTTGCCGCATGTGTGGATCGAATGTTGTCGTACCCTCCACGCTGAGAGCTAAAGTGTTGGAGGAGCAAAATGCTCGGAGTGGTCAACATGAAAGCATTGGCTCCAAGCATTGTCTGAGTTCTTGGGATAGATCAGCAGCTTGCTATGCACTGTTCAGTATTCCAAAATATCCAGAAGATGCCAAGATCAGCACCTTTCCATCCCTAGGAATGTCCTTCATTGCCTTGGTAGAGGGTTCATGTGGATTTTGCCAGACCATTCATAGGCACAAGTGTCTTGGTAGTCATGGATGCAGCTACAAAGTGACCAGAGGTGTTCCCAATAGCCTCCATTACAACCTTGCACAGTGTTGATATGTTGAGAAGCCACTTCTCGAGGACTGGTGTTCCAGAACAATTAGTGAGTGACAATGGACCACGGTTTGTTGTGGAACAGTTTTGGTTATTCATGAAAATGATTGGAATAAGACATATTACATCTGCACCATACCACCCAGCTACAAATAGCTTGGCAGAAAGGTTTGTCCGGGTGCATTATTAAGAGGGAAAGGACAGCAGCTGACAATGTATTACAGAGGTGATCAAAAGTGGATACGAGGAAAGATTAAGGAAAGAAATGGACCACTCTCCTACACATCTGATATCACCTGCAGATGACACATCAATCAGCTGAGCTGAGTAGAGTCAATTGTTAGAGAAGAATGGTGCCCGGAGCTGTCAGAACCACTTCCTGCGGTATCAGAATTAAAACCTACAACCATCACGGAGGAGGCCCCAGAAACTGAGATTGTTTTACAGCCACAGATCTTACCTGCCAAGCAGAGTGACCCCCTTATAAGGAAAGATGTATCCCACATGTTATCCTAGAAGGCTCATTCAGAAAGTAAAGAAGCATGGGATCCAATGAGACCTTGCTTTATGGATCCAGAATTGGCTTGCCCACAGAAGGCAAAGGGTGATTGTAGATGGATTGTATTCTGCATGGAGGTTGGTGACCAGTGGTGTTCCGCAGGGATCTGTTCTGGGACCCCTCCTCTTTGTGATTTTTATAAATGACCTGGATGAAGAAGTAGGCCAATGGGTTAGTAAATTTGCTGATGGCATATAGATTGGAGGTTTTTTGGATAGTGTGGAGGGTTGTTAGAGCAGGACATTGATAAGATCCAGAACTGGGCTGAGAACTGGCAGGTGGAGTTCAACCCAGGTAAATGTGACATGGTTCACTTTGGTAGGTCAAATTTGAAGACAGAATACAATATTAATGCTAAGACTCTTGGCAGTGTGAAGGATCAAAGGGATCTTGGGGTCTGTATTGATAGGACACTCAAAGCTGCTGTGCAGGTTGACAGTGTTGCTAAGAAGGTGTGTGGTGTGTTGGCATTTATCAACCGTGGACTGACTTCAAGAGCCGTGAGGTAATGTTACAGCTATATAAGACCTTAGTCAGCCCCACTTGGAGTATTGTGTTCAGTTCTGGTCACTTCACTACAGGAAGGTTGTGGATACTGTAGAGCGAGTGCAGAGGAGACTTACAAGGATGTTTCCTGGATTGGAGAGCGCAGTTTATGAGAATAGGTTGAATGAATGTCCTTTTCTCCTTGGAATTTCAGAGGATGAGGGGTAACCTGATAGAGGTGATGAGAGGCCTTGATCGTGTGGCTAGCCAGAGGCTTTTTCCCAGGGTTAAAATGGCTAACACAAAGGGGCACAGTTTTAAGGTGCTTGGAAGTAGGTACAGAGGGGATGTCAAGGGTAAGTTTTTTACACAGAGAGTGGTGGTTGCATGGAATGCACTGCCACTGACGGTGGTGGAGGCGGATACTATACGGTCTTTTAAGAGACTCTTAGATAGGTACATAAAGCTTAGAAAAATAGAGGGCTAGGTAGTAGCATAATTCTAGGCAGTTTCCAGAGTAGGTTACATGGCCGGCACAACATTGTGGGCCAAAAGGCCTGTAATATGCTGTAGATTTCTATGTTCCATGTTCTATGTTCTAAGAGGAAACAATTCTCCACAACAATTTAATCTTTAGGCCTAAATAGGACAATATAGAACATACTTTGCTGTGGACGTCTGTATAGTAGTTGTATTATATAGTATACTGTGTATATAGCTGAGAAGCATTCTATATTGAGATTTTATTGCAATATAGCCCAGTATAGGCGCTTCTGGTCCTTCAAGCCAGGCTGCCCAACAAACCCCCAATTTAACCCTAGCCTAATCACAGGACAACTTTACAATGACCAATTAACCGACCAGCCAGTATGTCTTTGGGCTGTGGGAGGAAACTGGAGCACCCGGAGGAAATCCACATGGTCACGGGGAGAGCGCACAAACTCCTTACAGACAGCAGCGGGAAATGAACTCAGGTCGCTGGTACTGGAAGGCCTTGTGCCAACCATTATGCTACAGTGCAGCCCTGGTTGGAGTTTATACCTAAGCAGGTAGGAGTGTTGTATATTTAATATTTCAGTAACATTTGAGTAATATTGTAGATATATTGCTTGATTAAGCATTCTTTGTTGTTTTCATAACGAATTAAGTGTTGTAAAAGTACGTGAATGCCATACATTGTTACACCACCATGTCATAAGCGCGTGCCTCACTAAAGTAAAAATCAAGTTTACATGCATCTCATGGGCTCTTGTTTTTCTTCTGGTTAGTTTTACATTTTGGAGCTACGAAACATAACACTATGTTACCTTCAAAAGTTTTGCTGCAAATTTGAGGAGCCGTAGTTTACTGTTCTGAAAACTGTTCCTTCACTGTAATGCATTTATAAACAAATCTCCAAACAGATCTGAGCAAACCCAACAATGTAACTGTGCCCTTTCCTAACACCGATTGTAGTTCTACTATTTATTTAAGTGACCTACAAAGCTTTTCTGTTGTAAATCCCTTCAAAGGTAAACAGACGGGAGATTAAGGCACCTGAATTAATTCATTAATATCACTCATCGATGCAAAGTGGATACCTGAACAAATCAGGAATTGTACTGAGCTGGGAGCAGCTGTGGTCCTTTCCCTCTTAATAATGTTCCAATCCCACACCTTTCCACACTTGTACTTGTTCCCCACTGCTTTCTGATCTCTTGATCTAGTCTCTTCCCATTAGTGTAACACTCAGGATGTTATCAGCAGAAAACGTGGAAACTGCTCCCAAACTGAGCAATAAACACAGACTGTTGAAGGTAAATTTACATGGCACAGCATTAGACACACTTACTCCCAGCAGTGTGGGTCTGCTTGGTGTGATTTACCAGGACATGGATCCCAAACACAAACAACACCATACATAACATATACAGCCTCTCAAACCATTACCCATACAAAGATAAGCTGCACCACGTGGGCTCCACACACTCACACAATATCATCCTTACCATCACTCCAAAGTCACACACACACACCCATATACAAAACCTACTCTCCATTCCCACCCTCAGTGTCACAGATGGGAAAAAGAAGGTGATGAATGGATTGAGAGGTAGGGCAAAGCTTTGGAAAATTATCTATAAAGTACAAAATGACAGAAGTGTCCACTTTGGTATTGATTGAGAAGAGGAGGAATTGCTTCAGCCAGAAATAGGTGGATTTCATTGCCACAAACAGCTGTTGAAGCCAAGTCATTGGGTACATTGAAAGCAGAGGTTGATAGGTTCTTGATTAGTAAGGGTATCAAAGGTTACGGGGAGAAGTCAGGAGAATGAGGTTGAGAGGGATGGTAAATCAGCCATGATGGAATGGCAGAACTGACTCAATGGGCCAAATGACCTAATTCTGCCTCAATGTTCAAAGTTCAACTTAAATTTATTATCTGAGTACATATATGTCACCATTAAAACCCTGAGATTCATTTTCTTGTGGGCATACTCAATAAACTATTAAGAAAATAATAACCATAATAGAACCAATGAAAGACTGCACCAACTTGGCCATTCAGCCAGCATGCTAAAGACAACAAACTGCAAATACAGAAAGAAAAAAATAATAAATATGTCTATAGTCTCATGGTCCTCAAGAAAGATGTTACTCTACCTTTAGTCCACTTTCAATCATCTGCAAGGTGTTATCAGCAGTGTTCCCTACTCACCAATATCCAGCCCACAAAAGGAGACAACAGGGACTGCAGGTGTTCGAATCTGTAACAGCACACAGCCTGCTGGAGGAAATCAGTGGGTCGAGCAGTATCTGTGGGGGGGGGGGGGGGGGAAGAGGAAATGCTGACATAGTTTAATGTAGTTTTTTGACCTGAAACTATGAGAACACACACAAAGTGCTGAATGAACTGGGCAGGTCAGGCAGCATCTATGGAAATGAACAAATAGTTGAAGTTTCGAGCCAAAGTGTCAACTGGTCATTCCCATCCATAGATGCTGCCTGACCTGCTGAGCTCTTCCAGCACATCGTGTATATTGCTCTAGATTTCCAGCAACTGCTGTACCTCTTGTGTCAAGGATTCCACATGGCAGAACAGGGATGGGGATGGGAATTAAAATGTTTGGACACTGGGAATTTCCATTTTTGGTAGATGGAATTTTTTTTCCCTCTCACAGATGCTGCTGAGTTCCTCCAGCAGTTTGTTTGTTATTCTCTGCCATTCCAGCATGGAAATACATTTCCAATTCCTTCATCATTGCTGATTCTAAATCCTGGAGTTCCCTTCCCAACTGTACTGCGGCAGCACCTTCACCAAAAAGACTTAGTGGTTGAAGGTGTTGGCTCCCCACTCTCTCCAGATCATTTCAAAGTTCAAAGTAAATATATTACCAAAGCACATATATGCCACCATGTCATTTTCTGGCAGGCATTCAAAGTAGAACAGAGAAATACAACAGAACCGATAAAATTTTTCGCACAAAGACTGACAAGCAACCATGTGTAAAATAAGACAAAATGTGCAATACTTAAAAGAAATAAATAACAACAATAAACAAACAAACAAGCAAACAAATAAATAAATAAATAAATAGTACTGAAAAATTGAGTTGTAGAGTTCTTGAAAGTGAGTCCATAGGTTGTGATCAGTGATCAGTTCAGTGTTGTGTGAGAGAAGTTATCCACACTGGTTCAGGAGCCTGATGTGGCTGTAGGGTAATAATTTTTCCTGAACCTGGCGGTATCTTCATCCTGTGGCAGAGAGAAGAGGGTATGGTCTGCATGCTGAGGGTCTTTGATAATAGATGCTGCTTTCTTGTTGGCAGTAGTTCCTTGTAGCTGTGTTCAATGGAGGGGGGAGCTTTTCCTGTAATGAACTGGGCTGTATCCACCAGTTTTTGTAGTTGTTTTTGCATTTTGAGATGGGAGATAAATGTGTTGAGTAGCAGGCCAGAGGGGCTGAATGATCTCCTCTCTCCCCTTGCCGAGGAAGAACACTGTTTTTTCATTGTCCTTAGACACACTTCACACAGCGAGCTCACAGAAGCTTATCCTGAACAGAGGGCAGCCTCCCAACACAGTTTAAATCAAAATCACTTCACCATGGCAACAATACCTCAGAGTGCTGTGGGCCCAGTGCCTGCCAATTAACATTTCTGTGGGGAGACATTAGTTGGTGTTGGTGGGGGTAGAAGGGCCTGAGAGAGTTGGGCCTTCTGTATTTAAAAATTGATTCTCTTTAGGTAGATTCCTGTAGGCACAGTAAATCAGATTATCTGTTCAAGTGATAATTAGCTGAGTGGTTTTTTTTGTCAGCTTTTCCTCTGATGATTCAAGGTTCTTATTTCACCTCTCCCAAGTGCCAAGTTAGAATTTTAGTCAGAGAGTCGTATGGAACAGAATCAGGCTCTCAGCCCATCATGGCAAAGTCATAGTCATGTTTATTGGTGTGGTATAGGACTGGGGGCCACTGCACAGGATCAAAATAAACTGCAGGAAGTTGTAAACTCAGTCAGCTCCATTGTAGCATCCATACTAGCCTCCGAAGTATCCAGGATATCTTCAAAGGGCGATCTCTCTAACAGGCCGTGACCATCATTAAGGACCCCCACTACCCAGAACGTGCCATCTTCTCATTGCTACCGTCAGGGAGGAGGTACAGGAGTCTGAAGGCACACACTCAATGATTCAGAAACACCTTCTTGCCCTCTGCCATCAGATTTCTGAATGGACATAGAAACAGAATCAGAATCAGGTTTACTATCACCGGCCTGTGTCGTGAAATTTGTTAACTTAGCAGCAGCAGATCAATGTTACACATGACAATATAGAAAGAAAAATAAATAACTAAATAAATCAATTACAGTAAGTATATATACGTATATTGAATATATTAAAAATAGTGCAAAAAGAGAAATAATATATATTAAAAAAGTGAGGTAGAGTTCATGGGTTCAATGTCCATTCAGAAATTGGATGGCAGAGGGGAAGAAGCTGTTCCTGTATCATTGAGTGTGTGCCTTCAGGCTTCTGTACCTCTTTCCTGGCAGTAACAACGAGAAAAGGGCATACCCTAGCTGATGGGGGTCCTTGATAATGGATGTCGCCCATCTGAGGTACCACTCCTTGAAGGTGTCTGGGTACTACAGAGGCTAGTACCAAAGATGGAGCTGACTAATTTTACAGCTTTCTGTAGCTTATTTCTGTCCTGTGCAATAGCACCCCCCCCCCCAATACCAAACAGTGATGCAGCCTGTCAGAATGTCTTACTGATATTGAATGCAAGGTTATTGGTGCGACACCTCTCAACTAGCTGGTATATCTCGCTCTTGTATGTTCTCTCATCTCCATCTGAGATTCTACAAATGATAGTTGTATCATCAGCAAATTTATAGATGGTATTTGAGCTACACCTAGCCACGCAGTCGTGTGTGTGTAGAGAGAGTAGAGCAGTGGGCTAAGCACACACCCTTGATGTACGGCAGTGTGGATTGCCACTGAGGAGGAAATATTATCACCAATCTCCAAGATGGTGGTCTTCCAGTTAGGAAGTCAAAGATCCAATTGCAGAAGGAGGTACAGAGGACAAAGATTCCATAACTAATCGATCAGGATTGTGGGAATAATGGTGACAAATGCTGAGCTATAGTCAACAAACAGCAACTTATAACCATATAACATAGGTACACGAAAAAATCTGCAGATTCTGGAAATGCAAGCAACACACACAAAATACTGGTGGAATGCAGCAGGCCAGGCAGCATCTATAGGAAGAAATACGGTCAACGTCTCGGCCCGAAACGTTGACTGTACTTCTTCCAGTTACACACAGGTGCAGAGGAAATCTTACTTGCGGCAACATCACAGGCACATGCAGTAACACGGGTCAGCACAGCAGTGAAATGGTTAGCATAATGCTTTACAGTGCCAGCTGTAAGATCGAGGTTCACTCTCTGTAAGGAGTTTGCATGTTTCCCCAGCAATCACATCTGTTTCCTCAACACCACCTCTTTGGTCAAGAAAGCAATCTCCTGATGAGATTGAGGTGAATGAAGCTCACTTTCCCCACCCAACCACTACTCTAACCAATTTTTACAGGAGCATTATCGAGGGTCCTAACCAGCTTCATTATAGTCTAATATGGAAATTGCCCCTACAAAGGATCGTGAGGACTGCTGAGAGGAGCATCGGAGTCTTTCCTCCACCCATCAGAGATATTTATCAGGAGCGCTGCATACGTAGGGCCCTTAGCATTGTCAATGATTCCTCCCATTCGCCCAACGATCTCTTTGACCCCCTACCATCAGGCAGGAGGTACCACAGCATTAAGACAACTGTTAGGAAACAGTTTCTTCCCCCAGGCCATTAGACTACTGAACTCATTTGTGGGCAGGTTTGCTAGAGCTGTTGGGAATGGTTTAAGCTAATATGCCAGGGGGATGGGAACCGGTATGATAGAGCGGAGGATGAGCCAGAAGGTTTACAAGTAGATGATGGGTGTAATACGAATGCAAGGAAGGACAAGACAATGATTGGGTACAAATACAGACAGTGCAAAATGTTAGATTGAACCACAGAGGCAAAATTCAAAAGGACCAACGATGAAGGACTGAAGGAACTGTATTTAAATGCATGTAGTATTCAGAATAAAGTGGATGAGCATGCGGCGCAATTAGAGATTGGTTGGTATGACATTGTAGGCATCCCTGAGTCGTGGCTGAAAGAAAGTCATAGTTGGGAGCTTAATATCAAAGGATATACGTTGTATCGAAACGACAGGCAGGAAGGCGTCGGCACTGGTGTGGCTCTGTTGATAAGAGATGAAACTACATCTTTAGAAAGAGGTGACATTGCCTCGGAGAATGTCAAATCTTTGTGGGTGGATTTAAGAAACTGCAAAGGTGAAAAAACATTATGGGTGTCTTATATAGGCCATGATGTGGGGCTGAGATTGCAAAGGGAGCTGAAAAATTGCACGTAATAAGGGTAATGACACAACTGTAATGGGGGACATCAACATGCAAGGGGATTGGGAAAATTATGTTGGTGTCAGATCGCAAGAGAAGAAACTAGTTGAATGCTTACAAAATGGCATTTTGGAGCAGCTTGTGCTTGAGGCTACACGGGGAAAGGCTATCTTAGATTGGACATTGTGTAATAATCCAGATCTTATTAGGGAGCTTAAGGGAAAGGAGCCTTTGGGAGACAGTGATTATAATATGATAGAAGTCATACTGCGGTTTGAGAGGGAGAAGCACAAGTCACATGTATCAGTATTGCAATGGAATAAAGGGCATTACAGAGGCATGAAAGAGGAGCTTGCCCAGGTGGATTGGAGTGTGATACTGGCAGAGATGACAGAGAGCTGAGGTGGCTGAAGTATGTGGGAATAGTTCACAGGACACAGGATAGATGTGTCCCACAGAAGAAGAAGATCTCAAATGACAGAGGTAGGCAGCCATGGCTGAGAAGTGACTGCATAAAAGCCAAGAAAGGGGAATGTAATGTAGCAAAAGTGAGAGGGAATTTGGATGATTGGGAAATTTTTTAAATCCACCAAAAGGCAACTAAGAAGCCAGAAGATGGACTATGAGGGTAAAGTAGCCAATAATATAAAGCAGAAAACAAAGTTTTTTTCAGATATATAAAGAATAAAATGGAGGTGAGAGATGATGTTGAGCCACTGGAAAATGATGCTGATGGTGTAGTGATGGGGGACAAAGAAATGGCAGATGAACTTAATAAGTACTTGGCATCGGTCTGCACTGTGGAAGACATTAGCAGTGTGCCAGAGGTCTGTGAATGCCATTGCTATTACAAAGGAAAAAGTGCTAGGCAACCTGAAAGGTCTTAAGGTGGATTAATCACCTGGGCCAGATGGGCTACGTTCCAGAGTTCTGAAAGAGGCTGCTGAAGAGATAGCAGATGCATTGGTTATGCTGTTTCAAGAATCACTTGATTCTGGCATGATTTCGGAAGACATGAAAATTGCAAATGTCACTCCACTCTTTAAGAAGGGAGGAAGGCAAAAGAAAGGAAATTATAGGCCAGTTAGCCTAACCTCAGTGGTTGGGAAAGTGTTGGAGTCAATTATTAAAGATGAATTAAAATAATAATAATAATAATAATAAGTCCATTATTAAAGATCCTGACCCAGATCTGGGCCATACTCTCCAAATATCTGGAGCTGTCTCTTGGTTTTTTTTGCACTACCTTACTTTCCCTTTTCTATTTTCTATTTATGATTTATAATTTAATTTAATTTTTTAATATTTAATATCGATTTGTACTCCGGGGAGCACGAAGAGAAGAATCAAATATCTAGTATCAATTGTTTCCTGATAATAAAGTATAAAGTATGGTTGAAAGTATGGTTGAATGGTGTGTTGTCTCCCAGGTGCCAGAGTATGGGATGTCTCAGTTTGGGTGCAGCAGTATTCTGAAGGGAGAGAGTGAACAGCCATAAATGTTGGTTGCAATGACATTGGTAGAAAAAGGGAGGAAGTCCTGAGGAGAGAATTCAGGGAGTTGGGTAGGCAGCTGAAAAGCAGGACCTCAAGGGTAGTAATCTCAGGATCGCTGCCTGTGCCACATGCTAACAAGCGCAAGAAGAGCATGATCAGACATATTAATGTGTGGCCTAGAGACTGGTGTAGGGGGCAGGGCTACGGGTTCCTGGATCATTGGGGCCTCTTCTGGGGGAGGTACAACCTGTACAAAAAGGACGTGTTACACCTGAACCCAAAGGGGTCCAATATCCTAGCAGGCGGGTTTAATAGAGCTGTTAGGGAGGGTTTAAACTAATCTGGCAAGGGGGGTGGGAACTGGAGTGATAGGGCTGAGGAGGGAAACAGAAATAAATCATAGATAGTGTGCAACAGAGGTGATAGAAAGGACAGGCAGGAGATGAGGTGTAATCACAGCCAGTGGGATGAGTTACAGGGCAATAGAGGCGAGGTGCAGTTAAAACAGAAAGCAACAAATACTGGACTGAAGGTGTTATATTTGAATGCACGCAGCATGAGAAATAAAATAGACGATCTTGAAATTCAGCTACAGATTGGCAAGTATGGCATTGTGGCCATCTCTGAAACTTGGCTAAAGGATGGCTGCTATTGGGGGCTGAACGTCCAAGGATATACAGTGTACTAGAAAGATGTTAGTTGGCAGAGGGGGTGGTGTGGCCCTGTGTATAAGAAATAATATTAAATCATTAGAAAGGGATGACATAGGATCAGAAGGTGTAGAGTCTCTATGGGTTGAGTTAAGAAATGGAAAGGGTAAAAGGACCCTAATGGCAGTTGTATACAGGCCTCCAAACAGCAGCCGGGATGTGGATTACAAATTACAGCAGGAGATAGAAAAGGCGTGTCAGAAGGGTAATGTTACGATAATCGTTGGGGATTTTAACATCAAAGTGGATTGAGAAAACCAGGCCAGTACTGGACCTCAAGGGAGGGAATTTGTAGAATGTCTAAGAGATGGCTTTTTAGAATAGATTATTGTTGAACCCAGTAGGGGCTCAGCCATGCTGGATTGGGTGTTGTACAATGATCCGGAGGTGATAAGGGAGCTTGAGGTTAAGGAGGCAAACACAAGGAAATCTGCAGATGCTGGAATTTCAAGCAACACACACAAAAAATGCTGGTGAATGCAGCAGGCCAGGCAGCATCTATAGGAAGAGGTACAGTCGACGTTTCAGGCCGAGACCCTTCGTCAGGACTAACTGAAAGAAGAGATAGTAAGAGATTTGAAAGTGGGAGAGGAAGGGGGAGATCCGAAATGATAGGAGGAGTCAGGAGGGGAGGGATGGAGCTAAGAGCTGGAAAGTTGATTGGCAAAAGGGATAATGAGAGGATCATGGGATGGGAGGCCTAGGGAGAAAGAAAGGGGGAGGGGGCAAGCCCAGAGGATGGGTAAGGAGTATAGTGAGAGGGACAGAGGGAGAAAAAGGAGGGGGGAGGGGGAATTAATAATAAATAAATAAATAAGTAACAGATGGGGTATGAGGGGGAGGTGGGGCATTAACGGAAGTTAGAGAAGTCAATGTTCATGCCATCAGGTTGGAGGCTACCCAGACGGAATATAAGGTGTTGTTCCTCCAACCTGAGTGTGGCTTCATCTTTACAGTAGAGGAGGCCGTGGATAGACATTTCAGAGTGGGAATGGGACGTGGAATTAAAATGAGTGGCCACTGGGAGATCCTGCTTTCTCTGGCGGTCAGAGAGTAGGTGTTCAGCAAAATGGTCTCCCAGTCTGCGTTGGGTCTCGCCAATATATAAAAGGCTGCAGCGGGAGCACCGGGCGCAGTATATCACCCCAGTCGACTCACAGGTGAAGTGTTGCCTCACCTGGAAGGACTGTTTGGGGCCCTGAATGGTGGTGAGGGAGGAAGTGTAAGGGCATGTGTAGCACTTGTTCCGCTTACAAGGATAAGTGCCGGGAGAGAGATTGGTAGGAAGGGATTGGGGGGGGAGGAATGGACAAGGGAGTCGCGTAGGGAGAGATCCCTGCGGAAAGCAGAGAGAGCGGGGGAGGGAAAGATGTGCTTAGTGGTGGGATCCCGTTACAGGTGGCGGAAGTTACGGAGAATTATATGTTGGACCCAGAGGCTGGTGGGGTGGTAGGTGAGGACCGGGGAACCCTATTCCTAGTGGGGTGGCAGGAGGATGGAGTGAGAGCAGATGTGCATGAAATGGGGGAGATGTGTTTGAGAGCAGAGTTGATAGTGGAGGAAGGGAAGATCCTTTCTTTAAAAAAGGAGGACATCTCCTTCGTCGTGGAATGAAAAGCCTCATCCTGAGAACAGATGCGGCAGGGATGAAGGAATTGTGAGAAGGGGTGGCATTTTTGCAGGAGACAGGGTGGGAACACGTATGCTGAGCTCGTTGATTTCATTAACTTTGCCTCCAACTTTCACCCTGCCCTCAAGTTTACCTGGTCCATTTCTGACACCTCCCTCCTCTTTCTTGATCTTTCTGTCTCTATCTCTGGAGACAGCTTATCTACTGATGTCTACTATAAGCCTACTGACTCTCACAGCTACCTGGACTATTCCTCTTCCCACCCGTCTCCTGATACCATACCCTTCTCACAATTCCTCCCATCATTTCGGATCTCCACCTCCCCCTCCCACTTTCAAATCTCTTACTATCTCTTCTTTCAGTTAGTCCTGACAAAGGGTCTCAGCCAGAGGTACCTATAGGACTATACCTCTTCCTATAGATGCTGCCTTGCCTGCTGCATTCACCAGCATCTTTTGTGTGTGTTGTTAAGGTTAAGAAACCCTTAGGGAACAGTGATCACAATATAAAATAATCTGCAGACGCTGGGATCAAAGCAACTCTCACAACACGCTGGAGGAACTCAGCAGGTCGGGCAGCATCCGTGGAAACGATCAGTCAACGTTTCGGGCCTGGACCCTTCCTCAGGACTGTAGAGGGAAGAGGACAGAGGCCCTATAAAGAAGGTGGGGGAAGGGTGAGAAGGAGAAGGCTGGTAGGTTCCAGGTGAAAAACCAGTAAGGGGAAAGACAAAGGGGTGGGGGAGGGGAAGCAGGGAGGGGATAGGCAGGAAAGGTGAAGAAGGAATAGTTAGTCAGTTAGTCCTGACGAAGGGTCTCGGCCCAAAACATCGACTGTACCTCTTCCTAGAGATGCTGCCTGGCCTGCTGCGTTCACCAGCAACTTTGATGTGTGTTGCTTGAATTTCCAGTATCTGCAGAATTCCTCGTGTTTGGGAAGATAGAGGATTGGGAAGCTTTTAAAAACTTGCAGAAGGAAACTAAGATGATCATTAGGAAGGAAAAGATGAACTATGAAAGGAAACTGGTGACTAATATCAAAGAAGATACTAAAAGCTTTTTTAAGTATTTAAAGGATAAAAGGGAGCCGAAGGTAGATATAGGACCAATACAAAATGATGCTGGAGGTATTTTCATGAGAAATGCAGAGGTGGCAGAGGAACTGGATGCATATTTTGCATCAGTCTTCACAGTGGAAAACATCTGCAGCATACCAGACATTCAAGAGTGTCAGGGAAGTGAAGTTTGGGCAGTGAAAATTACGACTGAGAAGGTGCTCAAGAAGCTTAATGGTCTGAGGGTGGATAAATCTGGACCTGCTGGAATGCACCCTCGGGTTCTGAAGAAAGTAACTGGAGAGATTGTGGAGGCACTAACAATGATCTTTCAAGAATCGATAGATTCTGGCATTGTACTGGATAACTGGAAAATTGCAAATATTGCTAAGCTATTTAAGAGGGGTGGGAGGCAGCAGAAAGGAAACTATAGACCTGTTAGCCTGACATTAGTGGTCGGGGAAGTTGTTGGAATCAATTGTTAGGGATGAGATTACAGAATACCTGGAGGCACATGACAAGGTAGACCAAAGCCAGCATGGTTTCCTGAAAGGAAAATTTTGCCTGACTAACCTACTGCAATTTTCTGAAGAAATTGCAAGCAGGGTAGACAAAGGAGATGCAGTAGATGTGGCATAATTGGATTTTCAGAAGGCCTTTGACAAGGTGCTGCACATGAGGCTACTTAGCAAGATAAGAGCCCATGGAATTACAGGGAAGTTACTAGTGTGGGTGGAGCATTGGCTGATCGGCAGAAAACAGAGAGTGGGAATAAAGGGATCCTATTCTGGCTGGCTGCTGGTTACCAGTAGAGTTCCGCCGGGGTCAGTGTTGGGACCACTGCTTTTTACGATGTATGTCAATGATTTGGACTATAGGATTAACGGATTTGTGGCTAAATTTGCCGATGATACAAAGATAGGTGGAGGAGTGTGTAGTGTTGAGGAAACAGAGAGTCTGCAGAGACTTAGATAGTTTAGGGGAATAGGCAAAGAAGTGGCAAATGAAATACAATGTTAGAAAGTGTATGGTCATGCACTTTGGTGGAGGAAATAAACGGGCAGACTACTATTTAGATGGGGAGAGAATTCAAAATGGAGATATGCAAAGGGACTTGGGAGTCCTTGTGCAAATACCCTAAAGGTTAACTTCCAGGTTGAGTCGGTGGTGAAGAAGGTGAATGCAATGTTGGCATTCATTTCTAGAGGTGTAGAATATAAGAGCATGGATGTGATGTTGAGGCTCTATAAGGCACTCGTGAGACAACACTTGGAATATTGTATGCAGCTTATTGAGAATATTGAGGCTCCTTATTTTAGAAAGAATATACTGACATTGGAGAGGGTTCAGAGAAGTTTCATGAGAATGATTTCAGGAATGAAAGGGTTACTGTATGAGGAACGTCTGGCAGCTCTTGGGCTGTATTCCCTGGAGTTCAGGAGAACGAGGGGGATCTCATTGAAACATTCTGAATGTTAAAGGGCCTGAACAGATTATATATGGCAAAGTTACTTCCCATGGTAGGGGAGTCTAGGACAAGAGGGCACGACTTCAAGATTGAAGGACATCATTTTGGAACAGAGATACGGAGAAATTACTTTAGTCTGAGGGTGGTAAATCTGTGGAATTTGTTGCCATGAGCGACTGTGGAGGCCAAGTCATTGGGTGCATTTAAGGCAGAGAAAGATAGGTTCTTGATTAGCCAGGGCATCAAAGGGTATGGGGGAGAAGGCAGGGGAATGGGGATGACTGGAAGAATTGGATCAGCCTATGATTGAATGGCGGAGCAGACTCGATGGGCCAAATGGCCTACTTCTGCTCCTATATCTTATGGTCTCTAATGGTCTCCCTGCCACCATCCAGATCTCATCGAGCATGAACTGAAAGTAGCTTTATGCTGTTTACTTTTAGCTTGTGTATAGATGCACCTTATTATTTGTCAATTTATTTGTGTTAATATTACTTTATGTGTTGTGTGTGTGAGTTATATATACTGTGTTGTGCACCTTGGTCTTGAGGAACATTGTTTCATTTATCTGCATATGTGTGTCAGATTGAATGACAATAAACTTTAACTTGATTTTGACAATTAAAGCTAAGCTTCTTCATAAGGAAAACAAATTAAACATAAATTATACAGTTTTTATAAATGAAAATGCAATTAGAACAAAAAAACTGACTTGCAGCAGCATCACAGGAACCTATCATCAGATAAGCGGAATTCACAAAAAATCATAAATTATACACAATTTTTACAAGGAAGAGCAGAACTAGATCAAGCAAAAAGTCAATTGTTTCAAAAAAATGGTTGAGGAGACGTAGCTGTCCTTGAATCTGGTTATTCAGAATCACATACACTGATTTATCAAATGTACATCAAAATATACAGTGAAATGCATCGCTTGTATTAACATAAAACAGTACAGACTCTTTAGCCCACAATGTTGTGCCGACCTTTTTAACCTATTCCGAGATCAATCGAATCCTCCACTCCCACCTAACCCTCCATTTTTCTATCATCCATGTGCCTATCTAAGAGCTTCTTACATGTCCCTAATGTATCTGCTTCTACCACTACCCTGGCAGAGCACTCTCTGTGTAAAAAAACACATCTGAAGAATTACCTTCCTCAATCACCTTAAAATTTGCTAATTATGGTATTAGACATTTCCGCCCTGGGAAAAATTCTCGGGCCATCCACTCAGTTGATGCCTCGTATCATCTTGTACTCTTCTATCAAGTCACTCCTCATCTTCCTTTGCTCCACAGAGAAAAGTCAAAGCTCGCTCAATCGTTCTTCATAAGACGACCTGAGTATGTGCTGGGGGCTGCCCACAAGTGTCACCATACGTTCCCACACCAACATATATGCCCACAATGTCTGCAGGACACACATGTTACAACAACAGCAGTACAAGCCTCTTACCTCGTTCCCACCAACCCATCCGTGCACACGTACACAGTCTTCTAAACCTCAGACAGGCAGTCTTTGGTCGCCAGACTTCAATGGACTTGGACTTGCCGACATTGCTCCTTCAACTTCCTCAGCAGACACACAGAGACTCGCAGACCCCGACTTCAGCCGTCAGGCCAGGACTCCTGGAATTAATCATATGGGGGCAGCACAGTAGTATAGTGGTTAGTGCAATGCTTTACAGTGCGCTAGCTGTGAGATCAGGGTTCAATTCCCACTGTTGTCTGTAAGGAGATTGTACGTTCTCATCGAGACCATGTGGGTTGTGAGCATACTGTGTTGGCACTGGAAGCCTGGTGACACTGGAAGCGCTGTCCAGCATAATCCACGCCGAGTTGATTTGACACAAACAATATATTTCACTGTATGTGTCAATGCAAATATGTCAGACCCACAACACCAGGTTCAGGAACAGTTATTACCCCTCAACCATCAGATTCTCAAACCAGTGGGGATAACTTCACTCATCTTCATTCACCCCACCTCTGAACTGTTCCCATAGCCAACGGACTCACTTTCATGGACTCTTCATCTCATAGTTACACTGTTTGTAACTATATTTTATAATTATGTGGTTTTGTCAGTTTCTTCAGTGTTGGTTTGTCCTGTGTTTTGTGATATCGCACCGGAGGAAATAATGTATCATTTCTTA
The DNA here is from genome assembly GCF_030028105.1 of Mobula birostris. Lineage (NCBI taxonomy): Eukaryota > Metazoa > Chordata > Chondrichthyes > Myliobatiformes > Myliobatidae > Mobula > Mobula birostris. The sequence continues at coordinate 7,687,083 of NC_092375.1, read as the reverse complement.
ATGCATGTATTACTAAATGACAATAAAACAGGACTATGTGTCTTCATAATCATAATAATTTTCACAGTTTATTGTCTTTTGCACACTGGTTGTTTGTCTGTTCTCCTAGGTGCAATTATTCATCGATTCTATTGTGCTTCTTGTATTTACAGTGAATGTCTGCAAGAAAACAAATCTCAGGGTTGTATATGGTGACATACAGTATATGTACATTGAACTTTTGTCACGTTCTCGCACATCGCACTACTGTAACACTCCTGCGCTTCATCATACACCAGTATGTAGTGCGTTACACTCTCTGCTACATTCTGACTGCACCAGACTACTGTCAGTGGATGGTTTCAGTGCCTGGCTGTGTAATGAATGACGAGTGACTGCTGATAGTAATGTAATACATGGCCATTCAATTCACTTCCTTGTTTGATTCCAGATATTTTAACAAACAATCAATTAGTTTTTTTTTATGAGAGAGATTCCAAGAGTAATAGCCTTATTAGTATTGTGGAGACACTTGTTAAGCACTGAAATATGGGAGATTAGAAGAACCAGGCTCTTAAAATCATCATCTATCCCCAATTAAAATGATTCATGAAAGCTTTGCAGAGAACTAATGATCAGCTTACCAGCATATTATGGATTCTCATATCACTTGCCCACTTTAAATTACACATTTGTTTGAGATGTGGAGATAAGATGATCCTAGCATATAATTTATAATTGGCCACCTTGTTAACTTCAAAGGGTCATACTGAGACATCTCAGTGAGCAGAGTGTGGCATGTATCAGAAGCTCTATCTGCTCCACCCTGTCAATCACTCCCAGATTAGGACAGTTTGTATAGATACTGAGTGAAGCTTCCTCTACACTGTCCCATCACACACTCCCAGGACAGGGACAGTTAGATACAGAGTGAAGCTCCCTCTACACTGTCCCATCACACACTCCCAGGACAGGGACAGTTAGATACAGAGTGAAGCTCCCTCTACACTGTCCCATCACACATTCCCAGGGCAGGGGCAGTTAGATACAGAGTGAAGCTCCCTCTACACTGTCCCATCACACACTCCCAGAACAGGGACGGTTAGATACAGAGTGAAGCTCCCACTGCACTATCTCATCACACACTCCCAGGGCAGGGACAGTTAGATACAGAGTGAAGCTCCCTCTACACTATCTCATCACACACTCTGAGAGCAAAGAGAGTTAGATACAGAGAGCAGCTCCCTCTACACTGTCCCATCACACACTCCCAGGACAGGGACAGCACATGTCAGGTCTTTGTGGCTGCAGATCCACAAGATTCAATTGGGAGACCCTTTCCCAGCTCCTGGTAGTTCATTAGCAGGTGAACCCCTTGCCATATTAGATGAGACCCTTTGTGCTCTGCACTCTGAATCTCCAGCTATGATTCTACCTATGGAGTCCAGGTCATTGGATCTATTTAAAGTGGAGGTTGATAGGTTCTTGACTAGTAAGACATCAAAGGTTATAGGGTGTAAGGCAGGAGAATGGGATTGAGAGGGAAAATAAGTAGGCCATGATGGAGTGGCGGAACAGAACCATTGAGATAGTAGGCCTAACTCTGCCCCTGTGTCCTATGGTCTTATCATCTGTCACCCCTACACCCACCCCCCAACCCCACCCTCCATGGCCCCATGGGTTTCCTCTGGGTGCTCCAGCTTTGTCCAATAGAGCAAAGATGTATTGGTTAGTAGACTAATTGGGCATTGTAAATTGTCCTGTGATTAGACTAGGGGAGGGGCCTGTTCCGTGCTGTATGTCTAGATAAAATTAAATTAAAATTAGATTATCAGAAGTGAATGAAGCTAGAGGACTTAGACTTAGTTAAGAGGTTTAGAGGGTATCTGAGGGTGATCACCAGGGAGTGAAGAGTATCTGGAAAATACTGCTGGAGGGACTGGTAGAAATCAAGACACTGACAGCAGTTAAGATGGCAGTCACAGAGAACAAAGGCCAACAATCTCCACGATCAAGGACTCCGCTCAGTCCCCGAGGACATCAAAGTCTGAGGGTTGAAGACCGGATTCTGTGAGTCTGGATGTCAAGGCCCAAAGTTTGAGGCATCTGGATCAGTGTGTCCAGGAGCCAGAAGCCCTAAGTCAGTGAGTCTGTGAGTCTGGGCCAGGATCTGGAGGTAGGAGACTCAATGGATTTTGATGCAAGTAATGCATTTCACTGTATGTTTTCAACATTGTTCAAGATTCAATATTGTTTAATGTCATTTCCTGTCATTTCTCTGTACTCCCTCTATTTTATTTGCATCTTTCCTATAATTCAGTGATCAGAACTGTACGCAATACTCCAAATGTGGCCTTACCAATGCCTTGTACAATTTTAACATTACATCCCAACTCTTATACTCAGTGCTCTGATTCATAAAGGCCAGCATACCAAAAGCTTTCTTCACCACCCTATCCACATGAGATTCCACCTTCAGGGAACTACGCACCATTATTCCTAGATCCCTCTGTTCTACAGCATTCTTCAATGCCCTACTATTTACCATGTATGTCCTATTTTGATTAGTCCTACCAAAATGTAGCACCTCACATTTATCAGCATTAAACTCCATCTGCCATCTTTCAGCCCACTCTTCTAACTGGACTAAATCTCTCTGCAAGCTTTGAAAACCTACTTCATTATCCACAACGCCACCTATCTTAGTATCATCTGCATACTTACTAATCCAATTTACCACCCCATCATCCAGATCATTAATATATATGACAAACAACATTGGACCCAGTACAGATCTCTGAGGCACATCGCTAGTCACCGGCCTCCAATCTGACAAACAGTTATCCACCACTACTCTCTGGTGTCTCCCATCCAGCCACTGCTGAATCCATTTTACTACTTCAATATTAATACCTAATGATTGAACCTTCCTAACTAACCTTCCATGTGGAACCTTGTCAAAGGCCTTACTGAAGTCCATATAGACAACATCCACTGCTTTACCCTCGTCAACTTTCCTAGTAACCTCTTCAAAAAATTCAATAAGATTTGTCAAACATGACCTTCCACGCACAAGTCCATGTTGACTGTTCCTAATCAGACCCTGTCTATCCAGATAATTACATATACCATCTCTAAGAATACTTTCCATCAATATACCCACCACTGACGTCAAACTCACAGGCCAATAATTGCTAGGTTTACTCTTAGAACCCTTTTTAAACAATGGAACAACATGAGCAATATGCCAATCCTCCAGCACCATCCCTGTTTCTAATGACATTTGAAATATTTCTGTCAGAGCCCCTGCTATTTCCACACTAACTTCCCTCAAGGTCTTAGGGAATATTCTGTCAGGACCCGGAGACTTATCCACTTTTATATTCCTTAAAACCGCCAGTACTTCCTCTTCTTTAATCGTCATACTTTCCATTACTACCCTTCTTGTATCCTTTACCTTACACAATTCAATATCCTTCTCCTTAGTGAATACCGAAGAAAAGAAATTGTTCAAAATCTGCCCCATCTCTTTTGGTTCCACACATAGCCGTCCACTCTGATGATGAAAATGATGAAGAAGAAGAAGAAGAAGAAAGAGAAGAAAACCCTTAACTCCGAGCGGAGTCATCGGGACACCGCCATAACGGCATTTTTTTTTTAGCAGGCTTTCTTATTTTTATGAGGCTGAGTTGCTAGCTCGATGCTCAGCCCAGCACGGATGGAAAGCGTGCAAGGGAGCTGGCTGGATTCAAACTCAGGAGCCTTCGCTCCAAAGTCTGGCGCTGATGCCACTACGCCACCAGCCGGCACTGTAAAATGGTATAGCGATGAAAATGTCATCCTGTTAAAATTCTATCTCCTGTACAGCAGCTTTTTCTGAACTTGATTTTTACAAATGGCTGAAAGACAAGACTAGAATGCACTTTCGACAACAAGATTAATTAACTGTTTTCTGGACCTTTGAACTTTTCATATTTTCTTATCAACTAAATAAGCCATTCAGCCCACTGAATGAATACTTGATGTCAGCAATGATATTCCTGTGAACTACTCTCTCAGCACCTACATACCAATAAACCATATGCTCCACTTCTCTCACCAGCTACTGCCTTCTTTCTAAAACAGCAGTCAGTTAAATTACCAATCAATCTTCTTAGCAGTGATTTGCTGCTAAGAATTCAAAGTCTGCTATGCTCTTACCAAGCAGATTCACACAAATGCAGGTAGCTCAAATCTGCCTAACAGTAGAGCAAGAAAAGGCTTGGATTTTAATATGTGCATGATTAACAATTTTGTTTGCCTTTGCATTAGCTGAGGGACCTTGGTGGCAGTACAATAACACAGCAAGCAGAGTTGCTGCCTCAGTTCTAGTGGCCTAGTTTCATTCCCATCCTCTAACGATACTTGTACAGGGTTTGGAAGTTCTGTGTGATGTGATCATGTGGGTTGCCCTATCAAGCCCCCTCAGGAATGTGGGAGATTAACTGTAAATTGCCCTGAGCACTCTGAGTGAGTGGTAGTATCTTCAAGTTATGGGATATGGAATGGGCACTTGATTGTCAGCTCAATCTCAACTGAAGAGCCTGTTTCCTGTGTAGAATGACTTATCTACACAATACAGTCAGTTTTCTCATGTCTTTTTTGACCTTCCCTTTCTTGAAAAATTATATTATACTCACTGAATGAAAATAGATCCTTCAGCCAATGAACACAGAAACTCCCAATTACATTTATTTTATTCTCCCCAGATTTCCAACAACCGCTCTGTTGTCTGTGCCACTGTGCTTATTGTCTTATCAAATAGACTTAAACAAGAGTTCTGGGCCAAGAACTCATTCAAAAATGAGGATCTTAAGAATACCGCTTACTATTGCACTTATTAATGTTTTCAATTTCTCATATTTATTGTTCTGCTAGACAATGGGGTGACCCGTTGGGGCACCCTTTGAGAGAAGGGTAGTGCAGTCTGATGTGACCAGAATGAACATTAAATTTTCCTGAATGCTATTGGTATCGCTTTGCTTTGGAAACTGAAATAGAAAACCTCAGTTTATTAAAGAAGAAGGACGCGTAGCAAAGAAAATATAGCTGCTCCTCATTTAATGAAGGACACTTTTGATGGCATCATTTCTGGTTTATCTGCCACCCTTGTACCTCTCGTTGTCATGCTGGAGACATGCAGACCTTTCATCCCCCGTCTCTTCATCTCTTCTGCTGCTTGTTATTTGTCTCTGATCCTGGAGACGTGCATGCCTCTCCTCCTCTGTCTCTTCTTCTCTCATCTTTTTTTGTCCTGACTCTTTGATCCTGGAGTCATGTGTCCCTGGCCTGATCTGATTCTTGTTCTCTCCCTCTCCTTGATGCTTCCCAACGACATTTGGCGTCATCTCTTGACCATAATGTCCCCCTTCCCTTTCCACGCGGCATAATTATCCAGGGTTACGGATCCCACTGCCTTGTGGGTATCTTCGAGAGAAGAGAGAGCAAAGGAGTAAACCCTACACAAATCCAGAGTGGAGCCCCTAAGGCGTTTGGATGACGTATCACATCACCTCCCTGCAGCTCCTGCAGCCAAGCAGATGCCAAATGTACTGCTTCGCATTCCTTTGGACCACATCTGTGAGGCCGAGAGGGGGAGCTTGATGTCTGGGCAACCCAGGATCTCTATATTCATCGCCCAGGTCTGCGCCCCAGTCAGCACCGGACGCATCCATTGTCTACATAGACAGATGGAGCCATTAATTAATTAAAACACAATAATGATAAATACATAAGATAGCTTATATAAATAGATTCATTGGAAGAAATGGTAAGAAATGGTAAGAAATGGGAAGAAATGGAAGAAATGGAAGAAATGGTCTAACAAGAAATGGTAAAGTGGAGGTGGTAATGGGGATGTAGAGGAAGAGTTAGTGGGTGGACATGGTGATCAGCCTTACTGCTTGGGGAAAATAAGTGCTTTCAAGTCTAGTGGTCCTGGTGTGAATGCTACGTAGCCTCCTCCCTGATGGGAGTGGGACAAACAGTCCATAAGCAGGGTGGGTGGGATCCTTCATGATGTTACAGGCCCCTTTCTGTATTTATGTTCTTGATGGCAGGTAGGCTGGTTCTGGTGATAGATTGGGCAGTTTTGACTACCTGTTTTAGAGCCCTCCTGTCCACCACAGTGCAGTTATGGTACCATGCAGTGATGCAGCATGTTGGGATGCTCTCCACTGTGCATGTTTTGATATACTATACATAAAATTTGATAAATCTAATTTTTTAAAAAAAGGACAAAAAGCAGATCTAAGCAAATAAGGATGGATAAGCACTGAAAGCAAAAAATGGCAGAGCCAAACTATAAAATGGGCATTTGACAGAAAGGCAGATAGATGCAAAGATAAAAAAAATAGCAAGGCAGATTGAGAGACATATAAACCATGACAAAAGGTGAGAGAAAGCTGCACGGAGATAAATTCGATTGATAGATGTTACTATGCACTGAAGCTAATGTCTTCATCAGTTGATAGATTGTGATCAAAATACATGGTTTATACTTTATGAAAGCAAAAGATACACATTTCCATCAAGTCTTTTGCAAATTTTGAACATGTTTTATATAACCAGTGACAGGCTCTTGAAATTTAATCGGGCAGCACTGTTGACCCCCACCTCCCACCCCGATCTAGCCTTGTGCATTAGATTCAGAATCGGGTTTACTTTCAATTATGTGCGTCGTGAAATGTGTTACTTGCAGTAGCAGTACAATGCAATGCATAAAAAATACTATAAACTATAATAGGAAATATACCCTCAGTGGCCACTTTATTAGGTACACCTGTACACGCGCTTGTTAACGCCAACATACAATCTTCAAATGCATAAAACCATACAAACGCGGTCAAGAGGTTCAGTTGTTGTTCAGACCAAATATTAGAATGGGGAAGAAATGCGATCTACGTGACTTTGACTGTGGAATGATTGCTGGTGCCAGATGGGGTGGTTTGAGAAACTGCGGATCTCCTGGAATTTTCCTGCACAAGAGTGTCTGGAGCAGGGTTCCCAACCGTTTTTGTACCATTAAGCAAGGGGTCCATTGATCCCAGGTTGGGAACCCCTGCCCTAGATTTTACACGGAATGGTGCAAAAAACAAAATACATTCTCTGAGTGGCAGTGCCCAGAGGGAAATGGCCTGATTCAAGCTGATAGGAAGGCAACAGTAACTCAGAGAACCAGGTCTTACAACAGTGGGGTGTAGGAAAGCATCTCTGAATGCACAACATGCCAAACCTTGAAGTGGATCGCTACATAAGCAGAAGATCATGAACATACGGTCAGAGGTCCCTAATAAAGTGGCCACTGAGTGGATGTTCTATGTCCTATCTGTCATAAGGAGTGGATTTATTGTCACTGATGTGCTGGGGTTTAGAGAGACAGGGGCAGTTCTGTTTTTGGGATGTTCAGGGAAATGTTTGATCTTTGTAGTGACCATCTAAGATAGCACGGTCTCACAGAGCCCTGAGAAAATTCTTTATGTCCACTAACCAATGATGCTTTCCATTATACAAGCTCATAACTCAACCAGAAACATAACTCTTCTGGTAGTGTATACTTGGAAATAATTCTTCTGCACTGACCAAAACAAGTTAATCAATGTGCTTACAATTTAGTAATGGTTTGCAAATCCAGGAAGTCTCGGATGGGATAAGTCTCTCTCATGCTGCAGTCATTGAGAATGTCCCCAGGGCTTATGGAATGAGATTACATGTGAGTGAGATTTAATGACACAAAACACGTTTTAAGTCTATTCTATCAATTATTGTATTAAAAATGTGTTTTAACTTGGTTTTAAATGTGCCTTGTTTAACGTAGATCTTGTTCAAGATTTTAGTTATCCTTGATTAAAATTAGTGAAGCAATTATGATCAACTGACCCTGGTTTCAAACACTGAGCAAATTTTGCTAATATTCCTCGGGGATAAGAAAGGTATGTGATGCATTTCAGTGTGAGGCCAATCTGTTATGTCCTCAGTCTTGTTGAATTTGGACTGGTTTCCGCTGCTCTTTAATATGTTACAGACCAATGTTTAGTGACTGGACCCCTGGGTCAAAAGTGTCTCCATTCTAGAGAGTTTTACTGGCCTTATTGAGACTTCTGAGTTTCTGAGAATCCTTAACAGTATGACAAAATATTGATTCTTTCCGTCGTGCAGTCTCAGATTCATTCAGCTCAGAAGTGGGCCCTTCAGCCCATCATGGTAGATCGGGTTATAAGGAAAACTTTTGGCAGATTGGCCTTCATAAATCAAAGTATTGAATACAGAAGTTGGGATGTTATGATGAAGTTGTTTCTGACATTGCTGGGGTCTAATTTAGAGTACTCTGTGCCGTTCTGGGTCACCTATCTACAGGAAGATATCAATAAGATTGAAAGAATAAAGAGAAAATTTACAAGAATGTTGCTGGGACTTGAGGACCTGAGTGAAAGGGAAAGGCTAAATATGTTAGGATGTTACTCCCTAGAACATAGGAGAATGAGAGCAAATTTGATAGAAGAATGCAACTATGAGGGGTATAGACAGGGTGAATGCAAGCAGGCCTTTTCCATTGAGGTTGGGTGAGAGCAGGTCGAGAGGTTGCAGGTTAAGGGTGAAAGGTGAAATATTTAAGGGGAACTTGAGGGGGAGCTCCTTCACTCAGAGAGTGGTGAGAGTGTGAAACGAGGAGCCAGAGGAAGTGGTGGATGTGGGTTTAATTTCAACATTGAAGAGAAGTTTGGTGCAGGTCAATGGAACTAGGCAGAATAACAGTTCGGCATGGACTAGATGGGCAGAAGGGGTTGTCCCTGTGCTGTAGTGCTCTATGTCTCTATGATCGTGCCAAACTTTCCACCTATCTACAGGAATCCCATTTGCCTGCTTATGGACTGTATCTTTCTACGCCTTGCTTATCTAAGTGTCTGTCTAAGCGTTAGAAGAAGATGGTGAACTTCTTTTACATCTTCTTCTTCTTTGAAATATGACTCTGCTACTGTTGGAACCTGTGATTTACATGTTGATGGTGTGTTTTCAGGCCAATTGAGCAATCTGGCGCTTTGTTGTCTCCGAGGGATTTTGGTGAGGTTTGGAGCAGAGTGTATGCCCCATAGGCCAAGAAGCCCGGAGATGGGCGCGAAGCCATGAACGACTCCATTTCTCACTGCTCTCACTGCTTAAGGCATTGAACAAGATTGAAATCAATGAAGATGAGAGTGGAAGGTGAGGGGCTGTTCAGCACTGCCTGCCTGGGTTTGACCCGTCTCTCTCTTGCTCTCTCTCGCTCATTGCTCCCAGAGGAAGGTGGCAGTGTCTTGGTTTGCAGATTGGGCTCTGCAGTTCATGTTATGATGTGTTGATGGTTTCTGGTTACTCCTTTTTTTATTGCTATTTTATGTGATTTTGATTGAGGTGGACTGACTCTGTGCCCTACAGTCAATGAACAAAACAGCACTAAATTGAACTGAACTTTACTTTACTTTATTTTATTGTCGCCAAACAATTGATACTAGAACGTACAATCATCATAGCGAAATTTGATTCTGCGCTTCCTGCTCCCTGGATTACAAATTGATAGTAAATATTAAAAATTTAAATTATAAATCTTAAATAGAAAATAGAAAATTGGAAAGTAAGGTAGTGCAAAAAAACCTAGAGGCAGGTCCGGATATTTGGAGGGTACGGCCCAGATCCGGGTCAGGATCCGTTCAGCAGTCTTACCACAGTTGGAAAGAAGCTGTTCCCAAATCTGGCCGTACGAGTCTTCAAGCTCCTGAGCCTTCTCCTGGAGGGAAGAGGGACGAAAAGTGTGTTAGCTGGGTGGGTCGTGTCCTTGATTATCCTTGCAGCACGACTCCGACAGCGTGCGGTGTAAAGTGAGTCCAAGGACGGAAGATTGGTTTGTGTGATGTGCTATGTCGTGTTCACGATCTTCTGCAGTTTCTTCCGGTCTTGGACAGGGCAACTCCCATACCAGGTTGCGATGCACCCTAGAAGAATGCTTTCTACGGTGCATCTATAAAAATTAGTGAGTGTTTTAGGGGACAGGCCAAATTTCTTTAGTTTTCTCAGGAAGTAAAGGCGTTGGTGGGCCTTCTTGGCAGTGGACTCTGCTTGGTTGGACCAAGTCAGGTCATTTGTGATATTGACCCCGAGGAACTTAAAGCTTTTGACCTGTTCCACTTGCGCACCACTGATGTAAATTGGGTCGTGCAGTCCACTACTCCTTCTGAAGTCAACAACCAATTCCTTCGTCTTGCTGACGTTGAGGGATAGGTTATTGTCTTCACACCATGCCACCAAGTTCTTAATTTCCTCTCTGTACTCAAACTCATCATTACTCGAGATACGGCCTACGATTGTTGTGTCATCAGCAAACTTATATATTGAGTTTGATGGAAACTTGTCTACACAATCATGGGTGTACAGTGAGTACAGCAGGGGGCTGAGTACACAGCCTTGTGGGGCACCGGTGCTCAGAGTGATTGTAGAGGAGAGCTTGTCCCCTATTTTTACAACCTGGGTCCTGTCTGTGAGGAAGTTGAAAATCCAGCTGCAGATCTGAGTGCTAAGGCCCAGGTTCTGGAGCTTAGGAATCAGTTTCTTTGGAATGATGGTATTAAAGGCAGAGCTGTAGTCAATGAAAAGGAGCCTTACGTATGCGTCTTTATTCTTCAGGTGTTCTAAGGAGGAATGTAGGGCCAGAGAGCTGGCATCTGCCGTTGACCTGTTGCTCCGGTGGGCGAATTGCAAAGTGTCGAGGTTGACCGGTAGGCTGTGGTTGATGTGTGCCATAACCAATCGCTCGAAGCGCTTCATAGCAATTGATGTCAGAGCCACAGGTCGATAGTCATTCAGGCATGCCACCTTGCTCTTCTTCAGCACTGGGATTATCGTTACCTTCTTAAAACATGAGGGGATCTTAGACTGAAGCAAGGAGCAGTTGAAGATGTCAGCAAACACTCCAGTTAGCTCGCTTGCACAGGCCCGGAGAACCCATCCCGGGTCGCCATCTGGGCACGTCGCCTTCCTTGGATTTATATTCAGGAAGGCCCTTCTAACGTCCTCCTCGGTGACGATGAATCTCGCTGCCACCAGGTCCGGTTCATCCAGAGGGAGCGGGACGCTCCTCTTCTGTTCGAATCTTGCGTAGAATACGTTAAGTTCGTCAGGAAGAGAAGTGCCACAGTTATTGTTATTCCCAGCCTTTTCTTTGCGCCCAGTGATCTCATTTAGACCCTGCCATAGTCTACTGGCATCCCTCTGGTTAGCCTGGGCTTCCAACTTGGCTCGATATTGCCTCTTGGCGCCCTTAAAGGCTTTCCGGAGTTCACGCCTGGATTCCGTGTAGCAACCGGTATCCCCGGACCTAAAAGCCGCAGCTCCAGCCTTCAAGAGGGACTTGACCTCATAATTCATCCAAGGTTTCCGGTTAGGGAATACCCGGATCGTCTTGTAAGACACACAGTCCTCTGTGCATTTCCAAATGAAGTCCATGACAGCTGAGGCATACTCGTCAAGGTTAGCTGCCTAGTCCTTGAATACTAACCAGTCCACTGATTCAAAGCAGTCACGGAGGACCTCATCCATTTCCTCCGTCCAACACGACACTACTTTTGACACCGTGACCTTCAGTTTCTGTTTGTAAGCCGGGAGGAGGAGTACGGCCTGATGGTCCGATTATCTGAAGTGAGGTTGTGGGACGGAACAGTAGGCATCTTTGACTGCTGTGTAGCAGTGGTCAAGTATATTCGGGCCTCTAGTGGGGCAGGAGACATGTTGGTATAACTTTGGCAGCGCCTTTCTGAGGTTGGCCTGGTTAAAGTCCCCGGCTGTAATGAGCAAAGCCTCCGGATACCTGGTCTCAAGTTCACTGATATTGGCATACAGTATGTTCAGAGCACACTCCACGTCCGCCTGGGGGGGAGTGTCGACCACTGTCAGTATGACCGAGGTGAATTCCCCTGGCAGATAGTAGGGATGACACTTCACCGACAGGTGTTCCAGGTCCGGGCTGCAGAAGCTTGTCAGTGCCACTGTGTCCGAGCACCACACAGTGTTGATCAGTAGGCAGATACCACCTCCCCTTGTCTTGCCCGAAGACACTGTGCGGTCCATCCGATGGAGCGAAAATCCGTCCGGTCGGATGGCACAGTCGGGGGTGGCAGGGGAGAGCCAGGTCTCGGTGAAACAGAATACACAGCAGTTCTGCATCTCCTTGCAGTAGGTGAGTCTTCCTTTAAGATCATCCACCTTGTTTTCTATGGCTTGCACATTAGCTAGTAGGATGGTGGGCAAAGGGACACTGAAGCCCCTCAGCTTCAATCTGATGAGCAGTCCAGCTCTTTTCCCACACTTCCTTGGTAAATAGTGCATCTTTCCAGGTTTCCATCGACGCAGTGTGTTGTTGGCAGCTCTTTGAGGTTGGTGGACGCGTTCTGCGGGGATCGATTGGTGGGTCGAGTTGTCGGGTGCTCCGGTTTGGGCTGGATGACGGGGGAGGCTCTGCTGCCACTTCCAGCTGCCGGGGGCCCGGGCTGAGGATTGGGTCGGGCCCTGAAGCTGACACTTAATCCCGGAGGGCCGGGCTCCAGGCTGAAACAAGTCCGTAAACTGAGTCACGGTTGCGGAGGCCTCTGCTCCAGCCGAGCATCGGGCTCGATTTCCGAGGTTGGCAGCAGAGGCCTCACTTCCGGCAGCCATGGATATCCACCAATGGGGCTTTATGGTGGTCGCTCCAGGGAAGCATCTGGGGCACCTTGAGGTCTCTGACGTCACTTCTGTGTGGCTGTCTGCTCCGGAGATGCCCTTGGAATGGGCCGTGTCTCCAAGCGCTCCGGCACGGTAGCAAACCAAGGGTCTCCAGGAACGTGGTGGGCCTCGGACCAGGCCTCGCTGGTGGGGTCCAGGCGCGGTCCAGAGTTTAAGAAGCAGTTAAACTAAAACTAAAGTGAACATTCCTAGACTGTTTCAGCGGTCTGATGCTTTATATTCTGTGTTTTTGTTTGGTTTTTTTTGCCATTTGCATGATTCATTTTTTTTGCGCCTTGGGTATTTGATGCTTTCTTTGAACAGGTTCTATGGTGTTTCTTTGTTTCCTGGCTGTCTACAGGAAGATAAATCTCATAGTTGTATACTCCATATGTATGTACTTTGATAATCGATTTAACTTGAATCGGTAAATCTTTGAAAATGCTTCTTAAATGTATTGATGGTATCTGATTCCTCTATAGTCATAGTCATATTTTATTGATCCCGGGGGAAATTGGTTTTCGTTACAGTTGCACCATAAATAATTAAATAGTAATACAACCATAAATAGTTGAATAGTAATATATAAATTATGCCAGGAAGTAAGTCCAGGACCAGCCTATTGGCTCAGGGTGTCTGACCCTCCAAGGGAGGAGTTGTAAAGTTTGATGGCCACAGGCAGGAATGACTTCCTATGACGCTCTGTGTTGCATCTCGGTGGAATGAGTCTCTGGCTGAATGTACTCCTGGGCCCAACCAGTACATTATGTAGTGGATGGGAGACATTGTCCAAGATGGCATGCAACTTGGACAGCATCCTCTTTTCAGACACCACCGTCAGAGAGTCCAGTTTCATCCCCACAACATCACTGGCCTTACGAATGAGTTTGTTGATTCTGTTGGTGTCTGCTACCCTCAGCCTGCTGCCCCAGCACACAACAGCAAACATGATAGCGCTGGCCACCACAGACTCGTAAAACATCCTCAGCATCGTCCGGCAGATATTAAAGGACCTCAGTCTCCTCAGGAAATAGAGACGGCTCTGACCCTTCTTGTAGACAGCCTCAGTGTTCTTTGACCAGTCCAGTTTATTGTCAATTCGTATCCCCAGGTATTTGTAATCCTCCACCATGTCCACACTGACCCCCGGATGGAAACAGGGGTCACCGGTACCTTAGCTCTCCTCAGGTCTACCACCAGCTCCTTAGTCTTTTTCACATTAAGCCGCAGATAATTCTGCTCACACCATGTGACAAAGTTTCCTACCGTAGCCCTGTACTCAGCCTCATCTCCCTTGCTGATGCATCCAACTATGGCAGAGTCATCAGAAAATTTCTGAAGATGACAGGACTCTGTGCAGTAGTTGAATGCAATATGCAGTAGTATCTCACTGTGCAGCCAGTCAAGATTAGAATCAGGTCTATTATCACTGCCTTATATGATGTTAAATTTGATGTTTTGCGGTGCCTGCTGTGCAAAGATATAAAATTACTATAAATTTCAAGATAATTAAGTAGTACAAAGGAAAGGAATAGTGAGGTTCCTGGACTCATGGGTTCTAATGATGGAGAAGAAGAAGTTGTTCCTGAATGGTGACTGTGTCTTCAGGCTTTCATACCTCTTCTCTGATGGTAGTAACGAAAAGAATGCTTGTGCCAGAAGGTGGGGATACTTTGAGAAGATACCACCCTCTTGAGGCATTGTCTTTTGAGGATGTCCTCGCTGGTGGGAAGGCTCCAGATACCTACCGTCTCTGTATAAAAATTAAACCTATGAGATTTTGCTGATGCCGGAAATCCAAGGATGGGTGGTGTGAAGTGCAGTTGCTGGACAATGGAAGCATGCAGAATAATAATTCAGCACAGATTAGATGGGCTGGACGGCCTGTTTCTGTGATGTAGTGTTCTATGACTCTATGTCCTTTCCACCTTTCTACATGAATGCCATTTGCTTGGATCAGGATGGGTGAAATTTCCTGATGAAAGGTCATTTCAGAGAGAAAAGTTCCTGGGTATCAACATCTCTGAGGATCAATTCTGAGACCAACATATTGATATAGTTACAAGGATGGCACTACATGGACTAAATTTCATTCAGAGTTTGCGAAAATTTGGTACGTCACCAAAGGGACTTGCTAATTTCTACAGATGTACTGTGGAGAGCATTCTAACTGGCTGCATCACCATCTGGTATGGGGGTAGGGAAGCTGCACGAGATGGAAGTAAGCTACAGAAAGTTGTAAACTTGGTTAACTCCATCCTGGGCACTGGCATCCCTAGCATCCAGGACAACTTTAAGGGCGATGCCTCAAAAAGTCAACATCCATCATTAGGGCCATGCCCTCTTCTGATCGTTACCATCAAGGAGGAGGCACAGGAGCCTGAAGGTACACACTCAGTGACTCAGGAGCAGCTTCTTCCCTCCTGCCATCCAATTTCTGAATGGATATTGAACCCATGAACACTACCTCACTACCTTTTACAGTTACCCTATTATGTCTTGCAATTTACTGCTGCCACATAACAAATAAAAATCATGATATATGCCAATTATATTAAACCTGAATCTGATTCTTCATTGCTTTCCATAGATGCCACCCGACCTGCTGAGTTCCTCCAGCATTTTGCATGTGGCACTGTGTAAAAAACTTACCCCCTCAATCGGAAAATACTGGAAACACTCAGCAGGTCAGTCAGCATCTGTGGGAAAAGAAACAAACTTAATGTTCCAGGTCGAAGACCCTGAAACCCATGGAATAAACCTCCTTCGAAAAAGAATAAATAGATGAGTAGGCTTATCCTCAGATCTGGCTCACTTTCCACTGATCAGTCTGATAGTGGGGCCTTGCATAGAGGGATATAGCAAGGAACAGGCTCTTCAACCCATAAAGTCTCTGCCAAGCATCAACCCTGTCATTCTCACCAATCCTACTTTGATCTCACTTTTTATTGCCTGATATGGAAACATTAATGTCCTTGAATGGAAAATCCTACCAAACGTAGTGGATATGACCCAGACCATCAGGGGTAAAGCCCGTCCCACCAATGAGCACATCCACACCAAGCGCTGTTGCAGGAAAGCAACTGTTGCACCAAGGACCCCGACAACCCAGGTCATGCTCTGTTCTCTCTGCTGCCATCAGGAAGAAGATACAGGAGCCTTAGGTCCCACACCACCAGGATGATGAATAGAGGATAGATGAATAGATGAATAGAGGATGATGATGAATAGTTCATATCCCTCAATCATCAGGCTCTTGAATCAGAGGGATAACTTCACTCAACTTCAATAGCCCCATCACTGAACTGTTCCCACAACCAATGGACTCACTTTCAAGAACTCTTCATCTCATGTTCTCGATATTTATTGCTTATTTATTTATTATTATTATTTCTCCTTTCTTTTTTTTATTTGCACAGTTTGTTGTCTTTTGCACATTGGGTGTCTGTCTACCCTGTTGGATGCAGTTTTTCATTGATTCTATTATGGTTCTTGGATTTACTGTGTACACTGCAAGAAAATGCCTCTCTGGCATGTAAATGGTGACATGTATGTAGTTAGAAAGTAAACTTACTTTGTATTTTATACCTTTTATTCTTCCATATTTTCATAATCTCACATAGATTCTACCACTCTGTCACGTCATTGTTTGGAAAGTGGGAGACGGAGGGTGACCCTGTAGGGAGAATGATCTTATACTGTATACTTCTCCGTGGATTGTCACCTTGTCGCGGTGGAGAAGCTTGTGTGGTCCTGTGATCCCGAGAGCAATGCCGTCTGGAGCTATGCTCCTGGTAGTGTCACCCATGGTGGTAAGGTCGAGGGTGAGGTCTCTGATAAAGAACAATCCAACCAAGACCTCAACGGTGGAACAGGTGGATGAAGTTACTTCGAACTCAATGGCTGTGAAGGCGGATGAAGGCTGCAACAAATCCATTAGCTTCAATCGTCGTGGTTTCCGTGCCATTGGAATCAGCTGGTTGATTTGTGAAGTATCGTGTGCTTCTTGGAGTGCAACATCAAGTACACGTTAAACAAATACACGCACAGGCGCCTTCACTCTGTGAGCCACTTCTTCAGACCGAAGACCATCATCCTCGACCTCGAGGGATAGCCACGACGACGATGACTGTATAGAGTTGGATAAAATCCTGACGGACACAATAAGGTGGATGCACACACTCTTTTCTCCAGGGAAAGGCAAACAAATTCCAGAGAGAGAAGTTTTGATGTGAAAGGGAAAGATTTAAAAGAGACCTGAGGAACAATGTTTCAGGTACAGCTTCTTCCCATCTACCTTCAGAGTTCTAGATGGATAAAGAACCCATAAACAGTTCCTCACATTTTTTTTTGCACTACTTAATTATATATATATACACACACACTTCAAAGTTCAAAGTACATTTATTATCAATGTGTATATTATACAGCCTTGAGATTTGTCTCTTTATAGGCAGTCACAAAACAAGAAACCCAAAAGAACCCAATAAAAAAAAGACTGACAAATATCAAATGTGCAAACAGGAAAAAAAACAAATCATGCAAACAATAAGAATAAGCAAATAGTATTTAGAATGGAAGCCTGGAGCAGCTGAAGCAGGGCCACAGCCTTCGCCTCAGTTCAGCACATGGTGGAGTATATATGTGTTTTTTTTAACTTTAATTTGTGATATATTTTCTCTCCATGATATATATCCCTTCATAAGACATAAAGGAGGAAAGAGTACAAAGTGCTGGTGATAGGATAAGGTGAAGAGTGGGTGGAGATTCTTATGGAACATGAATCTCAGCATGAAGCAGATGGGCCAAGTGACTGTGTGCTGTAAATTACTGGTCGTTGATCTGCCAGTCAGCTGATTCACTTGGAGATTGTTTTTGGATAACTTCTGCTTCATTTTGTGCAAGGTATAATTACCTCTGATATCTGTGCCGAGAAAATTGAAGATAGTTTCTTTCGGAGATGCTTCTAATCCTAATTGATTATTGGTAAGTAGTAACATTGATTGCAAACTTGTCAGCCACTGGAACTCAAAATCAATATAAATCCTCACAAAAACCTCTTACGAAGACCAATGAGAAGCAATAAGCTCATAGATTAGATCAAAGCCAGTCTGTTCACTCACACTTCCTTCATTTACACTCTAATCATGTTAATCAGAATGGAATTCTTTCAGTAAGACTTATTCCTTATTAATAAGATGAACCTGTATGTGTATGTGAGTGTGAATGTGTGTGTGTGTGTGTGTGTGTGTGTCTGTGTGTGTGTGTGTGTGTGTGTGAGTGTGTGTGTGTGTGTGTATGAGTGTGTGTGTGAGTGAGGGAGAGTGTGTGTGCATTGTCATCTGTTTCTGACTTCATATGTACAGTATGTTGTTTGTGTATCTGTATACCTATATGTGTGTGTTTGTGCATGCATGCATATGTGTATGAGTGTGTGTGTGTGTGCGTGTGTGTATAGTACTGTGCAGATGTCTTAGGCACGTATACATAGCTAGGGTCCCTAAGACTTTTGCACAGTATTGTTTTGTCAGCATGGAGTGAAGAGAGAGTTTGTAAATCTGGTGGGACCAAAGGATGTTGGGAATGGTGAGGGTGGTGCGCTGTGGGAGGGGTGTGGGACAGGTGGCAGAGAAGGAATGCCAGGTGCTGGGGGGGGGGCATGGTGGAGAGCGGTGACACAGGTGCAGACACACTCCACTCTGAGACACCAGGCAAGGTCATTTGATTCCAAGCAACTGGTTTATTGATCATTACAGAATGTCTCTCTGATGCTTCCTGCTCCCTTCCCTCTCCCTTCCCCTTTTCCTAACCATGTGCCCTTCTCCCTGCCTCCTTCCCACTCTCAGTCCACAATATCAGAATCAGGTTTATCATCACTCACATATGTCATGAAATGTGTTTTTTTTTGCAGCATCAGTACAGTGTAATACATAAAATTACTTCAAATATGTGCCTAACACTTTTGCACAGAACTGTATCTGTGTCTGTGTGATAGACAGAGGGAGAAAGAGAGTGCAAAACAGTGTCTGGATGACGCTGGAAATCCGAGTAACACAGACACAATGCTGGAGGAGCTCGGCAGGCCAGGCAGCATCTATGGAAAAGAGTAAAAAGTTGATGTTTCGGGCCGATTCCCTTCGGCAGGACTGAAGAAAAAAAGCTGAGGAGTAGATTTAAAAAGGTGGTGGGAGGGGAGAGAGAAACACAAGGTGACAGGTGAAACCTGGAGGGTGAAGGATGAAGTAAAGAGCTGGGAAGTTGATTGGTGAAAGAGACAGAAGACCATGGAAGAAAGAAAAGCAGGGAGGAGCATCAGAGGGAGGTGAAGGGTGGGCAAGGAGATAAGGTGAGAGAGGGGAAAGGGGACGGGGAATGGTGAAGGGGTGGGTGGGTGAGGGGCATTGCCGGAAGTTTGAGAAATCAATGTTCATGCCATCAGGTTGGAGGTTACCGAAGTGTGGCCTCAACCTGACAGTAGAGGAGGCCGTGGATAGACATATCAGAACAGGAATGGCAAGTGGAATTAAAATGGGTGGCCACAGGGAGATCCTGCTTTTTCTGGCGGATGGAGCATAGGTGCTCAGCGAAGCAGTCTCCCAATGTACGAGAGGCCACAGTGGTGTGTGTGTATGTGTGTGTGTGTGACTCTAAACCAGCATATGCATAAAAATCCCCTTCCCCTTACCCTCTTATTCTAGTCCCCACTCTGGCATTTTACCACTTCTCACCTGCCTACACCTCCCCCGGGTCCCCTCCTCCTCCCTTTCACTATGGCCCACTCTGCTCTCCCATCCGATTCTTTCATCTGCAGCCCTTTACCTTTCCTGCCCACCTGGCTTCACCTATCACCTCCTAGCTATCCTCGTGCCCCTCGCTCCACCTTTTTATTCTGGCATCTTCCCCCTTCCTTTCCAGTCCTGATGAAGGGTCATTTCCATAGATGCTGCTTGACCTGCTGAGTTCCGCCAGCATTTTGTGTGTGTTGCTGTGTATCTTAGCTTGAATGTATGTGTTTGTGTGGGAGGTTGCATATATATAAATGCAGGTCTGTGTACAGAAGCATGGATGTGCATTTCTTTGTGGCTGCACATTTAATGTATTTATGGTGCAAGTCCGCACAGTAGTTTCATGTCGACTGCATCACGTTACAGCACCGGCTGTAAGGGCAGCATGGTAGCATAGAGGTTAGCAAAGCGTTTTACAGTGTCGGCAGTCAGGGTTCAACCGTAAGGAGATTGTCCGTTCTCCCTGTGAGTACACAGGTTTCCTCCGGGTGCTCCAGCTTCTTCCCGCAGTTCGAAAACGTACCGGGTGGTAGGTTAAGATAGTCATTGTAAATCGTCCTGTGATTAGACTAGGATTAAACTGGAGGGTTGTTGTGTGGTGCAGTTCGAAGGACCAGAAGGGCCTGTTCCATGCTGCAGCTCACAAGTAAATAAATAAATAAATTCCCATCAGCTCCTCCTGAATTCTACAATGGGAATTGAACCTGGGTCACCTGTCCTGTAAAGCGTAGTGATAACCATTGCGCTACCATACCGCCCTGTTAATCTAGTTTTAATATGAATGTCATCGTCTTGTTGGGCTGAGGAGCCTGCTTCCAGGATGAATCTCCCATGATGCCTCTGGTCAGAATCAGGTTTAATATTGCCGGCTCACGGTATGTCGTGAGATTAGTTGTTTTGCTCTGCAGTGTGCACTGCAATACACAATAATAATAATAAACCTATAACTTACAATAAGATGTGTGTATAAAATCATTCAATTAAGTAAGTAGTGTAACAAGAGAGTGAAAAGTGAGGTAGTGTTTATGGGTTCATTGTCCATTCAGAAATCTGATGGCAGAGTGGAAAAAGCTGGTACCTAAAACGTCGAGTGTGTGTCTTCACGCTCCTGTATCTCCTCCCTGAAGTTAGTAATGAAAAAAGGGCATGCCCTGGGTGATGGAGATCCCTAATGATGGATGCTGCCTTTTTAAGGTAACACCTTTTGAAGGTGCCCTTGATACAGGGGAGTCCAGTGACCATGATGGGGCTCCTCTCAAACAAGCTCGGAGTGTTGCCAGTGAAGTGTTTTGAAGTGTTCTGTTGCTGTGTCTTTGAAATGCACTCAAGCTGATACAGCACTGATCTATTAATCATCAGGTATAATGGATTATTGATCAAGTAATCATTCCGTCTGCTTTCTCCCGATTCCACTCGTGAAAGGCAGTGCTTTGAAACGTTTGAGGATAGTCCTCATGAAAGATCTATGCTGGGAGTGATGTGCATCCTTCATGTCCTACAAGAAGAGGCAGGGAGGGAATCCCTCTGTAGGGAGCCTCGGCTGGGGACTGAAGAGCGATGTCTATGGTCTTCAAAATTTAGGAAACCCCATGGTTGACCAGAAAAAGATATTTCAGCAGTGTCAGAGTCTAAGACAAACTGAGATGTTGGTGAGGCTTAATTTGGAGCATTATGTACATTTCTGGTCAGAATCAGAATAATGTTTATCATCACTTACATATGTCATAAAATTTGTTGTTTTGCAGTAACAGATGGTTAGTGGTCCATCGTAGCCAAAGATGACAGGAGACCGGTGTGGGAGAGTTTTTAAGGTGGAAAAGCTGTTCCACTGTCTTGACCGTGGAAGTCCGGGTCCAGTGGTACAAGTAGTTATCACAGATTGGGGTCTGCTTTGGTTGCAATGGATAACCATGAGGTCTTCATTATGCCCTTCGCTCTCTATGAAGCGTTGCAGTACTGCCTTGCTGGCCGTTGGATCTCACTGTAGATCTCATCTGCCCAGTCCACTGGAGCTGACTTCACAAGCTAGGACAGGCCTAGCCCTATCTCACCGGCTATGAGGCCTGCTGGCTACTCTCACCTAGTTTAGCCGCCTGTCAAAGTGGTCTGCCGGGATATAGCTGCTGTCGCATGCAAACAAACTATTTGAAGCCACAGTCGAGAGCTGAGTGTCCAGTGGTGACCAAAGGTGAGTGTCCAGAATGGACACGACAAGAACCTTCACCAGAGGGGCTAACTCACCATGGACAGCCCATACACTCCTGTGGAAGCAGTACAGAGCATAAAGTAGAAAGTTTCGGTGTTACAATAAGAAATATATAAAAATATAAATAAGTAGGCCTTTGGCACATTGCCCTTTATAACTCAGAGTATCAGAGTTGGGATGTTATGTTAAAGTTTTATAAGACATGGTGAGGCCTAATTTGGAGCGCTGTGTATAGTTTTCAACAAGGTGCAGAGGAGATTTACCAGAATGTTATCTGAATTAGAGAGATGTTTTATGAGGGGAGGTTGAGCGAACTAAGGTTTTTCTCTTTGATGCAAAGGAGGATGAGAGATGACTTGATAGAGGTGTAGAAAATGGTAAGAGGTGTAGATAGAGTGGTCAGCCACAGAATGGCTAATAACAGGGGCTTTATTTTAATATTAACAGGGGCATTGACTGAAGGAAAGTATGAGAGGGATGTCAGAGGTAAGTTTTTTTTTACACAGAGGATTGTGGGTGCTTGGAACACCCTGTCAGGGTAGTGGTAGATGTGGAAACAAAAGGGACATTTAAGACTCCAAAAGGCACATGGATGAAAGAAAAACGGAGAGCTATATAGGATGGAAGGTTTTAGATTCTCAAGTTAGATAGAGTAGGTTAAAAGATTAACACAACATTGTGGGTCGAGGGTCCTGTACTGTGGTGCACTATTTAACATTCTCTGTTTTTCGTTCTGTTGCTGGTTTACACAGCACGTCTGCCTCAGTTTCAGTGAAGTCACCGGGGACTGCAGGTGCTGGAATATGGAGAATAAACATGACGTCAGTGGAACTTGGCAGGACGCGCTGCGTCAGGGGTCGGGTGGGGAGGGAGATGCAGTGGAAATGGACAGTTGACATTTCATGTCAAGACCTGTCGGCTGGACTGTAAGATAGAGGAGAGTCATCCAGTGTGAAGAGGCGGGGTGGAGGTGTGGAGCAAGACCTGGAAGGTTATAGGTGAACCCAGATGAAGGGGGCAACCTCACAGCTTCTGTTGACAATCACTAATCATACCCGCCCCCACCCAGCCCCATTTGTGACTTTCAACAGAAGTGTTTTAAACAAAGGGCCCAAAGCATTTTTGACGAACCGTGCCACCCATCCCACAATCTCTTTGACCCACTACCACCAGGAAGGAGGTACAGGAACATCAGGACTAGGACTGCCAGACTGGGGAACAGCTTCTTCCCTCAGGCCATGAGACTAATGAATACCCTGCCACCACCGAGGTCTTGTCACTAGGACAGCAAGCTGTTTACTTTACTGTTTACTATTTACCTGTGTTATACACTATGTGGACTTTGAATTACATTTTATTAACTTAATTATGGTAATATTTTGTTTTATGTGCTGTGTGTGATATACTGTATGTTTTGTGGGTGCACCATGGTCTTGAGGAATATTGTCTCACTTGGTTGTATATATGTACAGTTTGAAGGCAATAAACTTGGACTTGAACTGGAACTTGAAAGGTCGACTGTCCATTTCTCTCCACAAATGTTGCCTGACCTGTTGAGTTCTTCACAAACAAGGGAAAGTCTGCAGATGCTGGAAATCCGAGTAACACACACACAATGCTGGAGGAACTCAGCAGGCCAGGCAGCATCTATGAAACATAGAAACATAGAAAATCTACAGCACAATACAGGCCCTTCGACCCACAAAGCTGTGCTGAACATGTACTTACCTTAGAAATTATCCAGGTTTACCCACAGCCCTCTGCTTTCCTAAGCTCCATGTACCTATCCAGGAGTCTCTTAAAAGACCCAATCGTATCCGTCCCCACCACCGTCGCCGGCAGCCCATTCCACGCACTCCCCACTCTTTTTGTAAAAAACTTACCCCCTGACATCTCCTCTGTACCAGCTTCTAAGCACCTTAAAACTGTACCCTCTCTCATGCTAGCCATTTCAGCCCTGGAAAAAAGCCTCTGACTATCCACACAATCAATGCCTCTCATCATATTGTACACCTCTATCAGGTCACCTCTCATCCTCCTTCACTCCAAGGAGAAAAGGCTGAGTTCACTCAACCTATTCTCATAAGACTTGCTCCCCAATCCAGGCAACATCCTTCTAAATCTCCTCTATACTCTTCCTATGATTTCCACATCCTCCCTGTAGTGAGGCAATCAGAACTGAGCACAGTACTCCAAATGGGGTCTGATCAGGGTCCTATATAGCTGCAATATTACCTCTCGGCTCTTAAACTCAATTCCACGATTGATGAAGGCCAATGCACCGTATGCCTTCTTAACCACAGAACTAGCCTGCACAGCAGTATTGAGTGTCCTATGGACTCGGACCCCAAGATCCCTCTGATCATCCCTCTGCGTCCCAGCTACAGGTCAATGGAACTAGGCATATTAATAGTTTGAAATGGACTGGACAGGCCCTGTTTTGCATCCTATCAATGTCCCACTGTAACTTCTGGCAGCCCTCCACACGATCCACAACACCCCCAATCTTTGTGTCACCAGCAAATTCATTCACCCATCCCTCCACTTCCTCATCCAGGTCATTTATAAAATTCACGAAGAGTAAGGATCCCAGAACAGATCCCTGAGGCACACCACTGGTCACCGATCACCATGCAGAATATGACTCGTCTACAACCACTCTTTGCCTTCTGTGGGCAAGCCAGTTCTGGATCCACAAAGCAATGTCCCCTTGGATCCTATGCCTCCTTACTTTCTCAATAAGCCTTGCATGGGATACCTTATCAAATGTCTTGCTGAAATCCATATACACTACATCTACCACTCTACCTTCACTAATGTGTTTACAGTAGTCACATCCTCAAAAAATTCAATCAGGCTCGTAAGGCACAACCTGCCTTTCACAAAGCCAAGCTGACTATTCCTAATCATATTATGCCTCTCCAAATGTTCAAAAAACCTGCCTCTCAGGATCTTCTCCATCAACTTACCAATCATTGAAGTAAGACTCACTGGTCTATAAATTCCTGGGCTACCTCTACTCCCTTTCTTGAATAAGGGAACAACATCCGCAACTCTCCAATCCTCCAGAACCCATTGATGATGCAAAGATCATTGCCAGAGGCTCAGCAATCTCCGCCCTTGCCTCCCACAGTAGCCTGGGGTATATCTCGTCTGGTCCCGGTGACTTATCCAACTTGATGCTTTCCAGAAGCTCCAGCACATCCTCTTCCTTAATATCTACATACTCAAGCTTTTCATTCTGCTGTAAGTCATCCCTACAATCACCAAGATCCTTTTCCGTAGTGAATAATGAAGCAAAGTATTCATTAAGTACCTCTGCTGTCTCCTCCGGTTAAAAGTTCAGTCAACTTTTCAGGTCGAAACCCTTTGGCAGGGCTAAGGCAGAAACATCGACTGCACTTTTTTCTATAGATGCTGCCTGGCCTGCTGAGTTCCTCCTTCATTTTGTGTATGTTGTTCCGCCAAGGATTCTTCCATCACTTCATCTGGGAAGAAAGATTCAACGAGGCCAGAGGAAGAGGAGGAACGTGTGGACGCAGGAATAAGTATGTCACCAGCAACTCTAGCAACTCGTGGAGAACATTCAAACTGGTTGCATCACCAACCGATATGGACGGGCCAATGGACAGGATGGGAAAAAGCTGCAGCCAGCTCCATCAGGGGCACTAGCTTCCCAGCTTCCACCATCTCTTGTGGCCCCAGCACAAGGAACTTGAAGTGACCCATGATAACAACTGTAACTTTTTTGCAAGTTGAACAATATTTAGAGAGTGGTGAAAACATGAAGTATTTTTGTGTATGTTTACACAGTTCGTTGTCATTTGCACACTGGTTGAATGCCCAGATTGGTGCAGTCCTTCATTGATTCTGTTATGGTTATCTTTCTATGGATTATTGAGTATGCCTGAATGAAAATGGATCTCAGGGTTGTAAATGGTGACACATATGTACTTTGATAATAAATTTAATTTGGAAGTTAAGTTTGAGCTGCCAGTGGCAGTGATTTCAAACCTTAAGCGAAATTTGGATGGAGGGGTTTGGATGGCTGTGTTCCAGCTACAGGTCGATGGAACAAGGTGTATTAATAGTTTGTAATGGACTAGACAGACCAAAGCCCCTGTTTCTGTGCTGTGGTGACCTATGACTCTCTAACAAAACAGAACACAATAAGCAACAAAACAACAACGGCAAAACAAGTCCCTTTCCTCCCTCCTACCCACACTCCCACACCCGTTGTCCTCCAACCCCAGGACTGGACTCTGAGCCTCCAGTGGGCTCACGGACTTGCAGACAGTGGGTCTCTGAATTCCTCCCTGGACTCTCACGTTCATACACACATTCAAAAAGTGGTACCTGTGACAATAATAAGTCAATATATGGACTAGATGGGCCAAAGGGCCTATTTCTGTTCTGTAGTCCTCTGTGAATCTAATACTGGATTTTGTCAGAATGTTGATTTTCACAAGATGACAATCTAACTAGTTCCTTAACCACTACAAAGAGAAAACCCAAGTGACGTCTCCTGGAAATCATTAAGAGCCGTCAATAACTTTGAAACGCTTATCCTCCTTCTCATGTGCACATTTCATTATCACCATGAATCAATCGTGCAACTCCAGAGATTACATCTGCTGAACAAGCAGAGCCACGCTGCAAGCTCAGCCAGTGATTTAATGGCTTCGACAGTGTTGAGAGCTCGATACTTCAGAAAGCACGCTCTGATTTCTTGCCTTGGAGAAGTGGAATGAGTTGTTTGCTCAGCTTCAAATGAACGAGCTCTCAGGCAACTGCTCTTCTTGCACAGCCAAGACTCAATAGGTCGTGTAACATCGGATTTATTTTTTATTTTGAGATACAGTACAGTAACAGGCCCAACGAGCCAGTGCGGCCCAGTTACCCCATGTGACTAATGAACCTGCTAAACCGAATGAGAATCAGAATCAGGTTTATTATCACCGACATATGTTGTGAAATTTGTTGTATTACGGCAGCAGTGGTGGTTGTCCATCATGTCGGATGATGACAGGAAGCCTGCGTAGGAGAGTTTGTAAAGAGGAAAAGCTGTTGCACTGGGCAGTTTGAGCCTGTTGGACTTCAGAAGTCCAAGTCCAGTGGTATGAACAAGCGTCACAAACTGGGATCTTCCTTGGTTGTAGTGGATGACCATGATGTCTTCTATACCTTGTCATGCCCCTGGCTCTCCATGAAGTATTGCAGTACCACCTCCCTGGCCGTTAGATCTCACTGTGGATCTCATCCACCCAGTCCACACGCTCGGACAGGCATGACCCAATCTCTCTGGGGTATGAGGCCACCAGCGACCCTCACCTGAGATAGCCTGCCTGTCGAAGTAGTACAGTGCAAATATAACTATAAATTACCATAAATATACACAGTACTGTGCAAAAGTCTTAGGCACATATATATAACTAGAATGCCCAAGACTATTGCACAGCACTGTATTTGTCAACAAGTGGAGAATGAATTTATACTTTATACTTTATTGTTGCCAAACAATTGATACTAGAAAGTACAATCATCACAGCAATATTTGATTCTGCGCTTCCCGCTCCCTGGATTACAAATCGATAGTAAATATTAAAAATTTAAATTATAAATCATAAATGGGAAAATAGGAAAATGGAAAGTAAGGTAGTGCAAAAAAACCGAGAGGCAGGTCCGGATATTTGGAGGGTGCGGCCCAGATCCGGGTCAGGATTCATTCAGCAGTCTTACCACAGTTGGAAAGAAGCTGTTCCCAAATCTGGCCGTACGAGTCTTCAAGCTCCTGAGCCTTCTCCCGGAGGGAAGAGGGACGAAAAGTGTGTTGGCTGTGTGGGTCGTGTCCTTGATTATCATCGATTATCCAGAATTTGTAAATCTGGTGGGAACAAAGGATGTTGGGAATGGTGGGAGTGGACCATCCTGCGAGGGGTATGGTACAGGTGGCAGAGAAGAATTGCCAGGGGCAATGGGTGGTGCAGGTGCAGACACACCCAGTCTTGAGACACCAGGCAAGACCATTTAATTCCAAACAATTGGTTTATTGATCATTACAAAATGTCTCCCTGGTACTTCCGGCCCTCTTCCCTCTCCCTTCACCTTTTCCCAACCATGATTCCCCTTTCCCATCCCCCTTCCCACCCTCAGCCCACAATAGAGACCCAGATCTGAATCAGATTTATCATCACTCACATATGTCATGAAATTTGTTATATATCGCTATATATACGTGTCTAAGACTTTTGCACAGTATTGTATAACGTAAGATGAGATAAGTAGTGCAAAAAGAGAGCAGAATTAGTGAGATAGTGTTCTTGGATTCATGGTCCATCCTGGATTCTGATGGTGGAGGGAAGAAACTCTTCCTAAAATATGGACTCTGTGTCTGCAGGCTCCTGAACCTCATCTCGGATGTTCCTGAGCGGTGAGGGTCCTCAGGTGCCACCATTCTGAGGCATCCTGACATGTCTTTTTTTGGAATGAGGGAGGAAACCACAGAGTCACAGAGAAAACATACAAACTCCTTACAGACAGTGGCTCATGGGTCGCTGGCGCTATGATAGCCTCGTACTAACCGCGACACTATCGTGCCACCTGGTATTGTTGACATTTGGTTCCAGACCCTGCATCAGAACTTCTTTCATATACTTTTTTCTCTATCAGTGAAGAAGAAGAAATTTAAACAGGAAAGCATTTTATTCAGGTGTAGAGAAATCTGTTGGATTAAAGATATTTAACCCGAAGATAAGATGGATAAAATAACAAAAACATTGTTATGGCTGCATCTCAGAGAATGTTACAAAAATTTGTTTCGAGCATCTTAGGACTGATTTCTCCTGCCACAGAAGGTGGTGGCTACCCATTTCAATTTCACTTCCCATTCCCACTCCGACATGGCAGTCGGTGATCCCTCCATTGCCATGATGAGGCACACACCATTTGGAGGAGTAACATCTCATATTCCATCTGGGTAGCCTCCAAC
The DNA here is from genome assembly GCF_030028105.1 of Mobula birostris. Classification (NCBI taxonomy): domain Eukaryota; kingdom Metazoa; phylum Chordata; class Chondrichthyes; order Myliobatiformes; family Myliobatidae; genus Mobula; species Mobula birostris. Next base: position 7,658,357 of record NC_092375.1, on the reverse strand, counting down.
CCGATGACAGGAACATCGATTTGTCTTACCTCAGGTAATTTTTCCTCTGTCGTCCTCACTCATTTTTTATTCCTCATTCTGGCTGCTCTCTTGCTCCTTCTCTTCTCACGGTGCCATCACCTTCCTCGGGTGACTTCCCTTCCCTTTCTCGCTTTTCCACTCTCCTCTCCTATCAGCTTCCTCCTTCTTCAGCCATTTACTTTTTCCACCTATCACCTCCCAGCTTCTTACTTCATTCCTGCTCCTCGACCGACCCACCTTAGAACAGAGAACATTTCAGCTCAGCCCAGACGTTTCAGCCCACAGTGTTGTGCTGACTTTTTAACCTACTCTAAGATCAATCTAACCCTTCCCTCCCACACTGCAAAACACACAAAATGCTGGACGAACTCAGCAGGCCAGGCAGCATCAATGGGAAAAAAGTACAGTTGACGTTTCGGGCCGAAGCCCAGCATCTGCAGATTTTCTCTTGATTGTGATTTGCCTCCCACATTGCCCTCCGTTTCTCCATCATCCATGTGTCTATCTACGAGTTACTTAAAAATCCCTAATGTATCTGCCTCTACCACAATTCCTGGCAGGTTGCTCCTCACACCTATCACTCTACGTGTAAAGATCTAACGAAGGCTAACACATCATATGCCTTCTTAACAACACTATCAATTTGTGTGGCAACTTCCTCCTCACCTGGTCTCACTTATCACCTGCCAGCTTGCACTCCTCTGCATCCCTCCTCCTTTCTTTCCAGTCATGATGAAGGGTCTCGGCGACTGTTAATTCATCTCCATAGATGCTGCTGAAGATGCCGAGATCTTCCAGCATTCAGTGTGTGTCTCTCTGGATTTCCTGCATCTGCAGAATCTCATGTGTTTATAACAGCTCTCAGATGTAGAACAAACTGCTTGCTTTGCTTTAGTTCCAACCTTGAACTGCCTTAGTGGCTGGAGTATCTGTACTCCATGCTGCATCTGTATTTCAGTTAAATTCTTGTTTTCTGGGTAACATGTGACCTTGGCCACCATAATGTAAACCATCACACCTAATTGTGTTAAAATTCAGCTGCCTATTCTGCAAGGTTACCAAGGTGACTTCTTCCTCAGGAAGGAGTATGTCTGTCAGTTTTAATCCATCTCCAAATTTGAAAGCTGTTTCCCATTCCAAAGTTCTCAATTTTAATATGAAGTAAAATTCAAAATTCAAAGTAAATTTATTATCAAAGTAGATATCTGTCACCATATACTATCCTGCAATTTATTTTCTCTCAGGTATTTGCAGTAAATATCGGTGTAGTGGTTAGCGTGACACTTTTACACTCATGATGTCGCAGTTCAGGGTTCAATTCCAGCATCTTCTGTAGGGGGTCTCTGTACAGTATGTCCTCTCCTTGGAATGTGTGGGTTTTCCCCAGGTCCTCCGGTTTCCTCCCATGATCCAAAGATATAGCGGGTAGAAACATAGAAACATAGAAAACCGACAGCACAATACAGGCCCCTTGGCCTGCAAAGCTGTACCGAACATGCCCTTACCTTAGAAATTACCTAGGGTTACCCATAGCCCTCTAGGGTAGGTTAATTGGTCATTGTAAACTGCTCCATGATTGGATTAGGGTTAATCGAGGTTGTCGACAGTTGCTGGGGGTAGACAGGCTCACTCAGCCTATATCACTGAATAAATAAATATAAAGAAACAGAATAGGATGAATGAAAAACTCCACACAAACAGACAAACGATGTGCAAAAGAAACAAATTGGGCAAACTAAAAAGAGAACAGAACAAAATATTTTTAATAAATAAATATTGAGAATATGATTCGTAGTGTCCTTGAAAGTGAGTCTATAGATTATGGATATCAGTTCTGAGCCGAGGCTGAGGTATCCTCGCTGGTTCAGGAGTCAGGTGGTTGAAGGGAAATAATTGTTCGTGAACCTGGTGGTATGGGACCTAAAGCTTGTCGCTGTGTAATCACTATTGCCCTTATGGAATCTCATCTCCCAACTTCTGCCACCCCTTCCTGCTAGCTGGACATCGACTCCACATCAACTGCTCTGTGTTCATTTGCTCTGATCTTTATATTAAACAATTATTGAAATCCTCTTTGAAATAGAGTTGCATGAGATCTCCTGCATTATCCGTTTCCACACTCGGAATTATAGTTTCATTGATGTTGGTCAAGCAAAGAGTTCTCTTTTGAAATTCATTGCTGCAATTGCATTTTAATCATCTTTCCAATTCCAACACTTCTACAGCATCACCACAGATATTAATTGGCCGTTGTTCTGCAGGCATGCTTAGACTATCAGTGCAGTGTGCACTGTCTACGAAATGTTCCACCAGGCTCAATGGATCCACTTGATATCAGAGAATGTATACAGTATGCGACCTGAAAGTCCCTAACCCAAACCCTTCACAGACATCCATGAAACAGAGGGAGATCCCAAAGAATGAATAACAGAAAACTGTTAGAGCCCTTTAATATCAGAGAATGCATACACTATACAACTTGAAATTCTCACTCTTTGCAGACATGTAAACAAAACAGAAGAAAACTCCAAACAATGAGTGGCAGAAAACTATTAGAACCCAAAGCCCATCCCCCCATCCCCTCTCCCATGCACAAGCAGCAGCAAAGCGACACCCCTCCCCCAGCTGTTCCAGCAGGAGGCGCCAGCAGCCACCACCTGCCAAGCAAAGCCGCAAAGAGCCCGTGGTCTGCTGTCCAACAAAAACTATAGTCCATAACCTAGCGCTTCAGCATGCCACAGGCTAACAGGTATGGAGAGGTGTTGCCCTTTCCACAGTGAGAGGGAGACCAATAGATTGCTCCTTCAGTGTTAGAATCTGAACACAAAACAATCTGCAGATGCTGGGGACAAAGCAACACTCACAACACGCTGGAGGAACTCAGCAGGTCGGGCAGCATCCGTGGAAAAGATCGGTTGACGTTTCAGGCCGGAACCCTCCCTCAGGACTGTAGAGGGAAGGGGCAGAGGCCCTATAAAGAAGGTGGGGGGAGGGTGGGAAAGAGAAGGCTGGTAGGTTCCAGGTGAAAAACCAGTAAGAGGAAAGATAAAGGGGTGGGGAAGGGGAAGCAGGGAGGGGATAGGCAGGAAAGGTGAAGAAGGAATAGGGGAAAACACAGTGGGTAGTAGAAGGAGGCATGTTAGAATCTGAATGCTTATTCGAGCTCAACCAGCTTGAGAACCAGCAGACTCACCCCCACCTCCATAGACAGAGAGAGAGAGAGAGAGAGAGAGAGAGAGATCGCCTGAGTGCAGAGGTCTCTAACAGCCATACCCACTTTCTCAATGTTCCAATCTCAGCGATGCTCCAGTTGACAACACCAGCGAGGAATCGAGTCACCCACAGGAGCTGCCTGAGGCTGCATTCCCCAATGGTCCCTAAGGTGCATATCTCCCAGGCTTCTCCTGGTGATAGCAAGAAAGCAAGGCCGCTTGGTGATCTCCCAAAGCAGGAACCCACTGCTGCGTAGAACCACAGTCAGAGTGCAGTTGTAGATCATGGACTCTAACAGGACCCCAGACACCTTGAAAATCAGCATTAAAGAGAGGAACTTAAGCTGTTTTGCAGATGAGTTCAATGAAGTCAACCCCCATCGCAGTGTTATGGAGTTCCAAATTCAAAGAGCAATACCGCATGGATACACGTCCTTCGGTTCAAACTGTCCATGCCAACCAAGCTGCCTCCCCACCCCCAGTTAGTCCCAATTTCTTGCATTTGGACAATATCCCTCTAAGCCTTACCCTTCCATGTACTTCTTAAGTGATACTATTGTTCCTGCCTCAGTCACTTACTCTGGCCACTTTATTCCATATACTAAATCTATGCCCCCGTCATTTTGGATTCTCCTATCTTGGGGAAGGACTGTTACCACCCACCTTATTTATTTCAAGTTTAATTATCATTCAACCACACAAGAAAACCCATGAACACAGCCAAAACGAACAACATTCCTCTGGAGCCAAGTTACATACGCAACACCAACAGTCATTCACTGCACAAGACACGTACAGTGCATATAAGATAGCAAGTAACCAACAGTCACACAAAAAAATAGATATTGCCAAAGTCCCTGAGTAGCATGTCCTGTAAATTGATGGTCCATGGGTGCTGTTGGCAAGAAAAAGCTTTGCTCAGCAGTCCACGTGAAGGCCAGGAGCTGGACTTCGTTGTCAGAGGCTATTTGAGTCGCAAAGCATTGAGAGCATTTAATAAATAGTGGGAGCTTATATGCACCTACAGCTGTAACAACCTTACGGAACTGATGTGTCACCTCACACAAATCTGTATTGAAATCCGTTTGCCACTCCTCAGCCCACTTCCCTAACTGAGCAAGGTCACAACATAATTCTGCAAAAACCTTCTTCACTATCAACAATATCTCCCCATTTTGTGTCGTCCGTAAACTTTATGATCAAACCTTGTGCATTTGCATCCAAACATTTATATGAATAACAAATAACAAAGGTCCCAATATCAAACGCTATGGCAACTACTAGTCACTGGCCTCCATTCTGAGGAAGAGGCTCTGAGCCACTTTTGGATCTATCTAACTGGTTCTTCCTGAATTCCATGGGACCTTCATTTCTGACCTCACCCTTCCATAGGGGACCTTGTCAAATAACTTGCAAGAGGTCATAAAGAGAGCTTTGTGCACACCTTCATAAATCAAAACATTGAGTACAAGAGTTGGAATGTTATGTTGAAGTTGGTGAGGCTAAATTTGGAGTATTGTGTGCAGTCCTGGTATCAGCAAGGTTGAAAGAGTCCAGAGAAAATTTACAAGGATGTTGCCAGGATTTGAGGGCCTGAGTTATACGGAAAGGTTGAACAGGTTCAGACTTTATACCCTGGAGCATAGAACAATGAGGGGTCATCTTACAGAGGTATACAAAATTATGAGCAATATTCGAAGTTCAAATTTCAAACTTATAGAGGAGATCTTATGGAGGTATGCAAAATTATGGGGGTTATCTGAGATCTCCATTGGTCAGGGTCAACCAGAGATGTTGTGTCCCAGCTGTCTAGATATGCCAGCCAGGGCAGTACAGTGAGGGGAGCAAACTGTTGCCCGTGTAACAAGCTCCCCCTCTCCATGCATCTGATGAACCCAAATGAACGGCAGAGACCGATACAGTTTGGTACCAGCAGCATCACAGGAGCTGCCAGTCAGCGTTGAACTCAATGTAGGACTGCCTTAGGGACTCCAGCTCTGGATTTTCCCCCCAGGGTTTGCTTCCAAAGTCTTCCCCATAGGCAGGCATAGCTGCAAGGCAGTGGAGGTTTGAGATCAGAGTTTTCCTTCTCCTACATAAGCTGCCAACCATAGCTGATGAGTCCCATCTGCCTGAAGCAACTGGTTTTAAGGTGCCAGTAACGTGCCTTTGCCCTTCTCCAGTCAGTAGAAATGGTTTCCCTGGGCTTAGTAGCTAAGCCACACGTGAAGGCCAGGAGCCGGACTTGGTTGTCAGAAGCTATTTGAGACACACACCATTGACAGCATTTAATAGATAGTGGGAGATTATCCCCATTACCACCCCCATGAGGGAGTATAAGTAGGGTAAATGCAAGTAGAAGCCTTAGCACTCAGATCTGCAGCTGGATCTTCAACTTCCTCACAGACAGGACCCAGGCTGTAAAAATAGGGGACAAGCTCTCCTCTACAATTACTCTGAGCACCGGTGCCCCACAAGCCTGTGTACTCAGCCCCCTGCTGTACTCACTGTACATCCATGATTGTGTAGCCAAGTTTCCATCAAACTCAATATATAAGTTTGCAAATGACACAAAAATTGTAGGCCATATCTTGGGTAATGATGAGTTTGAGTACAGAGAGGAAATTAAGAACCTGGTGGCATGGTGCGAAGACAATAACCTATCACTCACCGTCAGCAAGACGAAGAAATTGGTTGTAGACTTCAGAAGGAGTAGCGGACCACACAACCCTATTTGCGGTGGTGCGCAAGTGGAACAGGTCAAAATCTTTAAGTTCCTCGGGGTCAATATCACAAATGACCTGACTTGGTCCAACCAAGCAGAGTTCACTGCCAAGAAGGCCCACCAGCGCCTTTACTTCCTGAGAAAACTAAAGAAATTTGGCCTGTCCCCTAAAACACTCACTAATTTTTATAGATGCACTGTAGAAAGCATTCTTCTAGGGTGCATCACAACCTGGTATGAAAGTTGTCCTGTCCAAGACCGAAAGAAGCTGCAGAAGATCGTGAACACGGCGCAGCACATCACACAAACCAACCTTCTGCCCTTGGACTCACTTTACAGTGCACGCTGTCGGAGCAGTGCTGCCAGGATAATCAAGGACACGACCCACCCAGCCAACAGACTTTTCGTCCCTCTTCCCTCCGGGAGAAGGCTCAGGAGCTTGAAGACTCGTACGGCCAGATTTGGGAACAGCTTCTTTCCAACTGTGATAAGACTGCTGAATGGATCCTGACCCGGATCTGGGCCATATCCTCCAAATATCCGGACCTGCCTTTTGGTTTTTTTTGCACTACCTTACTTTCCATTTTTCTATTTTCTATTTATGATTTATAATTTAAATTTTTGATATTTACTATTGATTTGTAATCCAGGGAGCAGGAAGCACAGAATCAAATATCGCTGTGATGATTGTATGTTCTAGTATCAATTGTTTGGTGACAATAAAGTATAAAGTAGGCTTCTTCCACTGAGGTTGAGTGAGACTAGAACTAGAGGTAATAGGTTAAGGGCGAAAGGTGAAATATTTAAGGGAAACTTGAGAGGGAATTCACTCAAAGGGTAGTGTGAGTATAGAACGAGCTGCCAGCGGAGGTAGTGGATGCAGGTTCGATTACAATATTTAAGAGAAGTTTGGATAAGTACATGGATGGGAGAGATATGGATGGCTATGGTCCAGGTGCAGGTCAATGGAACTAGGTAGAATAACAGTTTGGCATGGACTCGATGGGCCGAAGGGCCTGTTTATGTGTTGTAGTGCCCTATGGCCCTGTGACTCCAAAGTCTAAACAGACAACATCTATTGCCCTTCCAACATGTGTATTGTTGATTAGTTGTAAAGTTATTTGTAAGGTATTATTATTGGTTACTTGTAAGCCTATTGAACAGTGCCCTAGTATAATAAGATGGATTCTTGACCTCACAGTCCACCTGGCCATGTCACTGCATCTTATTGTCTGCCTGCACTGCACTTTCCCTGTAAATGTAACACTTAATTCTGCATTCTGTTATTGCTTTCCCCTTGTGCTACCTCAAAGTACTGATGTGATGAAAAGATCTGTATGAATGGCGAGCAAAACAATCTGCACCTCAGCACATGTGATAATAATAATAACCCAATTTACCCAATCACCATCTAACTTCCCTGATTTGTACTTTCCACCAAATAATCCATGAAGTTTTGGTTCCTTTCCTAAGTATTTCCTGTCCCTGCATTCTCACCTTTTACGGCAGGACATTGTAGATCACACTGCATCTTGGAGTTCTGTAACATTGAACCATTTAGATAATATGTTTATTTTTCTGCAGATGTGGTCTTTTTTACATATTACACTCCATTTGCCTGATCTTTACTGACTCATTTAGTCCATCAACATCAATTAGTTGTCAGCTTATTTTAATTATTTTGTTTACAGGTAGAGTGCATTAACAGGTCCTTAAAGCCCAACGAGACCAAAACACCCAATTACACCCATGTGACTAATTAGCCTGCAATTGGTACTTCTTTGGTACGTGGGAGGAAACTGGAGCACGCAAAGGAAATCGGCGCAGTCACAGGGAGAATGTACAAACTCTTTACGGACAATGGTGGGAACTGAAGCCGGGTTGCCCGGCGCCAGCTTAATCACTACACTACCATTCCACTCCAAAATCAAAACCGCGAGGATTGTTCTGGGGGCAGTCCACATGCTCAGGCACCAACATGACATGCCCTCGACTTATTAACTCAAACTCTAACTGAACTTCTTTGAAATGTTGGAGTACTGAGTGATGACAGAGCCTTGATTATCATTGTCATGTGATGAGATACAATGAAAAGCTTTTGTATTCAAAGTCAAATTTAAGCTTATTGTCACATGCAGAAGTACATGTATGCACAGGAGCAATGAAAAACTTTCTGAGGAATATACAGTGCATCAAAAGACAGTACAGGCCCTTCAGCCCACGATATTGTTCCGACCTTTTAACCTACTCCAAGATTAATCTAACACTTCCCTCCTACGTAGCCCCCCATTTTCCTTTCATTCATGTGGTTAGCACTACATTTTACAGTAGCAGCAATGCAGGTTCAGTTCCCGGTGTTGCCTGTAAGGAGTTTGTACGTTCTCCCCATTGATCGACTACTTCAGTTTCCTCCCACAGTCCAAATACATAGTCATAGACATAGTCATACTTTATTTATCCCGGGGGAAATTGGTTTTCGTTACGGTTGCTCCATAAATAATAAATAGTAATAAAACCATAAATAGTTAAATAGTATTATGTAAATTATGTCAGGAAATAAGTCCAGGACCAGCCTATTGGCTCAGGGTGTCTGACCCTCCAAGGGAGGAGTTGTAAAGTTTGATGGCCACAGGCAGGAATGACTTCCTATGACGCTCTGTGTTGCATCTCGGTGGAATGAGTCTCTGGCTGAATTACTCCTGTGCCCAACCAGTCCATTATGTAGTGGATGGGAGACATTGTCCAAGATGGTATGCAACTTGGACAGTGTCCTCTTTTCAGACACCACCGTCAGATAGTCCAGTTCCATCCCCACAACATCACTGGCCTTACCTACCAGTTGGTAGGTTCATTGGTCATTGTAAATTGTCCTGTTGGTAGGTTAATTGGGGATTGCTGGGCAGTGTGGATCAAAGTGCCGTATGGGCCTCTTCTGTGCTGACTCTTAATAAATAGAAATAAAATAAATATAACCTATCCGAAAGTCATTCAAATGTTCTGAATGTACGTATCTGCCTCTAACACCACTCCTGGCAGTGTATTCCACCACTCTATGTGTAAAAAGAAACTTACCTCTGACATTTCCCCCATACTTTCCTCCAATCACTTTAAAGTGATGCCCATTTGTATAAGCCATTTCTGCCCTGGGAAAAAGTCTCTAGGTGTCACTCTCTCTATGCTCTTATCATCTGTACATCTCTATGAAGTCGCCTCTCATCCTCATCGTCAAAGACAAAAACCCTACCTCACTCAACCTGTCCTCCTGAGACATGCTCTCTCATTCAGGCAGCATCCTGGTAAATCTCTTCCACACCCTCTCGGAAGCTCCAAACTCCTCCCTACAATGAGACACACAAAACCAATAATATTATAGTATTTATAATAAGCACTTATTGCCAGAATATAGTCCGAATTTATAGTAACTTTTATGTCATTGCACTGTATCGCTGCGTAAAACAACAAATTTCATACCTTGGAATTCAATGACAATAAACCTGATTTTGTTTCTGATCCTTGATCTACTCTGAGTTTCAATGCAATTACGAAGAAAGAACAGCAGCACCTCTACTTCCTAAGGAGTCTGCAAAGATTCAGTAATTTTAACTATCTTCTATAGATGTGTAGTGGAGAGTATATTGACTGGCTGCATCGCAGCCTGGTATGGAAACAGCAATACCCTTGAATGGAAAATCCCACAAAAAGTAGTGAATATGACCTAGTCTATCCCGGGTAAAGACTTTCACATCATTGAGCACATCTGCACGGAACACTGTCGCAAGAAAGGAGCTTCCATCACAGAGACCACCACAACCCAGAACATGCTTTTTTCTCACTGCCCTCATCAGGGAGAATCTACAGGAGCCTCAGGACCCACGCCACCAGGGTCAAGAGCAGTTATTACCCCTCAACCATTAGGCACTTGAACCAGAGGGGATAACTTCACTTGTCCCACCATTGAAATGTTCCCACAACCTATGGACTCACTTTCAAGTACTCTACAACTCATGTTCTCAGTATTATTTATTTACTTACTTATTATCATTACTACTATAATTATTATTTGTAATTAGACAATTTGTCTTCTCTTGTACATTGATTGTCAATCTTTGTGCGCAGATTTACATTGATTTTATTTACTCTGAATATTGAACTTGGAATTTTTAAGCCACTGTTCATTGTTTAGTGTTGATCGTTAACTCAAGTTTACCATCAGAATGTGTTATTCCTGGAATCATATATATGTCTTTCTAAGTGTTCCCTAACACAGTTTTCTAGTATTGTATTTCCATCCCTAATCTAATTTTAACATTGAAACTCATTTGACAACCGTACATTCATTCTGTGTCATATTGATGGCCTCCCTTGCTTCTCCCCTTCTTGCACAGTTACTCAGTTTTTGATGATTGCCTGCTCTAGGCCGATTTACAGCTGAGCCATATTCTTTCCATTTCTTGATGATTGACTTAACTCTACTCCAAGGGACATTCAGTGACTTGGAAATTTTCTTGTATCCATCTCCTCACTTGTGCTTTTCAAGAACATTTTTACAGAATTGTTTGGAGTGTTCTTTTGTCTTCATGGTGTAGTTTTTGCCAGGATACTGACTCAGCAGCAGTTGGACCTTCCGGATACAGGTGTATTTTTACTACAATCAATCGAAACACCTTGACTGCACACAGGTGATCTCCATTTAACAAATTATTTGACTTCTAAAACCAATTGGCTACACCAGTGATAATTTAGTGTGTCATATTAAAGGGGTGTGAATGTTTATGCAATCAAATATTTTGTGCTTTGTATTTGTAATTAATATAGATCACTTTGCAGAGATCTGTTTTCACTTTGACACGAGTCTTTTTCTATTGATTAGTGTCACAAAAAGCCAAATTAAATCCATTGCGATTCAATGTTGTAAAACAATAAAGCATAAAAACTTCCAAAGGGGGAGACTACTTTTTATAGGCACTGTAGATTCTTGATTAGTCAGGGCATGAAAAGGAAAAGGGGAGAATGCAGGAGATTGTAGCTGAGAGGAAAGTTGGATCAGTCATGATGAAATGGTGGAGCAGACTCAATGGGCCAAATGGCCTAATTCTCCTCCTACATCTTATGGGCTAATGGTCTTATACAGAAAGACAGACAGATGGATGGACATGCACACACACAAATGCCATGACCTGCTCACGCAACCATAAACAGACTCAAAAACAACATGGATACAGCCAGCAGGATTCAATTCCTTCTGCTGACTGTAAGGAACTTGTACATCTTCCCTGAGACTGTGTAAGCTTCAGTTTCCAGGTGCTCCAGTTTCCTCCCAAACCCCGACGTTGTACAGGTTAGTAGTTAATTGATCACATAGGTGTAATTGGGTGGTTCGGCTCTTCGGGCCTGAATGGCTTGTTACAGTGCTGTATCGCCAATTAAATAAAGCACAGACACACCCTAGATAGAAAACAAAATTGCAACATACACACACACACACACACACACATACACACACAAGATAGACAGAAACTCACAAATATACAAAACACACAAGAACTCACACACGCACACAGACACACACACACACACACAGAAGAACTCATATGCATACACAAACATGCAAGAACTCTCAAATACATAAATGCACACACACACACACACACACACACACACACACACACACACACACACAAGATAGACAGGAACTCACAAATATACACAAACACACAAGAACTCACACATGCACACAGACACACACACACACACACACACACACACACAGAAGAACTCATATGCATACACAAACATGCAAGAACTCTCAAATACATAAATGCACACACACACACACACACACACACACACACACACACACACACGTGATGGAATAAATCCCGACATTCGCATGACCGCGTAGAATAAAGCAGGCACCTGCATCCACTCCATCTCCGGCTCAGTCAGAGTCAACAGATTCAGGACACAGTTGGCATTAGGAAGCAATGAAAAGAAGGAAACATCAAATGTAATCAGAGATGTCAAAGGTGATGGTGCATCTGCCTGACAGAAATGAATTGAACTGATCTGAGAAAGACTCCTCAAAGTACAAAGGATAATTGAGAGAATGATAGGAGAACAGGTTCTGAGTTCCAGCACCTCAATCCGTACACCAGGAGCACACAGATCAGAGAGGGAGAGATGGCAGATTAAAACGCTCTGACTGTTGCCTGCAGTTCACTTTAGTGAGGGATTTTTAGTCTCAGGTGCAATGAATGAAGAGTTTAACGCATCCCTTTAACCCAGAAACGCAAGGACAGATGAAAGGACGTGACAGGCAAGAGGCGCAAAGTTGCCACTGAATACAGATTTGAAACAAGGAGCCAGCAACACACACACACACAGATGGAGAAGCTCCCAGAAAAGGTGGTTAATTTCCTCGCAAAGGTCAAGAAACAACTGGGTACTGCAGCGGATCCCTGTTCACTGGGGCATATCGGGACCAGTACAATTTGGCCCAATTACGCAGCTGCTCCTATTAGCTGAAGATTCATGGAAATAGTTTAAAAGGTATAAAAAAGACAAACTACCATTTAACTAAGTAGCAAACGATGCATTTAAATGAAATTCAGGACAAATTAGAATGTTACCAATATAAAAGAGTACTATAAGACTGTGTATTAGTTCCTAATAGTCATCGAAGGAGGAATTCATCCAGTGTACGCCGCCATGCTCTTTTGATTGACTGTAAATAAACAAAATCAGCGCAGACACCGAGTGCAGATAATGGACTGCCTTCATACAGTGATTTCAAAGTAGGTATACACTATACAGCCCTAAGATTCACCCTCCCAGGCAGCCATTTAATAAAGCAGCACCATGGAACCCATTTAAGGAAAAAACATTCACGCACCTAAAGGCATCCGTTAATCTTGCGAGACCATGGATCTGCACCTGGAAAGTCTTCACTCTCCAGGGTGCAGGCCTAAGCAAGGTTGTATGGAAGACCAGCAGTTGCCCATGCTGCAAGTCTCCCCTCTCCACAACACCAATGTTGTCCAAGGGAAGGGCATTAGGACCCATACAGCTTGGCACCAGTGTCGTCGCAGAGCAATGCGTGATTAAGTGCCTTGCTCAAGGACACAACACGCTGCCTTGGCTGGGGCTCGAACTCACAGCCTTCCTATCGCTAGTCAAACGGCTTAACCACTTGGTCACGTGCCCACATATCACACAGTTAATGCGCAGAAAAAAAAGAACAAATCACACAAACAGCAAAAAGCAAGCAATTAACACAGAGAATATTAAATAACAAACTGCAGAGTCCCTGAAACTGTCCAGGAGCCATAGCTACCAAGTCCGTTCAGTCTAGAGCTGCGTCGATGACTGCAGGCCACAACCACAGAGACAGTTCCACACAAAGCTCCTTGATTAAGTCATGCAAATCACAAAAATGAGTAACCAGAAACACATGGAACGTGAACTGAAGAGTCCTCCAAAAAAATGCGTCCACAGCCATGGCATGCATTCAGCTCAGAGGGCATTAAGCGTCAAACTGCGGAGCCCCCCGACAAAGAATCCCACAGCCATGAGCCACAAATAATCCTTGCAGTGTGGGGCCAAGACTCCTGCACCTTCATCCAGTAGCTGCAAGTGGTAGAGCGGTGGAATGCAGACAGACAGAGCTGAGCACCCTTTTGCCTTCTGCTCTCATTCTCATCGATTTGAATTTTGCTTGACACTTTGATCAGTGAGGAGTAACGGAGCCAACCATAAGCTCATGTTCTGCCTTTAAGTAATGATGGCTGCACACTCTACTCTCAACCTCACCAAATTCCCCAGGAGACAGCGAAAGTGCCAGATCGCTCAGTCGACCCAAAAATGATTGCATCCTCCAAATCTTCATATTCAAGGTGATTGTCGATACCTTCAAATTGTTTGTCACTCCTAACTTGTTGAAGCTCATTTTCATTTTCACTCCAGGCTGTTTCTGGCAGCTTGAAACAACAGTGAGCAAAACAGTTCTGAACTATCTCACTGCTTATTTTTCCTCAACTACCAGTGACAAAAATCAGGCTATTTGAACACAAACACACTTAACTGATCTTATTCAAGGTTACACTCTAAGCACAGTGCATTACCTGACAACTGTACAATTGCTCGCAACTGATGCTAGTTAGATAGAACTATGGTCCACGTGCAGGTCAATAGGAAACTGCAGTTTAAATGGTTTGGCATGATCTGGGCCGATATTTACGTGCCGGGCAGCACCTAATTAATTAATTAGCTTGCTTATTTCAGCTTTTTTCTTAAAGATGTGCTGGGTGTGCCCGGGTTACCACTGCACCCCTGCATGCTTCACGGATCAGCATTGGTCCACGGCCCAGGGGTTGGGGACCACTGAAGAGAATTGTCCTGCCCATTGAAGGAATGATATTAATGTGTTGGAAACAGTTGAGAGAAGAGTCACAGTACTGATACCTGGAATAGGTGGCCTGTCTCACGAGGAAATCAAACACACAAAGCACATACCTGCTGGAGTTCAGAAGAGTTAGAGGGGATTTGATTGAAGCATTAAATATTGTAGCAGTGAAGCTGTGGAAAGAATGCTTCCTCTTGTGGGAGAGCCTAGAACAAAGGGCTATGGTTTAGAAATAAGAGGTCACAGATATAAGGTAAATTCCATTCTCTCGAGGTGAGTGGATATTTGAAATTCTCCTCCAGAAAGGATTTTGGAATCAGAATCTGACTGTACTTCAGTCGGCAGGTAGACCGATTCCCGATAAGCACTACATAAGGTAGGCAGTGATACAGTTCACATTACAGTCAGACATGCCACAATCTTGTTAAATGGTAGACATTGTCAACATGTGGGAAAATATTGCTATTCCTTCACTGTCACTGGGTCAGAATCCTCAACTCTTCTGCCTAACATGACTGTAAATAGTCAGTCCCTCCACAATCACTCTATTGTGGCAGAGTGTGGATGGGCTAAATACATTGCATATGGTATGTTTGTCTTTGTTAGTTGAAACACTGAGTTCAAAAATCAGGAAGCTATATTGCAGTTTTATAAAACTCTAGTTAGGCCACATCTGGGGTGCTGCGTACATTTCCAGCTACCCCATTGTACAAAGGATGTCGAGGTTTAGGATTAGATTACGAGGACACACAGTCCTCTTTTATTGTCATTTAGTAATGCATGCATTAAGAAATGATAGCAACACACATCAAAGTTGCTGGTGAACGCAGCAGGCCAGGCAGCATCTCTAGGAAGAGGTGCAGTCGACGTTTCAGGCCGAGACAATGTTTTTCAGAATGATATCACAGAAACACATGACAAACCGACTTAAAAACTAACAAAAAACCACATAATTATAATATATAGTTACAACAGTGCAAAGCAATACCGTAATTTGATAAGAACAGACCATGGCACGGTAAAAGTCTCAAAATCTCTCGAAAGTCCCATCACCTCACGCAGACGGTGAACCTCCAGCGCCGCAAACTTGCCGATGCAGCATCCTGGAAGCATCCGACCACAGTCCAAATCCAAGTCCGTCTGAAAAACTCCGAGCCTCCGACCAGCTCTCCGACACCGAGCACCAAGCACCATCTCTGCCGAGCGCTTCGCCCCGGCCCTAGCAATAGGCAAAGCCGAGGATTTGGGTCCTTTCCCTCCGGAGATTCTCGATCGCACAGTAGCAGCAAAGCGGGCATTTCAGAAGTTACTCCAGGTGTTCCTCCGTGCTTCTCACGGCTGTCTCCATCAAATCAGGATTGTGCATGGCCCCCTAGTTAACACATAGTTGATATCACCGGGAACGGCCTCGCACGCTGCGTCACACTACCATCTTCTCCTCCAGAAGAGGTTTACCAGGATGTTGCTTGGATTAGAGGGTATGTGCTATCATGAGAAGTGGGACAAACTTGGGTTGGTTTCTCTGGAGCAGCGGAGGCTGAGGGGAGATCTGATAGAAGTTTATAAGATTATGAGAGGCAGAGATACAGACAGTATCTCTTTTTCCAAGGTTTGAAATGTCTAGTACCAGATAGCATGTATTTAAGGTGAGATGAGGTAATTTCAAAGGAGATGTAAGGGGCAAGCTTTATTTTACACAGGGAGTGGTGGGTGCTTGAATGTGCTGCCTGGGGTGATGGTAGAGGCAGATACATTCAGGACTTTTAAGACTTGTTTAAGTAGATACATTATGTGAGGAAAATGGAAGGATATTGACATTGTGTATTGAATTGAATTAAATCGAAGTGACTTTATTACTTACATCGTTCATATACATGAGGAGTAAAAATCTTTACGTTACAGCTCTGCCTAAATGTGCAATGTGTAATTTATAGTAATTTATAATAAGTACTATGCACAACAGGATAGCCAATATAACATAGAAATACAGTTGTGTCAGCATGAATTAATCAGTCTGACGGCCTGGTGGAAGAACCTGTCCCGGAGCCTGTTGGTCCTGGCTTTTATGCTGCGGGACTGTTTCCCAGATGGTAGCAGCTGGAACAGTTTGTGGTTGGGGTGACTCAGGTCTCCAATGATCATTTGGGCCCTTTTTACACACCTGTCTTTGTAGAGAGGATTAGTTTAGTTGGCCATTTGATTACTAATTTAATTGGTTCAGCGCAGCATCCTGTGCTGTACTATTCTATGTTCGATCTTTTATCTCAGTTATTTATCAAACTTATTTTGACATAGAGTCATAAAGTTGTCGAGCATAACTTAAATTGTCTTTGCTAACTGTGATACTCTCTTCACAAATCCCATTTTCCCACAGGAGACCTACATACATTTCTTTATTGAGAGTCAAATTTATTTCTTTATGACAGGTACGTCAAAACATATAGTGAAATGTGTTGTTTTTGTTGCCTGAGGATGTACTGAGGGCAGCCCACAAGTGTCATTACATGTTCCGGTGCCAACATAGCATGCCCAGACTTCTTTTCCTATCCAAATATCTGTCCAAATGTATTTTAAACATTGCAGTTGTATTTGCCTCTAGCATGTCCCCTGACACTTCCATTCTTCATTTGCACTATTTATTTATTCTGACTCTGAATCTGAATGTTATTCTTGTAATTTTTTCTAATTTTATGACTTTGCACTGGACTGCTGCTGCTGCAAAATTTTAAAAAATCATACCAGACTGATGTTAAGGTACATCCTAGGATGCTCTTGGATGCATCATCAGTGATATAACCTGGGGTCATCGGGTGGTTTGGGTCTTCCAACATCAGGCACCCTCACCCAGGTGACCCAGTCAAGGCTGATTGGGCCCCAGTGACATTGGTCCATGGATCACACCTCTTGATCTACAGCCATCTGGAGATAAATTAGTAAATTGGTTTATATTGTCACATTGACTGAGGTACAGTGGAAAAAGTTGCCTTGCACGTCATTCTTACAAATCTTTTCATCACAGCACTGCACTGAAATAGTAGTCAAGTCAAGTCAAACTTATTGTCATTCAATTATATTCAGGTATACTGTCAAACAAGACATGTTTCTCCAAACCAGTGTGTAAAGCACAATAGTACACTTAACACACATAACACAATAACTTATAGACCATGAGACCGTAAGACAAAGGAGCTGAAGACGGCCATTCGGCCCATCAAGCCTGCTCCACCATTTTATCATGAACTGATCCATTCTCCCATTTAGTCCCACTCCCCCACCTTCTCACCATAACCTTTGATGTCCTGGATACTCAGATACCTATCACTCTCTGCCTTAAATACACCCAATGACTTGGCCTCCACTGCTGCCCGTGGCAACAAATCCCATAGATTCACCACCCTCAGGCTAAAAAGTTAGGGTAAAATGTACGGATTAATTACACATCAATAAACAAAGTAAAGTGCGTAACTTAAATATTGTAAGGTACAGAACAGATTAACTGGTGACACTTTGAATACAATGCAGCAGGGAGTTCAGAAGCATAAAGGCCCGGGAGGAACTGTTTCTCACCCTGACTGCTCTTGTTTCTATGCATCAGAGTCTCCTGCCTGGTGGTAGAAAGTCAAAGAGGATGTTGGAAGGATGGTGGAATCCTTAACAATACGTAGGGTCCTGTGTACACAGCGCTCCTGATAAAAGCTAAAACAATAAGGGTGCTGAATGTTAAAGAGCAATAGAGTTACAGAAAACGTGTAGTACAGGCAGATAATAAAGTGCCAATCACGGCGAGGTGGACTGTGTGAACAAGAGTCCATCTTGTCGTACAAGGAGATCATTCAATAGTCTTATAACAGCAAGGTTGAAGCTGCCCTTGAGCCTAAAACTGATTCTGATTCCGATTTGTTCCATATAACCACCACCCCTTGTGTGACAAAGTTGCCCCTCAGATGTGGGCACCATAGTAATGTAGCAGTTAACGTGATGCTATTTCAGCCTGGGGCATTCCAGTCAGAGTTCAACTCCAGCACAGTCTGCAAGGAGTCTCTGTGGATGGTGTGGGTTTTCTCCAAAAGCTGTGGTTTCCTCCCACAGTCCAAAGATGTACTGGGTTGTCAGGGTAAGTAAATAACTGAATATCGCCTTGAATTCCTCCTCTCTCACCTTATGTCTTTTAGTTTTAGACTCTGCAACCTAGGAAAAAGACTCTAATTGTCCAACCCCTCTATGCCTCTCATAATTTTACAGATTTAATTTAAGTCACCCTTCAGCCCCAACATTCGAGTGAGAATAATCTTGGCCTATTCAAGCTCTAAGCATTCTAAGCATGCAGCCTCTACCATCCAAGAGTAGAGTACACAGCGCAAGAGGGCTCTACAATGGGTAGTTAAAACTTCCCAGTGCATCACTGGCACCAGCCTACCCACTATCAAGACCATGTAGACAGAAAGGTGCCAGAAAAAGGGCCAGTAACATGATGAAGGACCCCACCCATCCTGCTCATGGATGGTTTGTTCCACTCCCATCAGGGAGGAGGCTATGTGGCATCCCCATCCGGGCCCAGAAAACAGAAAACAGTTACTTTCCCCAAGCAGTAAGACAAATCAACACCTCCACCCACTAACCCAACCTTCCACATCCCCAGCCACCACTACTTTATCATTTCCTGTCAGTCACCTTATGTAGAGACACTCCGGTGCCTAGTGTCACTTTATGGTCACACAAACAATCTATGTACAATATATAAGCTAATCTTATGTATTTTTTATCTATTGTAACATCCACAAGATGCCAGAGGAATTCGGAAAGTCAGACAGCATCTACAGAAAGAAATAAAGAGTCAATATTTCAGTCTGAGACCCTTCATCAGGTCCAATGGTAGTGGGTTATTATTGATATTTCCTTACAAAGTCAGTTACAGGCCCCATGGTGGCATCGCAGTTAACACAACGCTAATACGCTGCGGACTTTGGAGTTTAATTCTGGTGCCGTTCTATAAGGAGTCTCTCTACGTCCTCCCCATGGAACGCATGGGTTTTCCCTCACTGTCCGAACACATACTGGGTAGGTTAATTGCTCATTGTAACTTATCCAATGAGTAAGTTAGCTTTAATCGGGGTTGTGGGATTGGTGAGATGGCGTGGCCCAAAGAGTTGGAAGGGCCGATTCCGTGTTGTATTGTAAAATAAATAAATCTATGAGGAATGAGTCCTGATGAAGGGTCTCTGCCCAAAACATCCCTTCAGTGCTTCAACATCCCTTCATCGTGGCACTGACACAACATAGAACATAGAACATAGAATAGTACAGCACAGTTGGTTGGTTGGTTGTTCATCCATCGTTGACGTCGATGAGGACCTCGACACCATTATGATGGTGTCGAGACTAGCGCGTGATTTGGATTTAAGTGAGGGAGAGATGCACAGCGTCAGCCTCACTCTCTCTTCCCAATTCCCATCTGGATCCAGTGGCAAGACAGAGTCTAGACGGCTGGAGATGGGACTAGGCGCAGTGGATGACCAGGACGTCTTCTGTGTCTTGTCCTGCTCTACACGTTCCACGACGCTTGCAGAGACCGCCTTCTTGACCGTTGGACTTTCCATAGGTCTCGTCCGCTCAATCCGCTGGAGCCTGTCTTCACATGCTGGGATAGACAACTCCCTATCACACTGAGGGTTTGAGACCCGTCGGCTACCCTCACCTGGTTTAGCCGGCTTGTCGAAGCCGTTGCCCGGGGTGTGGCCGCTGTCGCATGCAAACAGCTACGGGGAGCCACAGGTGAGAGCTGAGTGCCAGGTGGGGACCAAAGGTGGACTAACCGCCCTGAAAAGGACGCAACATGTTCCTCCACCAGAGGTGCTACCCCTCCCTGACACCCCATACACCCCATACACCCCAGCACAGTACAGGCACTTTGGCCCACAATGTTGTGCCGACCCTCAAACCCTGCCTCCCATATAACCCCCCAAAAAATGCAATGTTGGCATTCATTTCTAGAGGTATAGAATATAAGAGCAGGGATGTGATGTTGAGGCTCTATAAGGCACTCATGAGACCACACTTGGAGTATTGTGTGCAGTTTTAGGCACCTTATTTTAGAAAAGATATACTGACATTGGTGAGGGTTCAGAGAAGATTCTTGAGAATGATTCCAGGAATGAAAGGGTTACCGTATGAAGAATGTCTGGCAGCTCTTGGGCTGTATTCCCTGGAGTTCAGGAGAATGAGGGGGGATCTCATAGAAATACTCCAAATGTTAAAAGGCCTGAACAGATTAGATATGGCAAAGTTATTTCCCATGGTAGGGGACTCTAGGACAAGAGGGCACGACTTCAGGATTGAAGGATGTCCATGTAGAACAGAGATGCAGAGAAATTACTTTAGTCAGAGGGTGGTAAATCTGTGGAATTTGTTGCCATGAGCAGCTGTGGAGGCCAAGTCATTGGGTGCATTTAAGGCAGAGATAGATAGGTTCTTGATTAGCCAGGGCATCAAAGGGTATGGGTAGAAGGCAGGGGAGTGGCGATGACTGGAAGAATTGGATCAGCCCATGATTGAATAGCGGTGCAGACTCAATGGGCTGAATGGCCTACTTCTGCTCCTATATCTTATGGTCTTATGGACTTACGGATGCTAGTCATCATGAAGTTCTTTGAATGGCTGGTAATGGCACACATCAAAGACTCCATTCTTACTACACTGGACACTCGCTAATACGCTTACTGACAGAACCACTCTATGACAGATGCCATAACATCTGGCATGCAGCTGGCCCTGACACACCTAGAAAAGATAGACACATGTCAGAATGCTGTTTGTGCCTTTTAGATCGGCATACAACACCATTGTCTCATGGACCTTGGTAAACAAATTCTTACTCCTTGGTCTAAATACATCATGTGCAGAGGATGTTGGACTTCCTAACCAAAAGACCTCAGATAGTCAGGATGCACAACCACTTCTCCCTCCCAATCATTCACCCAAACATGAGTGCTCCTTAGGGCTGCGTGCTGAGGCCATTGCTGTGTCCGCTGCTCACACATAGCTGCATGGCCAAACACTCTAATAATCACATTGTCAAATTTGCTGATGACACGACAGTGGCAGGGTTCATCACAAACAACAATGAGACAGCGTACAGAGTGGAGATGGAAAAGCTCAGGGCCTAGTGCCAGGTAAATAATCTCTTCCTCAATGTCAACAAGACAAAAGAGATGGTTAACGTCTTCAGGAGAGCTTGCACCACTCACACCACTCTTTATATCAGTGGCACAGCAGTGGACACTGAAAGCAGTTTCAAACTCCTGGAGGAGCACATGACAGGTAACCTCTCCTGTTCTCAGAACACATCCTGCACAGTCAAAAAGGTTCAGCAATGCCTTTACTTTCTGAGGAGGCTGAAGAGAGCTGGACTTTGCACATCTATACTCACATCATTCTACAGATGTGCAGTAGAGAGCATCCTAACAAGCTGCATCACTGCTGGGTACAGAAACTGTACTACTGCAGACAGAAAGGCTCTACAAGAGGTAGTTAAGACTGACCAGTGTATCACCAGCACTAGCCTACCCACCATCAGGGACATAGATACAGAAAGGTGCCGGGAAAAGGCCAGCAATATCACAAAGGTTCCCATCCGCCCTGCTCCTAGGTTTTTGTCCTACTCTCATCAGGGAAGAGGCCATGTAGCATCCATATCGGGCCACCAGACTCAAAATCAATTACTTTTCCTGGAGAATAGATGATTGTACTAGGAGCTACATGACAGATGGCTAAACTCCAAAGGACATCACCTCTGGGATCCCAGGAACTCACAAAGACTCTTCATTATGAGAAAGTGAGCATCCTTGAAGTGTGGCAACACACAATATAAAATGCATACAATTTCATTGTAGACCACTGCAGAGTACACTATTACAGTGTACATCACTACAGTAAACACTATTACACTGTACACTACTATAGTAAACACTGTTACAATATGCACTATTACAATTTACATCACTACAGTAAATACTATTACAATGTACTTCACTACAGTAAACACTATTACAGTGTACATCACTACAGTAAACACTATTACACTATACACTACTATAATGTTACAATATACACTATTACAATAAACACTTACAATTTACATCACTACAGTAAATACTATTACAATGTACTTCACTACAGTAAACACTATTACAGGGTACATCACTACAGTAAACACTATTACAATATACCATAAGATCATAAGACATAAGAGCAGAATTAGGCCATCTGGCCGATTGAGTCTGCTCCACCATTCAATCATGGCTGATCCTTTTTTTTCCCCTCGTCCTCAACCACAGTTTCTGACCTTCTCCCTGTAACCCTTGATGCCATGTCCAATCAAGAACCTATCAATCTCTGCTTTAAATACACCCAACGACCTGGCCTCCTCAGCTGCATGTGACAACAAATTCCACAAATTCACCAAACTTTGGCTGAAGAAATTTCTCCGCATGTCTATTTTGAAAGGGCTCCCCTCTATCCTGAGGCTGTGCCCTTTTGTCCTCGTATACACTGCTACAGTAGACACTATTACAACTTACATCACTACAGTAAAACAATGTACATCACTACAGTAAATACCATTATAATGTACTATTACAATAAAAGATAATGTATTCTATTACAATGTACACAACTAGAATATACACTACTATAAGGTACAAATTATAATGCAGACTACTACAGCATACAGATTGAAGTTGTATAAGCCATTGGTTTGGCCAAATTTTGAGTATTATGTGCACTTCTAATCATCTTCTTACAGGAACAGTATCAATAAGATTGAAATAGTACAGAGAAAATTTAAAAGGATGTTGCTGGGATTTAAGGACCTGAGTTATAGGGAAAGGTCTGAGTAGGTTAGAACTTTATTTCCTGTAGTTTAGGAGAATGAGCGGAGATTTGATAGAGGTATATAAAATGATGAGTGGTATAGATGGAGCAAATGAAATCAGGCTTTAACCACTGGGGTTGGGTGAGACTTGAACTAGAGGTCATGGGTTAAGGGGAAAGGTAAAAATTGTTGAGGGGAACTTCTTCATTCAGAGGGAGGTAAAAGTGTGGAATGAGCTGCCGCTGGAAATATATCAAATAAATAAAGTGCAGTAAACAGAAAGCAGCTCACTGTCCTACTGATGAGACCTCAGTGGTGGCAGGATATTCTGAAGGAAGAATCTGTTTCCCAGTCTGGCAGTCTTCTTCCTGACATTTGTGTACCTCCTTCCTGAAGGTAGTGGGTCAAGGGGATTGTGGGATATAGCAGACTAACAGTTTGGCATGGACTAAATGGGCCAAAGGGCCTGTTTTGGTTCTATGATTCTATGACTCTGTGACTACAATATACATGATGGAGCCATACACGACTACAATACACACAACTACCACAAGGTGAGGTGTAGTTGTCTGACATGAATCATAGATATTTGGGACAGCTAATCTTCACACAGAGTAGCTTGCGTTACCCTCTCAGCTCCTGCCCACCCAGAGGGACCGATCAAAATGAATTGGGGGTTTTTAGACAATTTCTGAACAGAGCATCCATTGCAAACTTGTTATAATTTGCCAGGTTTTAGGCAGTAATTATATTCTCCAGTGAATGCTGAAGGCTGTATTTCGTATATTTTCTGCAGATACAATAATCTACGCTTTATTTGACGTTATTTAATTTTGATTAAACCTCATTACACAGGGAACAGATGATTACCTTTTGCAATAAAAATGCTAAGCAGCGATTCCAGTCCCTTGTCAACGGCCGTCATTCTGCTTGTTCAGCAGGAAACTGTGGCTCTGCTACTTTCCGGGATCACAGTTGGGTGGGGAGGGTGGAGGTAGGGATATATGTTGGCACCACCTACAAACCATTCAGTTCTGACCTCTTCCCTTCACGTCCTGATCATCCTGATCAGTTAAACATGAGACAGAGAGAGAGAGAGAGAAATAAAGAAAAAGAAAAGAAAGAATCCAAATAGTGGGAGGAGTGCACTAGACTGGAGTGGCTGCCGAGCCTTAGTTAGAACCACTCACAACAAACTAGAGGAGAGACACCAAGCAGTACTAATGGCTGCCGGACAAAGAAGGAAAACAATAGCAGTGGCTCCCCTTCCAAATTGTGAACGTCTTTATTGGAGACATCTCTGTCGGTCACATCTTGGATTCAGCAGCCTCCTACGAACACACAAATCTAACTGTCATTGTCGGACACGACAGCCAACCAACAAACCAACCAACGCTGAAATGTGCCAGTTGTGTTAACAACCAACACACTCAAGAGTGCACTAGGGGCAGCCCACAAGTGTCGCCACATATTCTGGTGTCAACATAGCTATCCCACAATGCCCGGCAGAACAAACGGAACACAACAGACAACAGAACAACAACAGCAAAACAAGCCCTATTCCTCTTTATTACCCACTCACATACTGTGATGGGGTCCTGAATTACCCCTATGAACTGTGCTTTTAAAAAAAGAGAGAGAGAGAGTTGTGGAACACAGACACCTTGTTAAAAAGAGAGACAAAGAAAGAGAGAGAGAGAGAGAGAGAGGTGAAGACTGCTCACAGTTTGTTTATACTTTCTCCAAGGACGCTGCCTGCTTGTAAATTTTTACAGAGAGAGAAGGGAGGAGCTACTTGAGAGACAGTTGGCATTCAGCACGGTGAGATAAATAGAAGGTCAGAGAGTAGACATGCAGACACATGGTTTTGGACACTGAATGAGCTTTGTTGTGCCCACAGAAAAGGTGGGTTTTGGAGGATCGATCAGTGGTTCTCGCAGTGTGAAAAGGGTGTGACCGGTGGGGAGTTATTCGTGTGTCCACCCTTGCCTGGGTTAATAATTCCACCACAGAAGAACGGTCCCCTTTGTTGTGGTCACAGTCGGTGACTTCTAAAGGAATTCGGAGGACAACGGGAGGATCGACGGTGTCAACTCACTTAAAGACTCAGATCTCTCTCTGTCTCTTCATCACTACTCAACTCAATACCACGAACTGAACTGAACTTTACTCATCATCATAAGACCATCCATTTACCCCTAGACTTGAAGAAGCTTGGTTTTCATATATTTCTACACTTACTTATATATATAAAATCATTGCTAACCTATTTAATATACCTGCATTTATATTACTGTATTGTGTAGTTACTAATAAATACCATAAGTTAATAGCAATACTGAACTCCAAGGTATTTTCCATTTCTGCTAGTTCTTTAACCCGTCACAGGGTATATGACACATACACAGTCATCTAACTTCTGGGATAAAAAAAGTAGGATTAGTGCGGTAAACACTAGCGATTCTGCAGATGCTGGAAATCCAGAGCAACACAAAGGTATTCAGCAGGTCTGGGGAATAAGCAATCAACGTTTCTGGCTGAGACTCGTCATTAGCAATGGAAAGGAAGGGGAAGGGCACCAGAATAAAAGGCGAGGGGAGGGAATTGGAGTACAAGCTGGCAAGTGATAGGTGAGACCAGGTGAGGGGGAAGGTGGGTGGGTCGGGGGGGGGTGGAATGAAGAAGCTGAGGGGTGATAGGTGGAAAAGAGAAATAGCTGAAGAAGAAGGAATCTGATAGGAGTGGACCATGGGAGGAAGGGAAGGAGGAGGGACGTGATGGGCAGGAGAGAAGAAGGGAAGAGGTGTGACGGAATACAGAATGGGGAATAGAAAAAGAAAGAAGGTGACATGGGGAGAAATTACCTGCAGTTACACAAATCAATGTACCTGCCGTCAGGTTGGAGGCAAATCAAACAGAGTATGGGGTATTTCTCCTCCAATCAGGCTGTGGCCCATTGTGACAGTAGGAGAGGTTATGGACTGACATGCAGGAATAGGAATGGGAAGTGGAAAAGAATAGAGGAGGTAAGTGGTGTGCCAAAACAGGGAATGGTAGGACCTGTTCCTGTGCTGAACAATTCTGTTTTCTAAATGATTAAGGATTACTTCTGTAAATGACTAAGGGAGTAGAACAGGAGAGGCTGAGAAAACTTTTCTAGGGGCAGATCTCAGTGAAAGCTACTGCAGGGTTTATAAACAACAAGAAAATTAAATTTGGCAGTTTGCCAGACCAGGAATCAGGGTAAATCGGTGAACACGGGGGTAAGAGGTGAATTTGAAATGTTCTGAGACCCTCTGCATTTCCTGCAGCTGCTATTTAACTTTCCAATTGCTGTCAACAATCAACTGTCTCTGATTTTGTCAAGAGAGCAGCAAGAAGAATGGAACGGTGAAGCCTGGTCTATCCTTTAATTCATTAGGCATGTTTCCCGCATGTCTGCACACCTCACAGCAATGAAATGAAGCCGGTCTTTTGTTGTAATCGTGAACCACCCTGATGCACACAAATAAGCAATCCCCAGTTAATTTCACACAGTACCCTGCGCTTGCAGGAACATATGTCACGCAGTCAGGCAAAAAATAAGCAGCTGTATCAGGGCGTTAGAGCTGCATATTTTATGTACCTGCTCTCTTTAAGAACTACTGCTTGTTCACTCCTGAAATTCAATTATGAGTGAATGGTTGGTGCACCGACCCACTACTGAGCTTCACAATACTTGATTCTTGAATACAAACACACACACACACACACACACACACACACACACACACACACACACACACACGCACGCACACACACACACACACACACTAATGACACCAATACACAAACACAACACATGTTTGCATATACGGCCACATGAACACATGCTCATGCACGCACACATGCACAGACACACATACGGAGATATGCACACACGTATGCTCACGTACACATACATGCACATACATTCACATACACTCATGCACACCATTCACACCAATGCACAAACACGCACATACCATGCGCTGTACATGCTGGCGCACGAACACATACATGAGCATGCTCTAACACATACGTATGCAAACACATGCGCGCGCGCACACACACACACACATTGTGAACACACGTGCACATGCATACACCTACATGCACACACATACATACAAATGCACACATAGGCGTACACTTATACGCACACATGGACACATACATGTGCACATACAAAGAACATAATTTCAGACACAAAATTGCACACAAGCCCTCACACACACAAAAATCCGCAGTAACAGATGGAAAAACATACACACACACACACACACACACACACACACACACACACACACACACAAACACATCCACATGCAAGCATGTGCAGACAGTTACACACACAAATACAAACACATAGAACCACACACAGGAATGCAGACATAAGCAGGCAAGTACAATTGACACACAGAGCGCACACCAGACAACCTACCTGAGAAGATGTGGAAAGGATGTTTCTCATGATGGGAGAGTCTAGGACAAGAGGGTATAGCCTCAGGATAGAGGGGTGCCTTTTCAAAACAGAGATGCGGAGAAATTTTGTTAGCCAAAGGGTGGTGAATTTGTGGAATTTGTTGCCACAGGCAGCTGTGGAGGCCAGGTTGTTGGGTGTATTTAAGGCAGAGATTGATAAGTTCTTGATTGGACATGGCATCAAAGGTTACGGAGAGAAGGCTGGGAACTGGGGTTGAGGAGGAGCAAATAAAAGGATCAGCCATGATTAAATGGTGGAATAGACTTAATGGGCCAGATGGCCTAATTCTCCTATATCTTATGGTCTCATGGTCCAAACACACAGTGGTGCCTACATAGACATGAATATTCACAGACCCATGTGTGTGCACTTACATATACAACCACAACCAATGGACTCACTTTCAAGGACTCTTCATCTCATGTTTTTGAAGTTTATTACTTATTTGTTTATTATTCCTCCAAGAGGACCACAACCTTGTCGTAGTGTTTGGAAGTTTGTGTGCCTCAATGACCCAGAGAGCTATGTTGGCTGGAGTCAGGGCTTTGTAATTTGGCTCTTGCAGAGTCACACATGCCTAACATGTCAAAGATTAGAGGCTAGACTAAGAGAGGTCCACCAGTCCTCCAGGTTCAGGGATTCATCTCAGGGCTAACAACCCTAACTGGTCAAAAAACAATTATTACAGAAACAACAATGAAGAATCCCTTTACAGCTTAGAGAAATTGGAAGAATGGGCAAAAAAGTAGCAGATGGAATACAGCGTTGGGAAATATATGATAATGCATTTTGGTAAAAGGAACAATAGAGCAGACTATTATCTAAACGGGGAAAAGGTTCAAACATCAGAGGTGCAGAAGAACTTAGCAGTCCTTTTGCAAGCCTCCCAGAAGGTTAGTTTACAGATTGAGTCTGTGGTAATGAAGGTAAATGCAATGTTGGCATTTATTTCTAGGGGAATAGAATATAAAAGCAAGGTGATAATGCTGAACCTTTATAAAACACTAGTCAGGCTGCATTTGGAGTATTATCAACAGGTTTGGGCCCCATATCTCAGAAAGAATATTTTGTCATTGGAGGCAGTCCAGAGGAGGTTCACAAGGATGATTCCGGGAATGGAAGGTTTACCATATGAGGAGCGTTTGGCAGCTTTGGACCTGTACTCAGTGGAATTCAGAAGAATGCTTGGGGATCTCATTGAAACCTACCAAATGTTGAAAGGACTAGATAGTGTGGATGTGGAGAGGATGTTTCCTACGGTGAAGGTATACAGAACTAGAGGGCACAGCCTCAAAATCAAGGGGCAACCCTTTAGAATAGAGGTAAGGGGTAATTTTTTTTAGCCAGAGAGTAGTAAATCTGTGGAATACTCTGCCACAGACTGTGGTGGAGGCCAAGTCTGTGGGTATATTTAAGGTGGAAATTAATAGGTCTCCTGATTGGTCAGGCCATCAAAGAATATGGAGAGAAGGCAGGTGTATGGGGTTGAGTGGGATCCAAGATCAGCCATGATGGAATGGCAGAGCCGATTCGAAGGAGTGAATGGCCTAATTCTGCTCTTATGTCTTATGGTCTTATGATCTGAGTGCGACAGTATTGCTGAATCTCCACCCAGGACCTGCATGTCTGACAGTAATGAAAACCAAGAGGACGCTACTGACAAGATGAAGGAAGTCTTGAACACCACTGGAGACGTAGGACTTCATTGCTGCCCAAAACACCAGGAGCATACCACGCGGTAAGTATTATTATTATTATTATTATTTCTTTCTGTAAGGGGTTTCTTCTTTTATGTTACTGCGTAGGCTAATTAAAATGGCTTCTTTGTTATGTTAACTGCTGAGAAAGTCCTCCTGCTAGTAGTTTGTTTGGATTATGTTACTGATAAGAGGATGAACGAACCAATTAGGATAGATGTTATTCTGTCTGTGTGTCTGTAAGTTATTGTGATGCGAGAGTTTTTGGGCAGAAGGCACGAGAGAGAGAGTGAAGATGGACAAGGTGCTATGAGTTGGCTAACGGGGTCGGACCCTGAGCACGGGGTCCGAGGTCCAGGGTGTTCGGCGAGGAGAGGAGACGGAGACGGACTCATGTGGTGTGTATGGTCGACCACCGTTGTTGGTCCCAGGCGGCCGGTCGAGGTGGTCTGAGGGGATCACAGGGTGAAGAAGGAGGGTTCCGAGCTCCAACTGTTTGTGCACGAAGAAATTGAACTTTGATAAGTGTGGCGCCTTTTATTTTCCTTTTATATTTTATTAGCTATTAATTATATAGTTCCAGTAATATCTATAAACTGTAAATCATTTAATTGTATCTAGTGTATTGTCTGTTATTCGGGCGGGGTGGGGTACATCACACAGCATCCACACAAACTAATTACCCAGTTTGGCGGGGCCGAGGGCTGTTTCCCTAGACGACAGTGAGCCGAGTGACCCTGAGGCTTGCCAGGGGGGCTACATTTCTTTTTGTATTTGCACAGTTTTTTGTCTGCTGCACTCTGGCTGAACGCCCAGGTTGGGAGGTCTTTCACTGATTCTGTAATGGTCATTATTATTGAGTATGCCCACAAGGAAATGAATCTCAGGGTTATATATGGTGACACTGATATGTACTTTGAATACACACCACCAATGAATAAGCTGATACTGTCCACAGGGACAAGCTGCTGAAATAACTACTCAATGTGACCAATGACTTTCATTTACTAAGTGGATAAAATATCGTATGAAGTTAAACTAGATAAAATGGACGATCTTGCATTCAAACTTCCAGCGTGATCTCACACCTTCCTCCCTTCCTGAACAATCTCTGCTACCCTGGCAAGGTCTCTATACTCACTCATTTATTTGTTGCAATATTTATTTACAATTTTACGTTTATTGTTGCACCGTAACTTGAAGTGTCTTTAATGTATTGCAGTGTACTGCTGCTGCAAAGCAATAAGTTTCATAACGTATTTCATAACAGGAAGTTATGTTGCAGCTTTATAAAACTCTACTTAATCCGCCTTTGGAGTATTGCATATATTTCTGGTCGCCCCAATAAAGGAAGAATGTTGAGGCTTTGGAGAGGGTGCAGAAGAGATTTACTAGGATGCTGCCTGGTTTAGAAGGCATGTGCTATATTGAGAGATTGGACAAACTGGGGTTATTTTCTCTGGAGCAGTGGAAACTGAGGGGAGACCTGACAGAGGTTTATAAGATTAAGAGAGGCACAGATATGTTGCACACTTGGACACAAAAGGGACTTCCAGATGTGCAGAAGTTTCAAATAACGTCTTTTTTTTCCTTTCTGGAAATACAGGAACACAAACGCATCGGCTTACCATGCACGCTGCGGCGCCGTCTCCGTCTACTCCATCACGTGCGCACTCCCGTGCCCCCAGGACCCCTCAGCTGCCCCAAGTGCCTGTATAAGCTTTGCCCCTTGTAACCATCAATTCACCTACTAAAATATTACCGTTACTAGTACAACATCAAATTGTGAATGAACAAAATAACAAACCAAAGCAATAAAAATAATATGAACAGAATATAAGAAAATTAGGGGGGTATCCAGTGTCCATTAATATGCTCCACAGTACTATGGGTCCCACAGATAGCGTAGACAGACAGTGTCTTCCCTCCGAGGGTTATAATATCTAATAGCAAATAGTCATAGTCATAGTCATACCTTATTGACCCCGGGGGAAATTCCCCCTGGGCAAAAGGGCACATATTTAAGGTGAGAGGGTGTAATTTCAAAGGAGGTGTGAGGGGCAAGTTTTTTTACACAGAGAGTGGTGGGTGCCTGGGATGTGCTGCCTGGGGTGGTGGTAGAGGCAGAGACATTAGAGACTTTTAAGAGACGTTTAGATAAGCACGTGGGTGTGAGGAAAGTGGAAGGACGTAGACATGGTGTAGGCAGAAGAGGTGAGATTAGCGGCCATTTGATTGCTAATGTGATTGGTTGGCACAGTTTGTGGGCTGAAGGACCTGTCTCTGTGCTGTACTGAGCCTACATTGTATGTCG
Organism: Mobula birostris; assembly: GCF_030028105.1. Classification (NCBI taxonomy): domain Eukaryota; kingdom Metazoa; phylum Chordata; class Chondrichthyes; order Myliobatiformes; family Myliobatidae; genus Mobula; species Mobula birostris. Next base: position 7,626,614 of record NC_092375.1, on the reverse strand, counting down.
ATGATAATAGACCTGATTGGGATTCTGATCCTCAGTGTTGATGTGGCACAGGAGGTACTGGCTGCACGAGGAGCCACAGGGTGAGCTTTGCGGCCTGAGCTAATATTTTACTGCCAACCTCTGCCCTCAAGATAATGAATCTGAGGGTTGTCTCTAGTGACCGATATTTACTTAGATCATAATTTTGCTTTGAACTTCGGTTGTCATTGAGACGTTGGTGGTGAGGTACCTTCTCAAACTGCTGCAGTCTATGAGGTGTAGGTAAACCGGCATTGCTGTTTTTTGTCCAGTGGAGAGTCAGATGGTGTGGGGCTTGGAAAGAACAATCTGAATTAAAATCAGGTTTAATATCGCCGGCATATGTCATGAAATTTGTTGTTATGCGGCAGCAGTGGAAGGTAATACACAATAATAAAAAATAAACTGTAAATTACAATAAGAAATATATTTTTAAAAATTAAATTTAATAAGTAGTGCAAAAAGAGAGCAAATATAGAAAAAATAGTGGGATAGTGTACATGGGTTCATTGCCCATTCAGAAATCTGATCGCAGAGGGGAAGAAGTTGTTCCTGAACCACTGAGTGTGCGTCTTCAGGCTCCTGTACCTCCTTCCTGATGGTAGCTATGAGAACAGGGCATGTCCTGGGCGATGGAGGGTCCTTACAAGGAAGTGAGACTAACAATAATGTTTTTTGAGAGATATATCTGCTCTCCCAAACCAATGACAGGCATGTGACCAATTAATATACAAACCCGTTGTAATAAGCTCTTCGAGTCTGTGCAGGAAGCTGGAGAGCTTTGGGTTCTGAGGTTTATAGAGCATCTGAATGGTTAATTGTTGTTTAAGGAGATTCATTAAATGTTTAGTGGTCCTTGTGTTTTTCTCGAGCAACTCATTCTTTGTAATCCAGTCTCCCGGTGCTTTCCATTTAAGCTTGTTGTTTATTTTGATAGGCTCGGGGAATCTGTGTTACTTGTATTATTTATGCGGACACCCGATTGGCGCTAATCGCAGAGTCCTAGTTTTGAGAATGTTATGTCTTGTGGTGTGCTCAGCTGAAAATGAGAGGAAACAAGAGCTCCTAGGGGAAGCCCACACAACCACAAGGAGAACGTATAAGCTCCTTAGAGGCAATGGTAGGAATTAAACCCGAGTTTCTGGCACTTTAATAATGTTATGCTGGCCATCACACTACCCTGGCCCCCTCAACATTCTTTATGCCTCTGATGACTAACTTTCTTTATGCAGAGCCCCAATCTAACTATTTTGAACAATTCTGTAGGACACCCACTGGTTGGTGGAGATGTGGAGCTTCCTCAGAATCCTCATAGCGGCCAGCAGCAATTGTCAGGCTTAACCTGACTATCTGTCTGGAAGGGAGAGTGGGCCTCACCAAGATTCAAGATTCAAGAGTGTTCAATGTTATTTCCAGTACACAAATGTAAAGGAGAATGAAATTATTGTTACTCCAGATCTGATGCAGAACAAAGAAAACACAATAAGATAAAGAACATAAGAATAAAAAATATTATTTTTACCCCATTCCAACACATTTCAAATTATAGTCAGAGACCTTAACCTGATCTTTTTGAAGAAAACCTTGCCCAATTATCACCAGCACATAACTTGTTGCATCAGAGATCCCAACACACTAAGAGCACTGCTACACCATGATAAGGAATGCCTATCGTTCCTTCCCGAGACTGCATTTTGACGAGTCGGATCATCTGACCGTACTCCTGCTACCTGCATTCAGACAGAGCCTAAAGAGCAAGGTCCCAGAGATCAAGACAACCAGGAGGTGGCCATGGGAGCCTGAGGAACAGTTACAGGATTGCCTTGAGTCAGTGGACTGGGCCATGATCGAAGTGTCATCTGAGGACCTGAATCACTACGGCAGGGTCATTACAGACTTTAGTGAAACAACTGTGGATGAGTGTGTCCCCATGAAACCATTCAGGGATTTCTCCAATCAGAAGCCCAGGATGAACCATGAAATTCGGAATCTGCTGAGAGCCAGATCAGAGGCTTTCAAGTCTGGAAATCAAGGATACTACAAGAGGTGCAGTTAAGGCTATCTCTCGGGCAAAGTGGAGATTCCGGACTAGACTGGAATCAACGAGGGATGCTCGACAGCTGTGGCAGGCTCTGAATGCCATAACCTGTTACGAAGCTAAATCTTGCAACAGAGGGAATGACAGAGCTTTGCTTCCAGATGAGCTCAATGCCTTCTATGCTCACTTTGACCACCAGAAGAGGGAGAAACCATCAAGCACCCCCATTTCTCCCAATGATCCTTTGGTCTAGTATCTGAAGATGGCGTGCAGTCTGCCTTCAAGCAAGTGAATCCAGGGAAAGCAACTGGTCCAGATAGAGTACCTGGCCAAGTACTGAAGACCTGTGCTGACCAACTGGCTGGTGTACCCACAGATACCTTCAACCTTTCACTCTGACAATGTGTGGTACCTACCTGCTTCAAGCAGGCTTAGTAAATACCAGTGCACAAGAAGAGTGTGGTACGTGTCTAAATAACTATGGCCCAGTGGCACTTACATCCACAGTGATGAAGTGTTTTCAGAGGCCGCTGTTGAAGCATATCAGCTCCTGTCTGAATATTGACTTGGATATGCTCCAATTCACCTACTGAAGCAACAGGTCTACAGCAGATGCTATCCTGTTGGCTCTTCACATAACCGTGGAACATGTAGACAGCAAAGATGCATACATCAGGATGCTCTTTATTGATTACAGCTCAGCATTTAACACCATCGTCCCCTCAAAACTAATCAGCAAGCTCCAAGACCTGGCTCTCAATACCCCCTTGTGCAATTGGAACCTGCATTTCCTCACTTGTAGACCCCAGTCAGTTCAGATTGGCAAAAAATCTCCTCCGCAGTCTCCTTCAGCGCAGGTGTACCACAGGGATGTGTACTTAGCCCCCTGCTCTACTCACTTTACACCTATGACTGTGTGGCTGAGTACAGCTCCAACACCATATACCAATTTGCTGTTAACACCAGTTCTGTGGGCTGTATCAAAGGCAGTGATGATACGAGGGAGATTGACAACTTGGCTGATTGGCATAATAACAACAACCTGTCATTCGAAGTCAAGGAGCTGATTGTAGACTTCAGGAGAGGGAAACCAGAGGTCCATGAGCCTGTCATCGCTGGAGGATCAGAGGTGGAGAGGGTCTGTAACTTTAAATTCCTGGATGTCAGCATCTCAGAGGACCTGTCCTAGAACCATCATATAAATATTATTGTGAAGAAAACACAACAACATCTCTACTTCCTTAGGAGTCTGCGGAGGTTTGGCATGTCTTCAAAAACCTTGGCAAACTTCCCTAGGTGTGGTGGAAAGTGTGCCGACTGGCTGCATTATGGCCTGTTATGGGAACATTTGAGCGGAAAACCCTACAAAAGGTAGTGGATTCAGCCCATAACATCATGGAATTTTATCTCCCAACCATTGAGCACATCTACATAAAATGTTGCCGTGGAAAAGCAGCATCCATCATCAAAGATCCTCACCACCCAGCCATACTCTTTTCTCACTGCTACCAGCAGACAGAAAGTACAGGAGCCTCAGGACTCACACCACCAGGTTCAAGAACAGTCACTACCGCTTAACCATCAGGCTCTTGTACAAAAGGGGATAGCTACACTTATTTAAGGACTCTGTTATATTGTTATTTCATAGTCGTTATTTATTGCTATTTATTTATAATTGCATTTTAATAATTCCTGATGTTTACAGTTTACAGTTGCTGTTCCATAGTATGCCTGTAGAAAAAGAATCTCAGAGTTGTCTGTGGTGACATGTGTGTACTCTGATAATAAATTTTACTTTGAACTTTGAACTTTAAACTTTAAATACATAAGACAGCTTACATACACACATTGATTGTGTGCCCATAAAGTGATGCGAGACACAGGAGTGTCTGTACATAAAGTGACTTATGGGAAATGATAAAGTAGTGGTGGCTAGGCGTGTGGAGGGGTGGGCTAGTGGGTGTCGGTGCTTTGGGAAAGTAATTGCTTCTTATTCTTGGCGTGGATGCTACACGGCCTCTTCCTTGACAGGAGTGGGACAAACCGTCTATGAGGAGGGTGGGTAGGATCCTTCCAAAGCCATCGTGTGAGAGGGGACAGCCGCCTGTTTTGTGAGGGGCTGGTGGGTGTATATGATGGAGCTCCCAATCCAGTGGAAAACTGCTGCCAGAACAGTACTGAAGAAAACTAAGGTCTTCCCCAGTAAAATGTTCCACGGGTTTTTACAGATGTTTTGAAAAAACGTTGATCCTAAGCCACGGCAGGGCTGACCTAGTCGCTGCTGAATGTGGGAAAGCCTCGTGCCGTCTGTCAGTGAGGTCTGCTGCCTGGCCAGGAGGTAGCAGACAGCACATCTCTGTAATTTATCACGGCCATTACAGAGACTGCTCTGGGGGACCTTTATGTAAATAAAGATTGCATTAAGAAAATTAAATTGATTAACTAAAACGTAAATAACCTTCAGCTTCATTCACTGAGCGCTGCTCTGTAAGGCAGACATGACCCCCACTCTCCTCTGAGTTGGTTCCTTGCCAATTGCTTCAGGCAAACCCTCATTACCAGCAAGGACACCTGGTGGTTTCAGCTCTCGGCCCTCAGGGTCCAATCACTAAAGTTCAACAGCACAGAGTCTTCAAATCTGCATCACTCTTCATGAATTCCTAGATTCTTAAGTGCTTTCTTACACATTATTTCTGCATACTCACACCTCGATGTAGATCCAATCTGAAAGAGAATCTCAGAGGACGCTCACTCCCATCAAACGCAAAGCCAGAAAACTAAGCCTGGTCCTGTTTATTCCTATTGTACAGAATCTAAATGGAGCAGCCTCCTTCCATTCACTCCCATTGTCCACCACTGCAATGGATTGAGCCCCTTTTCATTCACCCCATCGTTAACGTACCACACCCCTGCTGCTGACATAAAGTTATCATAGCCTATGGGGGGGTAGGGGTTTGGCAGTGTGGATAAGCTCTCAGCGATTCAGGAACAGCTTCTTCCCCTCTGCCATCCGATTCCTAAATGGACATTGAATCTTTGGACACTACCTCACTTTTTTAATATACAGTATTTCTGTTTGTTGCATGCTTTTTTAAGATCTATTCAATATACATATAATGTAATTGATTTACTTGTTCATTTATTATTTTTTTTCTCTCTTCTATATTATGTATTGCATTGAACTGCTGCTGCTAAGTTAACAAATTTCATGTCACATGCCAGCGATAATAAACCTGATTCTGATTTTGATTCTGACTATCTAGTAAATGTTCCCGATGGTGTGAGTCTCAAATAGCCTCTGACAACCATGTCCAGCTCCTGGCCTTCACGTGTGGCTTAGCTACTAAGCCCGGTGGAACCATTTCTACTGACAGGAGGTTACTGGTGCCTTAAAACCCGTCGCTCCAGGCAGACGGGGTTTGTTATGGTTGGCATCTCATCTAGGTGAAGGAAAACTCTGATCGCAAATCTCCTTCTGCCTTGCAGAGCTATACTGATTCATGGAGAAGGCTTCGGGAGTGAATCCTGGGGAAAATTCCGGAGCTGGAGTTCTTAAGGCAGTCCTACATTGAGTTCAATGCTGACTGGCGACTCCTGCGATGCTTCTGGTACCAAACTGTATCGGTCTCGGCTGTTCCTTTGGGTTCATCAGCTGCATAGAGAGACAGAGCCTGTTGTACAGGCAACAGCTTGCTCTCCATATCATACAGCCCTGGCTTGTCTACTGGCTTGAACAGCTAGGACTGAACATCCATGGTTGAGCAGACCAATGGAAGGCCTCTCATGCCAGTGACTAGTGGTGTCCCACAGGGGCCTGTGCTCCTTTCATGTTGTATGTCAATGATTTGGATGATGAATTGATGGCTCTGCGGTCAGGTTTGCAACTGATACAAAGCTAGATGGAGGGGCAGGTAGTGTGAGGAAGCAGAAAGGCTGCAGAAGGACTTGGACAGATTAGAAGAACAGGGAAAGAAGTGGCAGATGGAATAGTGTTGGGAAATGTTTGGTCATGCAGTTTGATAGAAGGAATAATGGCATAGAGTATTTTCTAACCAGGGAGCAAATTCAGAAATCAGAGGTGGAAAGGGACTGAAGAGTCCTTGTGCAGGATTCCCTAAAGGTTAATTTTGCAGGTTGAGCTTGTGGTAAGGAAGGCAAGTGCGATGTTAGCATTCATTTCAAGAAGACTAGAATATAATATCAGTGGTGTAATGCTGAGGCATTGGTCAGTCTGCTCTTTTCGTATTGAGTACAGTTTTGAGACTATTTTCTAAAAAAGGATATGCTGGTATTGGAGATGGTCAAGAGGAAGTTCAGGAGAATGATCCTGGGAATGAAAGGCTTAATGTATTGGAGCATTTGGTAGCTCTGGACCTGTAGCCGCTGGAGTTTAGAAGGATAAGGGGGGGATCGCATTGAAGCCCATCGACTTCTGAAAGGCTTGGATCCAGTGCACATGGGGAAGACGCTTGCACTAGTGGGGAATCTAGGATGAGAGGGCACAGCCTCAGAATAGAAGGAAGCTCTTTTAGAACAAAGATGAGGAAGAATTTCTGTAGTCAGAGGGCAGTGAATCTGTGGAATTCATTGCCACAGATGGATGTGGAGGCCAAATCATTGGGTACATTTAAAGCGGAGGTTGATAGGTTCTTGATTCGTAAGAATGTCAAAGGTTATGGGGAGAAATCAAGAGAATAGGGTTGAGAGGGATAATAAATCAGCCATGATAGAATGGTGAGCAGACTCAATGGGCTGAATGGCCTAATTCTGCCCTTAAGTTATATGGTTTTTCCATTCATTCCCGTTGTACACATCTCCATTGGATTAACACTCCTTCCATTCACTCCCTATGTCCATAGTCGTAACAGATAAAGCTCTTATCATCCACTCCTAATGATGAATTGCCACTTAATTCCGTTGCCCCCTCCCCACTCTTTCAATACCATCTAGGTGCAGTACAGTAGCTTTGCAGTTAGCATATTCTATTCCAGCACCAGTGACTCAAGTTCAATCCCGCTACTGCCTGCAAGGAGCTTGTGCACTCTCCCCACGACTGTGTGACTCTCATCTGAGTGCTCTAGTCTCCTCCCGCAGCTGTGCCAGAATGTGCAGTGACACCTGTGACCTCCCCCAGTGCCTATGGACTCACTTTCAATGACTCTTCATCTCATGTAAAATTGGTCAGATTTATCATGGGTACCAGCTTCCATAGTATCCAAGACATTTTCAAGGAGCGATGTCTTAGGAACCATGACTAAGGATCCCCAGCTTGCCCTCTTCACATTGTTACTGTTGGGAAGGAGGTACAGAGCCTGAAGGCACACACTCAGTGATTCAGGAACAGCTTCTTCCCCTCTGCCATCCGATTCCCAAATAGGCATTGAACCCATGAACACTACCTCACTACTTTTTTTTAATTTCTGTTATTTTGCTCTACATATTTTAACTTAGCTATTTACTAGACTATATATATTTAATGAAACTCAGTTTTGTCTCTATAATTATTTACCGTGTACTTCATTGTACTGCTGTCGTAAAGTTAACAAATTTCACAACATATGCTGGTGATGTTAAATATGATTCTGATTCTGATGTTCTCGTCATTTATTTATTTATTATTATTATTTCTTTTTTCTTTGTATTTGCACAGTCTGTTGTCTTTTGCAATTGTTTGTTTGTCCGTCCTGTTAGCTGCAGTCTTTTAATGATTCTGTTATGCTTCTTACATACATTACTGAGTATGCCCGCAAGAAAATGAATTCAGCGTCGAACATGGTGACATATAGGTATTTTGATAATCGATTTACTTGAACTTCGAACATCTTTAGGTGTGTTGGTTGTTAATGCAAACATTGACTTCTCAAACTTCCGCTAATGCCCCATCTCCCCCTCGTACCCCATCCGTTATTTATTTATATACACACATTCTTTCTCTCACTCTCCTTTTTCTCCCTCTGTCCCTCTGACTATACCCCTTGCCCATCCTCTGGGTTTCCCCCCCACCCTACCCCTTTTCTTTCTCCCTGGGCCTCCTGTCCCATGATCCTCTTATATCCCTTTTGCCAATCAACTGTCCAGCTCTTGGCTCCATCCCTCCCCCTCCTGTCTTCTCCTATCATTTTGGATCTCCCTCTCCCACTTTCAAATCTCTTACTAGCTCTTCTTTCAGTTAGTCCTGACGAAGGGTCTCGGCCCGAAACGTCAACCGTACCTCTTCCAAGAGATGCTGCCTGGCCTGCTGCGTTCACCAGCAACTGTGATGTGTGTTGCTTGAATTTCCAGCATCTGCAGAATTCCTCCTGTGAACACATTTCATTGTATGTTTCAATGTACATGGGATAAAGAAATCTAAATCTGAACCAAAGACACATGGGTTGGTAGGTTAATTGGTCAATTAGGTGACATGGGCTTGTTGGGCCTGTTACCTTTAAATAAAATAAAATTAAACATATTAATGATTTATGTGTTTAACATACCCTTCCAAAGGATTTGAAGTAGTAGTAGTAGGCAGCCGCCAATCCCAGGGGATCATGGGTTTGCGCCTCTGGTGGACTGTGTCCTCTCCAGGGTGAAGCCTGGGCAGGGAGGTTTGAAGAACCGGCTGTTGCCCATGCAGTGGGCTCCCCCTCTCCATGTTACTGATGTAGTCCAAGGGAAGGGCAAACACTGATTCAGCTTGTCACCAGTGTCATCGCAGAAGTTGCCAGAGTGAAGCTGTAAACAACATCAAACTGCCTTAGGGACTTCAGCTCCAGATTTCTTCCTCAGGATTTAGTCCCAGAGCCTTTTCCGTGGGTGGGTATGGCCGCAAGGCAGTGGAGGTTTAAAATCAGAGTTTTCTTTTTTCTAGGCAGGCTGACAAGCCCCACCTGCCTGAAGCAACTGGTTTTGAGGCACCCTTCTCTTGTCAGGAGAAACAGTTCCACCAGGCCTAGGAGCTAAGCCACACATGAAGGCCAGGAGTTGGACTTGGTTGTCAGAGGCTGTTAGAGTCGCAAGCCATTTGGAGCACTTTATAGGTAATGGGAGCTTATCCCCACGACCACCCCCGGCTATGACAGCCTTAGGAACCAGATTTGAAGTAACTCACGCAAAATGTGTAGGAACTCAGCAGGTCAGGCAGCATCTATGGAAAGGAATAAAGAGCTGAATTTTGGGGCTGAGACTAGAAAGAATTAGGATTAGAGAGAAAGTGGGAAGAAGCCAGCATTTGAATCGGACATGAAGATCTGGGTACAGCCATGGGTGGAACGTTTGATTGGCTGAGTTTGGAAGCCCCTTTATTCCTTCCAACACGATCTGCTTGTGTTCACACGTGATAGACACTGCTCAGGCCCAGTGAACAGGCTCAGTCACAGCAAGTGTTTGGATCACTTAATTACAAAATCTGAGCATGTCACTATCTCCCAGAGATATGGAGACAAAACAGATCACCGAGAATGGGCCCTTCGGTGCATGGAGTCTGTGCCGACCAAGATCCCAAATTCAACTAAGTTTGTCTAACTGCACATGATTGACCCCACTCCATTTCGGCATGGAAGGGTATCAGCTTGAGATGTCAACTGTTCATTTCCCTCCACAGATACTGCCTGACCTGCTGAGTTCTTCCAGAATTTTGTGTTGCTCCAGGATTCCAACATTTTCATCTCTCCTGTGATTCCCTGCCCATTCATGTGTTGTCTAAATCCCTCTTAAACATCCCCTATTGTATCTGCCTCCACCACCATGCCTAGCAGCCTGCTCCAGCTGCCACCAGTTGTGTGAAAAACAAGCCCATCATATGTCCTTTAAACCCTCCCCCTCACCTGAAATGCATATCTTCAAGTATTTGACATTGCTACCATGGGAAAAAGACTCTGACTATCTACCCTATCTATCACTCCAATAATTTTAGAAATCAGGTCTCCCTTCAGCTTCCAACACTCCACAGAAAACACCTGAAATTAGGACATAAGACCATAAGACATAGGAGGAGATTTAGGCCATTCGGCCCATCAAGTCGGCCCTGCCATTTCATCATGGCTGATTTATTATCTCGCTCGATCCCATTTTCTTGCCTTCGCCTTGTAACCTTTGATGCCCTGATGAATCAACAGCCTATCAACCTCTGCTTTAAATATACCCAATAACTTGGCCTACACAGATGTCTGTGGCAATGAATTCCACTGATTCACTACCCTACAAGTAAAGAAATTCCTCCTCATCTCTGTTCAGCGGACATCCCTCTATTCTGAGGCTGTGCTTTCTGGTCCTAGATTCACCCAATAGAGAAAATATCTTCCCCACATTATCCCGACTGTGGGAATCAGTGGGCTCTCACAGCTACCTGGACTATACTACTTCCCACACTGTCACTTGCAAAAATGCCATCCCCTTCTCTCAATTCCTTTGTCTTCACCGCATTTGGTCTCAGGATGAGGCTTTCCAATCCAGAACTAATGAGATGTCCTCCAACCATCAACACTGCCCTCACATACATCTCTTCCATTTCACACACGTCTGCCTTAACCCTTTCCAGCCACCATCCCACCAGAGCTTCAGTTCCTCTTGTCCCAAGCTACCACCACACCAGCCTCCACATCCAGCACATAATTCTCTGTAACTTCTGCCATCTCCAAATGTGATCCCACCACCAAGCACATCTTTCCCTCCTCCCACTTTCTGCTATGAGACTCACTTGTCCATTCATCCCCGCCCCCCACTGATCCCTGAAAATTTCTACTGCTATTTCTAAATGTGCAAATAGTTCACTGCTCTACTCTCTCTATACTCAAAAACCATCAAAAAATTTGCCGATGACACAAATGTTGTTGGCAGAATTTCAGATGGTGACCAGCAGGTGTACAGGAATGAGATAGATCAGCTGGTTGAGTGGTGAAGCAACAACATCCTTGCATTCAACATCAGTAAGACCAAGGAGTTCACTTTGGACTTCAGGATGGGGAAAGCTAAGGAACACACACCAGTCCTCATTGACGGATTAGCAGTGGAAAGGGTGAGCAGTTTCAAGTTCCTGGGTGTCATCATTTCTGAAGATCTATCCTGGGCTCAGCATATTGATGCAATTATGAAGGAATAAGAGTGGAGGCATTTCACCAGGAGATTTTCTATGTCATCAAAGACTCTAGCAAATTTCTACAGATGTGCATCACTGTTTGGAATGCAGGGGTCGTTGATCAGGATCGGAAGAAGCTGCAGAGGACTGTAGACTTTCATAGCCCCATCCTGGGCATAGCCCTCACACATCCCTCACCTCATTGAGGACACCTTCAAAGGGCAATGGTTCAAGAGGACAGCATCCATCATTATGGACCCTCACCACACTCGACGTGCCTCTTCTACCATCGGGAATGAGGTGCCTGAAGATACACACTTAATGTGTTCAGCACAACTTCTTCCCATCCGCAGTCAGATTTCTGAATATTGCATAACCAATATTCTGCACTCTTTTTCCATTATCTATTTATTTTCTTGTTGTAATTTATAGTAAGTTTAATATATTGCACTGTACTGCTGCCACGAAACAACAAATTTCATGACATATGTTGGTGATAATAAACTTGATTCTAATAATTGTCAATTTTCTACATTTTGGTAATACTTGAATCTCTGTGACCTGCTGATTTCTCCACGCTATTCCAGTCCGGGCCTCTCAATCAATCTCAAACTGAATGACCATTGACGCCTTCAGCTGCCTCGGTTCTGAGCTCAGTAAATCCTTCCTCAACCTCTTCACCTCTCTCTCCTATTTGTTAAAAAGCTATCTCTCTGAGCTTTCTGACATTTTGTGTGTTAATTTTGAACTGATAGCTCTGCTGTGTAGTAGTAAACAGGATTGCTACTACACAATTTGTTCGCGTTTATTGGAATTTCTCCATTTTATTATTTGCTCCGTGCTTCCTTCCCCTGTGATTCCTGCTCACTGCTGCTCGCAAATGTGTTGCAGCTTGTTACAATTACACAGACTGAGCCAAGAGCTCTCACCAGGACTGATGAAGAATTTCGTTGCTTAGCAGTTTTGGTGACAGTGACACTGCGACAGGCCTCGATCTCCCCGTCTGTGTGGCCATCTGTCACTTCCACGGGGGGGGTGGCGGGGGGGGGAGATCTGACAAGAACGAGGGCTGAGCTGGAAGGAGACGCAGGAAGAAGTCTGGCTCCTGACAGATTGGCACTCGGAGCTGGTGGTAGCAATGACCTTCTCACTAATTTGTCTCAGCTAAGCATGACTGTTCACTCTCTTCGTCACCTGGGAGAAACCAGTCAGGAGAGCATTGAGGCCCTGTTAATGAAGGCAGCTGGTTTGTGGGAACATGATTCAGAATTGTCTTGCTCAAGGAAGGCAGAGGGTGGTGGTAGATGGAGCCTATTCTGGCTGGAGGACAGAGATCAGTGGTGTTCCGCAGGAATCTGCTCTGAGACCCCTTCTGTTTGTGATTTTATAAATGACTTGGACAAGGCAGTGGAAGGGTGGGTTTGGTAAGTTTGCAGATGACAGGAAGCTTGGTGGTGTTGTGGATGTTGTAGAAGGTTGTCGTAGTTACAATGTGACATTGACAGGATGCAGAGCTGGGCTGACAAGTGGCAGATGGAGTTCAATCTGGAAAAGTGTGAAGTCCTGCTGAAAGGTCTTGGCCCGAAACGGCAACTGTACTCTTTTCCAGAGATGCTGCTTGGCCTGCTGAGTTCCTCCAGCATTTTGTGAGCGTTGCTTGGATTTCCAGCATCTGCAGATTTTCTCTTGTTTGACAGTGTGAAGTGATTCACTTTGGAAGATTGAACTTGAAGGCAAAGTACGAGGTTAATATTAGGATTCTTAGTAGAGTGGATGGACAGAGGGAGCTTGAGATCCAGATCCATAAATCCCTCAAAGTTGCCGTACAAGTTGATAGGGTTGTTAAGAAGGTCTTTGTTGTGTTGCCCTTCATTAGTCGATGATTGAGTTCAAGAACTACAAGGTGACGTTGCAGCTCTATAAAATCCTGGTTAGACCACACAGAGTATTCTGTTTAGTTCTGGTTGTCTCAATATAGGAAGATGTGAAAGCTTTAGAGAGGGTGCAGAGAAGATTTACCTGGATTAGAGAGCATGTCTTATGAGGATGGATTGAGCAAGCTAGGGCTTTTCTCTTTGGAGTGAAGGAGGGTAAGAGGTGACTGACAGAGGTGTACAAGGTGACAAGAAACATTGAACAAGCCAACAGCCAGAGACATTTTCTAATGGCTAATATGAGAGGGCATAACTTTAAGGAGTTTGGAGAAATGTATAGTGGGATGTTAGAATTAAGCTTTTACACAGAGAGTGGTGAGTGCACGGAATGCCCTGCTAGGGGTGGTGTTGGAGGCAGATACATTAGGGATATTCAAGAGACTCTTTGATAAGCACATGGATGATAGAAAAATAGAGGGCTATGTAGGAGGGAAGGGATAGACTGATCTTAGAGTTGGTTAAAGGGTCGGCACAACATAATGGGCCGAAGGGCCTGTACTACACTGTACTGTTCTATTTTCTTTGTTCTAATATCCCTCCCTGAAGATTCCTTCCCAAGTTTCTCACCTCATCCCTGTTGCTTCATCATCGCTGCCTCAGAATCCTGGAAGTCTCACTGCAACTTCTTCACCAGAGGGACGGCATTGAATCAGAAAGGCTGCTCAGCTCAAATTATACCTAAACAACGAATGACTCAGAAACAGAATTAATGTCACTGGCATATATTGTGTATTTTGTGGTTTTGCAGCAGCAGTACAGTGCAATACATAAAAGTATTATCACGCTGAAAGTTACAATAAGAAATAGAAAAAAAAGTGGCACAAAAAGAGGAAAAAGTGAATTAGTGTACTTGAGTTCATTGTCCATTCAGAAACCTGATGGCAGAGGTGAAGATTTTGTTCTTAAAGCATTGAGTGTGTGGCTTCATGATCCAGTACCGCCTCTCTGAAGGTAACAATAAGAAGAGGGCATATCTTGGATAGCAAGGATCCTTAATGATGGATGCTGTCATCTTCAGTCATCAGCGTTTGAAGATCTCCTTTGATGGTCAGGAGGCCAGTGCACATGATGGAGCTGACTGAGTTTACAACCTTCTGCTGCTTTGTCTGATCCTGTGCAGTGGTCCCTCCGTACCAGGCTGTGATATAAGTCAATATACACGTCATGTTTTTTCATGAGTACAGATTGGTGGCACTCGTTCCCACAGTTGCCAAGGGCTTGGAAAGATTGGTAATGTCCCACATCAAGGACAAAATCCCAGCTACCTTGGACCAGTAGCACACATAAAAGTTGCTGGTGCTCACAGCAGGCCAGGCAGCATCTCTAGGAAGAGGTACAGTCGACGTTTCGGGCCGAGACCCTTCGTCAGGACTAACTGAAGGAAGAGCTAATAAGAGATTTGAAAGTGGGAAGGGTAGGGGGAGATCAGAAATGATAGGAGAAGACAGGAGGGGGGGAGATGGAGCCAAGAGCTGGATGGGTGATTGGCAAAAGGGATATGAGAGGATCATGGGACAGGAGGCCTAGGGAGAAAGAAAAGGTGGGGGGGAGGGAAACCCAGAGGATGGGCAAGGGGTATAATCAGAGGGACAGAGGGAGAAAAAGGAGAGAGAGAAAAAGAATGTGTGTATATAAATAAATAACAGATGGGGTACGAGGGGGAGGTGGGGCATTAGTGGAAGTTTGAAAAGTCAATGTTCATGCCATCAGGTTGGAGGCTACCCAGACGGAATACAAGGTGTTGTTCCTACCATTACCATTGCTCACTACCATTCAGGGCCCCAGACAGTCCTTCCAGGTGAGGCGACACTTCACCTGTGAGTCGGCTGGGGTGATATACTGCGTCCGGTGCTCCCGATGTGGCCTTCTATATATTGGCGAGACCCAGCGCAGACTGGAAGATCGTTTCGCTGAACACCTACGCTCTGTCCGCCAGAGAAAGCAGGATCTCCCAGTGGCCACACATTTTAATTCCACGTCCCATTCCCATTCTGACATGTCTATCCACGGCCTCCTTTACTGTAAAGATGAAGCCACACTCAGGTTGGAGGAACAAAACCTTATATTCCGTCTGGGTAGCCTCCAACATAATGGCATGAACATTGACTTCTCTAACTTCCACTAATGTCCCACCTCCTCCCATACCCCATCCGTTATTTATTTATATACACACATTCTTTTTCTCTCTCTCCTTTTTCTCCCTCTGTCCCTCTCACTATACCCCTTGCCCATCCTCTGGGCTTCCCCCCCCTCCCCTTTCTTTCTCCCTGGGCCTCCTGTCCCATGATCCTCTCATATCCCTTTTGCCAATCACCTCTCCAGCTCTTGGCTCCATCCCTCCACCTCCTGTCTTCTCCTATCATTCTGGATTTCCCCCTCCCCCTCCCACTTTCAAATCTCTTACTAGTTCTTCTTTCAGTCCGTACTGACGAGGGGTCTCAGCCCGAAACGTCGACTGTACCTCTTCCTAGAGATGCTGCCTGGCCTGCTACGTTCACCAGCAACTTTTATGTGTGTTGCTTGAAATTCCAGCATCTGCAGATTTCCTCGTGTTTACCTTGGACCAGTACCAGTCCACCTACAAGGCAAATAGGTCAACTGAAAATGTAATTTCTATCGCCCTTCTCGGAACATCTGGAGTACAAAGACAGCTACATAAGGAACCTTTTTATTGATAACAGCTTGGCCTTTAACACCGTACTACCAAACAAGCTGAATGTCAAGCTCTACAATCTAGGTCTTGGCACACCAACCCGTAATTTTATCCTGGACGTCCTCATTAAATCATACCTGGACAGTGAAACTAGGCAAGTGCGCATCAAGCCACCTCCCCCAACTCTGAACACCGGTGCCCTGCAGGGGTATGTACTGACCCCATTCCTCTACCCTTTCTTCACCTATGACTGCACTCCTGCTCATGCCACCAACGCAGAATCAGGTTTAATACCATCGGCATATGTCGAGAAAATTGTTGTCTTTGTGGCAGCAGTGGAGTCCAATACATAAAACAGAAAAAAAACATGGTTTACAGTAAGTATATATTTTGTTAAATGGTCAAGTTAAAATAAGTAGTCCAAAAATAGAAATAAAAAGTAGTGAGGTAGTGTTCATGGATTCAATATCCATCCAGAAATCAGATGACAGAGGGGAAGAAGCTGTTCCTGAATGATTGAGTGTGTTTCAGGCTTCTGAACCTCTTTCCTGAGGGTAGCAATGAGAACAAGGCACGAGCTGGGTGATGAGATCCTTAATGATAGATGCCACCTTTTTGAGGCATCAATCCTTAAAGATGTCCCGGATATATGGAGGCCAGTGCCCATGATAGAGATGACAAAGTTTACAACTCTCTGCAGTTTATTTTGATCCTGTGCAGTTGCACCCCACCCCATACCAGACTGTGATGCAGCCAGCCAGCTAGAATGCTCTGCATGACACATCTGTAGAAATTTTCAGGTGTTTTTGGTGACATACCAAATCTCCTCAAGCTCTTAAAGAAGTATGGTGCTACTATGCCTTCTTTGTAGCTGCATTGACATGTTGGGTCCAGGTTAAATCCTCAGAGCTATTGACACAAAGGAACCTGAAATTGCTCATTCTTTCCACTTCTGATTGCTCTATGAGGATTGGTCCATGCTTCCTCATCTTACCCTTCCTGAATCCACAATCAGTTCTTTTGTCTTACCGACATTGAGTGCAAGGTTGTTACTGTGACACAACTCAACTAGCTGATATATCTTGCTCCAGTACGCTTTCTCATCACCGTCTGAAATTCTGCCAACAACAGCTGTAAATTCAGGAAATTTATAGATGGCATTTGAGCTGTGTCTAACCTCACAATCACGGGTGTAGAGAGAGTAGAGCAATGGGCTAAGCACAAATCCTTGAGGTGCGCCAGTGTTGATTGACAGTGGGTGAAGATGTTGTTTCCGACCTGCAAAGATTGTGCAGTCGAGGATCCTGTTGCAAAGGCCTTGGTTCTGGAGCTTTTCGATCAGAGTTGTAGGAATGATGGAGTTAAATTCGGAGCTGTAGTCAATAACCAGCATCCTGACATGAGTATTTGCAGGTGATCCAAGGCCATGTGAAGAGTCTATGAGATCGCATCTGCCATATTGGGATGTTATGCAAATTGCAGTGGCGTCAGGTCAAGCATCAATTTTGAAGATGACATAACTGTGATTGGCCTAATCACAAATAAAAAGAAATCTGCATATGGAGAGGAAGTGTTGAAATTGTCAGATTGGTGTAGGAACCACAACCTATCTCTCAAGACCAAGAAAACAGAAGTAATGATAACTTGACTTCAGGAAGGCAAGAGGTCCTGAACAAGCCCAACTATTCTTAAATGGTGAAGATGTGGAAAGAGTATCAGTTTCAAGTTTTTGGGGATGAACATCACCAAGGATTTCTCTTGATCCATCAACACCGCCTCGATGGTAGGGAAGGGATATTTGGTGGCATCCGTTAGTCTCGCGGGACCATGGATCTGCACCTGGAAAGTCTTGCTTCAGTCTGTGTCAGAGCAGTGTCTGTTGTGGCTGTAGAGACCCACACGGGAGTGACAGTCTCAGCTGCAGTGACTGCACTTGAATAGGCACTGTCCTCCAGTGTTGTCTTGGTGCTGTTTTTCCAACAAGTGCGCTTTTCTTCAGCAGCAAGCCTCAGCTTCTCTTCTCCTCTTTTTAGACCTCTGCATAGTTGCAGCCTCCAGCGAGAGCGATCACTTGCAACGTCCTCCCACCATAAAAGCAACTATACTACCTAAGGTCCTTAAGGAGAGCTAAAATGCCCAAAAGTTACTGGCCAACTTTTTCGGTGTGCAAAAGAGAGTATACAGACATATGGAATGACAGCATGGTACTCCAGCTGCGGCAAGACAGATCACAGAGCACTCCAATGGATGATTAGGATGGCTCAGCACGTCACTGGGACTCCACTGTGAGACCTGGAGACAATCTATAACTCTCGATGCCCAGCGTGCTTGTAACATCATTAAAGATCCATCCCATTCCAGACACTGTCTGTTCAATCTCCTGCCATCTGGTAGGAAATACAGAAAATCTTAGCCGTGACAGGATGATTGAAAAACAGCTTCTTCATGAGCACTGTTTTGCAGCTGAATAATGCTATATCGGGCTTGCCAATGGCCTTTGAGTGTTATCGACTATCAAAGTCATTTGTTGCATGGACCACATGTGCTGCAAATATCTGTTTTAAACAGGCTGGAGCAGCATTGCAGTCTTGTCTCGAGCAGTGACAGTAAAGTTCTATTCTATACTTGGTAAATGGTGGCCTCACATCCTATAACTGAGTCCAAACTGATGTTCACTGAGGATTTAACAGTCGGATGCAGAGTGGAATTCGCGTCAGAATGGGGAGCTGGCAACACTTCGAGAAAAGGATTGGGCAGTAATAATTATTCACAATGTACTAGAGGAGCTCAGCAGATCAGGCAGCATCTATGTCATAGTCATAGTCATACTTTATTGATCCCGGGGGAAATTGGTTTTCGTTACAGTTGCACCATAAATAATTAAATAGTAATAAAACCATAAATATTTAAATAGTAATATGTAAATTATGCCAGGAAATAAGTCCAGGACCAGCCTATTGGCTCAGGGTGTCTGACCCTCCAAGGGAGGAGTTGTAAAGTTTGATGGCCACAGGCAGGAATGACTTCCTATGACGCTCTGTGTTGCATCTCGGTGGAATGAGTCTCTGGTTGAATGTACTCCTGTGCCCACCCAGTACATTATGTAGTGGATGGGAGACATTGACCAAGATGGCATGCAACTTAGACAGCATCCTCTTTTCAGACACCACCGTCAGAGAGTCCAGTTCCATCCCCACAACATCACTGGCCTTACAAATGAATTTGTTGATTCTGTTGGTGTCTGCTACCCTCAGCCTGCTGCCCCAGCACACAACAGCAAACATGATAGCACTGGCCACCACAGACTCATAGAACATCCTCAGCATCGTCCAGTAGATGTTAAAGAACCTCAGTCTCCTCAGGAAATGGAGACAGCTCTGACCCTTCTTGTAGACAGCCTCAGTGTTCTTTAACCAGTCCAGTTTATTGTCAGTTTATGGAGGGGAATAAATAGTCAAAGTTTTGGGCCGAGACCCTTCATCAGATTCTGATGAAGGATCCCAGCCTGAAATGTCGACTGTTTATTCTATTCCACGCACGCTGCCTGACTGACTGAGCTCCTCCAGCACATTCTGCGTATTGTTGTAGATTTCCAGTACCTGCAGCACCTCGTGTGTCTGGATTATCAAAGAATGCATAAATTATACAACCTTGAGATTTCTTTGCTTACAAAGCAAGAGACCTAAAAGAATCTGATTAAAAACATGAATAAAAATAAAAATAAAAGACCAACACCGGATATGCAAGGGAACAGTTCTTGGACTACAGTTCAACATTCAACACCATAATTCCCTCCAGGCTCAACAAGTAGCTCAGAGACCTCAGCCTTCACCCTGCCTTGTGTAGCTGGATGCTTGTCTTCCTGTCAGGTTGCCGGCTGGTGGTAAGAGTGGGCTCCCTCATCTCTGCTCCTCTGACCCTCAACACAGAGTTGTATACTAAGCCACTCCTTTACTCCCTGTATATCCATGACTATGTTACCACCCACATCTCCAATCTGCTAATTAAATTTGCTGACGACACTACACTGATTGGCCTAATCTCAAATAATAATGAGGCAGCCTATGGAGAGGAAGTCATCTCTCTGACATAGAGAGTGTGTCAGGTTGTTTACTTGTGTCAAGAAAACAACCTCTCCCTCAATGCCGCAAAAACAAAGGAGCCGATCGTGGACTACAGGACGAATGGAGACAAGCTAACCCCTATAGACATCAATGGATCAGGGGTTGAGAGGGTGAACAGTTTTAAGTTTCTCGGCATGAACATCACCGAGGATCTCACGTGGTCTGTACATACCAGCCGTGTGGTGAAAAAGGCACAACAGCGCCTCTTTCACCTCAGACAGTTGAAGAAGTTTGGTAGGACCCCCTGAATTCTAAGAACTTACTTCAGCCAGATTGAGAGCATCCTGACTGGCTGCATCACTGCCTGATATGGGAAACTGTACCTCCCTCAATCACAGGACTCTGCAGAGGGTGGTGCAGACAGTCCAGAGCATCTGTAGTTGTGAACTTCCCACTATTCGGGACATTTACAAAGGCAGGTGTGTAAAAAGGCTTCGAAAGATCTTTGGAAACCCAAGTCACCCTAACCACAAACTGATCCAGCTGCTACCATCTGGGAAACGGTACCGCAGCATAAAAGCCAGGACCAACAGGCTCCGGGACAGGTTCTTCCACCAGGCCATCAGACTGCTTAATTCCCGCTGATACATCTGTATTTCTATGTTATACTGACTATCCTCTTGTATATATTCAGAGATGTAACATAAAGATTTTTACTTCTCATGTACATGAA
This sequence comes from Mobula birostris, assembly GCF_030028105.1. Lineage (NCBI taxonomy): Eukaryota > Metazoa > Chordata > Chondrichthyes > Myliobatiformes > Myliobatidae > Mobula > Mobula birostris. The sequence continues at coordinate 7,606,119 of NC_092375.1, read as the reverse complement.
GGATTTAAGTAGTAAAGTCAATTCATTCAATTCAAAAAAGAAAACACAAATGCTGCAAACAATTGAAGTAAATAACAATAAACCAAACAGAAATTGACTCAGGGACCCAAACCTTGGAGCAGCTCGGACTCCAGCGTCGGAGTAGGCCCAAAGCCTCGCCTGTCACTTCATCATATTAGTGGGCATGGAGCACAACAGCCGGGGCCGTCTCCATAGCCTCCACGCCATCCAGAGTGAGCAGTGACCACCGCGGAGAATGAGCAAAATCACTTCTGGCTCCGGACCCCGACACACTGTCTTTTCAGTCTAATCACTTGGACAGGTCGTAGATAGAAAAGGTTTAGAATGCTATGGGTCAAATGAGACCAGCTTAGATGGGCCATTTGTGAGGATGGATCTGTTTCTTTACTGTATGACTCTATGACTCTCTGTGTGGTGGGACAGTGTAGAGGGAGCTTCACTCTGTGTCTAACTGTCCCTGTCCTGGGAGTGTGTGATGGGACAGGGTAGAGGGAGCTTCACTCTGTATCTAACTGTCCCTGCCCTGGGAGTGTGTGATGGGACAGGGTAGAGGGAGCTTCACTCTGTATCTAACTGTCCCTGTCCTGGGAGTGTGTGATGGGACAGTGTAGAGGGAGCTTCATTCTGTATCTAACTGTCCCTGTCCTGGGAGTGTGTGATGGGACAGTGTAGAGGGAGCTTCACTCTGTATCTAACTGTCCCTGTCCTGGGAGTGTGTGATGGGACAGGGTAGAGGGAGCTTCACTCTGTATCTAACTGTCCCTGCCCTGGGAGTGTGTGATGGGACAGGGTAGAGGGAGTTTCACTCAGTGCTCTCCCTGCCCTGGGAGTGTGTGATCAGAGAACAAGATTCACTCTGTATGCAACTCGTATTACACCCGCCCTTTGAGTACTTGGAGCTGACACTGAGTGTTTGAAATGAGACATGTTTCATTCCTTGAAACTCTGTCGGTCTCACTCGCAGAATGACAGCTTGATTGGCACCATGGGAGTGAATAAGCTGAACATCTAACTGAAAAATTCAATGCAGGGAAATTGAGAGTGTGAAAATATGCCTGTGTTACATTGCCAACATTGATACTGTCTTCTCTCTGGAACCTTGTTGCACACTTGATCAGTAAATTTCTACCTGTTTCACCTCTCCGTCTCCTTACTCTACCCTTGTCTGACAGTCCACTGAGAGTCTACCGGGGTGGATCAGCCTTTGCAATCTCACTCCATCCCTGAGGGAAGTATTCAAGCCCTCATTATCACATAAAACAAATCTGCTTGAACTTCACTAAAGTCACATCCCCCCCACTTCCATCCGAAGAGCCAGATGTCCAAAGCCTCTGCTGTCTTTCACAGCTTTGGTTACCAGCTCTCACTATTCCTGTGTCTCTCTATCAGTGCGTGTGCTTTATATCAACAGAGCCTGCCTGTCATTGTGTGTGTGTGTGTGTGTGTGTGTGTGTGTGTGTGTGTGTGTGTCTGTCTGTCTGTCTGTCTGTCTATCTGCTTATTTGTGTCTGTACCATGTGAATGTATACACATGTCCTTGTATGCATGTACTTGTATGCATAAGTAAATTTGCATGGTATCTGTGTATAACTGTGTGTATCTGTGTGTGTCTGTCTTTCTGTCCCTCTGTCTGTCTGTCTATGTGCCTGTGTGAGTGTATCCTTATGTCTTTGTATGTGCATGCGTATTTGTATCTATACGTATATTGTTGTCGTGTGTGTGTGTGTGCGCGCACACATGACTGTCCGTCTGTGTCTATTCACATGTTCTCGTGACCGTGCATGTCTGTATGTCTATGCCTGTCTCAGCCCATCAGGATATTTGCTGGAATACAGGCATAATATAGCATTCTACAACACAGAAACAGGCCTCTTGGCCCATCATGCCAACGTTGGCCTATTTGTCCATCTACCCTAATCCTATATGTTCACATTAGGATCTTATACTTGTCCACTCACTTTTAGCGTCTGACTTTTAAATGTAGTGAGTGTATCTGATCCCACCACCTCCTCTGGCAGTGCATTCCAGATACCAACCATGCTCTGTGTTAAAGATGTACCCCTCACTCCCCTTCTAAAAATCCTTTCTCTCCCCTCATACCCAAGCCCTCATATTTTTGGTACCCCTACCTTGGAACAAAGAGTCTTTGTCTCTTGTAGCTTTAAATGCCTCTATCAGGACAGCCCTTATGGGATGAAAAATTCAGATTATGTCCCCTATTTATTCCTCTGTCAGGTCAACTTCAGTCTCCTTCACTCCAGGGGAGTGAAGCTCATCCTGTCCAATCTCTACTCACTCAATAATGTCCTCCAATCCGGTGAAAATCCTGGTGAGCCTCCTCTGCACTCTCTCCAGTATAACCATTTGCATCTGTACAATCTCTTGTGTTTGAGAACTCCTGTTTAAGCCTGCAGATCAACCACAGAATCAGGCTTAATATCTTCAGTATTTATCATGAAATTAGTTAACTTTATGGCAGTACATGATAATATAGAAAAAACTGTGAATTGCAGTAAATATACAAAATATATAAAATAGTTAAAGTAAATAAGTAGTGCAAAAATAGAAATAAAAGAGGAGTGAGCTAGTGTTCACCAGTTCAACGTCCATTCAGAAGTCAGATGGCAGAGGGGACAATGCTGTTCCTGAATCACTGAGTGTGTGTCTTCAGACTTCTGTACTTCCTCCCTCATGGTAGCAATGAGCAGAGGACATGTCCTGGGTGATAGGGATCCACAATGATGGACGCCACATTTCTGAGGCACCGCTCCTTGAAGATGTCTTAGATCCAACGGAGATTAGTACCCATGATGGAGTTGACTAATTTTGCAACTCTCTGCAGCTTACTTCAATCCTGTGCAGTAGAACCACCTGCACACCACTCCCCCCTCCCACCATGCCAGACGGTGATGCAGCCAGTTAGGATGTTCTCCAGGTGCATCTGTAGAAATCTTCAAGTGTTTTAAGTAACATTCCAAATCACCTAAATCTCGTAATGAGGTATAGCTGCTGTCTTGCCTTCTGTATAGCTGCATCAATAAGTTGGGAGCAGGTTAGCATCGTGATACATCGCGGCTTGCCATGGTAACTGCTTTGCGTTGGACTGCAGCTGTGATCTCTGATTAACTGGACTCAGGTCATTTGCACTTGTTTCCCTGTCACGTTTTATTGACCTGTGCACAAGGAGAACAAGGATAAAGAGGAGAAAACATCTCTTTAAAGTATTTGCACGAAACAAAATACCCGCAGAACTTCACACAAAGATGCTTATGAGGTCAACAAGATACCAACCAAGAAACAAGCATACAGGATGCCCTTCCATACATTTGAAATATCTCGGAAATGATTGCTCGACTGCTCCAAAAACAGAATTTCAGTTACATGCAAGTCAACAGCAATGTTGAGGGCAGTACTTTGCAAATCAAAAGAACAAACCGAACTACTGGACAAGGTCAATGTGGTCTACAAAATCCAAAGAGGGAATGTAGAAAATATTACGTCAACGATACTGGGAGAAAACTATCCTCGAGGATCCACGAATATCAACTGGATGTTGAGCAACATGACCAACTCCCCCTAGTCTCTGCCCATGAAGATCAAGAGAGCCATCATTGAAAGTCATGGCACAAGCAAACACACAGCATGCAAGAGAATTCCTAGAAGCATGGCTTTCTGTAAACAATTCTTTAAACCAACATATAGTGCTCAATCCTTTTGTTGAGATGATGCAGGCAAAATTCCACAGCTTCTCCATAAAGTTCACCACCAATAGCCAGTTAGTGATAATATTTTCTCTCCAAATCACAACTGTGTTTCTGAAATGCCAACCAATCAGCCAATTGAAAAGTATTTAAAGGGCAAGCAATTGAAGGACACACCACAATCAAGAGCTCACTGACAATGTCTCCTCACAAGATCGGAGAGCAGTTCACCCAACCAAAAAGAACAGTTTAGCCCGTCACCAAAGAGAAGCAGAAACGTAGAGCACTGATGCATAGAAACAGTTGGCACCTTGTCAAAAGCCTTCTAAAAATCCAAGTATGCAACATCAAGCGATTCCCCTTTGTCTATCCTGCTTGTTATTTCTTCAAAAGAATTCCAAAAGATTTGTCAGCCAAGATTTTCCCTTGAGGAAACCATGTTGACTACAGCCTATTTTATCATGTGCCTCCAAATACCCTGACCTCATCCTTAACAATCGACTCCAACATCTTCCCAACCACTGAGGTCAGATTAACTTGCCTATAGTTTTCTTTTTTCTGCCTCTCTCCCTTCTTGCAAAGTGGAGTAACATTTGTAATTTTCCATTCTTCTGGAACCATTTCAGAATCTATTGATTTCTGAAAGATCATTATTAATGTGCCCACGGTATCCTCAGCCACCACTTTCAGAACCCTGACATGTACACCATCTGGTCCAAGTGACTTATCCACCCTCAGACCTTTCAGTTTCCCAAGAACTTTTTCTCTAGTTATCGGAACTTCACAGACTTCATGGCCCCTGATTACTGGAACTTCCACTATATTGCTTGTGTATTCCACAGTGAAGACTGATGCAAAGTACTTGTTCAGTTTGTCAGCCATTTCATTGTCCCTCATTATTACCTCGCCAGCATCGTTTTCCAGCAGAATGATGTTCACTCTTGCCTCTCTTTTACACTTTATGTATCTAAAGAAACTTTTGGTATCCTCTTTAATAACATTGGCTAGCTTACTTTTGTATTCCATTTTTAACTTCTTAATGATTTTTTAGTTGCCTTCTGTTGGTTTTTAAAAGCTTCCCAATCCTATAACTTTCCATTAATTTTTGCTGTTTCTTTGGCTTTTATGTTGGGATTGACTTCTCTTGTTAGCCACAGTTGTGTCAGTTTTCCTTTAGAATACTTCTTCCTCTTTGGGGTGTATATATCCTGTGCCTTCTGAATTCCTTCCAGAAATTCCAGCCATTACTGCTCTGCCGTCATCTCTACCAGTGTTCATTTCCAACCAATTCTGGCCAACTCCTCTCTCATGGCTCTGTAATTTTCTTTACTCCACTGTGATACTGATACTTCTGACTTTAGCTTCTCCTTCTCAAATTCCAGGGTGAATTCAATCATATTATGATCACATGCCCCTAAGAGTTCTTTTACCTTAAGCTCTCTAATTAGTTCCAGTTCTTTGCACAACACTCAATTCAGAATAGTTGATCCCCTAGTGGGCTCAACCACAAACTGCTCTAAAAAGCCATCTCATAGGCACACTAGAAATTGCACCCCCCTGTAATCCAGTACCAACCTGATTTTCCTAATCTACTTGCATATTGAATTTCCCCTTGCCCATTTGACATGCATATTCTATCTCCCATTGTAATTTGTAGGCAACATCCTTACTACTGTTTTGGGTTCTATACATAACTCCCATCAGGGTCTTTTCACCTTTGCAGTTGCTTAGCTCTATCCACAATAATTCAGCACCTTCTGACCCTCTTTCACCTCTTGCTCATGACTTGATTTCATTTTTCACCAACAGAGCAATACCACCCCCTGTACCTTCTTGACTATGCTTTCAATACAATGTATATCCTTGGACATTAAGCTTCCAGCTATAATCTTTCAGCCATGATTTAGTGATGCCTACAGCATCATTCCTGCCAATCTGCAAGTGTGCTGCAAGTTCATGTACCTTATTCCGTATACTGCATGCATTCAGTCCTGTATTCACCCTTTTCGATTTTATCGCACTGTGCTCAAACTTCTGATTCCTAACTTTGTCTGAGGTCTTACCAACATATGCCATCACAAGCTCTCCACCAACTGTTCTGGCATTCTGGTTCCCATGCTCCTGCAACTCTAGTTTAAACCCCACCATGCAGCATTAACAAACCTTCCTTCCTGCTAGGGTATTAAACCCCTCCAGTTCAGGTGCAAACCATCCCTTCTGTACAGGTCCCACCTTCTCTAGAAGAGAGCCCAATGATCCAAAGGTCTTATGCCTTCCCTCCTACACCAACTCCATGGCCACGTATTAAACTGTATAATCTTCTTAGTTCTGGCCTCACTAGCACGTGACATGGGCAGCAATCCTGAGATCACAACCCTGCAGTTCAGCCCTTTAACTTAGCACCCAACTCCTTGAACTCCCTGTGCAGAACCTCATCCCTCATCCTACCCATGTCATTGGTACCTGCATGGACCACAGCTTCTGGCTGTTCACTCTCCCACTTAAGAATGCTGAGGACTCATTCTGAGATATCCCAGAACCTGGCACCCGGGAGGCAACATTCTCACCCACAGAACCTCCTGTTCATTCCCCTAACTAACGAATCCCCTATCACAACAGCATGCCTCTTCTTTCTCCTTCCCTTCTGACTCACTGAGGCAGACTGCGTGCCAGAGACCCAACCACTATGGCTTTCCTCTGTTAGCTGATCCCCTCCAACAGTATCCAGAGTGATAATCTGTTGTTGAAGGGGATGGCCACAGAGGTTCTTTGCATTGGCTCCTGAACCTCTTTCCCCTTCCTGACTGTCACCCAGCTTCCTGTGTCCTGCACCTTGGTGTAATTACCTCTCTATATGCCCTACCAGTCTCCTGAAGGATCCGGAGTACTTCCAGTTCCAGCTCCATCTTCTAAGCGCAGATTGTTAGAAGCTGCAGCTGGATGCATTTTTCACAGTTGTGGTGGTCGGGGATACTGGGGGGGTTTCCCTGCCTTTCCACAGCCCCCGAGAGGAGCATTGCATTATCCTGCCTGACATCTCTACTGTCCTAGCCGAGCAGATATAAAGAGGAGAAGGAAAAAAAACTTGAGCTTTTCTTTCCTTTGCTTTCCGAGTGAAGCCTCTCTTTGCCGAAGTCAATCCTTTTCCCCGCCCTGACTGTCAGCTAAGTTTCCTATGTCCTGCACCTTGGTGTAATTACCTCTCTGTATCTCCTATAAGCTCAGTCAATCATGGAAGGCAGCCTTTTCTCCATGGACTCTACCTTCATTTCCTTCTGCCTTGGGACAGCAGCCTAAATAATCAAGGGCCCCTCCTATCCCAGACACTTCTTCCTCCCCTCCCCTGTCAGGCTCAAGATACAGATGCTCAAGTACACCCATGGCCAGGCTCAAGGACGCCTTCCACCCTCTGTTATCAGACTCTACCACCCATCCCACACTCTCTTTGACCCACTACCGTCGGGAAGGAGGTGCAGAAGCTTCAGGACTAGGACTGGTAGACTGGGTAACAGCCTTTTCCCTCAGCTTTTGGAATGCCCTGCCACCACCGAGGTCTCATCACTATGACAGCAAGCTGTTTACTGTGTCTCTGCACTGTGCACTACTCTTGCTTTGAACTATATGTTATTAATGTATTTTTGGTAATATTGTTTTATGTGTTGTGTGTGATATACAGTATGTATTGTGGGTGCACCGTGGCCCAGAGGAATGTTGTTTTATTTGGTTGTATATAGTATACGTACAGTCTGATAACAATAAACTGGAACTTGAACTTGTTGCCTTCCTTTGCAGTCCTGATGAAAGGTCTCGGTCTCAGTCTGAAATATTGACTGTTTTGTCCCCCTCCATAGATGCTGCCTGGCCTGCTGAGTTCCTCCAGCATTTATGATTATGAAGACACGCAGTCGTCTTTTATTGTCATTTAGTAATGCATGCATTAAGAAATGATACAATATTTCCTCCGGTGTGATATCACAAAACACAGGACAGACCAAGACTGAAAAAACTGACAAAACTGCATAATTATAACATATAATTACAACAGTGCAACAATACCATAACTTGATGAAGAAGTCCATGAGCACAGTAAAGTTCAAAGTTTCTCAAATGTCCCACATCTCACGCAGACGGGAGAAGGAAGAAAAACTCTCCCTGCCTTGCCAATCACAATCCGACTCTGAGTCATCCGAAAACTTCGAGCTCTGATCAGCTCTCCGACACCGAGTACTGAGCGCCACCTCTGTCCGAACGATTCGACCTCCTTCTCGGTCACCAAAAGCAGGCAAGGCCGGGGATTTTGAGGCCTACCCTCCGAAAGATTCTCGACCACACAGTAACGACAGCAGCAAACGGGCGTTTCAGAAATTTCTCCAGACGTTCCTCTGTGTTTTCACGTCCATTCTCCATCAAATCAGAATTGTCCACGGCCCCTATTTAACAGATACGATATCATTTTTCACCGGAGGGCTACACACACGCAGGCGCGCCGCCATCTTCTCCTCCCGCCTCCTAGTAGACGAATGCCTTAATTACTTGGCCACACGCATACTTATATAGTTATTTTGCATGTGTTGTTCTCGTTTTCCAGCATCTACGCAATCTCTTGTGGTTATAATCTCCCAATTCATTTTGTTGCAGCCCTTGCTCTTTTTTTGTCTCTCTGCACCGCACTTTCTCTGTAACTGTAACACCATCTTTACCAACTCAATGCAATTATGTATGACAGAGCCCCTGGGGCGGTGTGTCTGGAAGTTAGAGGCCTAACTTTTGCAGTTTGTGAGTCCAAGCCAGGGACTGGAGTTCGGAAGCCCGAAGGTGGCTTGTACTGGGGTTGGAAGAGTGTCTGCTTGTGTTAGTGGGTGGGTATTTTGCTGTTATTGTTGCTTGTGCTGTTCTGCTGAACATTGTGTGCATGCAATGTTGATGCCAGAATGTTCTAAGTTCAAAGTACAATTATTATCATAGTATCTATACTATATAAGTATGCACATGGCCAAGTGGTTAAGGCATTCGTCTAGAGATTTGAAGGTTGCTAGTTCGAGCCTCGGCTGAGGCAGCGTGTGTGTCCTTGAACAAGACACTTAACCACACACTGCTCTGTGACGACACCGGTGCCAAGCTGTATGGGTCCTAATGCCCTTTCCTCGGACAACATCGGTGGCATGGAGAGGGGAGACTTGCAGCATGGGCAACTGCCGGTCTTCCATACAACATTGCCCAGGCCTGCACCCTGGAAACCTTCCAAGGCTCAAATCCATGGTCTCATGAGACTAACGGATGCCTATATATACTATATACAATCTTGAAATTCATTTTCTTACAGGCAATCACGAAACAAAGAAACCCAATAGAACCCATTTAAAAAAAGAGTATCAAGCACACAATATACAAAGAAAAACAAATTGTGCAAATGAATAAAGTAAGCAAATGACATTCAGGACTGAAGTTTACAAAAATGAGTCCATGGCCATGGAACTGTCATCACTGCAGACAATCCAGGAGCCCATTAGCTGCAGGCTGCAGCCTCAGTTCAGCACAGGGATGAGTAAAGCTCACCGAGCAGTGAGCTGAACTGGCCCTGACACTCTGCCCTCTTCAGTCTCGCCTGAGGCATAAATTGTCCAATCCCCGGGTCATTTCCTTGCTCTCGGAACCAGGGCCTGCCACCTTGATATGCTCTTGGGCCCAGAAACCATCGCCTTGATTTGGCCTGTATCTGACCTTTCCAATTTGGCGCATAAATTAATCAAACCTCAGGACCTTCCTCGCTCTTGGGCCTGAGCCCGGGCCAGCTGCCTTGTCACTTGTGGATTGTCCCCAGAACATCTTCGGGTTGTGTTGGTCTTTAATGCAAATAGCGCATTTCACCATATGTTCCAATGTACACATGATAAACAAATCCAAATCTGTCTGGATGACACACAGAATGAATCATTTTCCCACTGTATCTTAGGTACATGTGACAATAGTAAACCAATTGCCCATTAAGTGTCTTCACCAATATTCTGAGATAGAACTATGTCAAATTCAAGTCCAGGAACAGGTCATTCAGATTTTTACATTGAGCCTCCTTCCAAACTTCACAATTAATCTAGGAACCGGTACATCGTAGTGACGTGGGAGGAAACTGGAGCACCCGGAGGAAACCTGTGCAGTCACATGGAGAACGTACAAACTGCATACAGACAGCAGCAGGAAATGAATCGGGTCTCTAGCACTGTAAGGCTTTACACTAACACTCTGCTATCGTGCCACTCCATTAAAACACTGAACCAGACAGTGAAATGTGTCGTTTTTGTGTTAACGGCCAACACGGTCTGAGGATGTGCTGGGGGTGTGCCACACATCCGGTGCAAATGTAGCACGCCCACAAGTCAATAACCCTAACTTGTATGTCTTTGGAATGAAGGAGGAAACTGGAGCACTCCGAGGCAACCCAGGCTGTCACGGGAAGAATGGTAGCATTGCGATTAGCACAATGTTTTACAGTGCCGCTGTCTGTAAGGAGTTTGTACGTTCTCCCTGTGACTGCAAGGCTTTCCTCCGGGTGCTCCTGTTTACTCCAACATCTAAAGGTGTACAGGTTAGTATGTTAATTGGTCTCATGGGCTGAGTGGGCTCGTTGGACTGGAAGGACCTGTAGCTATGCTGTACCTCGAAATGAAAATGCACAAATTCCTTACGGGTAGCAATGGGAATTGATTGGTGGTCACCTGTGCTCTAAGATGATGCCCTAACCACTACATTAGCATATGATCATCATCATCATTATGTGTCGTGTTGTATGACGTGGGCGATAATGGTCTTCCCTCTCTTCATGACCATGATTGTTCTTGGGAAATATTCTACAGAAGTGGTTTGCCATTGCTTTCTTCTGGGCAGTGTCTTTACAAGACGGGTGGCCCCAGCTATTATTAATACTCTTCAGAGATTGCCTGGCGTCAGTGGTCGCATCACCAGGACTTGTGATGTGTACTGACGGCTCATATGACCATCCACCACCTGCTCCCATAGCTTCACGTGACCCTGATCGGCGGGGGGTGGGGGAGCTAAGTGGGTGCTACACCTTGCCCAAGGGTTACCTGCAGGCTGGTGGAGTGAAGGAGCACCTTACACTTCCTTTGGTACAGATGCATCTCCACCCTGCCACTAATATTTTAAGTTAAAGGATAAGAGGCACCAGCTAGATTTATCGGATGAAGCAACTAAATACTAAGTAACTAAAAATACACCGGACAAGGAGAAATTGATGTTTTATGTTTCAATTTGAAAGTTTCTCCTTATGAGCCCTGCCGTAAATAACACTGAGACAAAAGTGATAAAATGCCGTTCATTTTAGCTCATTCTGTTTGTTCGATTTGTGTCAGGGAGTGACAGAGACTGGCCACCCAGGAGAGGTTGGGATCTTTGCAAGTGTCTCCTCACCAACAGCCTCTGACTGTGCAATGGGCTCAGATCGTCAGCCCGTTGGGACTGGCTCCTACTTGACCCCAATGATAATGTGTCCAAATACACAGAGTCACACGCGTAAACACACAAGGGGCTGTGGCGCTTCTGTACTTCTGCTATTTTTCTTTTTTCTTGTTTTCCTCCTTTAAAAGCACTTTTGCACATGCACACACACGTGCAGAAACACACACACACAGAAACACAGACACACAAATCTATCTCACACACACACACACACACACACACACAGAAACACAGACACACAAATCTACACATACACACACACACACACACACACAGAAACACAGACACACAAATCTACACACACACACACACACACACACACACACACACACCAATACCTACACACCTTAGACTGACAATCAATACCTACACACCTCAGACTGGCAATCGATACCTACACACCTCAGACTGACACATCGATACCTACACACCTCAGACTGGCAATCGATACCTACACACCTCAGACTGGCAATCGATAACTACACACCTCAGACTGACACGTCGATACCTACACACCTCAGACTGACACGTCGATACCTACACACCTCAGACTGATACATCAACACCTACACACCTCAGACTGACACATCGACACCTACATAACTCAGACTGACAAATCGATACCTACACACTTCAGACTGACAATTAATACCTACACACCTCAGACTGACAATCGATACCTACACACCTCAGACTGACACATCGATACCTACACACCTCAGACTGACACCTCGACACCTACACACCTCAGACTGACAATCGATACCTACACAACTCAGACTGACAATCAATAACTACACACCTCAGACTGACACATCGATACCTACATAACTCAGACTGACACATCGATACCTACGTAACTCAGACTGACAAATCGATACCTACACACTTCAGACTGACAATTAATACCTACACACCTCAGACTGACACACAAGGTTCTGAAAGAGATTGACTGAGGTGCAAAGAGGCTGCCGGGCACCTTAGTACCTTAGAATATGTCCACACTAGACCGGATAATTTTGAAAACGCCGGTTTCGCGTAAAAACAACAGGCGTCTACACTTGGCATTTTCGAAAATACCTCCGTCCACATTAAAGCAGATATTTGGGTGAATCTCCTCCTACTGGGCATGTGCAGGACACATAGAAAACAAGCGAAGAGGAAATGGTATACTTGGTGTACATTTGTCCAGTTACAGACTAGAAAAACTTAAAAGGAATTGCTGTTGGCTCTCACGCGGGAGGACTTAAAACTAAAAAAAACAAATACTGGAGCGTATGGAGGCAACCGACAGGGAGTTCACAGACAGTATGACCCGGCTGATGACGAACATTGAAAAATTGACTAACTCTGTTGCATTAATAAAGCACCTTGTTAAATGTATAAAACATGTCTGCATCAGTGTTATCTTGTATTTCCATACAATGTTACACATCTATTGTCAGAGAAGTACTTGCATAAATAGGTAAACCACCTTCATACAAGCAAGGACAGAAAACAGGGCAAAGTGAGTATACTTATTTATTCAGTAAGCTATGGGTCAAAGTATTTGGTGAGTCCATTTCTAACTCTTCTGGCTTCAGTCTCATTGCCGTCTGTTCTGAAATTGTTAGATTGTGTCGGGGGCTGTGTTCAAGAAAACAATGAAATGCCGCGTTGCCACCGTCTGTTCCGGCACGTCATGACAGCGTTTTTAAAAATATCCGTTTACCCCGTCCACACTGCTCTGCACAATCGGTGTTTTCAAATTTACACACGCTGGAGGGTGTTTTAGAAAATCTCCGTTTTCAGGGGGGGAAACGCCATTTCACTGTGGACGGAGGGTCAAAATGAAGAGAAAAAGCTTTGGTTACAGATTTATCTGGTCTAGTGTGCACGTAGCCTTAGGCACTGTGTCACGTAAGAGAGGTAAAAATGTTTAACTCTCTAACTGAGAGAGCTGTAGGAAGCTCAGAAACTGAGTATATGCAAGAGTAATACCGACAGAGTTTTGGACATTGGAAATGTGGATGACATGGTACCTGCCACAACTGAAGGGTCATATAATCTCCTCCTGCTCTGCACCATTCTCAAACATGCACACCTGTAAACACGTATACACACAAATCTTGTTCTAGCTTCTTCCCTCTTCTTCTCCAGCCCTGACAAAGGTCTTGACATAAAACACGTGTGTTACTCAAGATTGGCAGCATCTGCAGACATCCTCTTGTCTGAATCATTCAGGGTATGTTTTTCTTCGCAGGCTGGGCCAGCATTTCATTGCCCACCTCTAGGTTCCCTTGAGAAGGTGGTGGTGAACTGTCTTCTTCAACCACTCTCGTCCTTGAGTTGTTAGGGAGGGTGTTCCACGACTTTGACCCAGTGATGGTGAGGGAACGGTGATATGTTTCCTAGTCAGGATGGTGTGTGACTTGGAGTGCACTCCCAGGCGATGGTCTTCCCCGTGTTTGTGCTGATCTTATCCTTCCAGGTGGTAGAGGCGCTGGGTTTGGAAGGGTTTTGGGGAATTGCTGTGGCAAGAAATTTCTCTGTCCCTCTTCCTTCATTTGTTACTCCTCTGTCTCTCTATCTCTCTCTCCTCTTCACTTTCTCTCTCTCTCTGCTCCTATTCTCCTCTTCGCTCCCTCTCCCTTCCTCTAATCTTTCCCCTCTCTCTCATCCCATCTGCCTCTCCCTCTCCTTCTAATTTTCTTTCCCTCTCTCCCACTCGCTCTCTTTATCCCCCCCTTCCCTCCCTCTCTCGCCCTCTCACTCGCCACCATTTCTCTCTCTCTCTCTCTCATTTCTCTCACACAGTTTCAAGGTGTGTCTGCGATACTCTCCTCAGAGTTCTGACCAATGTTGAATCCTTAACCAAGGTCATTCGAGAAGATGACTGGGCCATTCTCTTTGCTGTTTGGGAGAACATGCTGTGGATAAATGGGGCTTCCTACATTATGAATGGCCACATTATCTGAGGCACATTGGGACACCTTGTGTTGCAACAAGTGTTAAAACTACCTGCCCATTGAAAGCCACTCCTCCACGGGAGGTGGGGATTGGCCCATGTAAGAAACATTGCAGCCTCGCCCACTACCTGCCATTTAGCTGATGATGTCATGGCGGGTAGAGTTTAAATCTAGTACACAGAATCCTTGCGGCCTCTTTTTCACTCTCTGGACTGCGACGAGCTGGGGGTTGTGGCACTCTGGAAACAGTGAACAGCGGAGGTGTGCAGCAGTAAAGACAGCCTGGGCCTGCTCTTTACATAAGTATTTGCTACTGTGTCTGTTTTGTACAATAAATAAATAATTTACACCGTAAGAACAGAATTAGGCCACTTGCCTAATTAGGAGGCTCTTGTACCTCCTTTCTGATGGTAGTAATGAGAAGATGCCATGTACTGTGTGATGAGTGTCCTCCATGACGGACGCTGCCCTTTTGAGGCATTGTGGTTTTAAGATTTATTTATTTAGAACATAGAACATAGAAATTTACAGCACATTGCAGGCCCTTTGGCCCACAATGTTGTGCTGACCATATAACCTACTCTAGGGTCTGCCTAGAATTTTCCTAGTGCACAGCCCTCTATTTTTCTAAACACTGTGTACCTTTAGTATTATACTTTTAATTATTTTTAATTAACTTATTTATTAACTATATGACCATAAGAAATGGGAGCAGAATTAGGTCATTGAGTCTGTTCCACCATTTCACCATGGCTGATCCGTTTTTCCTTTCAGCACCAATCTCCTGCCTTCTCCTCATATCCCTTCACACCCTGTCCAATCAAGAATCTATCAACCTCTGCCATAAATATACATAAAGACTCGGCCTCCACAGTCACCTGTGGCAACAAATTCCACGGATTCACCACTCTCTGGTTAAAGAAATTCCTCCTCATCTCCATTCTGCATGGATACCCCTCTATTCTGAGGCAGTGTCCTCTGGCCTTGAACTCCCCCACATTGAAAACATCCTCTCCACATCAACTTTATCAAATTCAATAGATTTCAATGAGGCCCAGAGTCATCAAACGCTCCTCATATGACAAGCCTTTCAATCCCAGAATCATTTCTGTGGCCTCCTTTGAACCCTCTCCAATGTCACCACATCCTTTCTAAGATAAGGGGCCCAAAACTGCTCACAGTACTCCAACAGAGGCATCTCCAGTGCTTTATAAAGCCTCAGCATTACATCATTGCATTTATATTCTAGTCTTCTTGAAATGAATGTTAACATCATATTTGTTTTCCTCACCATTGACCTGCAAATTAACTTTTAGGGAATCCTGTACAAGAACTAAATCCCCTGGAACCTCGGATTTTTGAATTTTCTCTCCATTTCAAAAATAGTCTACACCTTTACTTCTACTACCAAAGTGCATTACCATACACTTCCCAGCACCGTATTCCATCCGCCACCTTGTTGCCCATACTTAGTGCTAGTCAGTGTCTTCTGTTCCCACTCACCGAACCTGTGAACTTGATTTGACACAACACCCCAATAGAGAGCAGGCAAGCCATCAGAAAAGTACAAGATCCTATTTGCATTATCTTCCCCATTGCCACTTTTAAACAAAGAAAGCTGATTCTTGTCATCAATTTATTTTTGGTTCTCTTTTATCTCCAGTTCTTTGTCTTTCTTTACATCACAGACTGATCAGAGTAATTATTGAAGTTGCCAACAGCTTCATTATCTTCAATTACAGTGTCACCTGCATCTGTCATTAAGGGAACTGTGTTACTCTGAATTGTTCCCTTTATTTTATGCTAATTTAAGTTTGTGTAATTTATGTTCGTCATGCTTGTGATGTACTGCCGCAAAAGATTAATTTTCATGGCATTTCTACCCTGGGTACTTATGCCAATGGCAATAAACTTGAACTTCAAAGTTGAAACTCGCTGTAAATGCACCTTAGGTCTCACACCATCAGGCTCAGGAACAATTATTACCACTCAATCATCAGGCCCCTAAACTGCAGAGTCATGGAGTTATAGAAAATTACAGCAACAGGCCCTTCGGCCCATCTAGTCAGAGCCGAATTATTTAAATTGCCTACTCCCATTGACCTGCCGACAGGGACAATAGCCTTCCATACCCCTACCATCTATGTACCTATCCAAACTTCTCTTGAAAGTTGAAATCAAGCTCGTTCAACGATCGCACAACCCTCTGAGGGGGTAGTCCCAGGCCTCCAGCCAGGGAGGCAACCCTCTACTACCACTCTCTGGCTTCTCCCACAAATCCAATGTCTAATCCAATTTAGTGCCTTATCTTGAATGCCGAGTGACTGAACCTTCTTGACCAAGCTCCCGTGCGGAACCTTATCAAATGCCTTGCTAAGTCCATACAGACAAAATCCACTGCCTTGTCTTCATCAACTTTTCTGGTAATTTCCTGCAAAAACTCTATAAGACTGGTTAGACCCTACCATGCATGAAACAATACTGACTACTCCTAATCAGTCAATGTCTGTCCAAACATTCATATGTCTGGTCTCTTAGAGTACCAACCAATAACTTTCCACGACTGATGTCAGGCTCACCGCCCTATAATTTTCTGGTTCATTTTCAGAGTCTTTCTTATCCAATGTGGGTAACTTCATTCTTTTCAATACTGAAATGATTCCACAATGTATGGACTCATTTATTTGTCTACCTGTTTTTTGTTTGTTTATTTGTCTGTTTATGTATTTATGCACTTATTTATTTGTTTGTTTATTTTTTATTCATTTGCTGTTTCTTTATTACAATTATCTATTATTTTGTATTTGCACAGTTTGCCTTTTGCATATTGATTGTTTGTCGGCCTTTGTGTGTCGTTTCTCATTCCATTTTTTCTACTGTAAATGCCTGCAAGAAATGAATCCTGCTCAGAGTAATGGTTGATCTAAGGTTGGAGGAGCAACACTTTATATTCCATCTGGGCAGCCTCCAACCTGATGGCATGAACATCAATTTCTCAAACTTCCATTAGTTGCTTCCCTCCTCTCCTTCAACATTCCCCATTCCCATTTCCCTCTCTCGCCTTATCACCTTACTTTCCCATCACCTCCCTCTGTTGCTTCTCCCCCTTCCCTTCCTTCCACGGTCTTCTACACTTTCCTATCAGATTCCCCCCCTTCTTCAGTCCTTTATCTATTTCACCAACCAAATTCCTAGCTCTTTACTTCATTCCTCGCCCTCTCCTGGTTTCACCTATCACCTACTGGCATGTACTTCTTCCTCCCCTCCTCCCACCTTCCTACTCTGACTTCTCATCCTTGTGTCCAGTCCCGGTGAAGGGTCTCAGTCCGAAATGCTGACTGTTTATCCATTTCCATAGTTGCTACCTGACCTGCTGAGTTTCCCCTCGCATTTTGCATTTTGGATTTCCCGCTTCTGCAAATTTTCTCATGTTTGTGACACAATACTCCAAATTAGGCCTCACTAATGTCTTATACAACTTCCACATAACCTCCCAATTCCTGTACTCAATACTTTGATCTAGGATTATGTACAGGATTTGGGAGGTTATGCAGAAGTTGTCTAAGATTTGGTGAAGAAGATGGCACCAGCAAATAACACAACCAAGAGTGACATTCTTCAGATTGTTCACAGAACTACTTCTTTTACTCCTTCTTCTTCATTCAAATATGATTCTGCTACTATTGGAACCTCTGATGCGCATTTTCTGGCCGATTGAGGGATCCTGGTGCTTTGATGTCTCCAAGAGATACTGGAGGCCAAGAAGTCTGGAGACAGAATGCGAGCCCATGATTGACACCATTTCTCACCAATCTTGCCGATTAAAGCATCAAGTAAGCAGGAAATCAACGAGGATGAGTAGGTGTTCAGCACCGTCTGCTCATGTTTGACCAGTTTCTCTCTCTACCTTGTTCAATGCTGCCAGAGTCTTGGGTCTTGGGCAAGGTTTAATCGATGTGGTTTGTGGATTGGACTCTGCAGTTCATGTGATGATGTGTTTCTGGTTTCTGGTTACTCCTTTTTTTACTGCTAGTTTGTGGGATTCAGATTGGGGTGGACTGGCTGTGCGGCCCAATGAACGACACGACACAGCACTGAATTGAAGTGAGCTGACCTAAACTGAACATTGCTAGACTGTTCAATGACCCTGTGGTCTGATGTCTTATATCCTGTCTCTTTTGCCGTTTACACGATTTGTCCTTTTTTAGCACATTGGGTATTTGACATTTTCTTTGAACAAGTTCCACGGTGTTTCTTTGTCTGGTAGCTGTCTGTGGGAGATAAATCTCAGGGTTGTATACTGCATAAATACTTTGATAATAAATGTACTTTGGATCTTTGAACCTTTGAAGGCAAATATGCTAAAAGCTCTCTTTATGACCCTATTAATCTGTGATGACACTTCCAATGAATTATGGATCTGTATTCTCATATCTCTTTGTTCTACCACTCTACTCAGTGCCCTACCAAATTCCCTGATTCCCCCACACAATGGGGGCAACTTTCCGATCAATCCACTTATCTTTTTAACCACTTTGACTGGAGCATCCGAGGAGGGAGACCGGAGCCCGGGAGAAAGTATACACTCCGGACAGTCTGTAACCGAGATCACGATTTAACCCAGACCGTCTAAGCTGTGTGGGTGTAACTCCATGGGCTCCACCACATGCCAGCGGCCTGCATCCACTGGGCTCCTGGACTGGCAGCAGCTCTGAACTGGCTCCATTCAAAGTTAAATTTATTATCAGAGTACATGTATGATGCCACAAACAAATCGAAAATTCTTTTTCTGTGTGCATACTTAGCACGTGGCCAAGTGGTTAAGGCATTGGACTAGCGACCTGAAGGTCGTGAGTTTGAACCCCAGCCGAGGCAGCGTGTTGTGTCCTTGAGCAAGGCACTTAACCACACTGTGCTCTGCGACGACACCAGTGCCAAGCTGTATGGGTCCTAATGCCCTTCCTTTGGACAAATTGGTGTCGTGGAGAGGGGAGACTTGCAGCATGGGCAACTGCTGGTCTTCCATACAACCTAGCCCAGGTCTGCGCCCTGGAGAGTGAAGACAGCAAATCTATAGAACAGTAACTGTAAACAGGATCTGTAAACTGTAAACATCAGAAGCTATAAGCAAACTGTGCAAATACAGACAGTAAATAAGTAGCAAAAAATAACAAGCATGAAATGGCAAGATAAAAGAGTCCTTAAATGAGTGTAGTTGTCCCCTTTTGTTCAAAAGCCTGATGGTTGAGGGGTAGTAACTGTTCTTGAACCTGCTGGTGCGAGTCCTGAGGCACCTGTACCTTTTATCTGATGGCAAGAAAAGAGCATGGCCTGGGTGGTGAGGATCTTTGATGATGGTTGCTGCCTTTCTACGGCAACATTTCATGTAGATGTGCTCAATGGATGGGAGGGCTTTACCTGTGACGTACTGGGCCAAATCCACTACCTTTTGTAGAATTTTCCACTCAAAGACTTTGGTGTTCCCGTACCAGGCCATAATGCAGTCAATGAAAACACTTAACAACACATATCTATAGAAGTTTGCCAAGGTTTTCGATGACATGCCGAACCTCCACAGACACCTGAGGAAGTAGAGGTGCTGACATGCTTGTTCCACAATATATGATGAGTCCAGGAAAGGTGCCCTGAAATAGAGACACCCAGGAATGTAAAGTTGCTGACCCTGTCCACCTCTGATCCTCCATTTCTGTGGGCTCACTTTCAGGGATCCTGTAGTTCATGTTCTGTGTGTTATTCGTTTATGTCTTTTTATTGCTTGCACAATCTTTTCTTTATTTTTGCACATTGGATGTTTGATCTTTGTTGTATGGAGACTGTTCATGGATTTTATTGTGTTTTTTTGTTTTTGTGGCTGCCTTCAAGAAGATGTATCTCAAGCTTATATACAGTATACTTTGAGAATAAATATACTTTGAACTGCGCCACCCTTCTCACATCTAAGAAGTACTCAAGCAAGCAGTCAACAGCTGTGAGCCAATCCCTGCACTCCTGGCTAGCAGGATTCAAATGGGCCAAATGGCTTTTCTGCCGACTGGTGGAACAACTTCCCTCATATATCTAAGGAAGAACAGAGATATCTATTATACTATACCCTTTGCAGATTCAGGTTTAATATCACTGATATACAGTACATCGTGAAATTTGTTGTCAGTAATATTAACATCATACAGAAAAGTCTGGAAAAGGGCCAACACCATCATGAAGGCTCACACCCACCCTGCTCATGAACTGGTTGTCCCATTCCAATCAGAGACGAGCATTCACGCAGCCATGCCAGGACCACCGGACACAAAAACTGTATTTTCCCAAGCAGTAAAGCTGATTAACAGCACTACCCACTAACTCACCCCCCCCACTCCCCCAATCACCACTACTTTATCGTTTCCTGTCAGAGTCCCCTTATGTACAGACACTCCTGTACCTAGTGTCACTTTATGTATGTAAGCTATCTTACTTATTTACAATTTATTGTGTATTTATTATCATGTACATTATGTTCTTATGTTTTTTTTTGCACTGCATTGGATCCAGAGTAACAAACATTTTGTTCTCCTTTACACTTTTGTACTGGAAATGACATTAAACAAACTTGAATATCTGTTTGCTGACATCACAACACTTCTAAGGAGTGTTTCAGGCAGTGAGTTGCTTTCTAAGTCCTGTCCTAAGGCAGTAACAGGATTGTAAAAGGGACACACTATTTCCTTTATTCTTCAAACTCTTTCTTTGTTCAAGCAGAATTTTTGTGTAGAAGAAACTTCTCGATTTAACCTTGCCCAGGTGACATTGCTTGAGCAAAATCTTTCCCCTCTGATTCTCCCAGTTAACTAAGGAAGGAAAGCATCATTTCTTATTCAGCTGGTGTACTTGGAGGCTATCAAGTATTAATGATATACCTTGATTTTGTGTCTGATGTGGTTCTCAGGGACTTGATGCAGACCTGTGCAAGTAGCCAATGCCTGAGGCAGCTAACTTTTAACTCAGTGCATCCATCTCTGATTTGGATATGCTATTGAATCTGTTTTTACCACATTTATCAGTTAAGGACCATTTAACATACAACATTATATGATTTCCAACAGTACCAGTGAGACTCACCTACATTGTAATAAACTCCTGTGCTGTCTGGTTAATGGGCTGGCTCGAGTCTCCAAGGTCTGAAACTGGTTTACCTTACTGGAATCATGCAACAGGAGAGAGCAACAGTGAAATTATTTACCCTTGCAATCAATGTTCCTTCTACTTTTTTTTACAGCTGCGCGGACCAGCCATTAGTCTGAGCAGGAAAATCTTACACGGCCTGAAAACTGTGTGGCTCTTTAAATGCTTGAATGTTAAGAAAGTTCCAGCTGCGCAGCAACAAAGGCTAAATGCATGGCGGCATTTCAGTTCCCGCGCAGCCATGCACCCACGCAGGAAAGAGTGAACGGTGCTCACAATTTACGGTAATCCACAGTTGCCATATAACAATGTCACCCAGTTAAGACAGAGATGGGATGAATCTTATTTTCCTCTCAGAGTTGTGAGTCTCTAGAGATTCTCCTTAAAGGGTGGTTGAATCAGATTCATAGAGAGCAAACAACACAGAACAATACAGAACACGGCAGGCCCTTCAGACCACAATTAAAATTCAAAGTAAATTTATTTGGCAAGGTACCTATATGTCACCATATACTACCCTGAGAATGATTTTTTGTGGGCATTCACAATAGATACAAAGAAATACAATAGAATCAATGAAGTTCTACACACAAAGACTGACGAACAGCCAATGCACAAAAGAAGTCAAACTGTGGAAATACAAACAAACATAATAGCATATAAATAAATAAATAAATAAATAATATCCAATATTACGTACTCCTCCATCTCTCTCTCTCTCTCTCTGTCTCTCTCTCTCTCTCTATCGCTCTCTCTCCTTATATGGCTTTGAATCTTTTTAAAGAAGAGGTAGACAGATTCTTGCTAAAAGTGGCAGAAAGGTGAAATGCAAAATTAAGGTTATGGTCTGATTAGCCACAGATGGAACAGCAATACAGGCTCAAAAGATGGTGATAAAGATAATCTTTATTTGCTATATGTACATTAAAACATACAGTGAAGTGCAGCCTTCGTATCAAATCAAATCAGCAGGAATGTGCTGGTGGCATCCAGCAAGTGCTGCCATGCTTCCAGCCCACCACTCACTAGCCCCAACTCATAGCTCCTTGGAACATGGGTGGAAACCAGATCACCCGGAGGAAACCCAGGTGGTCACTGCCAGAGTGTACAAACTCCAAAGGTGTATGGGTTAGGGTTAGTGAGTTGTGGGCATACTGACATTTGCGGGCTGCACCCAACATAATCTTGGGACTCTAGTGGTAGTTAATGCAAACAGAGTTTTTCGATAATTCAATGCGTACGTGGCAAATATTGCTAAATTTTTTTTTCTTCCACTGTAAGTTCTTGTGACAATCTTAAAGCATCTTCAACACCTCTATTATATCTGCTTCCACCACCACTGCTGGTAGTCCAGTCTGTCCATGTAAATAACTTCCCCTGCGCAATCCCTTTAAGCTTCCCCCTCTCACCTGCATGCCCTCTAGTATTAGACATATTGATCCTGGGGAAAAGACTCTGCCTGTCTATTCTATCTGTGCCCATCATAGTTTTATAAACTTATGTCAGATCCCCACACTGCCTCCAACATTCCAGAGAACACAATCCAAATTTGTCCAACCTTCATAGATGCTAATCCAGGAGGCATCCTGGTAAACCTCTTCTGCATGCTTTTCACAGTCTCTACATCCTTCCTACAATGGAGTGACCAGAACTACACAAAATACTCCAAATCTGCTCTGACTAAAGTTTTATACTCCTTCCCTTTTTCTTTCTTTTTACTTCATTCTTTCCCCCATGGTCCACTCCCCTCTCCAATCAGATTCCTTCTTCTTCAGCCCTTTATCTCTTCCATCTATCACCTCCCAGCTTCTCAGTTCAGACCCCCTCCCCCACCCACGTCCTTTCCCCCTCACCTGGCTTCCCCTCCCCTCACATTCTTATTTTGTCTTCATCCTCCCCGCCCCACTTCTTTTCCAGTCCCGATGAAGGGTCTCAGCCCAAAATGTCAACTGTTTATTCCTCTTCATAAGTGCTGTCTGACCTGCTGAGTTCCTTCAGCATTTTGTGTGTGTTGCTCTGGACTTCCAGCATCTGCAGAATCCCTCGTGTTTAATGTTTATATGGCCACAGCATAACTTCCTTACTTTTATCCTCAACACACCTACCAATTCAAAGTACATCTATTATCGAAGTATGTATGCAGTATACAACCCTGAGATTCATCTTCCCACAGACAGCCACAAAGCAAAGAAACACCAGAGAAACACTCACAACACGCTGGAGGAACTCCGCAGGTCAGGCAGCATCCATGGAAACGATACCATAGAACATAGCACAGGGACAGGCCATTTGGCCCACAATGTTGTGCCAAACCATTAAAAAGCAAATTAAAAACACCAGACACTAATCCATCCTACCTACACCATGTCTATATCCGTCCATCTTCCTTGCATCCATGACCGATCCAATCGTCCCTTAAAAGTCTCCAATGTATTTGCCTCTACCACCTTATCAGGCAGCACATTCCAGTCATCCACCACTCTCTGAGTAAAAAACTTACCCCTCACATTCCCCTCTCACCTTCAATGCATGCCCTCTGGTATCAGATAGTTCAACCCTGGGAAATAGATACTCTCTGCCCACTCTACTGATACCTCCATAATCTTGTACATCACAATTATATCTCCCTCCCTGATTGAAACATTTAAGATTATTAAGGGATTGGACATGCTAGAGGCAGGAAACATGTTTCTGATGTTGGGGGAATCCAGAACCAGAGGCCACAATTTGAGAATAAGGGGTAGGCCATTTAGAACAGAGTTGAGGAAAAACTTCTTCACCCAGAGAGTTGTGGGTCTGTGGAATGCTCTGCCTCAGAAGGCAGTGGAGGCCAATTCTCTGGATGCTTTCAAGAAAGAGTTAGATAGAGTTCTTAATGATAGCGGAGTCAAGGGATACAGGGAGCAGGCAGTAATGGGGTACTGATTGTGGATGATCAGCCATGATCACAGTGAATGGTGGTAATGGCTCGAAGGGCCAAATGGCCTACTCCTGCACTTATTGTCTATTCTATTGACGCTCGCCTCTGGTCCCAACACACTGCCTTTTCAGTCTATCTGGGCCAGCGTTTAAATTGTCCAAACACTGGGTTGTCCCCTGCACTAGGACACAGGCCCCACCACAGCGATATGCTTTGGGCCTGGACCCTGCCGCCACGTTATGGCCAATACTCGACCTTTCCAAATCGGCCTGGAGCTTAGATCAATCCAACCCTAGGTTTAGGTGGACGGCCTCCAAAACTGCTCTGCTCCAACTCCTCTCCGAATCACCCACTCCAACTCCATCCCAAACATGCCTCAACACGTGAAGTGAGCAGCACAGGTAAACAGTAAACACAAAATAATCTGCGGATGCTGGGGTCAAAGCAACACTCACAACACACTGGAGGAACTCAGCAGGTCGGGCAGCATCCATGGAAATGATCAGTCGATGTTTCGGGCCGGAACCCTTTGTCAGGACTGTAGAGCGAAGGGGCAGAGGCCCTATAAAGAAGGTGGGGGGAGGGTGGGAAGGAGAAGGCTGATAGGTTCCAGGTGAAAAACCAGTAAGGGGAAAGAAAAAGAGGTGGGGGAGGGGGAGCAGGGAGGAGATAGACAGGAAAGGTGAAGGAAAACAGTAAACAGTAAACATCTCACTGTTTTAGTGACAAGACCTCAGCGATGGCAGGGTCTCACTGCCTGAGGGAAGAAGCTGTTACCAAGTCTGGCAGTCCTAGTCCTGATGCTCCTGTACCTCCTTCCTGACAGTAGTGGGTCAAAGAGATTGTGGGGTGACTGATGTGGATCCTCAGCAACCCTGAGGTCCTTCCAGCCCTTCGAGCCAAAACACCGCAGCAACCCCGACAACCTCAATTTCACCCTGATGTAATCACGGTACTATCTACAATGACCAATTAACCTGCCTGGTAAACCCTTGGACCGCGGAAGGAAACAGAAGCACCCATGGAAAACCCACACACTCCATGGGGAGGATATCAAAGTAGAACTCCACTCTCTAATGCCCAGAGCTATAATAGTGTGGCACTAATCGTTATGCTACTCTGGAGCCCAGAGGTACATTTATATTGGAACTAGCCATTTCTCTTGTAAATCAGCCATTTGTGAGATTGACTCTATTGTTATGACCTGCCTAACATCTCCAGTAAATGTGTATTTCACACCTTTTCACATTTCTTTGCTTGAGCTTTCTCTCTCTAAACATTCCCATTAACCTACAACCGGATAGTTTCATCAACAGCTTATCTCCATGGCAACCCTGACCATACTCCACCATGGCTATTTTCTTTGCCCTCTCCCCCCTCTCTGCAAGTTAAAACACAGAATGGTGCAGAGTAACACACACAAAATGCTGGAATATCTACGGAGGGGAATAAACAGTCGATGTTTCAGGGCGAGAGCCTTCATCAGGTCCTTATCGACTGTTCATTCTTTCCCATATATGCTTCATGACCTGCCGAGCTCGCCCAGCATCTGCAGAAACTCTTGTATCTATTGAACAGTACAGCACAGGAACAGACTATCTGCCGGACGATGCTGAGGATGTTCTACGAGTCTGTGGTGGCCAGTGCTATCATGTTTGCTGTTGTGTGCTGGGGCAGCAGACTGAGGGTGGCAGACACCAACAGAATCAACAAACTCATTCGTAAAGCCAGTGATGTTGTGGGGACGGAACTGGACTCTCTGACGGTGGTGTCTGAAAAGAGGGTGCTGTCCAAGTTGCATGCCGTCTTGGGCAATGTCTCCCATCCACTACATAATGTACTGGGTGGGCCCAGGAGTACATTCAGCCAGAGACTCATTCCACCGAGATGCAACACAGAGCGTCATAGGAAGTCATTCCTGCCTGTGGCCATCAAACTTTACAACTCCTCCCTTGGAGGGTCAGACACCCTGAGCCAATAGGCTGGTCCTGGACTTATTTCCTGGCATAATTTACATATTACTATTTAACTATTTATGGTTCTATTACTATTTAATTATTTATGGTGCAACTGTAACGAAAACCAATTTCCCCCGAGATCAATAAAGCATGACTATGACTGTGACTATTCAGCCGCAATACGGTGCCAAATAAACTCCTGCTCCTCAGTCTAAGTACATCATGTGCCACCGGGTGTTGGAATTCCTAACCAACAAACCACAGATAGTCAGGATGCACAACCGCTCCTCTTTCCCCATCATCCTAAACATGAGTGCCCCCTCCCCTGTCCCCGGAGCTGTGTGCTGTACACTCTACTCACACACAACTGCACAGCTAAACACCTAAGTAATCACATTGCCAAGTTCACCAATGACACGACAGTGGTGGGGCTCGTCATCAGTGATGATGAGATGGCTACAGAGAAGATTTGGAAGAGCTCAAGGCCTGGTTCCAGGCAAAGAAACTCTTCTTCAATGTCAAAAAGATATAGAAACATAGAAAACCTACAGCTCAACACAGGCCCTTTGGCCCACAATGCTGTGCAGAACATGTACTTACTTGAGAAATTACCCAGGATTACCCATAGCCCTCAATTTTTTTCAGCTCCATGTAGCTATCCAGGAGCTCTTACAAGACCCTATCATATCTGCCTCCACCACAGTCGCCGGCAGCCCATTCCATGCACTCACCACTCTCTGAGTAAAAAACTTAACCCTGACATTCCCTCTGTACCTACTCCCAAGCTCCTTAAACCTGTGCACTCTCATGTTAGCCATTTCAGCCCTGGGAAAAAGCATCTGACTATCTGCACGATCAATGCTATTCATTTTCTTATACACCTCTATCGGGTCACCTCTCATCCTCCATCGCTCCAATGAGAAAAGGCCAAGTTCACCCAACCTATTCTCATAAGGCATTTTCCCCAATCCAGGCAACATCCTTGTAAATCTCCTCTGCACCCTTTCTATTGTTTCCATATCCGTCCTGAAATGAGGTGACCAGTACTGAGCACAGTACTCCAAGTGGGGTCTGACCAGGGTCCTATATAGCTGCAACATTACCTCTCAGCTCTTGGCCTCAACCCCACGATTGATGAAGGCCAATGCACCGTATGCCTTCTTAACCACACAGTCAACCAGCGCAGCAGCTTTGAGTGTTCTATCAACATGGACCCCAAGATCCTTCTGATCCTCCACACTGCCAGCAGTCTTACTATTAATACTATATCCTGCCATCATATTTGACCTACCAAAATAAACCACCTCACACTTATCTTACTTTTCAAATCTTTTTATTGTTGTATTATACAAAAGAAATAACACAAGTACATTAAAGTAACAACACTTACAATGTCTCAAAGAAAAAAAACATTATCTTAAAGATTGAAAAACAAATTTGTGATAATAAGAAAAACCTTACTAAGCAGAAAAAGTGTGGGGGAAAACCCGATTAGGTGTACAACCCCGGAGCCATGCATCATACAAAAAGCTTCTAAAAATAAACATCAAACCGCCAGCAAGAAAACAAAATATACCAAAAAATTTACAATTAGATCATGGAGAAAATCTATCAATTAGCTCAAATTATAATAACGAGCAAATGAGCCCCATCTTTTCTCAAAATCAAATAAAGGTTCAAAGGTTCGACTTCTAATTTTCTCCAAACTAAGACATAGCATCACTTGAGAGAACCATTGTGACAAAGTGGGAGCTGATGTATCGTTCCACTTCAACAAAATGGTCCTCCTAGCTAACAATGTAACAAATGCAATAACATGTTGGTAGACACAGAAATACCATGAATATTTTGAGGAATTATTCCAAAAAGCACAGTTAATTTATCAGTTTGTAGATTAATTTTAAGTGCTTTAGAAATTGTTGAAAAAACTGACTTCCAGAACTGTTCCATTTATCTCCAGACATATAAAATTGGCTCTTTAACTTAAGCAAATAGCCTTCAATGAGATAAGTTAATAATAGGTTATATTGTGATTGAAGTTCCACCCTTTGTTTGAATAAATCAATATTAGGGGAAATTGCATAAATATTATCTAAATCTTTAATTTGTTTTGAAATTCTATCTAATTCTGCTTTAATCTGTTTCTTAAGTTTAGCTGAATAAGAAATAATCTGACCACGTAAAAATGCACTGTATACCATATAATTAATTTGGACGTACCCCCTATATCATTAAAAAGAAAAAAATTCTTTTATATGGGTTTCAATGAAACTAATAAAGTCAGAATTTTGCAAAAATGCCTGAGACATGTGCCATGGTGGACGGGCAAGGATAACATCATCAAATTCAAAAGACAGACTCAAAAGCCCATGATCAAATATAGCAATAGCGTCATACTCACAATTTTTAACACTAGGCAAGAAGCGGGGATCGATTATAATATAATCAATCCTCGAATATTTTTAATAGACATGTGAGAAGAAGGAATATTCTCTGTTATCGGGATGCAGGTACCTCCACAATTCAATCAACCCAAAATCAATCAAAAAGGAGTTAATAAATGACGCGGAACAATTTGGAAGTCGTTGATTGGTTGAGCTCTTGTCAATCATAGGATTTAAGCAGCAGTTAAAATTCCTGCCCATTATCAGCATATATTCATTTAAATCAGGCAATAAAGCAAATATCTTTTTAAAAAAAGGATCATCTAAATTAGGACCATACAAACTGATCAAGACAAATTTTCTGTTACAGATCGCTCCTTTAACAATTAAAAATCTACCATTAGAATCTGATTCAATATCCTCTTGAATAAATATATTAGATTTAATGAAGATAGACACGTCTTTTCTTTTACTCTGAGAAGTAGAGTGGAATTGCAAGGCTCTCCGCCATCCAAAAAATCTATTTTGATCTCCTGCCCTGATATGTGTCTCCTGAGCAAAAATTATATCAGGTTGGAATCGATTAATAATTTTAAAAGTATTTTTTTCATTTAATAGGATGATTCCAACCACGTACATTCCAACTTATTATATTAATCCGTTTAAATATCATACTATAATTTTATTCTACTTTATACATGCGCAGAGCACATACCAATACGGGATGATCAAAAATGGTGGCGATGAAGAATACATCCACATAAAAAACACGCATGCTCCGGAACCACCCAATGGGAAAAAACTCCTAACTCTAAGCTCACCCACCCACACCCGGAAGCCCGAAAAAGGCAAGCGATCTACGATAGAGTTCAAAGCTACTGACCGCTCTGTCTGTGTTTTCTTTCCCTCCCCCTAGTTAGTAAAAAAGTAGAGTGACCTTGCAAAAAAGATGATAAAGTCTCAGCAAAGAAAAGTATTTACATTCCATCATCTAATAAGCAAGAAAGAACCAAAATAATGTTATCTCTTAGAGAGAAAAACCAACGCCATTTTTAAGTTTAATATTAATTCCCTAAACAAAACTTTAAATTCAATTATGAGACACTATAATAAAACAGAAAAGAAGTTAATAGCACATTTGACCCAGCTGAATTTTCAAAAATACTAATTAATAATATCATAAGTAATTAAACCCTCCCAAATATATATAAAAAGAAATCCTATTAGTAGGAAAAAACTACAATTAGTTAATTTAAAAAAGAAACAAAAAACACCAACCAGGTTTTAGATTAAAGGAACAAATCCCTTTATTTCTTTTCTCAGTTGAATGTCTAAATAACCATTTAAACAGTCATACTTGAACCATAAATCTTCCCAAAAGAAAACCAATAATATGCAATAATGAACAAATCTCCTTATCTTCTTTTATCATTGTCTCAATGGAATAGCCAAGTGACCTTCATAAATCTTCTTTCCGGAATGCGAATAGTATACAGATATCCAAACAACCTTTCAAATAGTTCATTTGGTAGCAGAGTCAGTAACGGCGGTGGGTATAGTCTGAACAAAGTCCAGTGCGGCTTTTGGATCAAAAAATGTACGAGGAGGAGAATTGGGGGAAAATCTTTAATTCTTGTCGGATAGCGCAAAGGAGGAAACAGTTTCTTATCATATGTCTGTTTCACTACCAGAGCAAATTTTGATCTTTGTTCCATTACCTCCCTCGGATAATCTTCATAGTAACGGAGTTCAGATTCCATAAATCTAAAAACTCTGTTTTCTTGCCTGTCGCATTATTTGATCTTTGATTTACTCACTCTTATCTGGGTTGACCCCATCTGCCACTTCTCAGCCCAGTTTTGCAGCCTATTGATGCCCCACTGTAACCACTGACAGTCTTCCACATTATCCACAACACCCACAATCTTTGGTGTGTCATCAGCAAATTTACAAACCCATCACTCCACTTCCTCTTCCAGGTCATTTATAAAAGTCATAAAGAGAAGTGGTCCCTGGTCCCTTAACAGATCCCTGAGGCACACTGCTGGTCACTAACTTCCATGCAGAATATGACCCATCTACAACCATCCTTTGCCTTCTGTGAGCAAGCCAATTCTGGATCCACAAAGCAAGGTCCCCTTGAATCCCATGCCTCCTTATTTTCTTGATAAGCCTTGCATGGGGTACCTTATCAAATGCCTTGCTGAAATCCATATACACTACATCTACGGATCTACCTTCGTCAATGTGTTTAGTCACAACCTCAAAAAATTCAATCAGGCTCCTAAGGTACAACCTGCCTTTGACAAAGCCATGCTGACTATTCCTAGTCATATTGTGTGCATGCGTCCTTAACTCCTGATGGAGTCGTTGAGGCGCCATCATGACAAGCTTTTGCACCGATCTTTTCTTTTGGTATGCTGATCGTACGGCGTGCCTTGGGCATCTGAAACCTGGCGGAGCCCATCACTCTCCAGGGTTTTTTTTTAACGAGGTCGAGTTGTTCGCTCCACACTCAACCCAGGCACGGATGGAGAGCGTGCAAGGGAGCCGGCTGGATTCGAACTCGGGACCTCTTGCCCCGAAGTCCAGCGCTGATGCCGCTATGCCACCAGCCGGCTACCTAATCATATTATGCCTCTCCAAATGCTTATAAATCCTGCCTCTCAGGATCTCTCCATCAACTTACCAACCACTGAAGTAAGACTCACAGGTCTATAATTTCCTGGGCTACCTCTACTCCTTTTCTTGGATAAGGGAACAACATCTGCAACTCTCCAATCCTCCAGAACCTCTCCCATCCTCATTGATGATGCAAAGATCATCGCCAGAGGCTTAGCAATCTCCCCCCTCATCTCTTACAGTAGCCTGGGGTACATCTTGTCCTATCCTGGTGACTTATCCAACTTGATACTTTCCAAAAACTCCAGCACATCTTTTTTCTTAATATCTACATGCACAAGCTTTTCAGTCTACTCTAAGTCATCCCTAAAATTGCCAAGGTCCTTTTCCGTAGTGAATACTGAAGCAAAGTATTCATTAAGTATCTCCACTATCTCCTCTGGTTCCATACACACTTTTCCACTGTCACACTTGATTGGTCCTATTCTCTAACATCTTATCTTCTTGGTCTTCACATACTTGTAGAATGTCTTGGGGTTTTCCTTAATCCTGCTCACCAAGGCTTTCTCATGGCCTCTTCTGGCTCTCCTAATTTCATCCTTAAGCTCCTTCCTGCTAGCCTTATAATTTCCTAGATTTCTATCATTACCTAGTTTTTTTAACCTTTCGTAAGCTTTTCTTTTCTTCTTGACTAGGTTTTCAACAGTCCTTGTGCATCATAGTTCCTGTACCCTACCATCCTCTCCCTGTCTCATTGGAACGTAACTATGCAGAACCCCACGCAAATATCCCGTGAACATTTGCCATATTTCTGCCATAGATTTCCTCGAGAACATCATTTCCCAATTTATGCTTCCAAGTTCCTACCTGATAGCTTCATATTTCCCCTTACTCCAGTTAAACGCTTTCCTAACTTTTCTGTTCCTATCCCTCTCCAATGCTATGGTAAAGGAGATAGAATTATGATCACTATCTCCAAAATGATGCTTTACCACTGAGAGACCTGACACCTGACCAGGTTCATTTCCCAATAGCAGATCAGGTACCGCCTCGCCTCGTCTAGGTTTAGAAACATAGAAACAAACCTACAGCACAATACATGACCTTTGGCCCACAATGCTGTGCCGAACATGTACTTACTTTAGAAATTACCCAGGGTTACTCATAGCCCTCTATTTTTCTAAGCTCCATGTACCTATCCAGGAGTCTCTTGAAAGACCCTATCGTATCTGTCTCGACCACCTTCGCTGGCAACCCATTCCATGCATTCATGACTCTCTGCATATAAAACTTACCCCTGCCATCTCCTCTGTACCTACTTCCAAGCACCTTAAACTGTGCCCTCTTATGCCCATCATTTCAGCCCTGGGAAAACGTCTTTGACTATCCGCACGATCAATGCCTCTAATCATCATATACACCTTATCTACATATTGTGTCAGGAAACCTTCCAGAACATATCTAACAAACTCCACCCCATCTAAACCCCTTGTTCTAAGGAGATGTCAATCAATATTGGGGAAATTAAAATCTCCCACCACGACAACCTTGTTATTATTGCATCCTTCAAGATTCCATCTCCCTATCTGCTCCTCGATGTTCCTGTTACTATTGGGTGTTCTATAAAAACACCCAGTAGAGTTATTAACCCCTTCCTATTCCTAACTTCCACCCATAGAGACTCAGTAGACAATCCCTCCATGACGTCCTCCTTTTCTGCAGCTACGATGCTATCTCTAATCAGCAGTGTCACACCCCCACCTCTTTTGCCTCCCTCCCTGTTGTTTCTGAAACATCTAACGTCTGGCATTCTAAGTAACCATTCCTGCCATTGAGCCATCCGAGTCCCTGTAATGGCTACAGCATCATAGCTCCAAGTACTGATCAAGGCTCTAAGCTCATCTGCTTTGTTCATGATGCTTCTTGCATTAAAATAGACACATCTCAAACTATTGGTCTGAGCACATCCCTCCTCTATCGCCTGCCTATCCTCCCTCGCACTGTCTACAAGCTTTCTGGATTTGTGAGCCAACCACCCCTTCCTCCATCTCTTCAGTTCGGTTCCACACCTCAGCGATTCTTGTTTAAACTCTCCCCAGTAGCCTTAGCAAACCTCCCTGCCAGGATATTGGTCACCCTGGGATTCAAGTGCAACCCATCCTTTTTGTACAAGTCACTCCTGCCCCAAAAGAGGTCCCAATGATCCAGAAATCTGAATTCCTGCCCCCTGCTCAAGTCCCTCAGCCATCCATTTATCTTCCACCTCACTCTATTCCTATGCTCACTGTCACATGATTACCACCTTTTGAGGTCCCGCTTCTCAACTTCCTTCATAACTCCTGTAGTCAGTTTTCAGAACCTCCTCCCTTTTCCTATCTACGTCATTGGTACCAATAAGTACCACAAAGGAGATGGTTATCGACTTCAGGAGAACTTGCACCACTCACTCCCTTCCTTACATTGGTGGCACAGCAGTGGAAATTGCAAGCAGTTTCAAACTCCTGGCAGTGCACATCTCACACAACCTCTCATGGTCTCAAAACACATCTTACACAATCTAGAAAGTCCACCAACACCTCTACTTTCTGAGGAGGCTGAAGAGAGCTGGCCTTTGCACATCTATACTCACATCATTCTACAGATGTGCAGTAGAGAGCACCCTGACATGCTGCATCACCGTTTGGTACGGAAACTGCACTGTGGCGGACAGGAAGGCTCAACAAAGGGTGGTCAAAACTGCCCAACACATCACTGGCACCAGCCTACCCTCCATCAAGGACATGTATACAGAAAGGTGTTGGAAGAGGGCCAGAAACATCATAAAGGATCCCACCCACCCTGCTCATGGACTGTTTGTCCCACTCCCATCAGGGAGGAGGCTATGTGGCATCCCTATCTGGACCACCAGACTCAGAAATAGTTACTTTCCCCAAGCAGTAATTCTGATCAAACACCACTACCCACTAACCCAACCCTCCACATCACTATTTTATCATTTCCTGTCAGTCATTTTATGCACAGATACTTCTGTACCCAGCATCACTTTATGGACATACAGTCAATCTGTGTATTCCCTTTTTACTGGGCATCTCTGGAGATGTGGCTTGTTAGCCCATCGCTAACGGTCACCTGGCTCAGCGGTGAGAAAAACACCTTTTGCAGACTCTACATCTGGGGTCAATATGACTTGGGTCACACCAAACCAGGATGCTGGGATCTGTGTGAGTACTGTGTAAATTACTGCTCCCATACAATTGCCCGTCGGCAAGAAATAACAGACCGTACTGTGCATACAATTATAAAGAAAGTGTATTTATGAATGTTAACTTACCCAAACCGTTATTAAAGAAGGGGACAAAAACAAAAAGGCCCATCATCATTAAAACAGTCAAATGTACATAGGTTGGAGCTTAAATCTTCCAAAAGCTGATGTGTTCGATGTACTCAGAGCACCAACTCCTATTCACCGATAGCGGTAGGATTTCCCCTCTTGGACTCCATCAAATTGTGCATTCCCATTGGATCAAATCCTACAGCCAGTTCTCTTGAGCTTCTCTTTTCATCTCCTGCCGAAAAGACCTTAACCCACCCTAGAGTCCATCACAAAACCTCTCCATCCATCGTCATCTAGAACCTTCTCCAAATTCCACCATCCTGATTGGATGACACTACATCCCAAGGCATGAACATCACAACCCCTTATCTTTAATGGTAACCCAAACACTAACAGCAGAACACATTGCTTCTGCAAAAAACCATTACATGAAATACCCTACAACACTAGCAGTAAAATCTTAACCAGGGCGTTACACTCTCCCCCCAGTAAAAATAGTCATGTCCTCAAGACTTTGAAATTTACTAACCCATCATTAGTAACACAGTTTTAAAAGGAATTTTTGATATTATGACCTCCAATCCATTTGTAAATGGTAGAGACATATCTTACTAGGGGGATAGACACTACACTTTGTTTTCCCAGTGCATTAAAGGCCAGCCAACCTAGGGATTTCCTGACTCTTTGAGACCTCCTTATCCCACCTTCCACTTCTTCAGTTTCAGACACTCCTTGGGATCTTCCCTGTCTCCTTAGAGATACCTCCCCTTGTCCAATGCTCGTGCCTTCCAGCAACTCAGGTCCCCCTACAAACCGTGATAAGACTGCTGAATGGATTCTGACCCGGATCTGGGCCGTACCCTCCAAATATCTGGACATGCCTCTCGGTTTTTTTGCACTACCTTACTTTCCATTTTTCTATTTTCTATTTATGATTTATAATTTTAATTTTTATATTTACTAATTTTTAATATTTTTAATATTTAATATTTGTAATCCAGGGAGCAGGAAGCGCAGAATCAAATATCGCTGTGATGATTGTATGTTCTAGTATCAATTGTTTGGCGACAATAAAGTATAAAGTATAAAATACTGCTTGAATGAACTCAACTTCATCCCCAATTACTTTTGAGTCTAGTTCCCTTTCATTGTCCAGCCGCAAGCCTGCCTGTCCACTGCTAGTTATCCCCGTTACATCCAAGTCAGCATGGGGAGGTTCAAGGACTTCTTCATCAATGAGTTTTCATAAAGTAACGTATACCACACCCCCATTTCCTTGTCCTCTGAGCTCATACAGCAATCAGTGATTAGGTCCCTTCCAGGTCTCTCCATTGATTGTCCTTCTGTTCTCCTACTTCAGAGCAGAGTCCTCCTACCAGGTGTAGGATCCATGTCAGGCTCTGGGTCGACACGTACCTCCTGTCATAGAAGTAGAAGGTGGTTCTGATGGAGAACTTTGAGAGGCCTATTCCCGTCTTCTGGCTTCACCTGGAAAACTGGCACAGTTGGCATCTGACTCTCCACTACGTAAGGCGGAGTCACCCAGTGGTCAGCCAACTTATGCTTCCCTGGTAGCCCCAATTCCTTATTAAAACTCTGTCTCCAGGGATCAGTTGGGAGAACCTACTTTTTAGATCATATCTCCTCTTGTTTCCTTGATTCTGCTTGGCAGCAGAGATCTCTACTAGTACATAAGACTTTTGCAATTCCTTTCTCATGTCAAACACATACTTAAGATCAGCCTTCTGTGGCAAGCCTTCCTTGCCAGTCCCAAAACAGAGGTCTAAAGTCAATATCGCTGCACGCCCGAGCAACAAATAGTATAGCGAGTATCCAATAGCTTCATTCTGTGTACAGTTGTAGCAGTGGACCAAATGTCCAATATGCTGACTCCATTTGCTCTTATCGATATCCAGGGTTCTGAGCATGTCTAGCAAAGTCTGGTTGAACTTCTCGTGCTGGGGATCACCCTGAGGGTGATAAGGCGCAGTCCTCAACTTCTCGACTCTCAAGCATGCCCAGTAACTCATGTATGAGCCTACTCTCAGAATCCCTTCCCTGATCACTGTATTCCATCTTGGGAACCCACAATGAATGAAGTATTTTTCCTATAACGCTTTGGCCATGGTGGACTCCCTCTGATCCCTTGTAGGGAAGGCTTGAACATATCTGGTGCTGTGATCAGTAATAACCAAGACATTAGAAGTGTTGCTGGAATTAGGCTCCTTGGAGAGGAAGTCCATACACACTAGATCAAACGGCCCACACTCTGTAAAATGGGATTAGGGAGCAAAATGCATCGAATGCACAACTACAGTACTCTTCAACCTAAGGCTTCACTCAGGCCTGAGAACTGATTTCAGACCAATCCATAGGTCTTGTGAAACCCCAAATGACCTGAATCGACATGAATTGACTTCAATACGATGCCTTGATGCTTCTCAGGCAAAACCAACTGGGAATGCCGCTGTGTGTCTGGAGGAGACGTGACCCTGTATAGAACCTGGTTCCTCCACTCCAGTTTGTTCCATCCTGTCAGCACTAGAGGTATGGCAGGGAGTTTCATCTTTTCATTTTGGGCTATATCTCTTTCGCATCAGCTGGCCAAATGGTACCTATACAAGGGTCATCTCGCGGAGCAGCAGCCACTTCCCCTGGAATCAAGACAGTCAACTACTTCGTATTCAGAGCGGTCAAGTTGTAATAGGCATGTGGAATGGTTCAGCCAGAAGCTCCCAAATGATCTACAGCTCTATCCTGCCCTGTCCTTGCCTCTGATCGCTCCATGGCAGAAAACTGGCACCTTGCTTTAACTGTAGATAAGACCAGAAGATATAGGAGCAGAATTAGGCCATTCAGCCCATCAAGTCTGCTCTACCATTCCATCACGGCTGATCCTGGAACCCACTCAACCCCATATACCTGCCTTCTCAGCATATCCTTTGACGCCCTGACCAATCAGGAAACTGATCAATGCATCCATTATCTCTTGAGCAACCTCTGTCAAGACTCCGGGATGTAGTCCATCTAGTCCACGAGACTTACCCATCTTGAGACCTTTGTAAAAGCAATGGCACTCGCTCTTGGTCCCTGATACTCAAGGACCTCTGAAACACTGCTAGTGTTTTCTACAGTGAAGATTGATGCAAAGTACCCATTGCTCATCTGCCATTTCTTTGTCCCCCATTACTACGTTGTCAGCATTTTTTTCCAGTGGTCCAATATCACCTCTCACCTCCTTTTTACTTTCCTTCTAACTGAAAAGACTTGTGGTTTCCTGATTTATATTATTGTCTAGTCTGCCCTCATATTTCATCTTTTCCTTTCCTATAGCTTTTTTAGTTGCCAGCTGCAGGAATGCTGTCCCACTCTCAGTCCATTTTCAGCCCTTCATGCGAATGTCAGGACAATGCATCCACATCAATGTTCCAGCTCGCCGCAGGGTACTTCAGGCTGAAATCATAGGCAGACAATACTGTCAAGCAACAACAGCCTGTGGCAGCCAATTTCCTCAAGGTCAGGATAAAAATCAATAGATTGTTGTCAGTCCTCACCCTCAGCTGGGCACCATGTAGGTAATAACTCAATTTATCCACCACAGCATCAATGCCAGAAACTCCAATTGGTGCATAGGGTAGTTTCACTCAGAGGCTGACAGATTCTGGCTGACGAAAGTGACAAGTCTCAACCCTGTGCCCTGATCTTGATATAGAATGCCCCCAAGCCCTCTCGGCTGGCATCTGTATGCAATACCTATGGCAACTGAGGGTTGGCAAAGCCAACACAGATGTTTTGGTCAGTTGCTCCTTCAGCAACTGGACTAACTGCACAGAAGCTGATTCAAAGGCTATCTTACTTTGGAATCTGTGGTAGTACCCACAGAACCCAAGGAACGAGTGTAGTGCGCTCACATTCTTGGGCCTTGGCCATGTGGTCACCGCCTCTATCTTGGACAGATCTGTAGCTACTCCCACTGTGGGACTATGTGCCCAATGCAGTTGATAGACATGCAGAACTGGCACTTGTCCAGTGATAGTTTTGACCCTTCAGCTTTCAGGCGGTGTAACATGTTTGGTAGCCTCGTCTCGTGCTATTCCAGGTTGGACACAAACACTATGAGATCATCAAAATACACCAATACCTCAAGCAAGCTCACATCCCCAACAGTCTTCTCCATGACTCATTGGAAAGTAGCCGATGCTCCCAGGGCATTCTTTCAAACTGGAAGAATCCAAGTGGACATATTGTAAGAATGCTATCTTCTCCTTGTCTGCTTCACTCATGGGAATCTGATAACACCCACTCCTTAGGTCTAGCACACTGAACCATTTCACCCCACTCAGGCAGGCCAGCGTATCCTCGATCTGTGGAGCACTGTACATCGATTACAGGGACTGTGTCCAAGAGTCAACACACATGCATACCTTCCCATTCTTCCTCCTCACCACCACTATGGGTGATGCATGGGAGTTTGTGACTCAGTGATAATCCCAGCTTCCTTCACTTTCAGTAGATATTGCCAAAGATCCTCCACCTCTGCAGGTGCTAATCATTGAGACCTTTCTCTGAAAGAGGTGTCCTCTGTCACTTGGATGGTGTGGCGAGTACTTTTGGAACAACCCACATCTAACTTACCAGTAAAAAAATCTTTGAACTTTAACGTCTTCTCCGTCAGTCTCCTTTTCCAAGCCTCAGGTACCGGGGAGTCACCAAAGTTGAGTAACTTAGCTGTCAACTTTCCTGATCCTGAAGATCGTTTCCCTCTTGGTTTTCTCACAGGAAAGCTAGACATTACAGTCACTGGAAAAAGATGTACCGTCGACATCCTGTGCCTGAGGGTGGCCTCTCTCACCGAGGTGTCTCTGACAATCACTCTAATCCTGTTTACCTGTACAGTCGATGGTCTCTGCAGTTTAGGCCTCACCTGTACCCCAGCAGGGAAGCTTGACTCCTCGTCAAGGTCTTCCAGAGCATCCACCAAGGAGGGCATGGGCATCAGCCAATCCTGAAAATTTGGGGTTTCCTGCCACTCTAACTACTTCCCCAGGCCATAACGTGGTGAGTTTATCCGGGTGTACCACACAGTTCCTCGTCTATGCCCATCATCAGGCCGAGGTTGGGCTTACACTTTCTCAAAAGCAGCTCTGAACACCAGGTGAATGGACGAGGTTTTCAGAAAGCTCTCTCCAATTCTCTCCTTGCAGGCTCCCACTAGCCTTCTCACAATAGGAGTATTTGTTCCACAAGAATTGAAGCAACTCCCTTCTCGATCGGGTCCAGACAGACTAACGTATCAATGGCCTCAGCTACGCCAACGCCTGTCTCCGAAAACTCCAGCTTCAACGAAAAGTAACTATCATATGGGTAGTCATCAGTACTAAGGCCCCAAAGCTCTTGGACACTGACTGGCATCAATGTTAATGTGTCAAATACAAGTTGTAGAAGGTTCAATACAACAGAGTAACCAAATAACCTGAGAACCTGTGTCAAATATGCTCAAGCATAAATACCCTTGATCTGTAGGAATACGCTGGAGCTTGGCCCCACTAAGCCTTCAGGAACAGGGTTTCACACTGTGGAGTGTTCCCTGATACATTGATTAGAACATGTTCCCCCCTCCCCCTTACTGGATCTCTCCGAGCTTTCTCGACTTTCCCCTTCTGTTGAAGTAACTGTTGGTTCACTTTCTGAAGGTTTTTTCATCCTTCACACTTCCACTGGAAACGTCCCGCCTCATCACAGCTATAGCAGACAATACCGATCGCTGCCCTTTTCAAGGGACCCCGTTCAATAGCAGCCCTCTGCTTAGTACGTCCCACCAGTGGGCCCAGCTCCCTACCAGCTTTGTCATACTGAGTGGCAGCACTAGCCAATTACAACCAAGATCCCTCGGTTGTCAAATCTTCCACAAAATCCTGTAAAACCCTGCCTGTGTGACATCGGGGTCACTTCAGCAACAGAGGCTACTGCTGAGGACTGTGCCTTGCTGACAGAGGCCTCCTGCTCCTCCATTGCGTTTTTCTCCCGTTACATCTCTAATCAGCTCAGCTGAAGAAGGAGTGGGTGCATCCTGCAAGACATTCAGAGGCGTAAATCAGTCACGTCACATGATTGTGTGCCCTTTGGCACTTGGTCCTTCATATCAGCCAGTTGAATGGCCCCTTTACGCCACAAGTAAAGCAACCGTCACTCTAGCCAAAAATTGTAGGCAGAAAGTTATCCCCTTTCTTCTGAAACATGCGTCAAAACCCCATCATAAGCTCTATTAGGCTTGCCCTCATGCCAAAACACTTTCTAACGCTTACATGTAGCCTGCGGAAATGGCAAAGGGGTTCTTCCTTTTTTAAGGACCTTAAATCTCACCAGACAGACCTTTTAGACTCTCTACTGTTCGCTGCCTTTTCACATTATCAGAGCACTGGCACTCATCCAGTATCTGAGATGTCTGCTCCGCCCAAGTCTCATACTCCTCCTTCCCCTCGGGGGTGGGCTTCACTCCCGGGAACATTCTCAGCCTACGATGACTTTGTCTCTCCACCAGTGCACTTCGCCATTTATGCACCAGGGATGCAATTGCCAATACCAATTTAGAATTTTCACCTCTCGCTGAAGGACTTAATAGAACCTCCACATCAGACATCTCCTTCCCCGCACTCCGCAGAAGTGAGAACAACCTGTCTTTAAAGTCTCCGCCCTTGGCTACAGGAGACTTGACTTCCAGTGGGGCACCCTCATCTAATTTCCCCTCTCCTCTAAAAGCATGGTCCCGCCTCTCCAGATACCACAAGCACAACAGGCAGATCCACTCCCGTCACGTCATCGCTAGTCTGAACTAAAACCACATCCTTGCCCTCCGTTTGGTCAAATTGCCATTTCATGATAGTAAATTTCCCTAATACTTTAACGGTAGTTAAAACCCTAATCAACAATTCATCTGGGCTGTGGATATCCACCCCACTCAGAACACAAACATTAATTACAAGTAATCTCTCTGAATCGCTCTAATGCTTAATCCCTGTGGTGTCCATAATCACATATCTTAATCTTTTTCCCAGACAATAGTTTGACATGGGTTTAAACACACAAACCACTTAATCAATTCTAAGAGCAATTACACAGTATTCAGAGAATCCAATCCCGGATGAGCTCCTACAATGAAACCCCTTTTTACCAGGCATTTCTAAAGATGTTGCTAACAGCTACTGGACTCAGTGATGAGAAAGCTACCTTCTTTAGACTCCACATGCCTAGGGTCAATATGACTTGGGTCCCACCAAACCTAGGGGTTTGGGATGTCTCACCCACCCGAACCCCGATCTGTGTGAAAACTGTGTAATTATTGCTCCCATGCAATTGCCTGGCGGCCAGAAATAACAGACTGTACTCTGCATACAATTATAACGGAAGTATATTTATTAATGTTAACTTTTCCAAGCCACTAATAAAGAAGAAAGGGGAAAAAAGAAAAAAACAAAAGGGCCCATCATAATTAAAACAGTCAAATGTGCACAGTTTGAAGTTCAAATCTTCCTAAAACTGATGTGTCCGGTGTACTCACAGTGCCAACTCTTATTCACTGACCACCAGTAGGATTTCCCCTCTTGGAAATCATCTAATTGTACATTCCCGTTGGATCAATCCTTCAGCTCGTTCTTTTGAGTTTCTTCTCTCTCCATCTCTCATTGAAAAGACCTACCCCAGTGTCCATCACAAAACCTCTCCACCCTCTAGAAATTTCTCTCAGTTCTACCATCCTGATTGGATGACACAACATTCCTAAGCATGAAC
The DNA here is from genome assembly GCF_030028105.1 of Mobula birostris. NCBI lineage: Eukaryota > Metazoa > Chordata > Chondrichthyes > Myliobatiformes > Myliobatidae > Mobula > Mobula birostris. The sequence goes on along the minus strand of NC_092375.1, from coordinate 7,563,788 downwards.
ATCTTTAACAGTAATTCAAACAGAACGCACTGTTTCTACAGAAAGCCATTAAATGAAATACCCTGCAACATGAGCCATAAAATCTTAATCAGGGCGTTACATACACAAGCTATCTTATATATTTACTCAATGTATTTTTAGTATCATGTTCTGTATCCAATTGTGTTTTTTTTGTGCTTTATATAACCATATAACCATATAACAATTACAGCACAGAAACAGGCCATCCTGGCCCTTCTAGTCCATGCTGAACTCTTACTCTCACCTAATCCCACCGACCTGCACTCAGCCCATAACCCTCCATTCCTTTCCTGTCCATATAGCTATCCAATTTAACTTTAAATGACAACATCGAACCTGCCTCAACCACTTCTGCTGGAAGCTCGTTCCACACAGCTACTACTCTCTGAGTAAAGAAGTTCCCCCTCATGTTACCCCTAAACTTCTGCCCTTTAACTCTCAACTCATGTCCTCTTGTTTGAATCTCCCCCCACTCTCAATGGAAAAAGCCTATCCACGTCAACTCTATCTATCCCCCTCGTAATTTTAAATATCTCTATCAAGTCCCCCCCTTTTATCAGGAATGGTGTGCACTCCCTCGACTTTCCCTTCATGAAGTCCGCAATCCATTCCTTAGCCTTCCTGACATTGAGTAGAAGACTGTTGTTGCAACACCACTCGACCAACCGATCTAACCCACTTAAAGCAACACACACAAAATGCTAGAGGAACTCAGCAGGTCAGGCAGCATCTATGGAAGTGAATAAACAGTTGACGTTTCAGGTTGAGACCCTCCTTAAGGAGTAGAAAGGAAGGGGGAAGATGCCAGAATGAAAAGGTAGGAGGAGGGGAAGGAGGATTGTAGAAGGTGATAGGTAAAGTCAGGTGGGCAGGAAAGGTAAAGAGCTGGAGAGGAAGGAATCTGATAGGACAGGAGAGTGGATCATGGGAGCATGGGAGAAAGGGAAGGAGGAGGTGATAGGCAGGTGAGGAAAAGTAAAAGGTCAGAGTGAGGAATAGAGGAAGGGGGAATTTTTATTACAGAAAGGAAAAATCGATATTCATACCATCAGGTTGGAGGCTACCCAAATGGAACATAAGGTGTTGTTCCTCCACCCTGATGGTGGCCTCATCTTAGCACAAGAAAAGGCCATGGACGGACATGTTGGAACAGGAATGGGAATAGGAAATAAAATGTTTGGCCACTGGGAAGATCTGCTTTTGGCATATGGAGCAGAGCTGCTCGATGAAGCAGTCTCCCAATTTATGATGGGTTTCATCAATGTGGAGGAGACCACATGGGGAGCACCTACGCAATGGATGACCCCAGCATGTTCACAGATTCATGACATCTATCCCACTCCTTTACACCAGTCATCAGAAACGGGTCCAGAAATCATTAATTAGAAGTGACTCACTGGAATTCTGGCAGTAGTTTTAAAACGTTAAAAGTACAAAGTAGATTTATTATCAAAGTGCTACCCTGAGATCCATTTTCTTGTGAACATTCACAGTAATTTCAAAGAAACATAATAGAATCAATGAAAAACTACACACAAGGACAGACACACAACTACACACAATGTGCAACAGACAACAGATTGTGCCAATATAAACAGATAATCAAAATAACAATAATAAATAAATAATATTGAGAACATGAGTTGTAGAGTCCTTGAAAGTGATTCCATAGGTTGTGGAGTCAGTTCATTGTTGAGGTAACTGAAGTTGCCCACACTGGTTCAGGAGTGTGAAGGTGTAGGGTCATAACTGTTCCTGAAGCTAGAGTTGTGGGGCCTAAGGCTTGTATACCTCCTTCTTAATGGCAACAGCTTCATCATCGGCCCAAGATAGGAGCCACCAATGAGTCCAGAAAAAAGAAAGTTTTTCCACTGGAACTTAAACCAGATGGATTTCACCAGCTGGGTCCACATCTTAAGCTTCTCCTGAATCTGTACTGAATACAATAGAGACAGACAGGCTGTTCCTGGAAAGTGTGAAGCTTTTGGGGCCCACAGGATTAGCATAGAAAGCAAATTCTAAAATCAGAATTTCTAAACAGTGTAAACAGAGACACATAATGAACACACAAGACAATTGAGGTACTGATCAGTATCAGGGAATGAAAACGAGAATCAGCTGCACCTTGCATTGTCAGGGTTTATTTTAACATTTATCCTGCCTAATGAGCTAATTTAGATAAGCTGAATATTCCAGTTAATCACCAAACTACTTCACATAAAGCAAAGGAGCTAATTCATAAATGGTTTTTAATTTGCTTCGAGAAGTCCTCATTATGCAAAGAAAAGAGAGGAGGGCATGATGCTGTTCAGTGTTTTCATGTCAATGTATCAGGATCAAGGCATTTAAGCGGATTTGTATTGAATGCCAATGTTCTCTCAGCTCGGCAATGGGCAGCCTCAGCAGCCGGTACGCCCGGCAGGGATTCATTACAACTGACTGTGACGACCCAAACATCCAAACAAAACCAGCAGATATTTCCAAATATATTCAGCTGGTGTGTGTGTGTCTGTGTCTGTGTATGTGAGAGAAAGAGGGAGAGTAAGGGGAGGGAGGAAAGAGAGAGAGAGAGAGAGATTGTCTGGTTATCTTTCTCTGTATGGTACTCTATCTGCCTCTACGCGTGTCTGTCTGTGCCTCATGCCCTCTGTGCCAGCCTGTGTCAGATTCTCTGTGTTTGTCTGAGTGTTCCTGTCTGCCTGTGTTTGCCTGTCTGTTCCTGTCTCTATCTGTCCACCTAATTATTTCAGTCTGTCTGCCCCATCTCTTCCTGTCTGCCAATTTATGTCAGTTTGTCTGTTCCTGTCTCTTTCTGTCTGGCTGTTTATGTCAGTCTGTCTGAATCTCTCTTTCTCCCTGCCTGTCTGTATCTCTACCTTCTGATTGTTCATTCTCTCTGTATGTTTGTGTCTGCCTCTGCCCCTAACTGTCTGGCTGTTTGTGAACATCACGGTCTCTCTGTCTGCAAATAGACTGCAATTGTTTACTTCCCAGTATATTTTCACATGTATTGTCATGACGTTGTGGTCATATGAACACCAGCGGGTCTAGATGCGGTGCTGAACTGTCAGGCAGCACTAGAACCAACAAGGCATAAAGGCCCTAGACCAGCATGGGATGGATTTGGATTAAGGATCAAGAATCAACTTTATTCACCACATTCATTTACACATACTAGGAACTTGCCATGGTGTGAACAGAAATCAATACAACATTCAACATTTATAAAGAATAAAAATATATAACATATAAAGCTAAGGTTAAAATGGAATGGAATGGAATGTGCACAAATACCATAGGATTATAGGATGCTATCCAAGTTGCATGCCATCTTGGACGATGTCTCCCATCCACTACATAATGTACTGGTTGGGCACAGGAGTACATTCAGCCAGAGACTCATTCCATGGAGATGCAACACAAAGCGTCATAGGAAATCATTCCTGCCTGTGGCCATCAAACTTTATAACTCCTCCCTTGGAGGGTCAGACACCCTGAGCCAATAGGCTGGTCCTGGACTTATTTCCTGGCATAACTTACATATTACTATTTAACTATTTATGGTTCTATTACTATTTAATTATTTATGGTGCAACTGTAACGAAAACCAATTTCCCCGGGATCAATAAAGTATGACTATGACTACTACTAGAAACCATAGGTAGTATAGGCGACCAAGAGTTTGAACATTCTCCCCATCACTGCGTGGGTCTCCTCCGGGTGCTCTGGTTTCCTCCCACAGTCCAAAGATGTACTGGTTGGCAGGTTAATTGATCGTTGTAAATTGCCTTGTGGTTAGGCTGGGATTAAATCTGGCGATTGCTGGGTGGTGTAGCCCAATGGGCTGGAGGGCCGATTCCGCACTGTATCTCAATAAATAAATAGGCCATTCGGTCCATCAAGTCTGCTCAGCCATTCCATCATGGCTGATTTAATATCCTTCTCAGCCCATTCTCCGGCTTCTCGCTGTAATCAAGAACCTATCAGTCACCACTTTAAATATACCCAATGACTTGGCCTCCATAGCTGTTTGTGGCAATGAATTCCCCAGATTCACCACCCTCTGGCTAAAGAAATTCCTCCTCGTGTCTGTTCTAAATAAACACATAAAATCCAGCATGCATTTACAATGTGAACAGCATTATAAAAGGTGGTTTAAAGTGTTTACAGAGAAGTGCAGTGATGGGGTAATAGATAGGGGGACTGGGGGTGGGGAACGTTGAGCCAGAATCAGCTTTATTATCATTAACGTACTGTACATCAAGAAATGTGTGGTTTTGTAGCAGCAGTACTGTGCATACAAAAATTACTATCCGGAGTATATCAAAATAAACAAGTAGTGCAAAAAGAGAGCAAAATACTCAGGTAGTACTTATGGGTTCATGGGCTGCTGAGAAATCTGATGGGCACGGTAGGCCGAAGGGCCTCTTTCTGTACTGTTAAATTCCACAAATTTTTATTTTTTTTAGATTATGAGGACACGCAGTCCTCTTTTATTGTCATTTAGTAATGTGTGCATTAAGAAATGATACAATGTTCCTCCAATGTGATATCACAGAAACACAAGACAAACCAAGACTGAAAAACTGACAAAAAACACATAATTGTAACATATAGTTACAACAGTGCAAAGCAATACCGTAATTTGATAAAGAACAGACCATGGGCATGGTAAAAAAGAAGTCTCAAAGTCTCTGGAAAGTCCCATCATCTCACGCAGACGGTGGAAGGAAGAAAAACTCTCCCTGCCATGAACCTCCAGTGCCACAAACTTGCCAATGCAACACCCTGGAAGCACCCGACCACAGCCGGCTCTTGAGTCAGTCCGAAAACTTCGAGCCTCTGACCAGCCCTCCGACACCGAGCACCGAGCACCGTCTCTGCCGAGTGCTTCGACCCCAGCCCCGGCCTCAAAGCAGCAGGCAAAGCCGAGGATTTGGGGCCTTCCCCTCTGGAGATTCTTGATTGCAGAGTAGCAGCGGCAGCGAAGCAGGCATTTCGGAAGTTTCTCCAGGTGTTCCTCCGTGCTTCTCACATCCGTCTCCATCAAATCAGGATTGTGCACAGTACCTACTTAACAAATACCGATATCATTCCGGAGCGGCCGCACACATTGCGTCGCGCCGCCATCTTCTCCTCCCCTTATTTATTTATTGAGCTACAATTCAGAACAGGCTCCTTCAGTCCTTTAAGCTGCGCTACCCAGCAATGCCTGATTTAACCTTAACCTAATCACAGGACAATTAACCTACCAATTGGTATGCCTTTGGACTGTGGGAGGAAACCAGAGCAACTGGAGGAAACCCATGCTCTCACAGGGAGAACGTACAAGCTTCTTACAGGCACCAGTGGGAATTGAATCCAGGTCACTAGTACTGTAAAGGTTGTGCTAACCACTGCACTACCCTATGATCAATGATATATTTCTAAAGACATGTTGAATGGAAGATCCTGCCACATTCGGAATTTTGATAGAAAAGATCTCATGGAATGGTTCAGAAGAAGAGCTCTTGGTCTTTATTCTTGGTCTGGAAGAGAAGAAACAAGCTAAGGAGAGAGGTGATTGAAAGGAGAAATGTCTCACAGTGCGAGAGAGGGAATGAAGAACTGACAATGAGAAAGAATTACTGGGGAATGGGGCAGTGATAGAAGGAGTAATGATAGCAGGAAAATGGTCAAAGCAAAAGTAAATTTATTATCGAAGTACGTATATGTCACTATATACTACCCTGAGATTCATTATTTTGGAGACATTGACAAGAAAAAAAAGTGGTACACTAGAACTTATGAAAAACAATACATAAACAAAGACTGACAAACAACCAATTGCTAAAGAAGACAAATTGTCCATACAAAACAATAAATTATATTAAGAACATGAGTTGCAGAGTCCTTGAAAGTGAGTCCATAGGTTGTGGAATCAGTTCAGTGTTGCGATGAGTGACACTGAACTGTCCATGCCAGCTCAGAAGCCTGACGGTTGATGGGTAATAACTGTTCCTGAACCTGGTGGTGTGGGACCTAAAGCTCCTGTACCTCCTTCCTGATGGCAACAGCGAGAAGAGAGCATGACCTGGATTGTGGGGGTCCTTGATGAAGGATGCTACCTTCTTGTGACAGCGATCCTTGTGGATCTGTTCAGAGGTGAGGAGGGCTTTGCCTGTGATGGACCAGGCTGTATCCACCACCTTCTGTACACTTTTCCTTTTCTGGGATTAGTATTTTCATTCCAGGTTGTGAACCAACCGGGATACTCTTCACTGTGCACCTATAGGAGTTTGTCAAGGATTTTGGTGACATGCCAAAACTATACAAACTTCAAGTAAAGTAGAGGTGCTGTTGTGGTTTCTTTGTGGTTGCACTTACATGCTGGTCCCAGGACAGATCCTATTATGTGATAATGCCAATGAATTTAACATTACTGATCCTCTCCACTGCCGATCCCTGAAGAAGGACTGGCTTATGGACTTCTAATTTCTTCCTCTTCTAATCGATAATCAACTCTTGCTGACTCTTGGCGAAAGGTTTGGGTGGCAGGGTGGAGATATATCTCTCTTAAAGGAGGCACAAGGTACTTCTTCCCTCCGCTAGCCTGCAGGTCACCCTTGGGCAAGGTGTAGCTCCTGCTTAGCCCCCCACCCCCCACCACCACCCAGGGTCACGTGAAGCCATGGGAGCAGGTGCTGAATGGTCGTGTGGTGTATATCGCAAGTCCTGGTTATATAACCATTGACATTAGGCAGACAATCTCTGAAGAGTATTGATAATGGTTGATGTAAAGACACTGCCCAGAAAATGGCAATGGCAAACCTCATCTGTAGAAAAAATTGCCAAGAATAATTATGGTCATGGATAGATGGAAGATCATGATTGACCACATTATATGACATGACACATAATGGACGAGCAAGTGAAAGGTTATTGTCATGACACCGTTCAAGCTGATTTTCATCAAGGGGAATTGGAGGTGGAGTGATAGTGAGTTGCACAGAGGAAAGGAAAGAGTGATGGAGGAAGGAACTGATGGTGAATGGAGTGGAAGAGAGGAACGATGGAGAGAGGAAAGTGATGGTGGTGGGAGGGAAGGAGGGAGGATTGGTAATAGACATAGAAGAATAGTGATGGACAGAGGAGAGTGATGATGGAGGGAGGGAAGAAAGGAAGATTGGTAATGGGCAGAGAGATGAAGGGAGGAGAGTGAAGGGATGGAAGGATGGAGGGAAGGAGAGTGATAGTGGGGGGAGGGTAGGAGGGAGATTGGTAATGGTTAGAGGAATGGAGTGATGGATGGAGGAAAAGCAGGAGGAGTGACAGAGGAAGAGGAGGAGAGATGAAGTGCTGAGGGAAGAGAGGACTGATAGAAATTGACCACCCTGCCTGGCACAGAGTGAGGTGAAGCCAACCCTTGGTTCAAACAGAATGGGGATAAGGTAGAGGGCCATGAATGTGTTGTGTAAATATACGGTTTCTGAGTTTGGTGAATGGGAACAGAAGAAACTCACTGCCGGTAAGTAGTTTAACTATTTATTCACAGGACAAGGCAGACACTAAACATTCAGAATACACTTGGTTACTGGTACTTATCTAAACTGAGCACCGGAAGTTGCAGGACAAAACAGACACTAAACATACATATGGTTGCAAATACTTACCTAAAGTGTGTGCCTGGGCCCTCTTTACTGCAGCATACCTTCGCTGTTTACCCTTTCCATGGCATCCTTGACTACCTGGTCCTTGGCGACCTAGAGACCGAAAAGAGGCCACGTGGCTACTGGGTGCTGGATTTAAACTCTACCAGCACAGTGACAGGAACAGCTAAATGGCAGGTATTGGGAGTGTCTGCAATGCTCTGTAATCCTACCACCCACGGGGGAGGAGCTTTTGATGGGCGAGTAAGGTAGACACTTCCTGCAACAGCACTGAAATGCTTTATCTCCGGCCTCTGCTCACTGTGCTTCGATACTGACAGGTTAAGTAGCTACTTGATGGATGAATTCAAAAAGCAAGAAGCAAAGGCAGAATGAGAAATTTGAGATTAAATGAACATAAATAAAAAAGCAAATGTCTATGGATTTTCTAAATTCTGATGTCAGTTTTAACAGATTGTTTGCTAAAAGGCATTAAATAAGAGGTAGAAGATCAGTAATAAATCAGCTTGAAGTTCATGCCACTTACCAGGAGCTGCATTTTTCACTGGGCGAGATAGACAACAATGGCAGGCAAGCTCAGGCTTGCTGGGGCCTCCTTCCACTGTGATCTCCTCCATGTAGTAAGGACTGAAATCTCTGTAATTCTGGGTTCTCAGTCAACCTGAACTTGATCACTCCACCACTGGTGCTTGAACCCTCATCCGTGGCCCTACAACAACCAGGCTCCTGAACTGCCACGGATAACGTAATTCACCTCAACTCTGAACTGATTCTGTGATCTGCAGACTCACTCAATGGCCACTTTATTAGGTGCATGAGTGGAACTTGCTGCTGCAGTCCACTCGCTTCAGGGTTTGACATGCTGTGCATTGAGAGATACTCCTTCCCCTGTACTGTGGGGGATTCGTTACGCCTGTCCCCACCGTACGGATGGGCCAATCGTGACCCAGCAGCTAACGCGTAAAGCAGGAGGAAAGAGAGGAGGACAGGCGGGAACAAAACACTACTAATCTAGAAATTGGGAAACTGGCAAATTGCCTTTATCAGTGCCCCATGTACCAAGGCACAGAGAAAAACTTTGTTTTGCAGGATTTCCATATAGATCATTGCATTATACAGTGCATTGAGGTAGTAAGAGGTAAGACGATAATCTGAGTCTGAGTCCTCCGTCGGTCTGAGTTGACCATGGAGACTGCATCCTAGCGGTCTAGATATGCAAGCCTGGGCCGTAAGATACGGAGAACAAGCTCTTGCCCATGTAGCAATCTCCCCCTCTCCAGGCATCTGATGAACCAAAAGGAATGGTCAGAGACCAATAGTTTGGTACCAGCAGCATTGCAAGAGTTGCCAGTCAGCATTGAACTCAATGTAGGACTGCCTAGAGACTCAAGCTCCAGACTTTTCCCTCAGGGTTTACTCCTGAAGCCTTCTCCATGAGTGAGCAGAGCCGGAAGACAGCTGAGATTTGAGATCAGAGTTCTTCTTCTCCTAGATGAGCTACCAATCATGGCCAACAAGCCCCATCTGCCTGAAAAAAGCAATAATAGAATGCAGAATAATGTGTTTAAGTGTTAGAGAAAGTACAGTATAGGCAGACAGTTAAGTATAAGGCCAAAATAAGGTAGATTGTGAGGTCAAAAGTCCAGCTTATTGTACTGGGGACCATTCAATAGTCTTATAGCAGCAGGGTAGAAGCTGCAAATCATAAGCACAAGAGATTCTACAGATGCTGGAAATCTAAAGCAACTCAGCAGGTCAGACAGAATCTATGGACAGAAATAAAGAGTTAACATTTCCATAAGACCAGAAGACCATAAGATAAAGGAACAGAATTAGGCCATTTGGCCCATCAAGTCTGCTCCACCATTTCATCATGGCTGATCCAATTTTCCTCTCAGCTCCAATCTCCTGCCTTCTCCCCGTATCCCTTCACGCCCTGACCAGTCAAGAATCTATCAACCTCTGCCTTAAGTATACAAAAAGACTTGGCCTCCACAGCTGTCTGTGGCAAAGAATTCCACAGATTCACTTTTCTCTAGCTAAAGAAATTCCTCCCCATGTCCATTTTAAAAAGACGCCACTCTATTCCGAAACTGTGTCCTCTGGTCTTAGTCTCTCCAACCACAGGAAACATCCTCTCCACATCCACTCTAACAAGCCCTTTCACCAATCGATAGGTTTCAATAAGGTCATCCTTCATTCTTCTGAATCCTAGTGAACATACGCCCAGAGTCATCAAACACTCTTCATATCACAAGCCGTTCATTCCTGGAATTATTTTCATGAATCTCTTTTGAACTCTGTACGATTTCAGCATCTCCATTCTAAGATAAGGGGCCCAAACCTGCTCACGGTACTCCAAGTGAGGCCTCAATATTACATCCTTGCCTTTATATTCTAGTCCACTTGAAATAAATGCTCACATTGTATTTGCCTTCCTCACCAAGACTCAGCCTGAAAATTTACATTTAGAGATTCCTGTTCAAGGACACTCAAGTTTTTTGTATTTTCTCTCCATTTAGAAAGTAGTCAACCCTTTCATTTCGTCTATCAAAGTGCATGACCATACACTATCCAACATTGCATTCCATCTGCCATTTCCTTGACTATTCTCCTAATCTGTCAAAGTCCTTCTGTAGTATCTCTACTTTCTCAAAACTACCTGCCCCTCCACCTATCTTCATATCATCTGCAAACTTTGCAACAAAGCCATCAATTCCATCACCCATTGACAAATAACATAAAAATAATTGGCTCCAACACAGACCCCTGTTGAACACCACTAGTCACCAGCAGCCAACCACAAAAGTTCCCTTGGTTCCCATTCTTTGCCTCCTGCCAAACAGCCATTGCTTTTTCCATGTTGGAATCTTTCCTGTAACACCATAGGCTCGTAGCTTGTTAGGCAGCCTGATGTATGGCACCTTGTTAAAGGCCTTCTGAAAACCTAAGTACACATCAACCAATACTCCTTTGTCTATCCTGCTTAGTATTTCTTCAAAGAGTTCCAACAGATTTGTCAGGCAAGACTTTCCCTTGAGGAAACTATGCTGACTACGGTCTATTTTATCATGTGCCTCCAAGTATCCTGAGACCTCATCCTTACTAATCAACTCCAACACCTTCCCAGTCACTGATGTCAGGCTAACTGGCCTATAGTTTCCTTTCTTCTGCCTCTCTCCCTTCTTGAACAGTGAAGTGACATTTGCAATTTTCCAGTCTTCTGGAACCATTCCAGAATCTAGTGATTCTTGAAAGATCATTACTAATGCCTACACAATCTCTTCTCTTTCAGAACTCTTGTGTGTACACCATCTGGTCCAGGTGACTTATCTACCTTCAGACCTTTCAGTTTCCAAAGAACCTTCTTGCTAGTTATGGTAACTTCACACACTTCATGACCCATGACACCTGAAACTTTCACCATAATGCTAGTGTCTTCCACAGTGAAGAATGATGCAAAATACTTGTTCAGTTCATCCTCCGTTTCATTGTCACCCATTATTACCTCTCCAGCGTTGTTTTCCAGCAGTCCATTGTCCATTCTCACCTCTCTTTTACACTTTATGTATCTGAAGAAACGTTTAGTATCCTCCTTAATATTGTTGGCCAGCTTACATTTGTATTCCATTTTTACCTTCTTAATGACTTTTTTAGTTGCCTTCTGTTGGTATTTGAAAGCTTCCCTATCCTCTAACTTCCCACTAATTTTGCTCTATTACATGCCCTTTCTTTGTCTTTTACGTTGGCTTTGATTTCTCTTGTTAGCCACAGTTGCGTCATCTTTCCTTTAAAATACTTTCTTCTCCTTGGGATGTATATATCCTGTGCCTTCAAATTGCTTCCAGAAATTCCAACCATTGCTGTTCTGTCGTCATCCCTGCCAGTGCTCTTTTCCAATCAATTCTGGCCAACTCTTCTCTCATGCCTCTGTAATTCACTTTACTCCACTGTAATGCTGTTACATCAGACTTTAGCTTCTCCTCAAATTTCAGAGTGAATTCAATCATATTTTAAAAACGCCAACACGAGGAAATCTGCAGATGCTGGAAATTCAAGCAGCACACACAAAATGCTGGAGGAACGCAGCAGGCCAGGCAGCATCTATAGGAAGAGGTACAGTCAACGTTTCAGGCCAAGACCCTTCGTCAGGACTAACTGAAAGAAGAGATAGTAAGAGATTTGAAAGTGGGAGGGGGAGGGGGAGATCCTAAATGATAGGAGAAGACAGGAGAGGGAGGGATGGAGCCAAGAGCTGGAAAGTTGATTGGCAAAAGGGATACAAGGCTGGAGAAGGGAGACGATCATGGGATGGGAGGCCTAGAGAGAAAGAAAGGAGGAGGGGAGCATCAGAGGAAGATACAGTGAGAGGGACAGAGGGAGAAAAGAGAGAAAGAAAGGGGAAAAAATAATAAATAAATATGGGATGGGGTACGAAAGGGAGGAGGGGCATTAATGGAAGTTAGAGAAGTCAATGTTCATGCCATCGGGTTGGAGGCTACCCAGACGGAATATAAGGAAACGTCAACTGTACCTCTTCCTCTAGATGCCGCCTGGCCTGCTGCGTTCCACCAGCATTTTGTGTGTGCTGCTTCAATCATATTTTGATCACTTGCTCCTAAGGATTCTTTTATCTTAAGCACGCTAATCAATTTTGGTTCATTAGACAACAGCCAGTCCAGAATAATTGATCCTCTAGTGGGCTCAACCACGAGCTGCTCTAAAAAGCCATCTCATAGGCACTCTAGAAATTCAGCACCAACCTGATTTTTCTGATCTACCTGCATATTGAAGTGCCCCATGACTACTGAAACATTTTGGCATGCATTTTCTATCTCCTGTTGTAATTTTTAGGCAACATCTGTTTGGGGGTCTGTATACAACTCCCATCAGAGTCTATTTACCCTTGCAGTTCCTTAGCTCTATCCACAATGAATCAACACCTTCCAACCCCATGTCACTTCTTTCTCATGATTTCGTTTCATTTTTTTTTTACCAACAGAGCAACGCCAGACCCTCTGCTTCCTACCAATCCTTTTGATATAGTGTGTATCCTTGGACCTTAAGCTCCCAGAAATAATCTTTCAGCCATGATTCTGTAATGTCACAACATCATACCTGCCAATCTGCAACTGTGCTGCAAGTTTGTCTACCTTATTCCGTATACAGCGTGCATTCAGATACAACATCTGCAATCCTGTTCATTTTGTCCGCCTTTTACATTGCATCTCATCCAGTTGACTGCAATTTTGCCCTATCAACAGCCTCTCCTCACTACACATTCCCTCTGTTTGTAAACCAGCTGCCTCATCTTCAGTACTATTATTCGTCTTTCCTACAATACTTCTGGCATTGAAATTTAGTCAGCTCAGGACTCTAGTCACGCCAAGCTCAATCTTTTGATTCCTAACTTTGTCTGAGGTCTTACCAAGATCTGCCTCCACAACCTGTCCTCTAACTGTTCTGGCACTCCGGTTCCCATCCCCCTGCAACTCTAGTTTAAACCCCATCATTAACAAACATCCCCACTAGTTATTCGTCCCCCTCCAGTTCAGGTGCAAACCCACCCTTCTGTGCAGCTCCCACCTTCCCGGGAAGAGAGCCCAATGACCCAAGAATCTTGTGCAATCCCTCCTACACCAACTTAGCCACTTCAAGACCCTTCATCAGGACTGGAAAGGAAGGGGGATGGTGCCATAAGGAAGCTGTCCTTGAGCCTGGTGGTACACGCTTTCAGACTTTTGTATCTTCTGTCCAGTGGAAGAGGGCAGAAGAGAGAATGTCAAGAGTGGGTGGAGTCTTTGTTTATGCTGGCTGCTTTACCGAGACAGCAGGAAGTGTAGACAGTGTCCAAGGAGGGGAGGCTGGTTTCTGTGATATGCTGAGTAGTCATAGTCATAGTCATAGTCATACTTTATTGATCCCGGGGGAAATTGGTTTTCATTACAGTTGCGCCATAAATAATAAATAGTAATAGAACCATAAATAGTTAAAGAGTAATATGTAAATTATGCCAGTAAATTATGAAATAAGTCCAGGACCAGCCTATTGGCTCAGGGCGTCTGACCCTCCAAGGGAGGAGTTGTAAAGTTTGATGGCCACAGGCAGGAATGACTTCCTATGATGCTCTGTGCTGCATCTCGGTGGAATGAGTCTCTGGCTGAATGTACTCCTGGGCCCACCCAGTACATTATGTAGCGGATGGGAGACATTGTCCAAGATGGCATGCAACTTAGACAGCATCCTCTTTTCAGACACCACCGTCAGAGAGTCCAGTTCCATCCCCACAACATCACTGGCATTACGAATGAGTTTGTTGATTCTGTTGGTGTCTGCTACCCTCAGCCTGCTGCCCCAGCACACAACAGCAAACATGATAGCACTGGCCACCACAGACTCATAGAACATCCTCAGCAACGTCCGACAGATGTTAAAGGACCGCAGTCTCCTCAGGAAATAGAAACGGCTCTGACCCTTCTTGTAGACAGCCTCAGTGTTCTTTGACCAGTCCAGTTTATTGTCAATTCGTATCCCCAGGTATTTGTAATCCTCCACCATGTCTACACTGACCCCGTGGATGGAAACAGGGGTCACCAGTACCTTAGCTCTCCTCAGGTCTACCACCACCTCCTTAGTCTTTTTCACATTAAGCTGCAGATAATTGTGCTCACACCATGTGACAAAGTTTCCTACCGTAGCCCTGTACTCAGCCTCATCTCCCTTGCTGATGCATCCAACTACGGCAGAGTCATCCGTAAACTTCTGAAGATGACAAGACTCTGTGCAGTAGCTGAAGTCCGAGGTGTAAATGGTGAAGAGAAAGGGAGACAAGACAGTCCCCTGTGGAGCCCCAGTGCTGCTCCTCAACTCTCAGCTGTTCCTTGTGGTCTCAGGCAGAGCAGTTGCCATACCAAGCTGTAATGCCATGATAATCAAACATGAGTTCAAGGGACTGAATAAACTGCTCTGGTTCTATCTGTACTTACAAATCCAGGATCAGGCCTATACATGTCCTTTGTTTCAGCTTTGTCACTAGAACAGGCAGTGGAATACTGAACTCTGCACTCTCCCCAGGGTCTTTTGTAATATTAATCTTTTCAAAAATGAATCTATTTCAGAAAAGATAAGGCATGTATTACATTAATTCAAAGATGTTTAAATAATGACTCATAATCTGCCACAGGCTCTTTGATTTATTGAATCTACACTCACTATGGACACATAGGCAGTGGACAGATAATGTGTGACCTCTCGGTACCAACCTGTATATCTGACCCCAAGGTTTAAGATTCAAGTTTATTTATATTGTGTACATTGAAACATATAGTGAAATGTGAACCCATCAACACTACTTTTTTCTCTTTTTACACCTTTTATTTTTGTAATTTTTTAAATTGTAACTTATATTAATTTTTAATGCATTAGGAAGGATGGTCGACATTTCCGGCTGAGATCCTTCAGCAGGACTGGAAATAAAGGGGGAAGAAGCAAGGATATAGGAAGAGGGGAAGGAGCACAAAGTGGTGGGTAGTTGTAGACTAGCCAGGCGCAACATGAGGTGTTGTACATCTAGTCTGCATTTGGCCGCTGCCTGGCAGAGGTGTACAGACTTGTTGGTGTGGGTTATGTTTAAGAGTAAATCCTGAGAGGATTCAGATAAGATTTTAGATTTATTTATCACACCTACATCAAAACACACAATGAAATGCACTGTTTACCTCAGTGACCAACACATCCAAAAATGTATTAGGAGTAGCCTGCAAGTGTTGTCACACAATACCAAGGAACTGATTGTGAATTTCAGGAAAGAGAAATTAATTAGGAGAACACACACCAGTCCTCAGATTCCTGGGTATCAATATTCTGGTGGATCTATCCTGGGCCCAACACATTGATGCAATCACCAAGAAGGCACACCAGTGGCTACACTTCATTAGGACCCTGAAGCGATTTGGTATGAAACCAAGATTCCTATCAATTTCTATAGATGTAGCAAGGTGAGCATTCTTATTGGTTGCGTCACAGACTACTATGGATGCTCCAGTGCACAGGATTGTGAGAGACTGCAGAGGACTGTAGACTCAGCCGGCTCCAACTCCCCTGCCTTCGAGGATATCTTCAAGAGGTGGTGCCTGAAGAAGGTGGCATCCATGCTACAGGATACCGAAGTTTTTTTCAGTTATATAAAGAGTAAAAGGGAAGTGAGAGTTGGTATTGGACCACTGGAAAATGATGCTGATGAGGTTGTAAAGTGGGTCAAAAAAATGGCAGATGAACTTCTTGGGTACTTTGTATCTGTCTTCACTATGGAAGACACCAGCAGTGTTCCAGAGGTCCATAAGTGTCAGGGAGCAGGAGTGAATGCCATTGCTATTACAAAGGAAAAAGTACCTGACAAACTCAAAGGTCTTACATCGGGTAAGCCACCTGGGCCAGATGGACTACATCCCAGAGTCCTGAGAGAGATAACAGATGTATTGGTCATGATCTTTCAAGAATCACTTGATTCTGGCTTGGTCCCAGAGGACTGGAAGTTTGCAAATGTCACTCCACTCCTTAAGAAGGGAGGAAGGCAAAAAAAAAGGAAATTATAGGCCAATTAGTCTAACCTCAGTGGTTGGGAAAGTGTTGGAGTCTATTACTGTTGAGGTTTTGAGGTACTTGGAGACTAATGATAAAGTAAGTCAGCATGGTTTCTGTAAAGGGAAATCTTGCCTGACAAATCTGTTAGAGCTCTTTGAGGAAGTAACAATCAGGGTGGACAAAGGAGAGGCAGATAATGTCATTTACTTGCATTTTCAGATGGTGTTTGATAAGGTGTCACATGCAGGAAAGATACTGGCATGGATAGTGGAATGGCTGACAGGCAGGAGGTAGCCAGTGGGAATAAAAGGGGCCTTTTCTGTTTGGCTGCTGGTGCTAGTGGTGTTCCTCAGGGGTCAGTATTGGGACTGCTGCTTTTCACATTGCTTAGCAATGATTTAGGTACTGGAACTGACAGCTTTGTGGCAAAGTCTGAGAATGGTATGAAGATAAGTGGAGGGGTAGGTAGTGCTGAGGAAGTAATGCGATTGCAGCAGGATTTAGACAAATTGGAAGAATGGGCAAAAAAGTGGCAGATGGAATAGAGTGTTGGGAAATGTTTGATAATGCACTTTGGTAAAAGGAACAATAGGGATAAGGTACAAATATCGGAGTGCAAAGGGACTTAGTAGTTCCCATGCAAGACTCCCGGGAGGTTAGTTTACAGGCTGAGTCTGTGGTAAAGAAGGTGTGCATTGTTGACATTTATTTTAAGGGGAATAGAATATATAAACAAGGAGATATTGCTGAGCTTTTCTAAGAAACTCGTTAGGCCGCACTTAAATAATTGTCAACAGTTTTGTGCCCCATATCTCAGAAAGGATGTTTTGTCATTGGAGAGAATCCAGGGGAGGTTCACAAGGATGATTCTGGGAATGGAGGGTTTAACATATCAGGAATGTTTGGCAGCTTTGGGCCTGTACCCACTGGAACTTAGGAGAATGCGTGGGCATCTCATTGAAACCTACCAAATGTTGAAAGGTTTAGATAGGGTGGGTGTGGAGACAATGTTTCCTATGTCAGGGGAAACCTAGAACTAGAGGGCACAGCCTCAAAATTGAGGGGTGACCCTTTAGAAGAGAGGTAATGAGGATTTTTTTTTTGCCAGAGAGTAGTGAATCAGTGAAGTGCTGATGGTGGTGGAGGCCAAGTCTATGTGTATATTTAAGGCAGAAGGTGATCGTTTCCTGATCGGTCAGGGCTTCAAAGGATATGGTGAGAAGGCAGGCGTATGTGGTTGAGTGGGCTCTGGGATCAGCCGTGATGGAATGGTGGAACAGACTTGATGGGCTGAATGGCCTAATTTTGCTCCTAAGTCTTTTGGTGTAAGGAACCTCAGTATCTTGAGAACCCTCACCATCTTCTTGTCACTAGCATTGGGGAGGAGGTACTTGAGCCTGAAGTCCCACACTCGATGAATCAGATTCTTCCTCTCTGCCAGCAGATTTTTGAACAGTCCACGAACCCATGAACAGTACCTCATTATTACTTTTTTCTACACAACATTGATTTATGCATTTATTGTGTGTGTGTGTGTGTGTGTGTGTGTGTGTGTGTGTATCTTTTCGTTAATTTATTCGTTGTGATTTGCATTAATGCTCTGCATTTGCACTGTGCTACTGACATAGAACAACAAAAATTGTATTCTATGTGTGCAGAAAGAACCCAAGGCATTGTTGAGGATCCCTACCACCAATACCACAAACTCTTTGACCCACTACTGTCAGGAAGGAGATACAGGAGCATCGGGACTAGGACTGTCAGACTGGGTAGCAGTTTCTTCCCTCAGTCTGGGAGACTAACGAATACCCTGCCACCACTGAGGTCTCGTCACTAAATAGCGAGCTGTTTACTGTTTACTATACTGTTCACTGTCCACCTGTGCTGCACCACATGAATTTTGGATTATATTTTGTTTAACTTGTATGTGGTTCTGTGTGTGATGTATGTCTTGTGGTTGCACTGTGGTCTGCAGGAATATTTTTCTTTTGATTGTATATATGTACAGTCAGATAACAATAAACTTGTCCTTGAATTTGATATTAGCCAGTGATAATAAATCTGATTCTGATTCAGAATGGTCTTTTTCTAATGGCCTTGTGGAGTAACCCAGGTGATACTGTAAATCAGTGGAGTTTTGTGTCTCTCTCCCCAAAGGCTCTCCTGTGAGCAATGGTTCTGGGGGTTATACTGAGATGTGGCAAGGACAGAATACTGATTGTCCATCCTCACTGGTGCTGTGCCTTGCCATGCCTTGTCTCTCAACAAAACTGAAGGGCAAAGACTCATCTGTTTTCCCGGCCATGCTTGTAGCTAAATCCAGACCAAACTCAATCAATACTCATTTCTATATTGAATCGACGCCGAGCAGAAAAATAAAACTCTGCCCCTGTGATATTCTCCTCTCAATCTTGGACAAATGAGATTTAAAATGAAACAAGCAAACAATCCAAACTTATTCAGACAGAATTAAGTGGCCCTTTGAGGGAGGTGGATAGAGAGAGAGAAGGAGAAAGACAGGGAGAGAAAGTAGGGGGAGAGGGAGATAGAGAGAGGGGAGGAGAGACAGACAGAAAGAGAAAGAGGAGGAAAAGAGAAAGAAAGAAAGAAAGGGAGATAGAGAAGGGGAGACAGAGAGGAGAGAAGTGAGAGAGAGCATGAAAGAAAGAGAGAGAGGGAGAAAGACACACTGAGAGCAAGAGATGGAGAGAGGGGGAGAGAAGGGGGAGAGAAAGGAAGAGAGAGAGAGAGGGAGAGAGAGAAAGAGAGAGTGAAAAGAGAGAGTGAAAGAAAGAGGAAAAAATAATAAGGAAGTGGAATAAGTTTGTAGGTGTGTGTTAAAGAGATAGAATATCTGAAAGTGAGAGAGAGGAGAAAAAGGGAGAGAGAGACAGAAAGAGAAAGAGAGAGACAGAGAAAACGAGAGGGAGAGAGGGGGGAGACACAGAGAGACAGAGAGAGAGTCATATATACGTAGACAGAGGGGACAGAGAGACAGAGACAGAAAGAAAGATTGAGAGAGAGAGGGAGAGGGGGCGAGAGAATCAGGGACAGAGAGGGAGAGAGTGGGAGAGACAGAGAGAAAGAAGGGGAGAAATAATAAGGAAGAGGGATATGCTTGTATGTGCATGTTTGTTAGAGAGATAGAATATCTGAAAGTGAGAGAGAGAGAGAGGAGAGAGAAAGACAGAAAGAGATTGAGAGGAGGGGAGAGAGACAGAGAAAAGAAAGAATGAGAGAGACAGAAAGAAAGAGGAGAAAATAGAGAGAGAGTGAGTGAGAGAGGGAGAAAGCAATAAAGAGAAAGAGAGAGAGATAGAGAAAGAGAAAGGGAGGGGAAGAGAGATAGAGAGAAAGAGAGAGAGAAAGAAAGAGAGATAGAGAGAGAGAAAGAGAGAGGGAGAGAGATAGACAGAGAGACAGAGACAGTGAGAGAGAGGAGAGGGAGATAGAAAGAGAGATTGAGAGAGAGGCAGAGAGAGAACCAGAGAGAGAGATATTGAGAGGGGGAGAGAGAAATAGAAAGAGATTGTGTGAGAGAGGGAGGGAGAGAGACAGACAGAGAGAAAGACAGACGGGGGGGAGAAACAGAGACAGAAAGAGAGATTGAGAGGGCAAGACAGAGACAGAAAGCTAAATTGAGAGAGAGGGAGGGAGGGAGAGAGAGGGGAAAGAGACAGAGCGAGACCTACACAAAGGTTTCAGATTAGCATCTTGTCCCGATCTTCCTCAGCTTGACTCAAGTCACGTTCTTTTACATTCTGATAATGATTTGTTTGGACACAATTTACAATACAATTTCAATCCAAAATTAGCTCCTAATATATGAAGTTGCTAGATTAAAACGTAGCAAGAGAGAGAGAGAGACAGATAAAGAGAGAGAGATAAAAGGCGAGAAATGGAGACTGAAGGGACTTAACAGAATAAAAAACAAAGAAAGGCTGGAACAGAAAAAGACAAAGAACGACAGAAAAAGAGATAAGAAAGATGATGCAGAGAAAGGAGAGGCGAGAGAGTGAGAGAAGGTGATACAGGCAGAAAGAGAGCAAGAGAGAGAGACAGGGAGAGGGGAGTGAGAGATAGAAAGCAAGTGAAAGTAAACAAGAGAGAAAGGGAGCAAGGAAGAAAGGAAGAGAAAGAAAAGAGAGAGAGAAAGAGAGAGAGAGAGTAAGAGAGAGAGGGAAACAGACAGACAGACAGAACCAGAGAGGTGGAATATAAGAGTGATTACCAAATGAAGGAGGAATGGGGGCAGTGGGAAGAGCGAAAGTGAAAGGACTGATTGCATTCCAGCAGTCCCGAGCCACTGATCTTAAGGAACTGTCAGACTCGAGAAATTTCACTTCTTCTTCAGAGGAAATATAATGTCAACAAATTGGCCGTGATACTGAACTATTCCAGAGCCATTCCCTTGTCAATTAGCAAGGTGAATTTAAAACACACATCATCCAAGATAATAGAGCAAGGGCAAATATATTAATACAGGGTATCAATTTGTAATAAAGCTGACAGTAAGACATTGAAAGAATGATAAAGCCTGGAGGGAAGCTTTTCAGCCCATCATGCTTGTGTTTGCTCTTGGAAAGAGCTCTCTTATTAGTCTCTCTCCACTGCTCTCTTCCCACAGGTTTGCAAGTTCATGGCATTCAAGTATTTATTGAACACAATTCTACTGCACTGTCAGGAAGGACAGTCCTCTTCACAGCACCTTAAAGTAGAAATTAAGCCCTCTTCTTCCCTCCTCAAGGCCTTTTGCCAATTATCTGAGGTCATAATGGCAGTGAGGAAATTTTAAAACACTAAACTGAATATCTGTAATAATCTTTAGAGATAACAATGCACAAGAGTGCAGAGAAAATATACAAGGAGGCTGCCATGAATTGAGTTGTCGGGATAGGTTAAATAGTTTAGGACATCATTTCCTGGAACGTAGTGGAATAAGGGGAGATTAGATAGAAGTATACAAAATTATGAGGAGTATAGACAGCATTATTCAAGCAGTTCTTTTTCCCACTGATATTGGGCAAAACAAGAACTAGAGGTCATTGGCTTGGGGTGAAAGGCAAAATATTTAAGGGGAACTTCTTCACTCAGAGGGTGAAAAAAGTGTGGGACAAACTGTCAGCAGATGTGGTGGAGGCAGGTTCAATTTCAACATTTAGAAGAAGTTTGGATAAATACATGGATGGAGGGCAATAGACCAGGTCCCTCAGGGTAATCTGAGATAGAATCAGAATCAGGTTTATTAGCATTGACATATATCGTAGAATTTGTAGTTTTGCGGCAGCAGCACAGTGCAAAGACATAGAAATTACAATAAATTACAAAAATAAATAAATAAAAGAACAGAGGAATCATTTCAGAAATCCGATGGTGGAGGGGAAGAAGGTGTTCCTAAAACATTGAGTGTGGATCTTCAGGCTTCTGAACCTCCTCCACAATGGTAGTAACTAATGGGATATTAACCACTGCCCCCCCCCCCCAATTCTGCTACTTATTTTCAGGAAATATAGAGGGAGCTTGACCTAAAACCAGAACAGCAGAGATACTTCACCTACAAAAGAACCACAAACTTTTCATGGTTTGAGGTTTTGCATGCCTCAATGACTCAAAGTGTCACAATGGAGTGCTGGGAATGGACCCAAATGCAAGACACAGACACTGAAGTACAAGGAACAGGACTTGACTAGAGCAGGGACGTGACAAGGAACAGGGACAAGAATGCAGGCTTGGGCTTGGACCCCGAGCCAGAGACTGGACAAGGACCCAGAACCTGGGTCTTGCCTCGGGCTCGGGCCCCAGAACCAGGCAAGGACATGACATGACTACAGGACAGGAGGCTGGGCTCGGATCTTGAGCTTGGAGACGGGCTGAGCTCTTGGATCTTTGAGTCTAGGGTACTTCGAGGCTTGGGTATGGACTCCAAGCCAGAGACTGGGCAAGGACCCAGAACCTGGGACTTGACTCGGGCTCAGACTCCAGAACTAGGCAAGGACAAGACGAGGCTACAGGACTGGATATGGCTTGGGTGAGGAACTCCTGGGTAGTGTGAGACGCAAGGACAGGTAAAGGCACATGGACAGGACTTGGATAGGACTGGTCTAGGCACGGACTGGACGAGGGCCTTCAGGAGCACGGAGCCTTGGACTAGAAGAGACTGGAGCACAGAACACAGAGCCGGGACCCCTCCTTGGGAACAGGACGTAGGGCTGGGACTCACACAGGTAACACAGAGCCGGGACCCCTCCTTGGGAACGGGACGTAGGGCCGTGACTCATACACAGAACACTGAACATGAAGCGACAGATCCCAACACAAGGTGGCGGCAAACAGCTGGACCCACCTAGCAAAGGCATGGACACAGAGACAGATCCCAACACTAGGTAGCAACAAACGGCCGGACCCACCTAGCGAAGGCGTGGACACAGAGAGACAATTCCACACAACAAAAGACAGTTCCTTATCTTGACCTAACAAGGCTCTGGTCTTGATCCGGCGGTAAAACTTCAGTGATAGAGGCGGGGTATGCAGGCTAGATGAGCAGACAGAGTCATGTGGGGTACCCAGGCAGAGAGTCAGGCAAGGGGGTAAAGACAAGGAGGGGAACAGAACAGCCCAGCAGGGAATCCTTGGTTTGCAGAGATATTTATGTCTCAACCCCAAAACAAGAAACATATGCCCAGAACAGAAACTGGGGAAAACCAGAAACATCAGAACAAGGAACCATGGACTGGACCGTGAACCGGAACACAGACTTCACGGACCGGACTATGACACAGAGAGTTATGTTGGCTCAAATCAGGGCACTATACTTTGGCTCTTGGTAGGGTCACCTATGCCAAGCAGGTCAAAGGGTAAAGCTCAGAGTATGAGTGGTCCACCACTCCCACAGATTTACTTTATACTTTATACTTTATTGTCGCCAAACAATTGATTCTAGAATGTACAATCATCACAGTGATATTTGATTCTGCGCTTCTCGCTCCCTGGATTACAAATCAATAGTAAATATTAAAAATTTAAATTATAAATCATAAATAGAAAATAGTAAAATGGAAAGTAAGGTAGTGCAAAAAAACCGAGAGGCAGGTCCGGATATTTGGAGGGTACGGCCCAGATCCGGGTCAGGATCCGTTCAGCAGTCTTATCACAGTTGGAAAGAAGCTGTTCCCAAATCTGGCCATACGAGTCTTCAAGCTCCTGAGCCTTCTCCCGGAGGGAAGAGAGGTGAAAAGTGTATTGGCTGGGTGGGTCGTGTCCTTGATTATCCTGGCAACACTGTTCCGACAGTATGCGGTGTGAAGTGAGTCCAAGGACGGAAGATTGGTTTGTGTGATGTGCTGCGCTGTGTTCACGATCTTCTGCAGCTTCTTCCAGTCTTGGACAGGGCAACTTCCATACCAGGTTGTGATGCACCCTAGAAGAATGCTTTCTACGGTGTATCTATAAAAATTAGTGAGGGTTTTAGGGGACAGGCCAAATTTCTTTAGCTTTCTCAGGAAGTAAATGCGCTGGTGGGCCTTCTTGGCAGTGGACTCTGCTTGGTTGGACCAAGTCAGGTCATTTGTGATATTGACCCCGAGGAACTTAAAGTTTTTGACCTGTTCCACTAGCGCACTACCCATGTAAATTGGGTCATGCGGTCCACTACTCCTTCTGAAGTCAACAATCAATTCCTTCGTCTTGCTGACATTGAGGGATAGGTTATTGTCTTCGCACCATGCCACCAGATTCTTAATTTCCTCTCTGTACTCAAACTCATCATTATCCGAGATGCGGCCTACAATTGTTGTGTCATCAGCAAAGTTAGATATTGAGTTTGATGGAAACTTGGCTACACAATCATGGGTGTACAGTGAGTGCAGCAGGGGGCTGAGTACACAGCCTTGTGGGGCACCGGTGCTCAGAGTGATTGTAGAGGAGAGCTTGTCCCCTATTTTTACAGCCTGGGTCCTATCTGTGAGGAAGTTGAAGATCCAGCTGCAGATCTGAGTATCAGCTCAGAGTTAACACCCCTGACTGGTAAAACAAAACTGTTATGGAAACAGCAGTGAAGAATCGTTCCACATCTGAGTGTGACGGTATTCCTGAGTCTCCGCCTAGGACTTGCATGACTGAAAGTAGTGGACACCAAGAGGAAACTACTGACGCAATGGTTATGTTTGTTCCTGATAAAAGACAAACTTAACATGGGTAAAACTAGCAACACACATAAAAGTTGCTGGTGAACGCAGCAGGCCAGGCAGCATCTCTAGGAAGAGGTGCAGTCGACGTTTCAGGCCGAGACCCTTCGTCAGGACTAACTGAAGGAAGAGTTCACCTTATTATTATGTTGTCATAATAACACATCTTCCACTTTAAAGAAAAACAAACACAATAACTGTAAACACGAGGAATTCTGCAGATGCTGGAAATTCAAGCAACACACACCAAAGTTGTTGGTGAACGCAGCAGGCCAGGCAGCATCTCTAGGAAGAGGTACAGTCGACGTTTCAGGCTGAGACCCTTCGTCATAACTGTGTCCTCACCAACTTGCAAGAAACAATAATGTTTTCCAACAAAAGTATTTACATTAACTTCAATTGTACTGAGAAAATACAATTCACTCTGAAACTTTCAATCAGTCTCTGAGGTAGTTTGATGATCCTTTTTGGTCTGCTATTTGTCTCCACAGATATATTGCTTTCACTTGATGTACTAATATTAGTGTCTTTCTGAGAACTCTGATCAACGAGTTTATTTTTCACATCTGCTGGCCCCTTTGGTGTACTGACAGGTGGCGTGGCACAACTATGGATTGGAGTTTGTGGCTGTAGACCCACATGGTTCCTTTTCAGAGGTGTTCCTCATTTCTCTCTGAATCCGATAGGAATGTGGAGCAACTTCCTTTTGCACATATCCTTGCATAGACCATGTGCCGGAACCAAGATCTCAGATGTGCACGTGATCTCCAGGCTTCAGGACTGGTAGGCTTTTTGTAGTCTTGTCATGATATTACTTCTGTTTTCCTTTCCCTTTCTCTTTTGCCAGTTTGACCCTGTGTGCTCCTTTAGGGTCAGCAGGTTTTGGTGCAGTGGAAGGTTGGTGTGCATGTGTTGATCCATCAGGTGGGTGTGTGTTGATCCATCCACATTTGGGCTGGTGAAAGGCCATTCTGCAGTGGTGCACTTCTGTAAATCACCAGACTTATGTGGAAGTCCTCTCATCAATCTTGCACCTTCATCATGAGGCCCTTCACTACCTTGACTGAACTCTCTCCTAGGCCATTAGGTGATGTGGGCTTGACATTATATGTCAAAACTCCCAATCATTGGCAAAGGACTCAAATTCACAGCTCAAAGATTGTGGACCATTGTTTGATACCACCTTATATGGAACTCCATGCCCTGCAACAGGAAGGTGCTGACTGCTTTACTGGATGTTGATTTCAGTGTTACAACCTCTGGGTAATTAGAAAAGTAAAATGGGGAGACTTGACAGAGGTATTTAAAATTATGAGGGGGATAGATAGAGTTGATGTGGATAGGCTTTTTCCATTGAGAGTTGGGGGAGATTCAAACAAGAGGACGCGAGTTGAGAGTTAAAGGGCAAAAGTTTAGGGGTAACATGAGGGGAAACTTCACTTACTCAGAGAGTGGTAGCTGTGTGGAACGAGCTTCCAGCAGAAGTGGTTGAGGCAGGTTCGATGTTGTCGTTTAAAGTTAAATTGGACCGCTATATGGACAGGAAAGGAATGGAGGGTTATGGGCTGAGTGCAGGTCGATGGGATTAGGTGAGAGTAAGAGTTCGGCATGGACTAGAAGGGCCGAGATGGCCTGTTTCCGTGCTGTAATTGTTGTGTGGTTATATATGGTTATAAGTAGTCTGTTACAATAATATGACTCTTCCCATTAAAATCAATCAAATCCACTCCAAGTATGACCCGTCTAGTACAAGGTGAGGTGTAAGAGGTTCTGCTTGCTGCTTTGGTCTGTAGGTAAGACGTATTTCACATGAAGCAATGGCCTGACTAATGTCATGGTTCATTCTTGACCAGTACATCACTTCATTAGATTAGATTCAACTTTAATGTCACAGATACAAAGCCAATGAAATGCATTTAGCATCTGACCAGAAATGCAAAGAATAGTATTATTTACAAAATAACTGTGAATAAAAAAAGTGCTGCAGCACACAAATACAAAAGTACTGAGACAGTACAATACGGATGCAATACTGCTTCAGCAGTGTCACAGCCTCAGGGAAGAAGCTCTTCCTGTGCCTGCTGGTGCAGGAGTGGAGGCTTCTGTAGTGCCCACCGGATGGGAGGACAGTAAAAAGTCCATGGTTAGGGTGAGATGCATCCCTGATATGCTTTCCGCCCTGCCCAGGCAGTGTTTATGGTAGATGTTCTCAATGGTGGGCAATTGGGTGCCGATAATCCACTGGGCAGTTTTCGCCACAGGCTGGAGTGCTTTGCGGTCCGATATGGGACAATTGCCATGCCAGACTGAGATGCAGTTGGTGAGTATGCTCTCAATGGTACAGCGGTAAAAGTCCGTCAGTATCCTGGGACAGAGGTGAACTTTCTTCGTGCTCCGCAGGAAATAAAGGCACTATTGCGCCTTTTTGATCAGGATGGAGGAGTTCAGGGACCAGGTGAGATCCTTGGAAATGTGGACGCCAAGGAACTTGAAGCTTGATACACGCTCCACTACAGTTCCGTTGATGTAGATGGGGGCATGAGTGTGACTCCTGGCATGTCTTCATGAGCTCTTCGTTTACATGTTTCCTTGCCAAGGTGCCCTTCATTTTCCTTCTGGAGCATTTCCTTGCATAGCGACTCTGGAATCAAAAACCTGTTCCCTTTGAAGACCATGTCTTCCACCACTGATAGTTCAGCTCTGCATGCCCAAAAATCTTGAATACACATTGGACAGTCATTCGTAGCTGCTGACCATCCTTTCTGTATTGTCCCTTTGAGTACTTTCATTGTTTCATCTGTCCCTGCTGTTGTCCTAATCTTCTCTGTTCTCTCGGGAGTTACTGGAATGGGAGTGACTACCATGTCAACACAGGCCTGTATATCAGCATTAATATATTGGTCACTCTTTTCTTTCTTGTTGACTGCTCACGACAATGCATCAGCCGCAAACATATATTTCCCCGATATGTAGATCACCTTCACTTCATATTTCTGCAGCCTTATCAACATGTGCTGTGTCCTCATGGGACAGTCATTCAGTGGTTTGGACATAATTGAAATCAGTGATTTATGGTCTGTCTCCACTTCAAAAGCTTGTCCACAGATGCACTGATGGAATCCTTCACATTCATCTGTTCTGGTGAGAAGCTCCCTCTCTATCTGTGCATAGTTAACATCTGCACTTGTTGAAACCCTTGGTGCATAGTCCAGTGGTTGCCATGTGTCATCATACTGCTGCATTAGTACTACTCCAAGGTCATATTGGGCCCCATCAGCTGAGATCGTTTCCAGATCATAAAACTTCAGCACGGGCTCTGCAGCTAGGGTTCTCTTCAGCCTCTGGAAACCCTCTTCTTGCTTGTGAGACCAAATCTGCTCACTTCGCTGCTCAAGGAGTGACCAAGTGCTGCGGACACAGTAGACTGTCGAGGGATGTACTTAGCCAGATAAGTCACTATCCCCAGGGTCATCTCACCTTCTCTTTGTTTTGTGGCCTCTCCATATTCTCAAAGGCTGACATTTTTCTTGTGTTAGGCTTCACTCCCTCTTCTGGTACGACATCTCCTATGAAAGTCAATGTCTTAGCACTAAACTCACATTTCTGTTTATTTAATTTCAAATTGTCTTTCCATGTCGCGTCTAGCACCTGTATCAGTCATGTGCAATGTTCATTCTTGGTGGACTCCCAAACGATAATGTCATCCATCATGGTCTTGATACACGGTATTTAGATTATGAGGACACGCAATCTTCTTTTAATGTCATTTAGTAATGCATGCATTAAGAAATGATACAATGTTTTTCCAGAATGATATCACAGACACACATGACAAACCGACTTAAAAACTGACAGAAAAACCACATAATTATAACATATAGTTACAACAGTGCAAAGCAATACCGTAATTTGATAAGAACAGACCATGGCACGGTAAAAGTCTCAAAGTCTCTCGAAAGTCCCATCACCTCACGCAGACGGTAAACCTCCAGCGCTGCCAACTTGCCAATGCAGCATCCTGGAAGCATCCGACCACAGTCCGACTCCGAGTCCATCCGAAAACTCCGAGCCTCCGACCAGCTCTCCGACACTGAGCACCGAGCACCATCTCTGCCGAGCGCTTTGACCCCAGCCCCGGCAACAGGCAATAGGCAAAGTCGAGGATTTGCGGCCTTCCCCTCTGGAGATTCTCGATTGCACAGTAGCAGCGGCAGCGAAGCGGGCATTTCAGAAGTTTCTTCAGGTGTTCCTCTGTGCTTCTCACAGCTGTCTCCATCAAATCAGGATTGTGCACGGCCCCCTAGTTAACACATAATGGATATCATTCAGAATGGCCGCGCGTGCTGCGTCGCGCCGCCATCTTCTCCTCCCTCCCTCTTGGTATGCTCTCAAAATCATGTGGATAGTTTTATGGTGATAGTTGGTGTGGACAGAATCCCATATGGTAACCGAAGAAAGCAATATCTTCCTTCTGGTGTATTAAAAGCACACAGTCTCGAACTTGCTTCAAGCCTCATCTGCCAAACCCAGAGGACGCGTCGAGCCTGCTAAACCACTTGGCACCTGCAAACTGTGACATGATCTCCTGTGTTGGCAATTTAAAATTTCAACAAATTGGTCTAAATTTATTAGAATTATTAAACACAAAATAATTGATACCATATTTATTCACCTCCTTCAAGTCAGTATTTAGGAGACATACCTTTGTCAGCAATTACAGCCTTTGTGGATAGGTCTCTATCAGCTTTGCACATCTGGACACTGCAATTTTTCCCCATTCTTCTTTACAAAACTGCTCAAGCTCTGTCAGATTGTATGGGAATCATGAATGAACAACCCTTTTCAAGACCAGTCCAAAATTCTCAATTGGATTGAAGTCTGGACTCTGACTTGGCCACTCCAGGACATTAACTTTGTTGTTTTTAAACCATTCCTGTGTAGGAAATCAAATCTTCTCCTAAGTCACAGTCTGTTGCGGACTTCATTGGGGTTTCCTTCAGGATTTCCCTGCATTTTGTTGCATTCATTTTACCCTCAACTTTCACAAGTTTTCCATCCCCAAAGCATGATGCAGCCACCACCATGCCTCTCCGTAAGTTTCTGATGACGTGCGGTGTTTGGTTTACAGTAAACATAGCATTGAGTCTCATGACCAAAAAGTTCAATTTTGGTTTCATCAGACCATAGAACCTTCTTTCAGCTGCCTTCAGAGTCTCACACGTGCCTTCTGGCAAACTCTAGCTGAGATTTCTTGTGAGCTTTTTTTCAACAGTGGCTTTATCTTTGCTACTCTCCCATAAAGCTGTGACTGATGAAGCACCCGGGCCACGGTTGTTGCATGTACAATCTCTCCCATCTCAGCCACTGAAGCTTGTAACTTCTCCAGAGTTATCATAGGTTTCTTGGTGGCCTCCCTCACTAGTCCCCTTCTTGCATGGTCACTAAGATTTTGAGGATGAACTGCCCTTGGTAGTTTTACAGCTTTGCCATATTCTTTCCATTTCTTGATGATTGACTTAAATGTACAAGCAATATTCAGTGACTTGGAAATTTTCTTGTATCCATCTCCGGACTTGTGCTTTTCAATAAAATTTTCACAAAGTTGCTTGGAGTGTTCTTTTAAAATGCAAACAACAGGAATTCTGCAGATGCTGGAAATTCAAGCAACACACATCAAAGTTGCTGGCGAATGCAGCAGGCCAGGCAGCATCTCTAGGAAGAGGTGCAGTCGACGTTTCAGGCGGAGACCCTTCGTCAAGACTAACTGAAGGAAGAGTTAGTAAGAGATTTGAAAGTGGGAGGGGGAGGGGGAGATCGAAAATGATAGGAGAAGACAGGAGGGGGAGGGATGGAGCCAAGAGCTAGACAGGTGATTGGCAAAGGGGATCTGAGAGGATCATGGGACAGGAGGTCCGGGGAGAAAGACAAGGGGGCAGTGAACTAGAGGATGGGCAAAGGGTATAGTCAGAGGGACAGAGGGAGAAAAAGGAGAGTGAGAGAAAGAATGTGTGTATAAAAATAAATAACGGATGGGGTACGAGGGGGAGGTGGGGCATTAGCGGAAGTTAGAGAAGTCGATGTTCATGCCATCCTCTGGTTCCCCCCCCCCACTTGTCTTTCTCCCTGGGCCTCCTGTCCCATGATCCTCCGATATCCCCTTTGCCAATCACCTGTCCAGCTCTTGGCTCCATCCCTCCCCCTCCTGTCTTCTCCTATCATTTTGGATCTCCCCCTCCCCCTCTTAAATCTCTTACTCACTCTTCCTTCAGTTAGTCCTGACGAAAGGTCTCGGCCTGAAACATCGACTGTACCTCTTCCTAGAGATGCTGCCTGGCCTGCTGCATTCACCAGCAACTTTGATGTGTGTTGCTGGAGTGTTCTTTTGTCTTCTTGGTGTAGTTTTTGCCAGGATACTGACTCAACAGCAGTTGGACCTTCCAGATACAAGTGTATTTTTACCACAATCAGCTGAAACACATTGATTTGCCACAGGTCTCCAAAAACAGATTTCCATTTAACTAATTATGTGACTTCTAAAACCAATTGGCTGCACCAGTGATAATTTCGTGTGTCATATTAAAGAGGATGAATACTTATGTATTAACTACTTTCTGTTTTATATTTGTAATTAATTTTGGTCACTTTGTAGAGATATTTCATTTCCACTTTTTCTGGTGATCAGTGTCTAAAAAGCCAAATTAAATCCACAGTGATTCAATGTGGTAAAACTATAAAACATGAGAACTTCCAAGGGTCAGGGCTGAATACTTTTTATAAGCACTGTATATACATTTTGTGTTCACCAGGTAAGCATCTGAGCCCCTCAAAGACATCTGCATGCTCTTCCGTAAGTGAAGTGTGGTCATCTTTGGTCTGTGAAGCCACTACAAAAACTCTTTTCACCAGGTTGAGCTTTTCACATGCACACAGACCTAATATTGGCTGTATTCACTTTTCCCCAATCTGTAGTTGTGCTTTTAGGTACTGTCTCTTCTGCTTGAAGGTCACTATACAGTCCCCTTTTACTGGAACATTCTCTCCAGTATCGTCTGTCACTTTTAACTTCACTGGGTAAATCTTGCTCTTTGAGAGTTTTGTAATCATCCATGGACAATAGATTCACCTGGGCTTCGGTGTCAAGCTTGAGTGGAATTACTGTCTCGTTCAGTCACTGGAACAATCCATTCTGTTTTATCAGTCTGCAGAAAATCTAGAAAATTTACACTCTGTGTTTACACCTCACTTTCAACAAAATCAGAAGCCAAGAGAAACCACAAAATAAGAGAGAATAGAAACGAAACCCTACAGGCAACAAGGAAAACCTCAGGCAGGGAGATTGAAAGTGAGGAGCAACTGGTTGAGGACGGCAGGTTCGATGAGTGGACAAGGACTGTGGATGAGAACTGGGATTAGGTAGGCTGCCGGTGATGAGTCTGAAACGAGCAGCAGGTGAATTCTGTCAGCTGGGAGGTGTCAGCAGGAGAAGGCCTGACACTTGTTACCCGATTAATATCTCAGATGCTTCTCTGCTTCTCCTTCCTATCACCTACGCCCTAGGGGCTAGTTACGGTGGCCAATTAAACAATACAGCGTTCTGATTTGAAATGTCAACAATTCATTCCCCACACCCTCACCAGAGACTGAGTTCCTCCAGTGGAGTGTTGTTACTTCAAGTTCCAGTATATGCAGTCTCTCGTTTCTTCAACCCGCATGCCTTGGAGACATGAAGTCCACACGGTCACAGGGAGAGCATGCTAACTCCACACGGACAACACCGCAGGTCAGGATAGGGCTCGGCAAACCACTTCGGTAGATCAATTTGCCAAGAACCATCATGGTCAAGGGAAGACCATGATCGTCCACATCATACAACACAGCACATAGTGAATGTATGAATTTATAGAAGGATATGTAGAGGAAGATAAAGGAAACAGACCCTTGAACGCATTTAAAGTACGTTGTCCATCATTATCCTCCACTAATCCCACTTTATTTCCATTAACTATCCACCCCACCCCCCCATTATCCAGATTCTAGCGCTCGCATACTATACAAACCGGGGCAAATTACAGTGTCATGGACAGAAACATTTCCTGCTAAGATGCTGCCAGACCTGCTGAGTTCCTCCAGCACCTTGTGTGCAGCCCATTTCCCTTGGGTCAGTAACCGGGGAGCGTGGATTTAAGTCCATTTGTACAAGGATTTAATGAGAATTGAGCAAAACTTATTTCACTCCATCAGTTGTGGGCGCCTGCCACTCAGTGGCTCAAATAGCGATGAGGGAGCAAATCCAGCACACTTATAAACCGCACTAGGCGAATGTTTGAAGAGATGTAATTTCCAAAATTTGGACGTTTCAACAAAGTTCAGGCCAGTATGAAGCCGATAGGCTGAACAGCCTGCTTCTGCACTGTATCTGTGAATGACTACATGATACAGTGGCGATTTGATTGAACACTGATGACCGGGCAGCTACACAGGAGGGTTGAGGGGCATGTGTGGAGAGGTGTGTGTGTGGGTGTGTGTGTATGGGTGTATTTGTGTGTGTATGGGTGTATTTGTGTGTGTGCGTGTGTGTGTGTATGGGTGTATTTGTGTGTGTGTGTGTGTGTGTGTGTGTGTGTGTGTGTAGAGGTGTGTGAGAGTGAGTATAATGGTGCGCGTGTGTGTGTATTGGTCTGTGTGTGTGATTGTGTGTGGAGGTGTATATGCGTGTGAGTGCAGAGGTATGTGTGAGTGATGTGAGTAGAGGTGTTTGTGTGAAAGTGAGTATGTTTGACTGTGGAGGTGTGTGAGAGAGTGAGTGATTGTGTGGCGGGATAAGGCGCGAGCACAGGTTGGAGAGGAGGGGGGCGGATGTTGGGACGAGCTTTCTTTAGGACCCTGCAGCCGCACTGTAGCGCGCATCCTGCGCAATCTCTGCAAAGGATGCAGGAGTGGATTCCGCTGTCAGCCCCTGCATTGCTTGCAAGCCAGTGCTCGGCTCCACCTGACAGCTTTTTTTGACTTTGTGTATGTGTGTGCATGCGTAGGGGTGGGATTGAGGGACTCCCCTCGCCCCCCAAAAAATATCTAAATGCACGCCTATCCCAAATGCTCCCCAAATCCCCTCCCTCACGGCAAAATTAAAACCCGGCACTGATGCTAGAATCTCCGTCATAGAATGCAACTGAGAAGTTATAGTGCGGAGATTTAAGTGTGAATCGTTAGAGAGAGCCAGCTACAATGGGCCAGACACACTCCCTCTGAACCGACGCTTCAAGTTTTGGTAAGTGTGGACTTGTTTATTTTTTATATACCTTTAATGTTTGGACGGATATGCGTTCTCTTTTCAAAACGTCCCTTTCTTTCCCGCCTTGTTCA
Organism: Mobula birostris; assembly: GCF_030028105.1. Taxonomy (NCBI): domain Eukaryota; kingdom Metazoa; phylum Chordata; class Chondrichthyes; order Myliobatiformes; family Myliobatidae; genus Mobula; species Mobula birostris. Next base: position 7,529,989 of record NC_092375.1, on the reverse strand, counting down.
ATGTTGCCTCCCCGAACTTCAGTGGCGCCCGGCGCCGATACACAGGTGCCAGTTCCCCGTTCTGTCGCCCGAACGCGGAAGAGTTGTAAAATCAATTTACACACAATGCAAACCCGGGCTCATCCGCTGCGGAGACTTGGTGCGTGAAACTGGGTGTCAAAAGAATAACCTTTAAAACCCCTCTCCTTGATTTGTCCTGTTCTGACTGCACTCAATGCCTGAGTTAGAAGGAATCGGTGGGGGGTGGGAGGAAGGATTTTTAATCTATTGTTATGTCTCCCCAGAGCAAATAATTTTAAGCTGAGAGGACGCAGATCCTATAGACAGCTTGTCGGGGCTGGGGGAAGACCTTCAGGAGAAATTGAGAATTTGGGCTACTCGGACAGGAGGGAGGTGGAGGGGGAAGGAGGGAGAGGGGGAGCGGGACGGAGATGAAGGAGAGGGGGGAGGATGGAAATGTGGGAAAGGGAGAGAGAAGAGGAGGGGGTGGGGGAGGAGGGAGGGGAGCAGGGAAGGGAAGGAGAAAGAGAGGATGAGAGAGGGTAGGGGAGAGAGGGAAGAGGTAGAAAAGGGGGAAGGAGACGGGGAGATAGGAAAGGGGGAGGGAGAGGGGGATAGAGGTAGGATAGGTGGAGGGAGAGGGGAGAGAGGTAGGAAAGCGGGGAGAGGGGGCGAGGGAGAGAGGGAGAGGTCAAATTGCTACTATCTGCCTGAGACCATTTAATTGTGAAAGACGGTTGTTAACTCAAAAGGGTTATTTTTGTGCGGGAGCGCGTGTGTGTGCGCTGCATAATTTATAGAACAATTCAGCGGGGACTCTTGTTAGTCTGGCCGTGGTCTGGCTAACGCAGTTGATACTCGAGTCTGCTTCCTTCCCCCGGGTCATTGGAACCGGGTGAAATGTGAGGCCGGGGTGAACCACGTATACTTGCTCCACTCCGCTCGGAATGTGTAAATCCTTGCTGCCGGCGCGCAGAAACGAAACAAAAAAAAGTTGGTGCTGTATCACATCCAGTGAATACTGCATCAGAATGCAGGGAGCTGTGCCGTGGCTCCGTGAGGATGAGGGATCATTGGGGCACATAGTTAAGGAGGTGGCGGTAGGGGGAGAGAAAGAAAAACTGAGTGGGTGTTAAAATTCAAGATTGTCTAATGTCATTTTCAGTACACAAATGTAAAGGCGAATGAAATAATTGTTCTCCTTTACACTTGATGCAACACAAAGAAACAGTGAGATAAAAAGCACAATTATTTAAACTATAAATACATAAGTTGGCTTATATACATTGATTGTGTGTGCTTGTATGTCCACATAGTGACACTAGACACAGGAGTGTCTGTACATTACATAAGGTGACTCTGACAGGAGCTGATAAAAGTAGTGGTGGTTGGGGGTGTGGAGGGGTGGTTTCGTTGATGGAGGTGTTGATCAGCCGGGAAAGTAACTGTTTTTGAGGCTGGTGGTCCTGGCGTGAATGGATGTACGAAGCCTCCTCCCTAATGGGAGTGGGACTGACAGTCCATGAACAGGGTGGGTGGGATCCTTCATGATATTACCGGCCTTTTCCAGCACCTTTCTATATAATATATATATATCTCCCCTTGATGGTGGGTAGGCTGGTGCTGGTGACGCGTGGGGCAGTTTTGACTGCCCATTTTGGAACCTCACTCTGCAAAGCAGAGTGTGGGTTAGTATAGGGGTGTGTGTGGGTGTGTGTGTGTGTGTGTGTGTGTGTGTTCGTCTGCGCAGAGTTGTGCCAAAATAGTACATTGGCGTTTATGTGTGCAGGGGTTTGCGAGAGTATTCACATCTGCGCTGGAGTGCCTGTTTGTGTGGCTAATGTGTGTGAGTGTGTCTGTTGGGTGGGATGCTTTGAGTTAAGCAATTGGAATTTATTAAATTACACGTAGTTTATGATCTCCAGGATTGTATGATTGAGTTTACTGTATATGCACAGCCTGAGCAGGGAGAATGTGTGTGGGTGTGGTTCAGGGTCTGTCTACCTGTTTGTATGTCTCTTTATATATCAGAATCAGGTTTATTATCACTGGCATATGGTGTGAAATTTGTTAACTTAGCAGCAGCAGTTCAATGCAATACACAATATAGAAGAAAAAAATAAAATAATACAAATAAATCAATCAATTACAGTATACATATATTGAATAGATTAAAAAAACAGAAATATTGTATATTTAAAAAAGTGAGGTAGTGTCCAAGGATTCAATGTCCATTTAGGAATTGGATGGCAAAGGGGAAGAAGCTGTTCCTGAATCGCTGAGTGTGTGCCTTCAGGCTTCTGTATCTCCTACCTGATGGTAACAGTGAGAAAAGGGCATGCCCTGGGTGCTGGAGGTCCTTAATAATGGACGCTGCCTTTCTGAAACACTGCTCCTTGATAGTGGAATAGGGTGTGAATTAGGGATGTGTCTTTACACATCCTATGTATATATAAGTTAAGGAGGTGGCAGTGGAGAAGTTAACCTGGGGGTTGGGGGAGAGACCACCTCTTTATATCCATATCCAATGTGTATGCATCCATATTAGGTTTGTGACTGTGTATATAGGTCTGCTGACTTCTAGTCTCAAGGTTTATGTAATTTAAAGGTTTCTCTATGTGTATGCATCTATCCCTACTCAGAGGTTGTATCTGTATTGGGACTGTGTGTATGTGCTGAGGGGGTGGGTGGGTAATTCCTACTCTGAGGTTGTATCTGTATTGGGACTGTGTGTATGTGCTGAGGGGGTGGGTGGGTAATTCCTACTCAGAGGTTGTATCTGTATTGGGACTGTGTGTATGTGCTGAGGGGGTGGGTGGGTAATTCCTACTCAGAGGTTGTATCTGTATTGGGACTGTGTGTATGTGCTGAGGGGGTGGGTGGTAATTCCTACTCAGAGGTTGTATCTGTATTGGGACTGTATGTATGTGCTGAGGGGGTGGGTGGTAATTCCTACTCAGAGGTTGTATCTGTATTGGGACTGTGTGTATGTGCTGAGAGGTGGGTGGGTAAAATCACGGTTGACGCAGCACAGAAACAGGCCCTTTTCTCTATCACATCCATGCTGACAACTAAATAACCATCTACAGAGGATCAAAGTAAATTTATTATCAAAGGACATATATGTTAACATATACAACTCTGAGATTCATTTTAGACCATAAAGTTCCATAAGATGTAGGAGCAGAATTAGGCCATTCGGCCCATCGCATCTGCTCCACCATTTCGTCATGGCTGATCCATTTCCCTCTCAGCCTCAGTCTCCTGCTTTCTCCCTGTATCTGTTCACACCCTGACCCATCAAGAATCTTTCAAATATACTCAATGGCTTGGCCTCCACAGCCACCTGTGGCAATGAATTCCATAGATTCACCACCCTCTGGTTAAAGAAATTCCTCCTCGCATCCTTTCTAATAGGAAGCCCCCCTATTCTGAGGCTGTGTCCTCTGGCCTTAGACTCTTCTACTATAGGAAATATCCTCTCCACTTCCACTCTATCAAGGCCTTTCAGCATTCAGTAGGTTTCAGTGAGACCTGGCCCTCCCCCCTCCTCCCTCCATTCTTCTGAATTCCAGTGAGTACAGGCTCAGAGCCATCAAATGCCGGAAATGTTTTCTTCAGCCCATTTACTGTAAATACAAAGAAAGAAAAGTAATAATATAAGCATTATATATATATATATATATATATATATCCATTAGTCTCATGAGACCATGGATTTGCACGTTGGAATGCTTCCAGGGTGCAGGCCTGGGCAAGGTTGTATGGAAGACCAGCAGTTGCCCATGCTGCAAGTCTCCCCCCCCTCCACACCACCGATGTTGTCTAAGGGAAGGGCATTAGGACCCATACAGCTTGGCACCGGTGTTGTCGCAGAGCAATGTGTGGTAAAGTGCCTTGCTCAAGGAGTCACACGCAGCCTCAGCCGAGGCTCGAACTAGTGACCTTTGAATCACTAGACGAATGCCTTAACCACTTGGCCACACGCCAACACATATCAGCATTAACACTAATGCTATTTACCATGTACTTGGTTCTCGGTCTTCTGTGCTTTGATGATTCAAGTGCGTGTCCAAACACTTCCAAGAGTCTCTGTCTCCACTAGTCATTTCCTGGGAATGGATGGAGATGGGTAATGGACAGGAGAAGGATATTTACTAGAACTTTGCATTGACTGGCACAACATTGTGGGCTGAATGGCATGCCCAGTGCTGTATTGTTCCATGTTCTATCCGGTGGGTGCAGAACATTTTCCTTAGATTCTCTCTAAATCACTCATTGTTTAACCTAAGGTCCCTAGATTTCGATACCTCAGCTGTGGCTTCAACACTACGCTCTCAGCTCTGTATGCATATATTGATGGCGCGTGTGTGCTGCTGTGTGAATAAAGGGAGTCTCTGTTTACCCATGTGTTTGTGTATTTTGTGCATACTGTATATTGTCTGTATAATGCATAGGGTTCTTTGTATACATGTAGAGGGCTCATTTGTGTAAACACAAAAGATTCTGCAGATGCTGGAGATCCTTTGCAGATTTGTGTAGACGTTTGGCAAGTTTTCAAAATGTATTTGTAGCAGGGGGGTGGGTGTATTTTCTGGGTTGGATTAGGTTGGCCGGCTTGTGTGTGTATTTTACATTGAACATAGAACATAGTGCAGCACAGTCCAGGCCCTTCGGCCCATCACGTTATGCCAACCCTTTAACCTACTCTAAGATCAATCTAACCCTTCCCTCCCACATAGCCCTCCATTTTTTTTCATCATCCATGTGCCTATCTAAGAGTCTCTTAATTGTCCTTAATGTTTCTGCTTTTATCACCACCCCCTGGTAATGCATTATATGCACTCACGACTCTTGTATATATAAAAACAGGTACTTCTGACATCCCCTATACTTTCCTCCAAACGCATTAGAGTTATGCCCATTTGTATTGGCCACCTCTATCCTGGGAAATTGTCTCTGGCTCTCCACTCGATCTATACCTCTTATCATTTTGTACACATCTATCAAGTCACCTCTCGATATCCGTCACTCCAAAGAGAAAACCCTAGCTCACTCAACCGGTCCTCATAAGACATGCTCTCTAGTCCAGACGGCATCCTGGTAAATTTTCTAAAATTGTGTGTGGATGTGTGCCTGTTGAGGTTAATGAAGACACACACAGACTAGATCTGTCTGTGAACTGGGTGGAAATGGCATTGGAGTTATGCCTTGTGCAATACCCGAGTTACTCAGTCACTCACTCAACACGGCTCTGAATATTAATCAGCGTTCCAGCTGCCTCTGTACACCAGTGCGTTAGCCACCTATTCCTTACTCATTATGGATAGTTTTAGATTGCTGCACAAAATTGTCCAATTTTCTACATTCCTTAACAATCAATTTTCATATTTGGCAAATTGAATGAACATATTAATCATTGTGTGTCGCATATGGGACCCAGATGTTTAGATGCTGCAAGATTATGCTGAACTCTCACCACTCACCGTTTGTGTTAATGTCTGCTTATTGTTATAAATGGCGATTATTAATCATTTAATTTAATAGTATAAAATCCAATACATTGTTGAAATTATTTTGCATTAATGGATATTTTTGCTTATGGTTGTTGTTGGAGTTCTGTAAGATGCAGTGGCTGGAGAAAATGGTGTCAGGGGTCAGTCAGAGATGTTGCAATTTTTAACGCTTGAAAGGTTAGATTTATTTGTCACAGGTACGTTGAAACATACAGTGAAATGTGTTGTTGGTGTTGAATGTCACCTGCGAGGATTGTGCCAGGTCGTGCTTTTCCTAAACACAAGATTGTGCAAGTGTTGCCACGCTTATGATGCTAACGTAGCATGCCCACAGCTAACCCGTAAAAAATAGGTGCAGAGTTATAGACACAAGAGGTACTGCAGATGCTGGAAATCTACAGCGATACACACAATGTGCTGGAGGAGCTACTGATGGGAATAAACTGTCGATGTTATGGGCCGCAGCCCTTCACCAGGACTGGGAGCAGAATGAAGCCATTTGGACATTGAGTCTGCTCCACCATCTCATCGTGGCTGATCCATTTTGTCTTTCAGCCCCGAATTCCTGCCTTCCTTCCATATGCCTCTATGCCCATACTAAACAAGAATCTACCAAACTCTGCCTTAAGTGTACCCAATGACTTGTCCTCCACAGCTGCCTGTGGCAATCATTTCCACAGATTCACTACTCTCCGGCTAAAGGCCTGCACATATTCGGAATCTGGGGAGAATCAGAGCACCCGGATGAAACCCGTATGGTTATAGGGAGAACGTACAAACTCCTTATGGACAGTGGTGGGAATTGAACCCCAAACGGAGATCACTGGTGCTTAAGTAACACACTAGAGCTCAAGAAAAGCAGCTATGATCTGCGCAAAACTATCAAGACTGCGAAACAATACAGGGACAAGATTGACTCAAGATTCACAATGAATAGCACAGTGACTTGTGAGGGCTGCATACCATCGCAGATTTAAAAGCCAAATGTTGTGGTGCCACCAACATCACGGTTTCTTTCCCAGACGAGCTCAATCGCTTTTATGCTCAGTTCGATGTTGCTAACTCTGAGCCTTCGAGGAAAGCCACCGCTACAACCTGCAACCTGGTCACTTCCGAGGCTGAGGTACCCAGATGTTTCCAAGGCTGTGGGACCAGACGGCATTCCAGGGCGAGTACTCAGGATGTGCGCAGCACAACTGGCAGGTGTGTTTACTGACATTTTTAATCTCTCCATCTCCCAGTGTAGAGTGTCCTCCTGCTTCAAATTATCCATGAATGATTCCAAGAATGAAAGGGTTACTGTATGAGGAACGCCTGACAGCTCTTGGGCTGTACTCCCTGGAGTTCAGGAGAATGAGAGGGGGTGTCATAGAAACATTCCGAATGTCAAAAGGCATGAATAGATTAGATAGGGCAAAGTTCTTTCCCATGGTAGGGTATTCTAGGACAAGAGGGCACGACTTCAGGATTGAAGAACGTCCATTTAGAACTGAGGTGCAGAGAAATTACTTTAGTCAGAGGTTGGTAAATCTGTGGAATTTTTTTGCCATGAGCGGCTGTGGAGGCCAAGTCATTGGGTGTATTTAAGGTAGAGTTCTTGATAGGTTCTTGATTAGTCAAGGCATCAAAGGGTATGGGGTGAAAGCAAGGGTGTGGGAATGACTGGAAGAATTGGATCAGACCGTGATTGAATGGAGCAGACTTGATGGGCCAAATGGCCTACTTCTGCTCCTATATCTTATGGTCTTATCCACCATTGTCCTTGTACCAAAAAAGACTAAGGTAACATGCCTGAACAACTGGCATCCTGTCGCACTCACCTCAATAATAAGCTTTGAGAGGCTGGTCAAGGACTACATCTGCAGCTTGCTACCACCCACACTGGACCCCCTACTATCGCCTACCGACACAACCGATTGACAGACGACGCAGTTGCCATTGCTCTACTGTCCTTACACATCTGGAGAAGAAGGATGCTTATGTGAGAATGGACTACAGTTCAATATTCAACACCATAGTTCCATCCAGGCTTGACAAGAAGCTCAGAGACCTTGGCCTTGACTCTGCCTTGTGAAGCTGGGTCTTGGACTTCCTGTCAGATCATCGGCAGGTGGTAAGAGTGGGCCTACAGGGAAGAAGTCATCTCTCTGACACAGCGGTGTCAAGAAAACAACCTCTCCCTCAATATCTCAAAGACAAAGGAGCTGGGTGTGGATTACAGCAGGAATGGAGACGGGCTAACTCCTATCGACATCAATGGATCTGGGGTTGAGAGGGTGAACAGCTTTAAGTTCCTCGGCATCCACATCACTGAGGACCTCACGTGGTCTGTACACACCGGCTGTGTGGTGAAAAAGGCACAACAGCGCCTCTTTCACCTCAGACAGTTGAGGAAGTTTGGTATGGGCCCCCAGATCCTAAGAACTTTCTACAGGGGCACAATTGAGAGCATCCTGACTGGCTGCATCACTGCCTGGTATGGGAACTGTACTTCCCTTAATTGCAGGTCTCTGCAGAGAGTGGTGCGGACAGCCCAGCGCATCTGTAGTTGTGAACTTCCCATGATTCTGGACATTTACAAAGACAGATGTGTAAAAAGGCCTGAAGGATTGTTGGGGACCTGAGTCATCCCAACCTCAAACTGTTCCGGCTGCTACCATCCGGGAAATGATACCATAGCATAAATGCCAGAACCAACAGGCTCTAGGACAGCTTCTTCCACCAGGTCATCAGACTGATTAACTCATGCTGATTTGAGTGTACTTTATGTTACATTGACTGTTCTATTTATTATAAATTAATTACTGTGATTGCACATTTAGGAGGAGACGTAACGTACAGATTTTTATTCCTCACGTATGTGAAGGAGTCAATTCAATTCAATTTAGTTACTATGCTACTGTGTCACCCACGTGTAAAGCTTATGTAAAGCGAGATGAGTCATTCTGGGGGATGTTAACAGCATGTAACAAAGTGACACCTGTTTGCTTTCTGATGCCTAGCATCAGAACGTCGGCTCTAAATTGCCAGAGACTGTGTGGGCGTTGCTTCTAATGGGGTGGTTTGGGGTTTGGGGGGGTTTGGGTGGGGATAGAGTGGCTGAGGGGCTGGGGATGTAGCCTTGGAGGAGCAGAAACGCATTCTGTTGTCAGGCTTGTTGGTTAATTTCCAGATGGAAATGCTGGCAAAAATGGAAAATCCTGGAAATAAGTCTTTATTCTGGAATGTTGCACAGCAGCCTGGGGCTGCAGCCTGACAGGGAGGAGACTGGGCTTTGGCATTTCACTGGAAGGGCAGAAGTCTATGGACAATTACTTTCAGAAGAATGAACGGGGATCTTATTGAAACTTATTGAATATTGAAAGGTCTAGATAGAGTGGATGTGGAGAGGATGTTTTCTATAGTGGTTGAGGAAGACCTGAGAGCACAGCTACAGAATAGAAGGATGTCCATTTAGCACAAAGATGAGGAATTTCTGCAGCCAGATGGTAGTGAATTTGTGGAATTCATTGCCACAGACGGCTGTGGAGGCCAAGTCATTTGATATATTTAAAACAGAGTTTAATAGATTCTTGGGTGTCAAAGGTTACTGGGAGAAGGCAGAAGAATGGAATTGAAAGGAAATATTAATCAGTTATGATAGATTGGCAGAACAGGCTTGATGGACAAGTCTGCGGGGCCAAGAGGTTAAGGCATTGGACTAGTGATCTGAAGGTCGTGAGTTCGAGCCTCAGCTGAGGCAGCATGTTGTGTCCTTGAGCAAGGCACTTAACCACACATTGCTCCTGCACGTTTATAGCCCAGCGGCGGCGGTTGGTCCAGTATGGACAAGACAGGACAAGGCAAGACCAAATGTCCTGATTCTGCTCCTATGTCTTACGATCTGATGGTTCAAGGTAAAAGCTGTCAGCAGTTCCTAAACACACGAAGTTGTGTAGCTACTGGAAATCTTGTGCAAAATACGCAACATGACGGATAAGCTCAGCACATCAGGCAGCATTTATGGAGGGGAATAAACAATTGACATTTTTGTGTGAGGTCCTTCATGAGGACTGGAAAGGAAAGGGGCTAAAGCCAGAATAAGAATGTGCTGGTGGTGGTGGTGGGGAGGGGTGAAGGAGTACAAGATGGCAGGCTATTAGGTGAGACCAGGTGAGGGGGGGGGGGGAGTGGAGATAGGATGAAGTGAGAAGCTGGAAGGTGATGGGTGGAAGAGCAAAAGGGCTGAAGAAGATGGTATGTGATAGGAGAAGATAGTGGACCATGGAAAAAAGGGAAGGAGTTCCTGTTCACAAAGGGCATCATAATATCTTTGTCAAATCTTTTCCACGATATTATCCAGTGGCTTTTCTTCCCTCTACTAGAACATTAGGACTGTTTATGGAATACTAAAGGAATACAGTAAAGGGGCACAAGTTGAGTGTATAGTAATGTTACTAGAATGTTACCTGGGTTTCATCACGTAAGTTACAGAGAAAGGTTGAACAAGTTTGACCTTTATTCTTTGGAGCGTAGAAGGTTGAGGGGGGACTTGATAGAGGTATTTAAAATTATGAGGGGGATAGATAGAGTTGACGTGGATAGGCTTTTTCCATTGAGAGTGGGGGAGATTCAAACAAGAGGACATGAGTTGAGAGTTAAAGGGCAAAAGTTTAGGGGTAACATGAGGGGGAACTTCTTTACTCAGAGAGTGGTAGCTGTGTGGAACGAGCTTCCAGCAGAAGTGGTTGAGGCAGGTTCGATGTTATCGTTTAAAGTTAAATTGGACAGCTATATGGACAGGAAAGGAATGGAGGGTTATGGGCTGAGTGCAGGTCAGTGGGACTAGGTCAGAGTAAGAGTTCGGCACGGACTAGAAAGGTTGTGATGGCCTGTTTCCATGCTGTTATTGTTATATGGTTAAAGGTGGTATATGGCATGCTTACATTTACGGTATTGTTAAGGCTTTGAGCTCAGGAGTCAAGAATCATAGAGACATAGAGCACTCGATGATTGTTTCCAGGGTGCTGGAACTGTATTATAGAGTTTGAACTAACTGGAGTTGTGGAAGCTCAGGGCAGACTTAATAAAAGTTTATAAAATTACGAAAGATGCAAATCAAGTAAAGAAATGGTATCTCCTGTCATGGTTCTAGAACATAAAACATAGAACATAGAATAGTACAGCATAGTACAGGCCCTTCGGCCCACAATGTTGTGCCGACCCTCAAACCCTGCCTCCCATATAAGCCCCCACCTTAAATTCCTCCATATACCTGTCTAGTAGTCTCTTAAACTTCACTAGTGTATCTGCCTCCACCACTGACTCAGGCAGTGCATTCCACGCACGAACCACTCTCTGAGTAAAAAAACCTTCCTCTAACATCCCCTTTGAACTTCCCACCCCTTACCTTAAAGCCTCTGGTATTGAGCAGTGGTGCCCTGGGGAAGAGGCGCTGGCTATCCACTCTATCTATTCCTCTTATTATCTTGTACACCTCTATCATGTCTCCTCTCATCCTCCTTCTCTCCAAAGAGTAAAGCCCTAGCTCCCTTAATCTCTGATCATAATGCATACTTTCTAAACCAGGCAGCATTCTGGTAAATCTCCTCTGTACCCTTTCCAATGCTTCCACATCCTTCCTATAGTGAGGTGACCAGAACTGGATACAGTACTCCAAGTGTGGCCTAACCAGAGTTTTATAGGGCTGCATCATTACATCGCACCCTTAAACTCTATCCCTCGACTTATGAAAGCTAACACCCCATAAGCTTTCTTAACTACCCTATCCACCTGTGAGGCAACTTTCAGGGATCTGTGGACATGTACCCCCAGATCCCTCTGCTCCTCCACACTACCAAGTATCCTGCCATTTACTTTGTACTCTGCCTTGGAGTTTGTCCTTCCAAAGTGTACCACCTCACACTTCTCTGGGTTGAACTCCATCTGCTACTTCTCAGCCCACTTCTGCATCCTATCAATGTCTCTCTGCAATCTTTGACAATCCGCTACACTATCTACAACACCACCAACCTTTGTGTCGTCTGCAAACTTGTCAACCCACCCTTCTACCCCAACACCCAGGTCATTAATAAAAATCACAAAAAGTAGAGGTCCCAGAACAGATCCTTGTGGGACACCACTAGTCACAATCCTCCAATCTGAATGTACTCCCTCCACCATGACCCTCTGCCTTCTGCAGGCAAGCCAATTCTGAATCCACCTGGCCAAACTTCCCTGGAACCCATGCCTTCTAACTTTCTGAATAAGCCTACCGTGTGGAACCTTGTCAAATGCCTTACTAAAATCCATATAGATCACATCCACTGCACTACCCTCATCTATATGCTTGGTCACCTCCTCAAAGAACTCTATCAGCCTTGTTAGACATGATCTGCTCTTCACAAAGCCATGCTGACTGTCCCTGATCGGACCATGATTCTCTAAATGCCTGTAGATTCTATCTCTAAGAATCTTTTCCAACAGCTTTCCCACCAGAGACGTAAGGCTCACTGGTCTATAATTACCCGGACTATCCCTACTACCTTTTTTGAGCAAGGGGACAACATTCGCCTCCCTCAAATCCTCCGGTACCATTCCCATGGACAACAAGGACATAAAGATCCTAGCCAGAGGCTCAACAATTTCTTCTGTCGCCTCGTGGAGCAGCCTGGGGAATATTCCGTCAGGCCCCGAGGACTTATCTGTCCTAATGTATTTTAACAACTCCAACACCTCCTTCTCCCTTAATATCAACATGCTCCAGAACATCACCCTCACTCATATTGTCCTCACCATCATCAAGTTCCCTCTCATTGGTGAATACCAAAGAGAAGTATTCATTGACGACCTCCCTCACTTCCACAGCCTCCAGGCACATCTTCCCACCTTTATCTCTAATCGGTTCTACTTCACTCCTGTCATCCTTTTTTTTTCTTCACATAATTGAAGAATGCCTTGGGGTTTTCCTTTACCCTACTCGGTAAGGCCTTCTCATGCCCCCTTCTTGCTCTTCTCAGCCCCTTCTTAAGATCCTTTCTTGCTTCCCTATATTCCTCAATAGACCCATCTGATCCTTGCTTCCTAAACCTCATGTATGCTGCCTTCTTCCACCTGACTAGATTTTCCACCTCACTTGTCACACATGGTTCCTTCACCCTACCATTCTTTATCTTCCTCACCGGGACAAATTAATCCCTAGCATCCTGCAAGAGATCTCTGAACATCGACCACATGTCCATAGTACATTTCCCTGCAAAAACATCATCCCAATTCACACCCGCAAGTTCTAGCCTTATAGCCTCATAATTTGCCTTTCTCCAATTAAAAATTTTCCTGTCCTCTCTGATGCTATCTTTTTCCATGATAATGCTAAAGGCCAGGGAGTGGTGGTCACTGTCCCCCAGATGCTCACCCACTGAGAGATCTGTGACCTGACCCGGTTCATTACCTAGTACTAGATCTAGTATGGCATTCCCCCCAGTCGGCCTGTCCACATACCGTGACAGGAATCCGTCCTGGACACACTTAACAAACTCTGCCCCACCTAAACCCTTGGAACTAATCAGGTGCCAATCAATACTAGGGAAGTTCAAGTCACCCATGATAACATCCCTATAATTTTTGTACCTTTCCAAAATCTGCCTCCCAATCTGCTCCTCAGTATCTCTGCTGCTACCAGGGGGCCTATAGAATACTCCCAATAGAGTAACTGCTCCCTTCCTGTTCCTGACTTCCACCCATATTGACTCAAAAGAGGATCCTGCTACATTACCCACCCTTTCTGTAGCTGTAATAGTATCCCTGACCAGTAATGCCACCCCTCCTCCCCTTTTTCCGCCCTCTCTATCCCTTTTAAAGCACTGTTCTGTTTGGTTGTTCCCCTTTAATGCTCCTTTCTCCCTGATTATGCCCTAATTTCAGCCATTAGATTTCCAATTGCTGCTAGTTTACTTAATTACAGTACGCCTGGTTTGCATCAGAGACTGTGAAATAAGTACGATGGCGTCACTACACAGGTCGCCAGTTTGTTAGTCCATTCTGTGTAATACTTCGTTCTCTTGTCTGATTAGAACCGTTAGTTCTAAGTTTAGTTCCAAGTTCTGCTCTAGTTTCAAGATAGTCCCTGTAGATCCCGTCTCCTTGTCAAGATTCCTCCGGTTTGCTGTTCTACGTTCACGTCTATGCCAGCATCCCCAACTCAGTCGACGTGCCGGTGTCCTGCCCTTGGGTTCTTCTCAGTCGCCTCGTGGAACATCTTCTTCCCAGGGTTGATATGAATAAATCTAGAGGAAGTGCATTTAAGGTTGGGGGAGGGATAAATTCGAAGAGATGTGTGAGGCAAGCTTTTTTACACAGTGGTGCCTGTAATGTGCTCCCACGTGGCCATGGGATGAAGACACAAACTCCTTACAGACAGCAAGCAGCAGGAATTGAACCTGGGTCGCCAGGATTGTAAAGCATTACTCTAACCGCTACGCCATTGTGCCACCCTACCTCTCCCATTAGTTATTTAATGTGCCAAAATAAATCTACTTTGCTGTGACACTGATTGTGCTTGGGCCAGAGATCCTTTGGTTAATTAAGTGCAGTTTCTTCAACGGGAAAAGGAATGTCCCAAGACCTGTAATAATCAGATGACCCAACTACAACTCACCCGTGTCTGCCCGAGTCACATATTGATTCCTGTCACATGAGCTGTTGGAAGAAGGTTAATGGCAAGATCTATTTTATTATTAATAAATTGTTTTCAAATGCTGTAATGGAGATAATCAATTTAATTCCTTTGAACTACTACATTACGACAATCCTTAACCAAAAGGACCTAATAAAGTGACCATGGAGTGTATTTCTGTATGTTCATGGTCTTCTGCAGCTGGAGCCCTATCCACTTCAAAATTCGATGTGTTGTGCATTCAGAGACGACTCTTCTGCACACCACAATTGCAACACATGGCTATTTAAGTTACTGCCGCCTTCTTGTCAGCCTGAGCTAGTCTGACCATTCTCCTCTGACCTCTCCCATTAACAAGGCATTTTCTCCCACAGAATTGCCACTCGCTGAATGTTTTTTGTTTCTCACACCATTCTCTGCAAACTCTAGAGACTATTTTGCATGAAAATCCCAGGAGATCAGCAGTTTCTGAGATACTGAAACTGCCCTGTTTGGCACCAACAATCATTCCATGGTTAAAGTCACTTAGATCACAAACAAGAGAAAATCTGCAGATACTGGAAATCCAAGCAGCACACACAAGATACTGGGGGAACTCAGCAGGCCAGGCAGCATCTATGGAAAAAAAGTACAGTTGATGTTTCGGGCCGAAATGTTGACTCTACTTTTCTCCATAGATGTTGCCTGGGCTGCTGAGTTCCCCCAGCATCTTGTGTGCGTCACTTAGATCACCTTTCTTTCCCTTGCCCATTCTTGACCATGCCTCCATGCTTTTATGCATTGAGTTGCTGCTACGTGTTTGCATTAACAAGGTGTGCATTGAGCATCAGGATCCAGCATTGTCTTGCTGAGTTTCAGCATTTTCTGTATGTGGCAAAGGGGAAACAGGGGAGGGAGAGGGGAGGGAGTGGAAAGCACCAGAGGGGCACATTCTATATTGATCAAAAAATCAATTATTTACAAAAGTCTTGGGCTCATAACATGGAGCAGAAAGTAAGTTTGTAAATCTGGCGCGAGCAAAGGATGTTGGGTGGAGTGCCTTGGTGGGGGGGTTGTGGGTCAGGTGGCAGAAAAGAAGTGCCAGGGCTGGGGTGTAGTGTGAGTGTAGACACACTCAGCCATGAGACACAGGCAAGGTCATTTGACTCCAATCAATTAGTCTATTGATCAATACAGAATGTGTTTCTGGTGCTTCTTGCTCCCTCTCCTTTCCCTTCCCCTTTTCCCAACCATGATTCCTCTCTCCCTGCCCCCTTCCCACTCTCAGTCCACAATAGAGACCCATATCAGAACCAGGTTTATCATCACTCACATATGTTATGATTTTTTTTTTGCGGCAGCAGTACAATGCAATACATAAAATTACTACAATAGCAAAAGTCTTAGGCACATATATATAGCTAAGATGCCTAGGAGTTTTGCACTGTACAGAAGAGGAATAGTGAGATAGTATTCATGGGCTGTTCAGAAATCTGATGGCAGAAGGGAAGAAGCTGTTCCTAAAATGTTGAGCTTGGGTCTTGGAGTTTGTGTACCTCCTCCCAATTGCTAACAAAACATTGTGGGCTGAAGGGTCTCTACCATGCTGTACTGTTCTCTATCTTCTATGAAGGCCTTATTGCCAATGGAGGAGAAATTCAGTCCAGGAAATATACCGGTGGTCTAGGGTTGCCAACTGTCCCGTATTAGCCGGGACATCCTGTATATTGGGCTAAATTGGTTTGTCCCATACGGGACTGCCCTTGTCCCGTATTCCCCCCGCTAAGGTAGAGCGTTCCTATGAAATTGTTGGTAAGCAGAAATGGCGTAAAGCGAAGAGGCAATTACCATTAATTTAAAATGGGAAAAACTCAAACCGTAACACTTAAAAGGCATTTGGACAGCAACATGGATAAGGTTCAGAGCAGGGATTCCCAAGCTGAGGTCCATGAACGCCTTGGTCAATAGTAGAGGTCCATGGCATAAAAAAGGTTGGGGACCCCTGCTTTAGAGGGAACTAAGCCAAAAGGAGGCAAATAGGACTATGGGAAAGTGGATAGCAGGGATGAGTCAGGCCGAAGGGCTTGTTCTTGTGCCATAAAACTCAAAGACTCTGTGATAGTGTCCAGCAGAATGACCACTGTTCAGCACCTCTGCACTGTGCCCGTCAATGTCTCCTTCCCTTTACTATTTCATACCCTCACCCATCCCACTTCATAATGCTGTGATCCTACGATCATTTCTCACCTCTGTCCTCGTGTCGTCCTCTATTATCCAAGCCGTTCTGCCTCCACCTCCTCCATTGTGCCTCCCCTGCACTGAGGAAGATAAATAGAGGTGGAATAAAGAGAAAAGGAGAGCGGGGGGCGAGAGGGGCAATTTTTTTAAAGAGCAGGAAATAGGAAGATGAAAAATGTGGAGACAGAGAGAGAGAGAGAGCTGGACATTCATCATTCAGGCTGCCCTTGGTGTGAAGTGGTTTGAGTTAAACATGATCTGTTAAGCTACAGTCTCGGACTCCCAGTCCCTTGGAAAATTCCACTCCAGCTATCCCCTGAAACGCTTGCCTTGAGATTAACTGCAGACCCCTGTAGAATCTCTCCTCACTGATCAGCCTCAATTTGAACTTGACCTGTATGGTTTAATTTCTGCCTCTGCTGCAGATTTAGCGATGTGGCTCAAGATATCAAAAACGTCTCATTTAGCAGCACAATAGCCATCTGATTTCAGGTGGTGAGGCGCTCTTTTAGAAATCCACATGCTTCATTCCTTCAATCTCCAGCTTATATATTTTTTTCTTAACAAAGGGTTGCCTATTGTATCCGATGCTGCCGATGCCGTCTTCTGTACATTGGTGAGACCCATCGTAAATTCAGGGAGTGCTTTGTCGACACCTCTACTCCATCCGCCAAAAGTGGAATTTCCCAGTGGCCAACCATTTTAATTCCTTTTTACATTCCCATTCAGACATGTTGGTCCATGGCCTCCTCTTGTGCCATGATGAGGCCACTGTCATGGAGGAGCAGCACCTCATGTTCCTGATTACATGAATATTGATTTTTCCTTCTGGTAAAAAAAAATTCCCTCCCCTTCCCCTCTTCAACTATTCCCCATTCTGGCCTCTTACCTCTTCTCACCTGCCTATCATATCCTCCTGCTCTTCCCCCCCCCCCCCCCACCATTTCTCTTTCTCCCATGGTCCACTCTCCTCTCCAATCAGATTCCTTCCTCTCCAGCCCTTTACCTTTCTCGACCACCTGGCTTCACCCATCACCTTCCAGCTATCCTCCTTCCCCTACCCCCCCACCCTTTTATTCTGGCATCCTCCCCCTTCCTTTCCAGTCCTGAAGAAGAGTCTCAGCCTGAAACATTGACTGTTTATTCATTTCATTAGATGCTGCCTGACCTGCTGAGTTCCTCGAGCATTTTGTGCCTGTTGCTTGTATGTTATTCTTTCTTTCAAGAGTCGAATATTTTAAATTCTGACTCCTCGTTACCCTCCATACTGACTCATTGCTGACTCCTCATTATTACCCTCGAGGTGGAGGTATACGAGCTCGAAGACCCACACTCAGTGACTCAGGGACAGCTTCTTCTCCTCTGCCGTTAGATTTCTGAATTGTCCATGAATCTATAAATACCTTCTCACTGTTTTGTTCTGTTTGTACACCACTTATTGTTTTTATTCATACTTACTGTGATGGGAATGAAAGGGATAAAGTATGAGGAGTAGGGACTAAAAGAGTTAACAATGAGGAGGCTTTGATGGCACTAGGCCTGTACCTGCTGGAGTTTAGAAGAATGAGGGGGTGAATCTTGTTGAAACTTATGAAAAATTGAAAGGTCTAGATAGCGCGGACGTGAAGAGGATGTTTCCTGTCGTGGGCGAGTTTGGGCACAGACTTGGAGTAGAGGGACGTCCATTTAGAGCAGAGATGAGGAGGAATTCTTTAGCCAGAGCGTGGTGAATCTGTGGAATTCATTGTCACAAACAGCTGTGGAGGCCACATCATTGGATATATTTAAAATAGAGGTTGATAGGTTCTTGATTAATCAGGCATCAGAGATTACAGGAAGCAGGCTGGAGAATGGGATTGGGAGGGATAATAAATCAGCCATGACCGAATGGCAGAGTAGACTTACTGGGCCAAATGGGTCTAATTCTACTCCCAGGTCTTATGATCTTGTGTAGTTACAATCCAGCGCATACAGTCAAAAATGATATTAGCACATATCCCTGAGTGGCATGCTGTGAAGATTGACAAGTTGATATAAAGTGTGAGGAGAGTGTTGATGCTGTGATCTGTTAAACATTGTAACTTCTACCACCTCCTCTAGCAGCTCATCCAATATACCCACCATTCTCTGTGTGAAAATGTTGCCTCTTTAAATCTTTCATCTCCCACCTTAAAACTACATCCTCTAGATTTAGACTCCCCTAGCCTTGGGAATAACTGTGTGAAAATCCACCTCATCTATGCCTTCTATGATTTCAAAATTCTAAGTAAATTCATTATCAAATTACATTTGTCACCATATACAATGCTGAGATTCATCTTTTTGCAGACACTTACTGTGGAACAAAGAAATACAACAGAATCAATGGATTTATACATACAAACAAATACTGTTGAACAATCAATGTGCAAACTAAGACAATCTGTGCAAATACAAATAATAGTAAATAAATAAATAATACTGAGAACATGAGTTGTCGAGCCCTTGAAAGTGAATGCATAGGTTGTGGAATAAGCTCAGAGTTGAGGTGAATGGAGTTATCCACAATGGTTCAAGAGCCTGATGATTGAAGGGTAATAACCTGGTGTTGTGGAACCGAAGGCTCTTGTACCTCCTTCCTAATGGCAGCAGCGGAAGAAGAAAATGGTGTGGATGCTGGGGGTCCCTGATGATTGATGCTGCTTTCCTGTGGCAGCGCTCAATGCTGGGAAGGGCTTTGCTTGTGATGCTCTGGGCTGTATATATAAACCTCTATAAGTTCACCACTCAGCCTCCTTCACTCGAGAGAAAGCAATCCGGTTTCTCCTGTCTCTTCTTGTAACTCAATCTCTCCACTCTTGGCAATATCTTTGTAAATCTTTTCTGTACATCCTTCCTGTAGTATTGTGAGCAGAACTGCACACAATTTCCAAGTGTGGTCTCAATGATAGAATAACATGCCAACTTTTGCATTCAGTGCCATGTCTGATGAAGGGTATGTGCCAGATGCCTTCTTCACCACCTTGCTTACCTGTCCCTCCACTTTTAGGGAACTGTTTTCTTGTACCTCCAGGTCTCTCTCTCTTCAACACTTCCAAGAACCTGACATCCAGTGTGAGTGTGGAAGTTGCAGCAAGGAAAGGTTTTAAATAGTGTGCTAACAGAACAGTGTCACGGAGTCATAGAACATAAACAGGCCCTTTAGCCTAAATAAATCTGCCTAGTCCCATCAAACTGTACCCAGACCATATCCCTCCATACCCCTCCCATTCATGTACCTATCCAAATTTCTCTTAAATATTGCAGTTGCCCCCACATCTACCACTTCCGCTGGCAGTTTGTTCCACATTCTCACCACCTTCTGAGTGAAGAAGTTCCTCCTCAGTTTGTTTTTAAATATTTTACCTTTCACCCTTAACCCATGACCTCTAGTTCTAGTCCCACTCAATCTCAGTGGAAAAAGCTTGCTTGCATTACCCTATCTATCTCCCTTGTAATTTTGTATCCCTCTATCACATCTCCCCTCTTTCTCCGTCGCTCCAGGGAATAAAGTCCAAACCTGTTCATAACTCGTGACCTCAAGTCCTGGCAATATCCTTGTAAATTTTCTCTGCACTCTTTCAATCTTATTGATCTCTTGCCTGAAGACATTTTGTACAGCCTTTTCTAAGTGTGGAAGATCACTAAGGCAACAGTGAAGGTGATAAGCTGACAGAGATGGTGTGAGTCGCCCAAGCTGAACATGGCCCTTCAAACCCTAATTCTCTGTTCAAGCCTGAGAAACAAAGTCACCAAACAGACCAAGATAAGATAAAGATGCAATCAAATAATGCATAGCACACACTAACTATTGGACAGTTATTTTGCTGATGCTCAAGTATTGGTTATTAATAGAATTAGAATCAGGCATATATTGTGAAATTTGTTCTTTTGTGACAGCAGTACAATGCAATACATAATTAAAAAAAACTATAAGTTACAATAAGAAATATAATATTAAATTAAATAAGCAGTGCAAAAAGAGTGCAAAAAAAAAGTGAGGTAGTGGTTATGGGCTCATGGTCCAGTCATAAATCTGACAGTGGCGTGGAAGAAGCTTTTCCTGAAATGTTGAGTGGTGGTTTCAGGCTCCTGAAAACCTGAAATATGTATTATGGTTGGTATGCAAGTGATGAAGTTCAGATGTGCACAAAGTTTCTGTTGGAATAACATCTGTATCTAACTAGTCATTTTTTTGTTTAATTTCCTTGTTCAAACATAGAACATAGAATAGTACAGCACAGTACAGGCCCTTTGGCCCACAGTGTTGTGCTGACCCTCAAACCCTGCCTCCCATATAAGCCCCCACCTTAAATTCCTCCATATTTCTGTCTAGTAGTCTCTTAAATTTCACTAGTGTATCTGCCTCCACCACTGACTCAGGCAGTGCATTCCACACACCAACCACTCTGAGTAAAAAAACTTCCTCTAATATCCCCCTTGAACTTCCCACCCCTTACCTTAAAGCCATGTTCTCTTGTACTGAGCAGTGGTGCCCTGGGGAAAAGGCGCTGGCTGTCCACTCTTCAGAACAATTTGGTGACAGGGGCCGAGCTGTTCTCCTTGTGCACAAGTAAATAAAGTGTGATTAAGGAACACGTGCAAGTTATCACGCAGTCACTAGGAAAATGTACAAACCCCTTACAGACAATGGCTGGAATTGAACCCCAATCGGTGACGGCTGGTGCTTTAATAGTGTTACACCACTGTGCTAATGAGCCCTGATCGGGGGTCTCAGCCTGAAACGTCAATGATTTATTCATTTCTATAGATGCTGCCTGTGTGTACCCTGGATTTTCAGCATCTGCAA
Source organism: Mobula birostris (assembly GCF_030028105.1). Classification (NCBI taxonomy): domain Eukaryota; kingdom Metazoa; phylum Chordata; class Chondrichthyes; order Myliobatiformes; family Myliobatidae; genus Mobula; species Mobula birostris. Next base: position 7,508,775 of record NC_092375.1, on the reverse strand, counting down.
AATCTCTTGTATTTATGATGTGCTCCCCCACCAGTAACGTTGTTCAGGACACCTGTGATAAATCCAAGTAATACTGCAGATTACTTATCCTGATTTGGTAGATGGTTATTGGTTTATGATTGTCATATGCCCTGATGTACAGTGATAAGCTTTCGTATCATCACATCATTCCATACATCGAACTAGAATGAGGAAAAGATCAGCAGAATACAGATAATAATATTGCATTTGCAAAGAATATCCAGTGTAGGTGAAGGGTTAAAGTGCAAAGGTAGAAAGAATGGTTCCTGGATAAAATAAGATTATGGATTAGCTTTATTTGTCACATGTACATCGAAACACACAAAATGTATTGTTTGCAACAAATCAACTCAGTGTGATCGTGCAAATGGCAGCCCACAAGTGTTGCCGCACTTTCAGCACCAACATAGGGATGCCCACAACTTATTAACCCTACCTGGGGTTAATACCTTTATGGGGGGTGGGGTTTACTGCACAGGATCAAATTAAGTTGCGGAAAGTTGTAAACTCAGCCAGCTCCCTCATGGGCACTAGCCTCCCCAGAATCCAGGACACCTTCAAAATATGATGCTTCAAAAAGGCGACATCCATCATTAAGGACCCCCATCACCCAGGTCATGCCCTGTTCTCTTTGCCACCATCAGGAAAGAGGTATGAAGCACTTTCAATAACTCCAAAAGACTGAAGTTGGGTAAAATACTGAAAGGCTTTTATTCGCTGTACAATACGAACTCCATGCTGAGTGTCTGCCCCCAGACTGAGGGGGAGGGGCAAGGCAAAATCACCTTTATACATAAATCTGTGGGAGGAGCCACAGGGGCAGTCAGCAGAGGAGCGTGTCCAGACAGTTAACCCAGTTACAACATATATATGGTTTACCACAAGGCACAGAAGCCTGAAGGCACTTAATGATTCAGGAACAGCTTCTTCCCCTCTGCCATCTGATTTCTGAATGGACATTGAACTCATGAACACCACCTCACTACTTTTTTAATTTCTATTCTTTTGCACTACTTAATTATTTAATATCTGTACTTAACTGCAATTCAGTTTTTCTCTATTGTTACGTATTGCATTGTAAAGTTAACAAATTTCACAAAGTTATGTTGGTAATATTAAACCTGATTCTGTTTCTGTACATTTTTGGAAACCAGAGCACCTGGAGGAAGCCCACACGGCCACAAGGAGAATGTCCAAGCTCCTTACTCTGGCGGGAAATGAACCCAGTCTTGCAGATAGTGCTGTAAAGAAAAGCCCACCTGTGCTGCCCATAGATTATGTTAAGGAGAAATTTTCAATGGCAAATCAGTAAATGAGTTTACCCTTATCATCATGTGTATCAAGGCAGAGTGAAAAACCTGTATTGCATACGGCATTAGAGATAAATTCATTACAGAGTGCATTGAAGTAGAGCAATGGAAATAGATAACAGAATGCAGAATCATACCACCGTCTGGTATGAGAGCAGGGGACACTGCACAGAAATCAGAATCAAAATCAAAATCAGGTTTATTATCACTGCCATGTGTTGTGAAAAAAAAGCCACAGGAAGTTGTAAGCCAGCCAGCTCCATCATGGGCAGTACTCTCCCCAGAATCCAGGACACATTCAAAATGTGATGCCTCAAAAAGGCAGCATCCATCACGAAGGACCCCAACACTCAGGACATGTCCTCTTCTCATTGCTGCCATTAAGGAGGAGTTCCAGGAGCCTGAAGACAGACACCCAACATTTCAGGAACAGCTTCTTCCTATGAAGAATGAATCCATGAACAATTGGTCAGTACTTTTCCCTCTCTTTTTGCACTACTTATTTAATTTATAATTTATATATACTTACTGTAAGTTATAGTCTTCATTACTATGTGGGCACGTGGCCAAGTGGTTAAGGCATTGGATTAGTGACCTGAAGATCGTGAGTTCGAGCCCCAGCCGAGGGAACGTGTTGTGTCCTTGAGCAAGCCACTTAACCACACGGTGCTCTGTGACGCTGTATGGGCCCTAATGCGACGCTGTATGGTGCCAAGCTGTATGGGCCCTAATGCCCTTCTCTTGGACAATATTGGTGTCATGGAGAGGGGAGACTTGCAGCATGGGCAACTGCTGGTCTTCCATACAACCTTGCTCAGGCCTGCGCCCTGGAGAGTGAAGACTTTCCAGGCGCAGATCCATGGTCTTGCAAGACTAACGGATGCCTTTACTTTACTATGCATTGCAAGTACTGCTGCTGCAGCAAAACACCGAATTTCACAACATGGCGTATGCTGAAAAGATTCTGCTGATGCTGGAAATCTTGAGCAGCACATATACACAAAGTGCTGAAGGAATGCAGCAGGTCAGGCAGCATCCACTGATAAATAGTTTACTTTTGGGCCAAGGCCTGCCATAAGTGCGGAATATATGTTACAGTTAGAGAATGCAGTGCAGGTAGACAAAGTTCAAAGTAAATTTATTATCAAAGTAGATATATGTCACCATATACAGCCACAAGATTCATTTTCTTGTGGACATGCCCAGTAAATCCGTAATAGAATAATAACCATAATAGAATCAATGAAAGACTGCCCAACCAGCGCATTCAACCAGTGTGCAAAAGACATCAAACTGCAACTATAAGGCTCCATGGTCCGTGCACGTTATTATTCACCTGCATTGTAGTTCCTCTGTAATTGTAACACCTTATTCTGTAATCTGTCATTGCCTTTCCCTTGTGCTCTATTGCTGTATGAATGTGATGAAATTATCTGAATGGATAGCTTGTAAAACACAATTTTTCACTGTACACATGACAATAATAAACCAATTTAACAATATACAAAATATCAGAATTCGGAATCAGGATTTTTAATCACTGGCGTAAGTTGTGAACTTTGTAATTTTGCAGCAGCAGTATATGCCCTACATTAAAAAACAACTAAAGTTGCAATAAGAAATATATCAAAATAAATAAGTGGTGCGAAAGGTGAGCAACACGCAAATCTGTGGCGGCATGGTAGTGTGGTGGTTAGCACAGTGCTTCGCTGTACCGGTGACTCAGATTCAATTCCCACCGCTGTCTGTAAAAGAGTTTGTACATTCTCCCCGTGACCGCGTGGGTTTCCTCCGGATTCTTCGGTTTCCCCCCATAGTCCAAAAATGTAGCTGTTGGTAGTTTAATTGTCATTGTAAATTGGCCTGTGTTTAGGCTGGGGTTAAATCAGGGGTTGCTGGGTGGTGAGGCCCACAGGGCCGGAAGGGTCTATTCTGCACTGTATCTCAATAAATAAATTTTTAAAATTCTGGAGGAACTCTGCAGGTCATTCAACTTCGATGGAGTGGAATAAGCAAAGGTTTAGTTTTTATGAGGTAAAGTTCATGGTTTGTAGAGCTTAGAATATAATCAAGGTGTTTCATTATTTATATTTAGAATACTAGATACATGGGAATGAGTTACAGACTGGGATTTAATGGAAGATTTTGGAGTATGACATAGAGCAAGTGATACCCAGAAGTGAGTTACAGGCTAGAATCTAATCACCAGGTTCAGGGATTTGTGCAGAGAATAACAAATAGCTGGAGGTAAGAGATTAGAGTCCAGTTGGGGGACTTGGTTGGATATTGAGGTTGGAATTTTGATGATTTATCTCTAATACCATGGGAGTCCTTTATTGTGTTACTGTGGCTGGGAGCTCTGTCTGGACAAACTGACTACCACATTAGTGTTCGTACAATGATAACCGCATTTGTAAAAGTACATAGGAATATATGAATTAGTACGCTACTCAGATTTGCCATTTGCTACAGAATTATTTATTGGATTGTAACCTCAGCTTCCTCTCTACTCACAATAAACTTCCAATTTCTTCTCTGTCAAAAATCCATCTAACTTTGTTAAATAGAAGAGATTCTGCAGATGCTGGAAACCCAGAGTAACTCAAAGATCAAAGTAAATTTTGTTATTAAAATACATATATGTCACCATATACAACCCTGAAGTTCATTTTCTTGTGGGCATACTCAATAAATGTATAGAATAGTAACCATAACAGAATCAATGAAAGACCACACCACCTTGGATGTTCAATCAGAATGCAGAAGACAACAAACTGCAAATACAAAAAGAAAGAAATAATAATAATAAATAAGCAGTATCAAGAGCATGAGATGAAGAGTCCTTGAAAGTGCGTCCATTGGTTGTGGGAACAGTACAATAACGGGGCAAGTGAAGTTGAGTGAAATTATACCCTTTGGTTCAAGAGCCTGATGTTTGAGGGGTAGTAACTGTTCCAGAATCTGGTGGTGTGGGTCCCAAGGCTCCTGTACCTTTTTCCTGATGGCAGCAGTGAGAAAAATGCACGACCTGGATGGTGGGGTTCCCTGATGATGGATGTTGCTTTCTTGCTCCATGTAGATGTGCTGAATGGTGGGGAGGTCTTTACCCATGATGGTCTGGGCTATATTCACTATTTTATGTGGGATTTACTATGCAAGGGCATTAGTGTTTCCAAACCAGGAGCTCCAGACAGAAAATGCTGGAGGAACTCCTGATGAAGGATCTTGGCACAAAATGTTGACTGTTTATTCATTTACATAGATACTGCCTGACCTGCTGAGTTCTTCCAGCATTTTGTCTATGTACCTCTGTGCTAAGCGCAACTTCAAATTTACTGTTAGTCAATCATATAAACGTATACCACAAATGAAACAATATTCCTTTGGACCACGATGTAAAACACAGTACAGAAAACTCACACGCTGAACACACAAAGTAATATTACTGCAAATAAATTAATAAATAATAAAATATGTTGCAGAAGATCGACATTTAGCATAAGGTACATTTATAACACAAGTTAAAAAGTAAACAATATAACACTAATGGTGTTCATATGTGATGACACCTGGGAGGTGGCAGGGAGTTCTGTATTCACACAGTCTTTGGGGGGGGGGGGGAGAAAGAAGCTGTTTCCCATCCTAACAGTCCCTGTCCTAATGCTACAGAACCTCCTGCCTGTCGGTAGGTGATCAAAGAGATTGTGGGATGGATGGCAGGGATCCTTGGCAATGCTAGGGGGTCCTGCAAATGCTGCAATTCTGATCTCAGATGGTTGCATGAGAAATATTGCGAGGACTACTTAGATGGTCCTCTCAGCGGTCCTTGCAAACCTTTATAGAGTGTCATGGTCAGATGCCTGGCAACTCCCACACCAGAAGGTGACGCGACTGGTCAGGACACTCTCACTGGTGCTCCTGTAAAAAAAATGGTTAGGATGGGTGGGGTGGGGGAACCTCACTCACCTCAATCTCCTCAGCAAGTGGAGATACTGCTGTGCTTTCTTAACCAAAGAGGTGGTGCTGAGGAACCAGGTGAGACATCCATTATGTGTACTCCCAGAAACGTGATCTCCTGACTCTCTCTACAGAAGAGCTGTGTACTGTATGTACACTGAGGAGTGGTCACCCTAAAGCTCACATTCAGCCTTGCTGCATTGAAGCTCAAGTTGTTGGGTTCTCACTATTCTTCCAGCCGATTTGCCTCCTCACTGTACGCCATCTTGTTGTTGTTGATGAGTCCAACCACTGCTGTGTCATCAGCAAACCTGATGGTTTGAGCTGTATCTAGCAGTACAGTCATTGCCAGCAGTGTGGACACACAGCCAAGGCGTGCTGGTGCTCAGCGTGATGAAGCTAGAGATGTTTTTGACAATGTAGACTGACTGTGGTCTTTCTGTCAAGAAGTCCAAGATCAAGTTGCAGAGGAAGGTGTTGAGACTTAATGAGAACAGTTCACTCACCAGCTTCTGAGGGATGATCACATTAAACACCGAGCTGAAGCTGATAAACAGCATTCTGGCATATGAGGCATCATTTTCCAGATGGGACAGTATGCAGTGGAGGGCAGAGGATATGACATCATCAGTAGACTGACCTGAGCAATCAGCAAACTGGAAAGGGTCAATGTAGCAGGAAGATCGGATTTAATGTGATCTGTAAGAATAATCAAAGACTGTTTTCCAAGGAGAAAGGTCCAAAGATCAATGACTTTCTGTGAATAAAATATTTACCTCATCACCGGTTTAGACCGTAAGACATAGGAGCAGAATTAGACCATTTGGCCCATCGAGTCTGCTCCATCATTCCATCATGCCTGATTTATTATCCCTCACAACTCCATTCTCCTGCCTTCTCCCCGTAACCTTTGATGCCCTGACTGATCAAGGATCTATCAACTTCCTCTTTAAATATACACAGTGATTTGGCAATGAATTCCACAGATACACCACCTTTTGTCTAAAGAAATTCCTCTTTGTCTCTGTTCTAAAGGGATGCCCTTCTATCCTGAGGCTGTGCCTCACTAGACTACAGGAAAATGCTCTCCATGTCCACGCTATGTAGGCCTTGCAATATTTGATAGGTTTCAAAGGGATTCCCCCTTGTTCTCTAAACTCCAGCAAGTACATACAGACCCAGAGCTACCAAACAGTTCTCATGCGCTAACCCTTTCATCCCAGGATCATTCTCAAAAAATACTCAAGTTACAATAAGAAATATGTGAAAATTAAGAAATACAAAAAGGGGCACAATAGCGTGGTTGCATTACAGGAACTGGTGCACATCGCAAGTTCTGGTTACGCAACCACTGACGCCAGGCGGACAATCTCTGAGGAGTATTGATAATGGCTGGAGTCACTTGTATTGTAAAGACGCTCCCCAGAAGAAGGCAATGGCAACCCACTTCTGTAGAAAAACCATGATCACTCGCGTCATACAACATGGCACATAACGGATGAATAGTGAGGTAGATTTCATGGACTGTTCAGAAATCTGATGGCGAATGAGAAAAGGTTGTTCTTAAAATGATTAGTGTGTATCTTCAGGCTCCTGTGCCACCTTCCAGATGGTAGTAATGAGAAGTGGGCACATCTTGTGCAATGGGTGTGCCTAATCACGGACGCTGCCTTTTGAAGATGTTCTTCAGAATCAGAATGATGGTGGAGACATATAAAAGTTGCTGGTGAACGCAGGCCCCTCAGGGTCTCGGCCCGAAACGTCGACTGTACCTCTTCCTAGAGATGCTGCCTGGCCTGCTGCATTCACCAGCAACTTTTATGTGCGTTGCTTGAAGTTGCAGCATCTGCAGAATTCCTCGTGATGGCGGAGAGGCTGGTGCCCAAGATTGAGCTTGTTGAGTCTCAACCCTCTGTAGCTTCTTCTGATACTCTGCATTGGAGCCTCCATACCAGTTGGGGATGCAAGCTTCCAGAATGCTCTTCGCATAGAATGGGACAGTCCTTTTCCAGGAAGAGGATTCTATTCCACAGGATATGTGGGATCCTCTTTCAATGAAAATGAAGCAACCTCATCTCCACAGGAATAATGGACAGAGTGAAAGCACATTCAAGGTAAAGCGCCCAATAATCAAAGATCTTGAGGTCCAAATCCATAGCTTCCTGAATATGCCTATGTAGCACCATCATCATCATCATGATGTGCCATGTTGTATATGGTTTCACTACTTTAGCAATTAAGGATCTATGAAGAATGTGAAGGTATCGACAATCATCTTGAATGTTACAATGAAAATGAAGATTTGGAGGATGTAATCATCAACAGCATTGTATGAAGGCAGTCCGTTATATGCACTAGGTGTCTGCTGATTTTGTTCATTTACAGTCAATCAAAAGTACACAGCAGGAAGTAATACTCAGTTTTATAGTACTGTAGTAGTATTGATATTATTCTAATCTGTTCTGCATTTCATTTAAATACACCTTTTATTACTTTTTTATACCTTTTTAACTATTTCCATGAAGCCTTGGCTAACTGGGGCACCGCTTAATTGGGCCAAAATGTACTGGGTCCCGATGTGTCCCAATTAACCAGAATCTACTGTACTACCGTGAGATTCATTTTTTGCAGGAATTAAAAAGAAAATAAGGAAATATAATAGAATTGTGCAAACAATATGCAAATCTAATGCACAGAGGCACCATTCAATAGCTTTGTAACAGTGGAGTAGAAGCTGTCCTTGAGCCTGGTAGAATGTGCTTTCGGGCTTTTGTATCTTCTGTCCAGTGGGAGAGGGAAGTCAGAATGTCTGAGCTGGGTGGGGTCTTTTATTATATTAGCTGCTTTACTGAGGCAGCTAGAAATATAGACAGAGGCCATGCTTTTAAACAGTGACATGAATTATACAAGGAATGGCGGGATATGTATCATGATGGTAAGAATTGGAGGAGATGGTAGTTGAATGCGTGGCTGAGGAGTTGGTGCAGGGAGCAGGGTTTTAGATTTTTGGATCATTAGGATCTCTTCTGGGGAAGGTGGGACCTGTACAGATTGGATGGGTTGCACCTGAACTCGAGGGGGAGCAATATCCTTGCAGGTAGGTTTGTTAGCATGGTTCGGGAGGGTTTAAACTAATTTGCAAGGGGGTTGGGACCCAGAGCAATAGAGCAGTGAAAGAAGTGCATGGAGTAAAGCCAGATCTAACATATAGAGAGGCTTTGAGGAAAGAGAAGCAGAATAAAGGGTGTAAAGGTAGTAAGGTAGAAGGGCTAAAGTGCGTGTACTTCAATGCAAGAAGCATCAGGAGCAAAGGTGATGAACTGAGAGCTTGGATACTTACATGGAATTACGATGTAGTGGCCATTACAGAGACTTGGCTGGCACCAGGGCAGGAATGGATTCTCAATATTCCTGGATTTCAGTGCTTTAAAAGGGTTGGGGGGGGGGAGGGGAGGAGGGGTGGCATTACTGGTCAGGGATACTATTACAGCTACAGAAAGGGTATGTAATGTAGCAGGATCCTCTTTTGAGTCAGTATGGGTGGAAGTCAGGAACAGGAAGGGAGCAGTTATTCTACTGGGAGTATTTTATAGGCCCCCTGGTAGCAGCAGAGATACCAAGGAGCAGATTGGGAGGCAGATTTTGGAAAGGTGCAAAAATAACAGGGTTGTTATCATGGGTGACTTTAACTTCCCTAATATTGATTGGCACCTGATTAGTTCCAAGGGTTTCGACGGGGCAGAGTTTGTTAAGTGTGTCCAGGACGGATTCCTGTCACGGTATGTTGACAGGCCGACTGGGGGAATGCCATACTAGATCTAGTATTAGGTAACGATCTGGATCAGATCACAGATCTCTCAGTGGGTGAGCATCTGGGGGACAGTGACCACCGCTCCCTGGCCTTTAGCATTATCATGGAAAAGGATAGAATCAGAGAGGACAGGAAAATTTTTAATTGGGGAAGGGCAAATTATGAGGCTATAAGGCTAGAACTTGCGGATGTGAATTGGGATGATGTTTTTGCTGGGAAATGTACGGTGGACATGTGGTCGATGTTTAGGGATCTCTTGCAGGATGTTAGGGATAAATTTGTACTGGTGAGGAAGATAAAGAATGGTCGGGTGAAGGAACCATGGGTGACAAGTGAGGTGGAAAATCTAGTCAGGTGGAAGAAGGCAGCATACATGATGTTTTGGAAGCAAGGAACTGATGGGTTTATTGAGGAATATAGGGTAGCAAGAAAGGAGCTTAAGAAGAGGCTGACAAGAGCAAGAAGAGGGCATGAGAATGCCTTGGCGAGTAGGGTAAAGGAAAACCCCAAGGCATTCTTCAATTATGTGAAGAACAAAAGGATGACAGGAGTGATATAGACATCAATTTATGTCCTCGTTGTCCACGGGAATGGTACCGGAGGACTGGAGGGAGGCGAATGTTGTCCCCTTGTTCAAAAAAGGTAGTAGGGATAGTCCGGGTAATTATAGACCAGTGAGCCTTACGTCTGTGGTGGGAAAGCTGTTGGAAAAGAGTCTTAGAAAAGGACCTGTGGGCATTTAGAGAATCATGGTCTGATCAGGGACAGTCAGCATGGCTTTGTGAAGGGCAGATCATGTCTAACAAGCCTGATAGAGTTCTTTGAAGAGGTGACCAGGCTTATAGATAAGGGTAGTGCAGTGGATGTGATCTATATGGATTTTAGTAAGGCAGTTGACAAGTTCCACATAGTAGGCTTATTCAGAAAGTCGGAAGGTATGGGATCCAGGGAAGTTTGGCCAGGTGGATTCAGAATTGGCTTGCCTGCAGAAGGCAGAGGGTCGTGGTGGAGGGAGTACATTCGGATTGGAGGGCTGTGACTAGTGGTGTCCTACAAGGATCTGTTCCGGGATCCCTACTTTTCATGATTTTTTTTATTAACGACCTGGATGTGAGGGTAGAAGGGTGGGTTAGCAAGTTTACAGACGACACAAAGGTTGGTGGTGTTGTAGATAGTGTAGAGGATTGTCGAAGATTGTAGAGAGACATTAATAGGATGCAGAAGAGGGCTGAGAAGTGGCAGATGGAGTTCAACCCGGAGAAGTGTGAGATGGTACAGTTTGGAGAGACAAACTCCAAGGCAGAGTACAAAGTAAATGGCAGGGTATTTGGTAGTGTGGGGGAGCAGAGGGATCGGGGGGGTACACGTCCACAGATCCGGAAAGTTGCTTCACAGGTAGGTAGGGTAGTTAAGAAAGCTTATGGGGTGTTAGATTTCATAAGTCGAGGGACAGAGTTTAAGAATCGCGAGGTAATGATGCAGCTCTATAAAACTCTGGTTAGGCCACACTTGGAGTACTGTGTCCAGTTCTGGTCACCTCACTATAGGAAGGATGTGGAAGCATTGGAAAGGATACAGAGGAGATTTACCAGGATGTTGCCTGGTTTAGAGAGTATGCATTATGATCAGAGATTAAGGGAGCTAGGGCTTTACTCTTTGGAGAGAAGGAGGATGAGAGGAGACATGATAGAGGTATACAAGATATTAAGAGGAATAGATAGAGTGGATAGCCAGCGCCTCTTCCCCAGGGCACCACTGCTCAATGCAAGAGGACATGGCTTTAAGGTAAGGGGTGAGAAGTTCAAGGGGGATATTAGAGGAAGGTTTTTTACTCAGAGAGTGGTTGGTGCATGGAATGCACTGCCTGAGTCAGTGGTGGAGGCAGATACACTAATGAAGTTTAAGAGACTACTAGACAGGTATATGGAGGAATTTAAGGTGGGGACTTATATGGGAGACAGGGTTTGAGGCTCGGCACAACATTGTGGGCTGAAGGGCCTGTACTGTGCTTTACTATTCTATGTCTATGTTTATGTGCAGGCAAAAAGGATTAGTTGAATTTTTTTGTCTTGGCGAGCGCAGACTTTGTGAGCCGAAGGGCCTGTCCCTGTGCTGTACTGTCCTATGGTCTATGAAGTTTAATGTCGTTATCCAACCTAGAGTTATAGAACGGTACATCACAGAAACAGGCCCTTTGGCCCATCTAGTCATTTAAACTGCCGAGTCCCATCTTGTGATGTACTTATCATTTACATAATAATTTCTCACTATTCGATTGCTATATACTAAAAAAATCGAAACTAGCAAAATCTGACGAAAAGCTACCTATTGCACGTCTAACCTGGAGCGTTCGCTGATCTTCACCTTATCCCACCCAACCATAATTAAACTCCAGTTGACCTCAGGAAGGGCCTGTTTACATGTGGATGTGGTGCACATGTGGGGTTGGTGAGGGATACCTCAGCTGGTGCGGTGAATGATCTGCAGGAGAGTGGGTTGCAGGAACGTGCCTGTGAATACAGAGCCTCTGGTTACTGGGGCTTCAGCCTTGTGGTTGGATTGACCTGCTGGGCACCTAAATGACAGCAGAGCTTAGGCCGGCTTGAATAGCTGAAATAACGGCTCTGGGCTGTCGTCTTAATCAATGACAATTGATTCCCCCAGATTAATGTCTGCTGTGTCATTCCGCCTTTCATATTCACCCTGCTTCCCCGATGATTTGTTTTTTAATCAGTCATTCAGTTACGCTGTGGGGGTGTTGCATTAGTCTTTACTTGTTGGCCCTTGAGCAGACTGCCTTCATAAACTGCTGATAATAGGTTTAATGCAACAAAGTGGCCTGCCTGAGAGTGGCTGTTCCAAACCTACCACGTTACATCAGCTCTAGGCCCAGAGCATGGAGCATTCTCCCGTGAAGGACACTTAGCTGTGTCTCTCAACCTGTCTAAAAACTTCCCGTGTTTGGAATGAGAGAGAGGGGGAAGGGGGGCAGGGAGAGAGAGAGATTGAGAGCAACACTCACAACACGCTGGAGGAACTCAGCAGGTCGGGCAGCATCTGTGGAAACGATCAGTCAACGTTTCGGGCCGGAACCCTTCGTCAGGATTGTAGGGGGAAGGAGCAGAGGCCCTGTAAAGAAGGTGGGGGGAGGGTGGGAAGGGGAAGGCTGGTAGGTTCCAGGTGAAAAACCAGTAAGGGGAAAGATAAAGGGGTCGGGGAGGGGATGCAGGGCGGTGATAGGCAGGAAAGGTGAAGAAGGAATAGGGGAAAACACAATGGGTAGTAGAAGGAGGTGGAACCATGAGGGAGGTGATAGGCAGCTGGGGGAGGGGGCGGAGTGACATAGGGATAGAGGAAGGGAGGGGGAGGGAATTACCGGAAGTTGGAGAATTCTGTGTTCATACCAAGGGGCTGGAGACTACCTAGACGGTATATGAGGTGTTGCTCCTCCAACCTGAGTACAACACCTCAACTTCTGGTACTTTCCTCCCCCTCCCTTCCTATATCCCTATGTCACTCTGCCCTCTCCCCCAGCTGCCTACCACTTCGCTCATGGTTCCACCTCCTTCTACTACCCATTGTGTTTTCCCCTATTCCTTCTTCACCTTTCCTGCCTATCACCTCTCTGCCTTCCTTCCCCCACCCCTTTATCTTTCCCCTTACTGGTTTTTTACCTGGAACCTACCAGCCTTCTCCTTCCCACCCTCCCTCCACCTTCTTTATAGGGCCTCTGCCCCTTCCCTCTACAGTCCTGGCGAAGAGTTCCGGCCCGAAACGTCGACTGATCTTTTCCACGGATGCTGCCCGACCTGCTGAGTTCTTCCAGCGTGTTGTGAGTGTTGCTTTGACCCCAGCATCTGCAGATTATTTTGTGTGTGTGTGTGTGTGTGTGTGTGTGTGTGTGAGAGAGAGAGGAGATTGATGAATTTAGACTGAGAGTAAAGGAAGGAGTGAAGGTTTGTGTGTGAAAGCGGGGGGGGGGGTGAGGGCGAGTGAGAGAACAAACAGGCAAAAAGAAGAGATTTGCATCTCTGGGAGACCTTTCACCTTCCTGAAGCACTATCCAACTATAAACAGCCATTCTGAAGAGATGACTGTAGAAGTACAGTGGGAGCTACAGACAGAGATGCAATAATACCCAGATAATCGCTTCTTAGTAGTGTTGGCTGAGGGATAAAGAAGGTCCCAAACAGCATGGTACCACCTCCCAATCTTCAAAGCATTGCAGATTCTTTACATCCATTTCAGAAAACAGGTCAGTCTCAGTTTAACATCTCATCTAAAGACAACAGCATCTCCAGTTGCGCAGGACTCCCTTAATACTGTACAAATTGCCAGATGGGATTTTACTTCGTTTTGAACTCCACAGTTGCCTGCATTGCATCAAATGTGTTCTCCAACTGAGTCACAGTAGCAGAGATTTCCATTCAGAAGTCCAGCCAGTTAGAGGGTAATTTACACCAACTAGTTAGTTAAATCTATTAAACTGAAAGATTTTTTTTAAGTGGATTTGGATGGAACGACAGAGAGAGCTATGTTTGGACCCTCTCTCTCTCTTCTTGCTACACCATCTGGTGGGAGGTGCAGGAGTCTTGGATCCCACGACACCAGGTTCGGGAATAGTTGTCCTGCAGCTGTCTGGCTCCTGGACTGGCTGCACTCGCCTCAGCACTGAACTGACTCTGCAGCTCGTATGCTCAGTATTGTTGGTTTACTTTTTTATTATTTGCATGATTTCTCCTCTTTTGCACATTGGCTGTTTGTCGACCTTCCTTTTGCTAGAAAATGAATCTCGAGATTGTCATCATCATCATCATCATCATCATCATCATCAGGTGCCATGCCCAGTTTGAGCTTTGACTGCCATGGCCCACACACTCCTGTTTTGGGTCAAGTGGATCAATTCATTGGTATTCATTTCCAGTTCTCTGGCTGCTGTCTCCATCATCATTTATCTTTGCCTTCCTCTTGCTTTCTTCCCTTCAATCTTTCCCATAATTACGTGCATTCTAACTCTTCTTTCCTAATGACATGTCCAATAAAGTTACATTGCCTTTTCATGATCTCATACATTATTTCTCTTTTGTGCTTGCTCTGTTCATGACATCCTCATTAGATATTCGTTTCGTCCACTATATTCTTTGCGTCCTCCTCAAAAACCACATCTCTGCTGCTTCAATTCGTTTCCTCATGTTACTAGATATTGTCCAACATTCTGAGCCATATAACATAACTGGCTAAACGTAACATTTCAGTACTCTGAGGCGGTTTGTCATGCTCAGCTTAGTATTGGTCAGTATATTTATCATTCTCGTAAAGGTGTCTTTTGCCATCCCTGTTCTTCTTTTGATGTCTATGTTGCACCTGCCATCTGATGTCACCCAGCTTCCTAAGTAGCAAAAGTTCTGTACTTGTTTTATGTCTTCCCCGTTTATTCTCAGCCTGGAGATAGGATTCTCCTTCTTTTTGGATATTCCCATATGTTCTGTCTTTTTGCAATTGATAGACCCATTTTTGCACTTTCTTCAACAACTATATCAATTAAGTTTTATAGTTCTTCCTCCGTACTTGTAATTAACACAGTGTCATCTGCATATCTGAAATTATTGAAGTTTTCACCTCCAACTTTGATTCCCAAGATGTCTCTTATTTTTTGTAATATTGTTTCACTGTACACATTAAATAAATCAGGGGAGAAAACACACTCTTGTCTAACGCCTCTCTTGATTTTCGTAAACTGACTCACTTCTCCATCTATTCTTACAGCGGCAGTTTGTTCCCAGTACAGATTTCTGATTAGGCGGAGGTCTTTCAAACCTAGATCTGGAGTTTCCTGTAATATTTCAAATTATTTATCGTGCTTCACTTTATCAGATGTTTTTGTGTTGTCGATAAAATAAACAAATCTCTTTGCCCTTGAATAGCTCGTTCTGATAATATCCTTAACATCACTATCGCGTTTCTTGTACCTTTGTCTTTCACAAAACCACATTGTTCTTTACCTATGCAAACACGAGGAAATCTGCAGATGCTGGAATTTCAAGCAACACACATAAAAGTTGCTGGTGAGTGCAGCAGGCCAGGCAGCATCTCAAGGAAGAGGTACATTCGACATTTTGGGCCGAGAACCTTCGTCAGGATTAACTGAAAGAAGAGCTAGTAAGAGATTTGAAAGTGGGAGAGGGAGGGGGAAATCCAAAATGATAGGAGAAGACAGGAGGGGGAGGGATGGAACCAAGAGCTGGACAGTTGATTGGCAAAAGGGATATGAGAAGATCATGCTCTCGATGTGGCCTTCTATATATTGGCGAGACCCGACGCAGACTGGGAGACCGCTTTGCTGAACACCTACGCTCTGTCCGCCAGAGAAAGCAGGATCTCCCAGTGGCCACACATTTTAATTCCACATCCCATTCCCATTCTGATATGTCTATCCACGGCCTCCTCTACTGTAAAGATGAAGCCACACTCAGGTTGGAGGAACAACACCTTATATGCCGTCTGGGTAGCCTCCAACCTGATGGCATGAACATTGACTTCTCTAACTTCTGCTAATGCCCCACCTCCCCCTCGTACCCCATCCATTATTTATTTATATGCACACATTCTTTCTCTCTCTCTCCTTTTTCTCCCTCTGTCCCCCTCACTATACCCCTTGCCCATCCTCTGGGTTTTTCCCCTCTCCCCCTTTTCTTCCTCCCTAGGCCTCCTGGCCCATGATCCTCTCATATCCCTTTTGCCAATCACCTGTCCAGCTCTTGGCTCCATCCCTCCCCCTCCTGTCTTCTTCTATCATTTTGGATTTCCCCCTCCCCCTCCCACTTTCAAATCTCTTACGAGCTCTTCTTTCAGTTAGTCCTGACGAAGGGTCTCGGCCTGAAACGTCGACTGTACCTCTTCCTAGAGATGCTGCCTGGCCTGCTGCGTTCACCAGCAACTTTGATGTGTGTTGCTTGTTCTTTACTATTCAGCTTGTATCTTACTTTTAGCTCTTGTCATCAAGATTCTTAGAAGTATCAGTGATATGTCACATTAAACTTATGGTCCTATGTAATTCACATTCTATTGCTCCAGTTTTCTTAGGAAGAGTGATAAATACTGATTTTTTTCATCTCTTCTGGTATTATTCCAGTCTCATAAATGTCATTGATTAAATCAGTAAGTTTTTCAATTCCATAATCTTCAAGGGTGATAATTTGTTCTATTACTACTTCATCAGGAAATGAATATCTTGCAAGTCCATTTCCCTTGTTTATTGGTGAGACAGATGGTGGGGGAGCTGTTTGGCCTTGGTTGTAGCAAGGAATAGGCTTCAGGCTGACAGCTTACCTGTTGCAGCAGTGCAGGAGAGGAGACACTGGATATGGTGCAGCGTGGCGTCATGCT
Source organism: Mobula birostris (assembly GCF_030028105.1). Classification (NCBI taxonomy): domain Eukaryota; kingdom Metazoa; phylum Chordata; class Chondrichthyes; order Myliobatiformes; family Myliobatidae; genus Mobula; species Mobula birostris. The sequence continues at coordinate 7,492,290 of NC_092375.1, read as the reverse complement.
GGGTTTGGGGCTGACCTCTCCCCTTCCTGTTTCCCTTCAGTGTCTTGATGGGTGGAATGACAAACTGAGTTGTGTATGTTCATCTGAGGACGGTTGAGAACAGCTGCTTGCTGATAACACCCTTGCAGCATCAATTTACAAGACATCTCACAACACACTGGAGGAACTCAGCAGGTCGGGCAGCATCCATGGAAACAATGAGTCGACATTTCGGGCCGGAACCCTTCGTCAGGACTGAAGAGGGAAGGGGCAGAGGCCCTATAAAGAAGGTGGGGGGAGGGTGGGAAGGAGAAGGCTGGTAGGTTCCAGGTGAAAAACCAGTAAGGGGAAAGATAAAGGGGTCGGGGAGGGGATGCAGGGAGGTGATAGGCAGGAAAGGTGAAGAAGGAATAGGGGAAAGCACAATGGGTAGTAGAAGGAGGCAGAACCATGAGGGAGGTGATAGGCAGCTGGAGGAGGGGGCAGAGTGACATAGGGATAGGGGAAGGGAGGGGGAGGAAATTACCGGAAGTTGGAGAATTCTATGTTCATACCAAGGGGCTGGAGACTACCTAGACGGTATATGAGGTGTTGCTCCTCTAACCTGAGTTTAGCCTCATCATGGCAGTAGAGGAGGCCATGTATGGACATATCCGAATGGGAGTGGGAAGCAGAGTTGAAGTGGGTGGCTACTGGGAGATCCTGTCTGTTGTGGCGGACGGAGCGGAGGTGCTCGACGAAGCGGTCCCCCAATCTGCGTCGGGTTTCTCCGATGTAGAGGAGGCCGCACCGGGAGCACCGGATGCAATAGATGACCCCAACAGACTCACAAATGAAGTGTTGCCTCACCTGGAAGGACTGTTTGTGGTCTTGAATGGTGGCAAGAGAGGAGGTGTAGGGACAGGTGTAGCGCTTACGCTTACAGGGATAAGTGCCAGGTGGGAGATCCGTGGGGAGGGATGTGCGGATAAGGGAGTCACGGAGGGACTGATCCATGCGGAAAGCGGAGAGGGAAAGATGTGCTTAGTGGTGGGGTCCCATTGAAGGTGGCGGAAGTTGCAGAGGATAATGTGCTGGATCCGGAGGCTGGTGGGGTGGTAGGTGAGGACAAGGGGAACTCTGTCCCTGTTGTGGCAGGAGGATGGGGTGAGGGCCGAAGTGCGGGAAATGGAGGAGATGCGGGTGAGGGTCCTCCAGCGTGTTGTGCCTGAAACATCGACTCATCGTTTCCACAGATGCTGTCTGACCTGCTGAGTTCCTGTAGCGTGTTGTGAGTGTTGCTTTGATCCCAGCATCTGCAGATTATTTTGTGTTTACAATTTACACGACATGTCACTCAGGGGAATGTGTGTATATATATGTATGTGTGTGTGTGTATATGTATGTGTGTGTATATATATATATATATATATATATATAATCATAATCTTGGTTGTGTCCCTTATGATGTTCAATGTTGGTCAGGCTATGGCTGTGTACAGTTTGCCGATAATCATGTTTACTGTTTCTGCTCAAGGATTCAACTAGCCCACTTGCTCTGGGTTGAGTTTCCTTGTTAAGTACCAGGTTTGCTCAGATACGTGGGTGCCCTTCAGAACAATTCTGTGTATGTTTGATGATTCCTTTTGAAGTTCGAACCTCACTATTGAGCTGCAGCCTACAGGCGCAGAGAGAGACAGACGCACACGCATCAATTTAGTGAGTTAGTTAAGCTCATCATCCCTTCTGGGGCACAGGCTGCCAACAGCAGCTCAACACAGTCCTCCTCTGTCCTGGGCCAGTCTGTCAAGTTGTCCCCAGGTGTAGCCCATCTTCCTGGTGTCAGCTCCAAGGTCATTTTTCTCAGCCACTGTCAAGGACGTCTTCAAAAGGCGATGATTCAAAAGGTGGCATCCCCCATTAAAGACTCCCACCACCCAGGACCTGCCGTCTTCTCATTGCTACCATCAGGGAGGAAGGACAGGAGCCTGAAGGAACACAACTCAGTGATTCAGGAACAGCCTCTTCTCCCTGTCATCAGATTTCTCACTGGACGTTAAACTCATACTGTATGTACCACCTCACTACATTTTCTCTTTTTGCAATACTTATTTATTTTTAATATATTTCTTATTGCAACATAGTATTTTTCATATTGCAATGTGTTACTGCCACAAAACAACAAACTTCATGACATGTCAGTGATAATAATTCTGATTCTGCCCCCCCCCGACCCACACTCTCGTGCACACACGCACGTGCACAGACTCACAGGGATTCACAGAGACTCACACTCACACAGTTGCACCCTCTCTCTCCCCCCCTCTCTCTCCCCCCCTCTCTCTCCCCCCCTCTCTCTCCCCCCCCTCTCTCTCCCCCTCTCTCCCCCTCTCTCCCCCTCTCTCCCCCTCTCTCCCCCCCTCTCTCCCCCCCTCTCTCCCCCCCCTCTCTCCCCCCCTCTCTCCCCCCCTCTCTCCCCCCCTCTCTCCCCCCCTCTCTCCCCCTCTCCCCCCCCTCTCCCCCCCCTCTCCCCCCCCTCTCCCCCCCTCTCCCCCCCTCTCCCCCCCCTCTCCCCCCCTCTCCCCCCCTCTCCCCCCCTCTCCCCCCCTCTCTCCCCCCCCTCCCCTCTCCCCCCCCCCTCCCCTCTCCCCTCTCCCTCTCTCTCACTAAGTTGAAAGGGATAGAATCATATCAGAGACCAGGATGGAAGGGAGGAAGGTGTTTTGCTAATTGGGACATGTTTTATTCCTATGCTATGCAGCGCTCTCGCGTGCCGAGACCTTTCTCCAGTATATTCTCAGGAATCTGGCAGAACATCTGGAGAAATATATTATATTAAGTCACAACTTCCAGCTAGTATTCCATTTAAATTCTATCAGGGAAAGTGTTGCTTTTGTATAAAACACCTGTCAAACTCTTCTTCCTGAGATTGAATTACTCAATTTCCCATGGTGTTTTTCACAGACTGCATTAACTGCTCTCTCTCCTTTCAGTCATCTGTAAATCTTTACCATTCAAGTTCATTCTCAATCTCTGCTGCTTTGTCTTCTCCCATGCTTATTTCTTTCTCTCTTTCTCCCATTCCCCTCTATTTCTCCATCATTGTTTTAAAATTTTCATTCTCCTATCTCCCTCTCTCACTCTCACCTTTTTTTCCCACTGTCTCACCCTGTCCCTCTTTATCTCCCTATCCTATTAACAGGGGAGACGCAGCAAGGGCAACTGCTGGTCTTCCATACAACCTTGCCCAGGCCTGCACCCTGGAAACCTTCCAAGGCGCAAATCCATGGTCTCATGAGACTAACGGATGCCTATTATTATCACACTCTACCTCTATATCTCTCCCCCTCACCTCCACTATCTACTCTTCACCATCTACC